>NC_044553.1:130840716-131576341 GCF_007565055.1 Rhinopithecus roxellana | reverse complement strand
CTCCAGCCTGGGCGACACAGCGAGACTCCGTCTCAAAAAAAAAAAAAAAAAAAAAAGAAAAGAAAAGAAAAAAGAAAATCACTGGTGAGAATTAAATAATGTTACTGTATTTATGTAAATCAGGTGCCCTGTTAGTTCCTAGTCATTCCTCAATTTAAATTTCAAACCAGCAATGGACTGTGCTTTTGGTGTGTGTTCTAAAATTTTACCACTAGATGTCACTTTGACCATACAGGTTGGTTCTTGGACGCTTCTGCTTCTCTGTTCTCAGAGTAACAACTATATAGCATCATCACAACCATTTGTTGAGCACCTGCTGAATGCCAGGCACAGTGCCAATTTTCTTTCTTTTTCTTTTCTTTTCTTTTCTTTTTTTTTTTTTGAGACAGGATCTCACTCTGTCGCCCAGGCTGGAGTGCAGTGCTGCAATCATGGCTCACTGTAGGCTTGACCTCCTGGGCCGAAATGATCCTCTTGCCTCAGCCTTCCCAGTAGCTGGGACTATAGGCATGTACCACTGCACCCAGCTAGTTTTTAATTTTTTTGTGAAGATGAGGTATCCCTCTGTTTCCCAGGCTGGTCTCAAACTTGTGGGCTCAAGTGATCCTCCCATCTCAGCCTCCCAAAATGTTGGGATTACAGGCCACCATGCCCAACTGCCAATGATTCTTAGAACACATGACTTCCAGTCACATAACAACAAATAAGCAAGGTAGTTATTATCCCAGTCATGAAGAAAGAATCTGTGAAAGAAAGAAAGTTAACAAAGAATCTGTGACTTGTACAAAGATACACAGTTAGTGGCAGAACTGGGATTCCAGCTTCATTCATTCATTCACTCATTCAAAAACACTGAACAGGCTGGGTGTGGTGGCTCATGCCTGCAATTACTGCAGTTTGGGAGGCTGAGGTGGGAGGATTACTTGAGCTCAAGAGTTCGAGACCAGCGTAGGCAATATGGTGAGATCCCATCTCTACCAATAAATAAATAAATAAATAAAAAATAATTAGCCAGGCATGATGGCACGTGCCCGTAGTCCCCAGATACTCAGAGCCTGAGGTGGGATGATCACTTGAGCTCAGGAGGCAGAGGTTACAGTGAGCCGAGATGGGGCCACTGCACTCCAGCCTGGGTGACAGAGCCAGACCCTGTCTCAAAATTAATTAATTAATTAATTAAAATTTTAAAACACTGGACCAGGCACGGTGGCTGACGCCTGTAATCTTAGCACTTTGGGAGGCCGAGGCAGGTGCATTGCCTGAGCTCAGGAGCTCGAGACCAGCCTGGGCAACACGGTGAAACCCCATCTCTGCTAAAACACAAAAAATTAGCTGCATGTGGTGGCAGGCGCCTGTAGCCCCAGCTACTCGGGAGGGTGAGGCAGGGGAATCGCTTGAACCCGGGAGGCAGAAGTTGCAGTGAGCCGAGATTGTGCCACTGCACTCCAGCCTGGGTGACAGAGCGAGACTCTGTCTCCCCCCACCACAAAAAAAAAAAAAAAAATTTAAAACACTGAACATTTACTATGTGCAAGGTACTGTACCTGGTACCAGAAATTCAAAGATGAATATAGCATAGTTCTCATTCTCCAGATGTTCTTTTTTTTTTTCTCTTGAGATGGAGTTTTGATCTTGTTGCCCATGCTGGAGTGCAATGGTGCGATCTTGGCTCACTGCAACCTCCGCCTCCCAGGTTCAAGCGATTCTCCTGCTTCAGCCTCCCGAGTAGCTGGGATTACAGGCATGTGCCACCACGCCCTGCTAATTTTGTACTTTTAGTAGAGGCGGGGTTTCTCCATGTTGCTCAGGCTGGTCTTGAACTCCCGACCTCAAGTGATCTGCCCACCTCGGCCTCCCAAAGTGCTGAGATTAGAGGCGTGAGCCAACACGCCCAGCCGGAAGTTCATGTTTAACTTTCACTTGTAGGTACATTTGAGAAGAAAAGGTAGGCACTTTTTTTACAGTTGTTCTTGGCCCCAGGTTAGCTCTGTCTTCGAAAGAACTTAAACGTTGTGTTCCTAAGAGGGCAGGATGACCCTTAGGTAGAGTTTTCCACTGTGTCCAGCCACTATGATAAAACAATATTTCTGAAAGCTTATTAGGTAACTAAAAGACTAGGGATCACATCTGGTCTGTTTTATCACTGCCTTATTTAATTATTTATATCCTCAGCAAACAAACTATTGGCACTGGGTATGTATCTAATTTTTAATCAATAAATGTGTACTGAATAAATGAATTCCTAGTACTGTGTTAAACATTGTGCAAAAAGAGCCATGAGAGAAATATGTAAAGAAGTCTGCATCTGCCCGGGCGTGGTGGCTCATGCCTATAATTCCAGCAATTTGGGAGCCTGAGGCAGGTGGATTACTTGAGGTCAGGAGTTCAAGACCAGCCTGGCCAATATGGAGACACTACATCTGTACTAAAAATACAAAAATTAGCTGGGCGTGGTGGTGCATGCCTGTAATCCCAGCTACTTGGGAGGCTGAGGCAGGAAAATCGCTTGAACCCAGGAGGGAGAGACTGCAGTGAGTCGAGATCGTGCCATTGCACTCCAGCCTGGCGAACAAATAGAGATTCCATCTCAAAAACAAACAAACAAACAAACAAACAAACAAAGAAAGAAAGAAAAGAAAAAGAAAGAAAGAAAAAAAGAAATCTGCATCTTATTATGATAAGCAAATCTGAATATTTCCTTCCAAAAGTAGCACCTTGTTTTAAACGCCTCCGCTGATTCATCCCTAAGGTGGGAAAGACTTAGAGATCTCGGAGAGGACTCTAAATGAGCCAGGGACCAGAGGATTATTATACTGCTTGATTTGATCTGTAGATTCAGGGTCTAATGACTGCGCTGGAGTCTGTTCCCATGTTGCAAGGATACCAGCTGTATCTATTTGAGTTGTCATTCATCAACCAAGCAGTTTGACAATTAGGACCATAAGGATGACCAGGCTGGGTCAGACCTATCCAACAGGTTAAAGGTTATTCAAGTTATTCAAGCAGTGGTCCTCAAGCCTGGTTATAAATCAGAATCACTTGGGGGAGCTTTGCAAAAATATACAGACCCCACTCCAACCTACTGAATTGGAATACCAGGAACTAGGAGAGAGACCTGAGACTTTCTTTCTTTCTTTTTTTTTTTGAGACGGAGCCTCGCTCTGCCGCCCAGGCTGGAGTGCAGTGGCCAGATCTCAGCTCACTGCAAGCTCCGCCTCCTGGGTTTAGGCCATTCTCCTGCCTCAGCCTCCCGAGTAGCTGGGACTACAGGCGCCCGCCACCTCGCCGGCTAGTTTTTTGTACTTTTTTAGTAGAGAAGGGGTTTCACCGTGTTAGCCAGGATGGTCTTGATCTCCTGACCTCGTGATCCGCCCGTCTCGGCCTCCCAAAGTGCTGGGATTACAGGCTTGAGCCACTGTGCCCAGCCGAGACCTGAGACTTTCATATAGGACTAGGGTTGAAAATGAGTAGTTCAAGATCCATCCAGTTTTACTCATATATGGCTCTGCAATTCATAAATGTGCCCTGATTTTTTTTCCTGTATTCTGATTGTATTCCTTCCCTGGGTAATGAGTGCCATGCATTTACTAACTACAGTTTGGAGTAGTCTTCCTTTATATTGGTCCTAAGCTTAACTCTCCTGGAACTTTGTAAGAGACATTGAAACATAAGATTTGGGGATTTGAGAGATGAGTTCATGTTGATCTTATCCATGCCATTTGTAATATTATAGGTTGAGCTCTCTCACAGAGCTTGCTTAGCAGTCACAAGTCCATTCTTGAGATTTTTCTTAGTTCACAAGGAGCTCTGGCTTTATCAAGAGATCCATTCTGCACAAGCTAGACAACCTTTGTCCACTTTGTGTAATAGAAAAATAATATCTGTTCCTCTGATGATTGTGACCCAGGATGATTGCAGCTTAGGTCATTCAGGACAGGTAAGCACTTGTTGCCAGCTTAGATTAAAGTCCTGTTCTGAGTCTAGTCAGCCTGTTTGCTTTGGAGAGACCAAGAAGGGAAATATTCTTGCATTTAAGGGCTCAAACACGAATATATTCATTTGGAATGATAATCTAGATGGTTCATAGAACAGAGACCAGAGGAGGGAGTCAAGTGGAAGTATTTGTGGTAAAGTATAGATGGAAATAAATAGAGAAGGAAAATACTAGGGTTATGTACCTATGTACCTGTCAAATAGAAAGAAAAAAGATCTGGTTTAAGCACATCACATTCCTTTAAAAAAAAAAAAAAAAAGGCTAAGTGTTTGCAGATGAAGAGCCACAATTGGGGTGATCATTTGGGAATCTCCAAGTATTCTTTGGTGAGTTAATGTTTCTAAGTTGCATTATGCACACGTGAAAGAGAGAAAGAGAGGAGAAAAAGGGAGGAGAAGTGTCAACAGGTCACAGCCTGTACATCATCCCCCTAGGCAAGTTAGGCCTGACTAGAATCAGTCTGCATAGATAACTTGCTGGTGCCTGGCTGGAAATTTCTATACTCCAGTGATGAGATTTCTGGTTGTATTCCTAAGGGACCTCACAATTGACCCTGTTCTCTATTGATGTTCTTAAAAAACTGGTCTTCAGGAATTGGTCTGCCCAAGATGAAAATACCGTAGCCTCTGATTCCTAGGAGCTCAAAGATGCTCTGACTGCTCTATGATCAGCCCTCAAAGTAATGATAGCTTTTTCTGGCAATTCCTTTCATCTAGAGATTTCAAAGTATCTCCCAAACATGTGCCCATCCCATAGGCAGCTGATTAAGCCACATCTCTGACATCTTTCACCCGGGTCCTCCGCACAAATTGGAGACTGAGCTAGATAGAGTGTGAACCTCTGATTCAAGGTCTCACACTGAACGCCCACTCTCTCTCTCTTTGCTACCCAGTCTTAGGCAGTTTGTGGTTCTCCCACAGGGCGTAGCTCTGTGTAGGGGCCTGTGTATCAGATCTGCCTGCTTCTTTGCTGTCATCACCTCCCACTATTTACATTTCTGGGTTCCCTGGTGTCTCTGCAACTGGGCTGTGCCTTAGCTGTCCTTTATGTGAGAATTGTTGGAGAACCTCCAAGGATTCTTCATGTCTTGTCATCCTTCATCCCAATTCATACCCCCACCCATGTGTCCCACCTCTCCCCAGCCAGCAAAGTACAGTCCTGTGCCCTTTGGTTTCTTCTTCCTTCTCCTCTATTTCCATCTTCTACTTCCATTGGCAGAAGAAAGAGGAATCACAGACAATGAGCTTGTAAGAGAGAGAGGAGTGGGAAGGAAGAGTCTTTTCTCTTGGGTTGCCCTCTTGTTCCCAGGGAGAGGGCCAAGACCATGAACCTTGGCCTCCGTGGGAGGAGGAGATTAGCAGGATGAGTCTTTGCCTCCATCACCCATCCTCAGGGTACTGCTGACTTGTTTCTGCTGGAGGCGGGATGACTCAGCGCAGACCCCTGATGGGGAAATCTGTCTCAGAGGCTGAAAGGAAAGCAGCAGAGGGCCCCCACTGGCCTTGTTCTTTAATTTTCATATCAGAAAGATTTCACTGAGTTTGGGGAAATGGAGCTTAATTCTCCCTATTCCCCAGTGTTGGCAACTCCAAACAGAATTTCCCAAAGGAATGACCCTGTCCACAGGAGTCCAAGAGAGATGGGCAGTGGGATTCCAAATTCAGAGTGCAAGAATAGCCCCCAACCTGGTGGAGACCTTTATTTAGTCATACTCCACCACTGTGCTTTTGCCTACTAATTACTATAACCACTGGTGATCATTATGTGATAATTAGCACATGCCTTTTTTATAACTCCCAGAGCACCACCCCAAAATAAGTGATTGTGTCAGATGGTAAGGCTGCTCCTAGAGACAATTCCTGACTCACTCATTCATTCACTAAATATTTAGTGAACTACTGTGGGCCAGGCCCTAGGCTAGGCAGCTATGAGCAGGAAGGTGGTTGTCCCTGGTATTATAGTGCCGACGTGTTGCTGGATGGATAGGCACTGAGCAAGTTTACCCACGGGATATTTGTATCCAAAGTGGAAGTGCAGTGTGTATAAGGGGGGCACCCAACCCAATGTGGCTGGGAGAGGGATATCAGGAAGCTTCCCCTGTAATAGTAACTTTGAAGATGAGATCTGTAGGATAGGCAGGAGCTAGCAAATGGAATCCAACTTAGGGTAAACCTATGCTATTTATATGAGTTCCCCAAAACTTAAAGTTAAACCCAAAATTGCCTCTTCATATAAACCCTCCAAAGTAACTAATTGGCTATGCCAACTACAGTGCAGCCAACTCTGCTTCTGTACAACGTGATGCTACTTTGGAAAAGTGTGAAATCCTATTTAAGTGGAAGGTGTAATTATTGCAGAGTATTTCAGGGAAGAAGATGGCACCAGGGAAACAGGCATGAAAATCAGGTTCTTCCATTATTTCCACAACCTGGTCTAATTCTCCATGCCCTTGGGATGGCCTGGGTCTGTGATAGGAAATATGTTTTTCTGTCTCCATTTAAGCAACAACATCCTTCTTATCAGCTGCTCCAGTGAGGAAGACACTGATGTCCTTTTGCAGGAAACTAACAGGAAAAGAAAGAAAGCTTACCACTAAATACGCATCCTGAGGGTAAAATGAAATGGCTGCTGCTTTGACTGCAGTGTAGGAAAGGGCTGAATAAATAAATACACCATTCCTATTGTATAGTCAGACTTCCTGGGGGCGAGTCCTCATCTCTTTACCCTGTCTTTCCCTTCTAAAATCCACTCACCTGCCAAGGGGCAGAACAAAGTCTTCTCTGGCTGTTAACAGGTATGGAAACATACAAGTCTCCTCTGTCTCAGACACAGAGGAAACACAGAATAGGAAGGAGAGAAAACCAGAGTAACAGGAAGAGGAACTTGATATTGGTGTACATCTCCTCTTCATGTTTACAGAACTTTCCCAGTAACTTCTGCTTTGAGCCTTTCTGTGTACAAATCTGGTAATGTTTGAGAACGTTCGGGAGAAGAAAGGGCTGGGGCTAGTGCAGCGCAGAAAATCATTCAAACTCTGTAAATCACAGCTGCACAGGTGACTTGATTTAGAGGGAGAGGTGTAAACCGTCATTATCTGAGAATACTGAGCTCTAATCCTGTAGCACTACAGTGGAGACAACCGAGAGAAGATGATTCCTGATCTGAAAACAATCCCAGCCTAGAGGATCCTAAGGCATTTCCTTGTAAGGGTAGTTTTCTTCTGTGTGGAAAAGAAACGAAAGAACGTGCAAATATAGGTGAGAGAAGAAGAAACAGAGGCAGAGACAGAGAGAGAGAGAGACAGATAAGTTGCAAAGACTTAGATCTTTCTCTTTCTCTCTTTCCTTCCTCCCTTCCTTCCTTCCTTCCTTCTTTTTTTTTTTTTTTTTTTTTTTTTTTTTTTTGGACAGAGTTTCGCTCTTGCTGCCCAGGCAGGAGTGCAATGGTGCTATCTTGGCTCACCGCAACCTCGGCCTCCCAGGTTTAAGTGATTCTTCTGCCTCAGCCTCCCAAGTAGCTGGGTTTACAGGCATGTGCAACCACGCCCAGCTAATTTTGTATTTTTAGTAGAGACAGGTTTTCTCCATGTTGGTCAGGCTGGTCTCGAACTCCCAACCTCAGGTGATCTGCCCGCCTCAGCCTCCCAAAGTGCCGGGATTACAGGCATGAGCCACCACGCCCAGCCTGGATCTTTGTATTTCTACAGTGTTTTTAGTTTAAGGATCATTTACACTTTAGGAGGTTTTTGTTTTTTCTGCCTTTCTTATGTAATAATTATGGGTGAGCCCTGAGAAATGACTCAAAGCCAAAATAATGGGGTTTTCTTGATTATAGTTCCTCATTTTTCCTGGCAACAGGCCAACCCTCAATATCCTCCACCTTTATAAGGAAGACAGCTTCAACCCAGCACTTAAGGGTCACTCCAGCCTCTTAGTGATCTTTCTTTCATGTTGCAAACTGGACTGTCTCTTCCAACTTTCTAATTGCAAAATTGCTCTTTATTTTTATTGGTTCTTACTACTTCCAAGCCAGGTGTGAAAACGTCTTCTTGGACACTCTTATCCCATCTGTAGGCAATGTGTAGATCCCTCTTTCTCTCATTCTTAGTTGAGGATTGACTCAGTAGACTGCACAATAACGACCATATTTTGAAAGGGACAAAGGTCACATAGCCAAGTCTCTGGTCATTCTCCCAGGCACAATCCCTTCTCTCTGGATTCTGGTTAGGGCCAGGCTCAGACTTTTGTGCATGTAGGAGGTGCTGCCATAATTAGCCCATTTTACTGGTTTTGGGAATACCCTTCTTGGTATAGGGCAGGCAGGAAATTAGACTGTGTTCTGGCTTTGGTGGTCATATTTTATGAACCCCAAATCTGGAATTGTGCTCTGGTGAGTATAGGGTGCTAATGGAAAAACTGAACAAAATATATGGAAATAAGGCCACCCTGGAAAAGTAACGAGTTCATAGTATTTCCTTCCAGTAGCTTGGAGAGAGTATCAAATATCACACGTTTATTAATAATTTTTTTTCTTTTTTTTTGAGACAGAGTCTCACTCTGTCTCCCAGGTTAGAGTGCAGTGGCGCCATCTCGGCTCACTGCAAGCTCCGCCTCCCGGGTTCACGCCATTCTCCTGCCTCAGCCTCCTGAGTAGCTGGGATTACAGGTGTCCGCCACCTCGCCCCGCTAATTTTTTTGTATTTTTAGTAGAGACAGGGTTTCACCGTGTCAGCCAGGATGGTCTCGATCTCCTGACCTCGTGATCCACCTGCCTCGGCCTTCCAAAGTGCTGGGATTACAGGCGTGAGCCACGGCGCCTGGCATTAGTTAACAATAACTAATGATTATTGAGCATTTATTACATGTCAGTGTCCTGAATTACGTATATTATTTCATTTACTCCTCATAAAAGGGTTCTTTCTAGGAGCTAGGGGAGAAAACCAGCCACTATATACTCAATAATAATATTAATGGTAATAATAGTTATATATAACAGTTATATATTACATAACATGCTGGCTCTGAATTGAACATATTCTCTAATTTGATTTTTGTATATTTAAAAACAAACACATATATTTCTTTTTTTTTTTTTTTTAAGAGATGGAGGAGTCTCACTATGTTGCCCAAGCTGGTCTCAAACCCCTGGCCTAAGTGAGCCTCCCACCTCAGCCTCCCAAGTAGCTGCCGCCATGTAATCTCAAATTTAAATTTTAAACAAACCCTAGATATTATTATTATCTTAGAGTAGGCTGCTTCTAAAATAGCTCCGAATGATCCTCTTGCTGGTCTTTACATTCTTGTGTAATCTCGTTGAGTGTGGGCTGGACGTAATGACTTACTACTAACTCACAGGATGTGGCAACAGTGATGGGATGTCACATCTGTGATTGGATTACAAAAGACTATGCCTTCTGTTTTGCTATTACTCTCTCTGGTGAGCCCTCTTTCTTGCTCTTGCTTGCTTGCACTGATGCAGTAAGCTGCCATGTTGTGAGATGCTCTACGAAGACGTCCATGAGGCAGGGCACCGAGGAAGGCTTTTGGCCAACAGCTCCTGGGGAACCAAGGCTTTAGGAAGTGAGTCCTGCCAACAATAACCAGGTGAGTGAGGTAGGAAGCAGATCTGTTCCAGGTGAGCTTGAGATGACTGTGGTCTTATAAGAGACCCAAAGCCAGAGGGTTGACCCACAGAAACTGAGATGATAAATGTTGTTTTAAGCTACTGAGTTTTGGGTAATTTGTTATGCAAGACAAGATAGCTAATACATATCTCATTTTATAGATGAAGAAAATGAAGCTTTAGGGTGATGAATCAATGTTCCCCAAATATTACACAGTTGGTAAATGGCAGAGCCAAAGCTTTTGGAACATATGAAGTTCTAGGTTCTAGGTTCTGAGTTTAAGTCTGCTTTCTCACGAGGTTCCAAGTCATTGGGACACTGCAGTTCTAGAAGAATTCTACTCTCTGAAATCCTTGGAGTGTAGCCATGTTTCCAGGAAACGCTTTGTGTGCATGTAGAACAGAGATGGACAAAAGTTTAAATGGTGCTAAGTGCTTTCAGTCGGTCCACTCCCTGCTGCAGAAGAATGGTTGATCCACCCATAGATCTGGTGATAGTAACCAGGAGCTCCAGTCAATAGCACAATGGCAGAACTGAGAGCTACAGTCCATCCATTTTTACAAGCACTCAAGCCATCTTACCCACAATATGTAAAGCAGGTGGAAGGGGGCATACACTTTTCTTGAGGATGAAAATGAATGCATTTAGTAAGGAAAAGGCATAGTGTGGTATTTAAAAATTAAAAGAGCTCTGGAATCAGATAACAAATGGTTCTGCCTGAGAGACCAGAACACCTCCTTTCACTGATTTTTTTTTTCTTCCCATCCCTGAAACAGAGCCTTGAACTTTGAAACCACAGTGCCTTGTTCCAGTGTGGAAAGCAGTGCAGCACTTCCCTGTGGTGAAAGCACCCCAGCTTGAAAGGGTAAAAACACCTTCTCCCAGATAGTCTCCCTTTGTTTAGCCAGTGCTTTTTGCCAGTGGTCACCTTAAGGAAATCAAACGAAGGTATGCGCCTTGGTTGGCTGCATGAATCCGTCCTTCCTTGTCAGCTTTGCCCAGAGCAGCAGGCTTTGAGCTCTGGGAGGATTTCCAGGTGGCAGCAGAACAACGGTCCCATAGGCTGGAGCCTGGCACGCTTTCCCTTTTAACCAGTGGCAGAGTCTGCACTTTGCTGGTATAATTATGCAACCTGGTGTAAAGTCCACATGGGTGGCAGTAGGAGGTAGGCGAGGCAGGACAGTAAGCTGGCTCAGCACTCTCATTGGGCTTCTTGACTGTTTTTCTAGCTTTTCTTACCCTTTTCTCTCCTGCCCCCTCATCTCCTCCTCTTCCCTCCTTTTCCCTCCCTTTCTCTCTAATCCCTTCATCTTTGTCAGCCTCCACCCTCAGGGATCCCTAACTCAGGAAACTACGTCTTATCAAATATTTTGGCTTGCCTCCAACTGCTAGTGGCAGGCAACTCTGGCCCTTGTCTGCTATCTGAGTGATTTTCTTCTCCACCGGTTGTTTATTTCTCTAATCTAGTTGGAATTGGAATCGTGCGTAGAATCCAAAGGAAAAAAATCCAAAAGCAAAAAATGGATCCTTTCTCTAGTGAGACTGCCCCTGTGGGCTAAAATAGAAATGGAAGGAGACTTGGATTCTTCTCCCTTGAAAAGTGACATTATGAAAGAGCAGGAGAAACAGCACATTAGTATACAGGAAAGCCCAAGGCACACTGTATCACTCCTCAGATATTGGACATCTCTCTGAGTCCTCTGTTTTCTGCTTAATTGGGATTTATAAACGCTATTTTTGCCCCGAGGGTACCTGCCATTTTGGTCGTGCCCAAGTGGCTCTGAACAGATACCATCTGCAGGACCTCCACAGCCAGCCATGCAACATGAAGCTGCAGACTCCCAGACTCCAGTGTTCTTGCTTTCTGAGAGGGAGCCCTGAGAATGGTGGAGAAGCACAAAACACAGGAAAGAAAAGAGAAAAGCTGGATGGAGTAATTATATGATAGGGTTACCTTGTGCGCGTGAAAGCAAAATGTAGGATACAAGCAATAACCCCTCCAGTACTGCAATCTTTGATAACACAATAGCCTTCTGTTATTTCAAGGCACGTTCCTTAAAACCTTCCTTAAGGTTTTCCCACTTCTTACTGGGTTGTAACGTATTTATTTTATATGTCCTTTCTTAACTGATATTCACAAAGAACAGGAATGATAGATGTGTGTGTATGAGCAAAAGCGTTTATGCATGCTTTTTCTCTTTTTTTTAGCGTATGAAATAGCGGCTGACTTTTGTGACAATTTTCCACCTAGTTTTGTGATAGTAATTTTGCTGCGTTCCTAAACTTAGATGGCAAGTCCTCTTAGCAAGGCTGGCCTAATTCTATGTTCTCTACGGCACCTAGTCACTATGGCTGTGCAAGAGCCGTTGTTACCCGAAGTACCATAATAAGGGTCATGCCCTCCTATGACGTTATTGTTTCCTATCTGTCAGGACATTAATTGTCTTCTAACTTGCTCTAAAATTGGTAGCACGGCACACTGCCAAGACTAGAGAGAAGCAAGCTGCTGGTGATATATTAAAAGACTGTGAAAAAGGACATACTGGTATTTGCTTTTTCTTGGGGCATCTTCACATTTGCATTACTTCATATGTTATGGGATGTTAGCTCAGGCTTGCCTTATGTCCTGGCGTCTTTCTTATCATGGTCAATGTCTGATCTTTCCTTCAACTGAATGATTCAGACATCTCTAAGTTATTTTGGCTTTTCCACTTTCCTTTCACAGGCTTTTTGTGAGTCATTGAATTGAATGGGAGGTTATTTCTAAATTGGAAGGTGAGGAAGAGAGGAGGGGGAGGAAAGTTCCGGAAAATAACTAGGAAAAGGCACTTTATTGTTATGTATAGTTACTGGAGGAATAATTTCTGCTTAGTTTGGTGATAGAAGTATGTACTTTATTTAAACTTGACTAAAAATATAGGCTAGAAAATAGACAATATTTTTCTGAATAATAAACCATACAGTTTTAGACTCCTTGTAGCTTGCTCTGCAAAGAACAAGGAGGTTAGTAAATAGAAGAAATATGAGACATAGAGTTAGCAGAAAGAAGAAAGGGACAAAGCACAAAATTTCCAAAGTCCACATCCTTGAGGGGAATGCCTCCTTGACAGTGTCTTTTTTTTTTTTTTTTTTTGAGACGGAGTCTCGCTCTGTCTCCCAGGCTGGAGTGCAGTGGCCGGATCTCGGCTCACTGCAAGCTCCGCCTCCCGGGTTTACGCCATTCTCCTGCCTCAGCCTCCCGGGTAGCTGGGACTACAGGCGCCCGCCACCTCACCCAGCTAGTTTTTTGTATTTTTTAGTAGAGACGGGGTTTCACCGTGTTAGCCAGGATGGTCTTGATCTCCTGACCTCGTGATCCGCCCGTCTCGGCCTCCCAAAGTGCTGGGATTACAGGCTTGAGCCACCGCGCCCGGCCGACAGTGTCTTTTTTTTTTTTTTTTTTTAAGACAGAGTCTCGCTCTGTTGCCCAGGCTGGAGTGCAGTGGCACGATCTGTAGAGACAGGGGTTTCACCATGTTGGCCAGGATGGTCTTAAACTCCTGACCTCAGGTGATCTGCCCAGCTTGGCCTGCCAGAGTGCTGGGATTACAGGCGTGAGCCACTTCACGGCCTGACAGTGTCTTAACCTATCCCTGGGTGTTATGTTTCATGGCCCATGGGTTTACATATCATAGGTGGAGTTGTAAGAAGGTACATTTAAATCTGATTTAGAAATTGAAAGAGTAATCAGACCAGCATTTTGTTATTTAGGAGCAGGAAAAGTGGGTGGGGAAAAAAAAAAAGAAAAGCAAAAAGCTAATGATGAATATATTTCTAGGAGCGCAAGAGTTTTTATAGCAACACCAGATTTATCAAAAATGCCTACTGTGATTTGTACCCAAGTGAATAAAAAATGCAATCATTTATTCTTGTGCATTGTGCCAAGTGAGGGGAAAAAAACACACACACACACAACCCAGCTATTCGTTCAATGGCCCTAATTTAGACTGCTAGGAAGAGAGGTTTAGAAAAAAAGAGAGAGACAGAGAGAGAAGCTTTTAAAGTATGTAAAACTAGTAGGGCTATTTAAGAACTGCTGAACAGAAAAACAAAGTGGCAGTGAGAGGTGGGGGGAAGCAGAATTCTCATTTCCAGGGCATCACAAGGGTATATATAATGTGGCCCACTTATTAGAAAGTTGCGAACCCGGCGCGGCGGCTCACGCCTGTAATACCAGCACTTTGGAAGGCTAAGGCCGGCGGATCAACTGAGATTGGGAGTTCGAGACCAGCCTGACCAACATGGAGAAACCCCGACTCATGCCTATAATCCCAACTACTCGGGAGGCTAAGGCAGGAGAATCGCTTGAACCCGGGTGGCGGAGGTTGCAATGAGCCGAGATAGCGCCATTGCACTCCAGCCTGGGCAACAAGAGAAAAACTCCGTCTCAAAAAAAAAAAAAAAAAAAAAGTTGCTAATGACTGGTCAATTGGCAGGGGTCAGCCAGGAGTGGATCTGGAAGCTGGAGAACTCTCAATACGCCACTTCAGTTTATTGACGACATTTCCCATTGCAACCGAAGTTGACTGATTTCTGCTAAATGAAAGTTTGCGCTTTGCCCTTTAGCATGGAGGCGCCTGGAAAGAATGAAACTGGGTGCATTGAGACCAAAGAAAAGAAGGGGACATTTTTATCTCTCTGATACCTTTCTCCCCAGGGCTTGGAAACACTTCTTAAACACAATCTCTGATGTTGGTGTTTTGTAAGTACTACCCCTATGAGTAAAGCTAGCAGAGATAAGCTTCTCCTTGCAGGAAGGGAGCTGGAGAAGCGGAAGAGTTTACAGAGAAAACTACAACAAAGAGTTAACCCTTCCCGGGTAACCACGGATGTGAGCGTCTAACCCTCCTTTGCTTCCACTGCGCAACCAAACTATGCACAAGCGTGAATCAACCTTAGCCGTCACATCGCTTGCCAGTTAGCTTAACAGACACTTTTAGCAGCCTATCATAACTTCGAATTGCCCAACCCTCAACCAATTACAACTAAAGCTTGGGCTAGGACGCTCCAGGTCCGGGCGGGGGCGAATACCGGGTTTAGGAAAAGGGGCGGTAAAGAGCGATGACGGGCGGGTAAACCAAGCCAATCAGAGAGGAGAGCTGCCGCCCCATTGTCCAATGGATAGGTTAGAAGTATGAAAGAGGGTGGGCCTGTTGTCATGGGGGAGGTGGTGGCGCTTGGTGGCCACTGGCGGCCGAGGTAGAGGCAGTGGAGCTTGAGTTGGTCGGGGGCAGCGGCAGGTGAGTGCCAGTAACGCGGGTCAGAGATCTGGGGGCCGTCGCGGGGCGGAATCTCTAGCTCAGCACTCCGCAGGCGGAGGCTGGAGGAAGAGGGCCTGGACTTCGGGTCTGGGCCAGGGCCGGGGCCAGGGCGGAGGCGGCGGGGGTGGCGGCGAGTTCGCGCTGACTGGGCTAGGGGGAGAATGGCTGGGCTTCTGGCTGCGGAGTTCTCCCGAGGAAGGTAGGCTAGGGCCGGACCCACGCGGGTCAGGGCAGGAGGTCCCTTGGGACGTCCAGCTGCTCCGGTCTGGGGCGCTGACCGGCGGCCAGTGTGAGGGGAGTAGGTATCTGAGGAAACGGAAGCGGCCAGGGTCCCAGAGAAGGGGGTGACCTGTAACGTCCTGCTCCGAGGGCGGGGTGTCTCGGGAGTACCCAGGACGGCTTGGGTGTCAGGGAGAAGGGGAACCCGGGAAGCCCGGCCGCGGCTCGTGTGGAGAGAGCGGGGTGGGGGGTGGGGGGCAGGGGAACTGGGAGTGGCCCGGGTCCGAGGGAGGTAGGAAGGCCGAGGGTGGCCGGGGTCCCGGGTGACAGGGAGCAGACTTGCTCCAAGTAGGGGCGTCTGAGGAAACGCTCGGAGGGGGTTGGGGACCGTCGTGAGAAAAGCGGCTGTCCAAGGGAGGGGGCTCCTGGGGAGATGAGGAGCAGCGGGTCTTCGGAGGGTCGGACGTATAGAGATCTTGCACCGCCTGGGGGAGGAACCGAAGCGCCCTGCGCCCCCATAGCTGAACTGGGATGAGAGACACAACTGGCCTGGCCGCTCCTGGGTCTGAGGATCCCTAGGGGACCAGGAAAGAAGTCCTGGAGGAGTGGCTCGGGTTTGAGACCGGGGTGAGGAGCCAGCAGGGAAGTGGAAGTTCCCTCGGTTGGAGAGGAGTCATGCAAAATGGGACGGAGATGGGCGGAGGTGGGGGAGAATCCCTATAGGAGGGAGTAGTAGATAAGGTAGAGAAAGAAAGTTGCCCGAGAGAGTAATGGTTTCGTGGAACTGGCTAGGACAGCAGATATATGAGAAATTAACAGTGGAGCCATATAGGTTCACAGGTCTTCAGAAACAGAAGAAACTTCAGTTTCATAATTAATACCAAGGTGACATCTAGGACCAAAGAAAAACTCCTAAAAGCAAGGTTAAGTGACTTGTTTTAGAAAAGAAATTTGTTTTAGGACGATGGCAGTAATATTAGGAAATAGGTTCATTGACAGGGTGGGGAATATGAGAGGGAAAAGGGGAGGAGTAGCTGAACTAAAGGAGTAGAAGCCGGGCGCGGTGGCTCAAGCCTGTAATCCCAGCACTTTGGGAGGCGGAGACGGGCGGATCACGAGGTCAGGAGATCGAGACCATCCTGGTGAACACGGTGAAACCCCGTCTCTACTAAAAAATACAAAAAACTAGCCGGGCGAGGTGGCGGGCGCTTGTAGTCCCAGCTACTTGGGAGGCTGAGGCAGGAGAATGGCGTAAACCCGGGAGGCGGAGCTTGCAGTGAGCTGAGATCCGGCCACTGCACTCCAGCCTGGGCGACAGAGCGAGACTCTGTCTCAAAAAAAAAAAAAAAAAAAAAAAAAGGAGTAGAAGTAGATAACTTGATCAGAAAGAGGATAGGCATACTTGGCTAAATTGAAAAGGAGTTTGAGTTCTCGTTCCACCACTTAGCGAAGCTTCTGTGCAGTTTCCTCATCAGAATACTAACAGTAATAGTTCCTACTTTATAAGGTGTTTTTTTTTTTTTTTCTTGTCAGTATTTGTAGAGCTTTTGGGATAGTGAGTGGCACATAGTAGCGTGTACTGGATTGTTAAATAGAAGATAAAGACCTGATTTCTTCAATGGGGTGGTTCCCAGATATTAGCTTGCATCAAAATCACCTGGAGGGCTTGGTAAACTGTAGATTGCTTGGCCCCACCTGGGGGTTTCAGTAGGTCTGGGGTGGGGCCCAATAATTTATATTTATCTCAAATGATGATCACGTTGGTCAGAGGACCACATTTTAAGAACTACTTACTTTAATGAAACCGGTAATAATGGTAACAACTTTAAAATACCTGCCCATCCTGCTAAAGGGACAGGTAGAGGCAAATTGCCCAAAAGATCCTATTATAAAGGATACCCATTTTTAAGCCTGTGTTTTTCAAATTGTGGATTGTGATTTATTAGTAATTTATAAAATTAATGTTGTGAGTTTTTACCAGCATTGAAAATAAAATGTAGAACAGAATAAACTGACATTGCATTTGGTAAGGAAAACTATTGTTTTGGGAAACTTTTCTCCTACATGTATGTACTAAATCACAATGTAAAGTGTATTTCTTTTTTTGAGTTCCTGGCCAAAGGATAAAATATATTTCTCAGAGTTAAAAAAGTCTGAAAGGTGGGTGCGGTGGCTCACGCCTGTAATCTCAGCACTTTGGGAGGCCAAGGCGAGTGGATCACTTGAGGTCAGGAGTTCAAGATCAGCCTGACCAACGTGGTGAGACTCCTGTCTTTAATAAAAACACAGAATTAGCCGAGCATGGTGGTGCATGTCTGATCCCAGCTACTTGGAAGGCTGAGGCTGGAGAATTGCTTGAACCCCAGAGGCGGAGGTTGCAGTGAGCCGAGATCACACGATTGCACTCAGTCTGGGCAACAAGAGTGAAACTCTTGTATTACATTCCATTAAATTTCTTCAGTTTCTGATTTGGTTCCTCCTGTGTTTGTCTTGTCACATATTGTGTTATGCCTCTGACTCTGGAACTTTTTTGGATATTGAGAATCTTTGGCATGAGAACTTAAGGGAATTTGAGGCAGAGAAATTGAATGGTGTGTCTCAGATGTGGTCCGCTTTTGTTTTACTTGTGCCCTCTTGTTCACCCTTTCTTTTTTTATCACTGTACTGTAAAGCATTGTTTGTAAAAACCTGAGTATACACAGACATATTGACAGTAAACAACACTGAAATGGACTGGTTTGAGAAAATGTCATGTATAGAAAATAAGCAAAAACAAAGGAAGAAACATTGCGAAAAAGAAAAATGAAAATATATTTCCTTTTTAGAGAGTAAAAATATTAAGTATTTCTTGTCCTTACACTAATATAAAACATATACAGATATTTTTAAAGGAACTAGATATACGATTTCTAGGTCTTTGTAGAGAAAAGCAATAGTAATAATATGTGACAGCAAAATGCACCTGGGATAGAGGCTTAACTACAAAGTAAATCATTTATTAAGCGGGAGCTTTTGTTTTGATGGTTTTCTCCCTTGAGAATAAACTGGATGTGGTACATGTTGTAAATTTGTTTGAGGAACCCAAATGTAATTTGCAATGTGTTTTTAAAAAGAATATATGTTTTATCTGTACTTGGTTTGATTTTTCTTCCATTGAAAGCTAGATGGTTTATATTTAGGAGTTGATTTAGATCTGTTTTTATGGCTGTTAAGAACAGAGGAAGCAGTATTGAAAACTGAAAGAGATCCTTGCAGCTTTCTTTAAAATCTTTAATCCAGGGGATTATGTAACCCCTTCATTAATGTTTTATGAAATTGTGAAGAAACTGTTGGTATAGCTTTCAATCAGGATTTTTTGGATTATTTTTTTCTCTCTCAAAAATCAGTTTTATTTCAGATTATATTTCTTTAAAATTTTTATTTTCATTTGGAAGACTGCAAGGCATATATAACCATTGCATGTGTGAGTTCTAAAGCAGATGCAGTCTTTTCACAAAATAAATTTACTACTTTTTTTCTGTGACATAAGTTTCAAGAAGGAAAGCTTTTCATTTCTTGCATTGAGTTCAGTGGATTATTCCTACCACTAGAGTTGTTGTTTAAGTCATGGTACATTTATATAGATCATTCAGTTCTACACCAAATGATGGAAGAATGAGAAATCCAAATTGAGTGTATGACAAATAGAAAAGTTCATTCTTCGTAATTGAGAACATTGGGCCGTTTGATTACCTGGTTTTAATAGGTGGACTTATTATTCATCTGATTATACTTATCTAGGAATAGCTTTGATTACGCAAATAATTTTACAGTGGGATTTGGTTATCTGTAGTTGAATAAATGGTGGGCTTTAAATCCCAAAGAAACTATGTGCTCCTAACTATGCTATTTAGTGAGACTCAGTTTCACATATTGAAGTTTTATTTAGGTAAGTGATTTTAAAAAGTGGAAGTTCAAGTAACACTAGTTAATTAAGTTTATTTTCTATTTCAGAGAAGTCTTGTCTTATTTTATAAGTCTCTGATCTACTTTTCTGCTTCCTGCTCTCCAACTCGCTGTACAATAAATTCTAAAAGAAATGTGGGTAACTGAAAATCTAGTTCTGTAAAAGTATAAAACCTGTATATGTAGTTTTTTAGTTTGCTTCAAAACTTCCTAAACTAATTATCTTTAAAAAAGTATTTTATATAATAGAGTACTTGAAAAGCTACATTTTATTTTGGACTTGCCAAAACACATCTATTGTGTGTAACAGGTTTTGATTTCTAGAGAATAGATCTTGAATTCTGCAGATTTCTGAACTCTGATTTTTTTCCCTTTTTTAAAAAAAAAAAAAAATCCAACTTTTAGTTTAGATCCTGAGAGTATATATGCAGGTAGGTTATATGGCTATATTGTGTGATGCTGAGGTTTGGGGTATGATTGGTCCTGTCACCCAGGTAGTAAGCATAGTACCTAATAGTTCTTCAACCCTTCCCCCTCTCCCTTTCTCCCTCCCTCCTTTTATGTTTTCTTTCTTTCTTTTTTTTTTTTTTTTTGAGACGGAGTCTCGCTCTGTCGCCCAGGCTGGAGTGCAGTGGCCGGATCTCAGCTCACTGCAAGCTCCGCCTCCCGGGTTTATGCCATTCTCCTGCCTCAGCCTCCCGAGTAGCTGGGACTACAGGCGCCCGCCACCTTGCCCGGCTAGTTTTTTGTATTTTTTTTAGTAGAAACGGGGTTTCACCGTGTTAGCCAGGATGGTCTCGATCTCCTGACCTCGTGATCCGCCGTCTCGGCCTCCCAAAGTGCTGGGATTACAGGCTTGAGCCACTGCGCCCAGCCTCCTTTTATGTTTTCTTGATAGGGCTGGGGAGAAATAAAACAATATACCCCTTAAATTAAAAAAAAATTTGCTATCTTATTTTTTAAATCTTGACATTATAGTACATCCTTTAGTGGCAAAGAAAATTTGTTTAAGGGGCTGGGTGTGGCGGCTCATGCCTTTAATTCCAGCACTTTGGGAGGTCGAGGCAGACTGAACACGAGGTCAGGATATTGAAACCATCCTGGCTAACACAGTGAAACCCTATCTTTACTAAAAACACAAAAAATTAGCTGGGTGTGGTGGCACGCGACTGTAGTCCCAGCTACTTGGGAGGCTGAGGCAGGCGAATTGCTTGAACCTAGGAGGCGGAGGTTGCAGTGAGCCAAGATCACGTCACTGCACTCCAGCCTGGGTGCCAAAGTAAGATTGTCTTGGGAAAAAAAAAAAAAAACAAGAAAATTTGTTTCAGTAATGTAACATATTATAAATTTTATCATAACGTAGAAATATTATACAAGGCTTTAGGATGTATGTTCAGCTGCGACACACAGGTAATGATCAATAGGATATCATTAAATACTAGGTACAATATTGCCATATATTTTGGAGATTATAAAACATGCACTTTGAGGCTGGGCATGGTGACTCAGGCCTGTAATCCCAGCACTTTGAGAGGCTGAGGCGAACGGATCACCTGAGGTCAGGAGTTTGAGACCAGCCTGACCAACATGGAGAAATCCTGTCTCTACTAAAAATACAAAATCAGCCGGGTGTGGTGGCGCATTCCTGTAATCCCAGCTACTCAAGAGGCTGAGGCAAGAGAATCACTTGAACCCAGGAGGTGGAGGTTGCAGTGAGCCGATATCATGCCATTGTACTCCAGCCTGGGCAACAAGAAACTCCATCTCAAACAAAACAAAACAAAACAAAACAAAAACCATAAAAAAATGCACTTCGAAATCTTGGGGCAAAAGGAGGATTGAAATGAAGGGAGAATAAAGAGAATACTGAGGTGCTTAAGGGAGGAGTCTGGAGGATCTGCAGGAAGTGTATCTAGAGGAGTGAGTGGTTCTTGGCAGTTTTCCTGGAGTGACATATGTAAAGGAGGATGATTCTATTTGCAACATCCATGGACTTATTTTTCATTCTTTGCAGTTTCTGCTGCTTGTTATTACTCTTCCTTTGTTTTCTTCCCCTCAAGAAAGCATGTCAGAAGGCAAGTAAGTAGACTGAGAAGTGGTAGTCCTGGAGGATGAGAGCCTTGGAAGGACCGTGCGGATTTAGAAGAAGGCTCGTCTTATCTCTGCTTCTGCAGCTCTTGGGAGGTCCCCAACAACCTTAACTAGTCCAACCTTTCCCACTTGTCCTCTCTAGTGGAGTATGGGATTAGGAAGAGACCCCCTAGTCATCTTAAATGGATTAACCAAGGAGTTGCTATATTAGTAATTCATGTTCAGTGACTTCCCCCTCTCTACCCACGAAAACCCTGTTTCTCCCCACTTGTTTGCTGATAAATTACATTCCTTTTTTTTTTTTGAGACAGTCTTGCTCTTTTGCCTAGGCGGGAGTGTGCAGTGGCATGGTCTCGGCTCACTGTAGCCTCAACATTCTGGGCTCAGGTGATCCTCCTGCCTCAGCCTCTCCAGTCGCTGGGACTACAGGCATGCCCAGTTCATTTTTTTTTTTTTTTTTTTTTGAGACAGAGTTTCGCTCTTGTTGCCCAGGCTGGAGTACAATGGTGTGATTTTGGCTCACTGCAGCCTCCACTTCCTGGGTTCAGGTGATTCTCCTGCCTCATCCTCCTGAGTAGCTGGAATTACAGGTGTGCGCTACCACACCCTGCTAATTTTTGCATTTTTAGGAAAGACGGGGTTTCACCATTTTGGTCAGGCTGGTCTTGAACTCCTGGCCTCAGGTGATCCATCCACCCTGGCCTCCCAAAGTGCTGGGATTCCAGGTGTGAGCCACCACGCCTGGCCAATTTTGTTTTTGGGTCTTGTTAAACTCCTAAACTCAGGCAGTCCTCCCAAAGTGTTGGGATTACAGGCATGAGCTACCGTGCCCAGGCTATCTTACATTCTTTTAACCAAGATCAAAGTCTTCAATTATCTGAGTAGGACAGCAAAATCTTAATTATGGTAACTTGATTATATTAAGGTGAATTATAGTTAATTTGGAACATTTCTAGTTTAATTAGGGAAGAAGAGGGAAAAACTGTAGAATACTGCTTAGCTCTGAATAAAGGCAAAGCTGGGGCAACCAGGGACACAGAAATCAGCTAAATTTGTAACTTAAGATTTGTAATTTAAGATTACCCTTGGTTACTTTTGACTTTGGAAAAGTAATAGTGATACTTTCGTCTAGTCACTTGTGCATATGTACATCTCAGGTACATTTCGATGTATCATGTAGATAATTTGTGAAGATTTATTTACTTAATTTCTTTCATTTAAAGATGCCCAGGCTGGAGTGCAGTGGCACGATCTCGGCTCATTGAAATCTCCGCCTCCTGGGTTCAAGCAATTGTCCTGCGTCAGGCTCCCGAGTAGCTGGGACTATAGGGGCATGTCACCATGCCTGGCTAATTTTTGTTGTGTGTGTGTGTTTTTTTTTTTTTTTTCAGATGGTGTCTCCCTCTATTGCCCAGACTTGGAGTGCAGTGGCTCAATGTTGGCTCACTGCAACCTCCGTCTCATGGGTTCAAGCAATACTCCTGCTTCAGCCTCCTGAATAGCTGAGACTACAGGCACAGGCGCACGCCACCACACCTGGCTAGTTGTTTGTATTTTTAGTAAAGACGGAGTTTCACCATATTGGCCAGGCTGGTCTTGAACTCATGACTTTGTAATCCGCCTGTCTCAGCCTCCCAAAGGGTTGGTTTTTTTTTTTTTTTTTTTTTTTTTTTGAGACGGAGTCCTGCTTTGTCGCCTGGGATGGAGTGCAGTGGTGCAATCTTGGCTTACTGCAACCTCCGTCTCCTGGGTTCAAGCAATTCTCCTGCCTCAGCCTCCCAAGTAGTTGGGATTATAGGCGTCAACCACCATGCCCAGCTAAGTTTTTTGTATTTTTGGTAGAGATGGGGTTTCACCATGTTGCTCAGGCTGGTCTTGAACTCCTGGCCTCAAGTGATCCTCCTGCCTCGGCCTCCCAAAGTGCTGGAATTACAGGCGTAAGTCACTGTGTCTGGCTTATTTACTTAATTTCTTTTAATATAACCGACTTTGTTACAGAGATTTTAGCTCCCAGTATCTTTTTTTTTTTATTTTTGAACCGAAGTCTCACTCTGTTGCCCAGGCTGGAGTGCTGTGGCACCATCTCGGCTCACTGCAACCTCTGCCTACTGGGTTCAAGCGATTCTCCTGCGTTATCTTTCCGAGTAGCTGGGATTATAGGCGTGTGCCACCACACCCAGCTAATTTTTGCATTTTTAGTAGAAACAGGGTTTTGCCATGTTGGCCAGACTGGTCTCAAACTCTTGACCTCAAGTGATCCACCTGCCTTGGCCTCCCAAAGTGTTGGGATTACAGGCGTGAGCCACTGCGCCCAGCCTAGCTCCCAGTATTTTTTAATCAAGATAAAACTTTTTTTTCCCTCCAAACTAGTATCTCACAGAACCATAGAAGAGCCTGATGATGACAGAAATATATTTGTAACTGCCATATTATGAAATTCAAGAAGCATCATTTATGTCCGGAGGTAGCATGATAGAATGGACAAAATTCAAGTTTTATAATTGTGTGACCATGATTTTGAATCTTGACTTTATCGATAATTTACTAATTGAGCAGTTTATTAAACTTCTTTTAGATTCAGTTTTGTCATCCATAAAATGGAGCTAATGTTATCTTCTGTATCAGGCTGATGGTGAGAATTAAATGAAAAGCATTTTGTATAGTGTAAAGCATTTTGCCCATACTGGGCACTCAACAAATTGTAATTGTTAATTATTAATAATTATAACATTAGATACAGACTTCTCTTTCTAGAATGGGCTAATATTCAAGATACTGTGATTGTATGCATTGTGGCAACTAGGAAAACCAGAGTTGACTTTAAAACATTAAATATTTTTTTTTTTTGAGATGGAGTCTCGCTCTGTTGCCCCGGCTGGAGTGCAGTGGCCGGATCTCAGCTCACTGCAAGCTCCGCCTCCCGGGTTTGCACCATTCTCCTGCCTCAGCCTCCCAAGTAGCTGGGACTACAGGCGCCCGCCACCTCACCCGGCTAGTTTTTTGTATTTTTTAGTAGAGACGGGGTTTCACCATGTTAGCCAGGATGGTCTCGATCTCCTGACCTCGTGATCCACCCGTCTTGGCCTCCCAAAGTGCTGGGATTACAGGCTTGAGCCACCGTGCCCGGCCAAAACATTAAATGTATTTTAAGGCTGGGCGCGGTGGCTCACATCTGTAATCCCAGCACTTTGGGAGGCCAAGGTGGGCGGATCACCTGAGGTCAGGAGTTCGAGACCAGCCTGGCCAACATGGCAAAACCCTGTGTTTACTAAAAATACAAAAATTAGCTGCGAGTGGTGGTGCATGCCAGTAATCCCAGCTACTCGGGAGGCTGAGGCAGGAGAATTGCTTGAACTTGGGAGGCAGAGGTTGCAGTGAGCCGAGCCACTGCACTCGAGCCTGGGCAACAGAGAGAGACTCTGTATCGAAAAACAAACAGGCCGGGCGCGGTGGCTCAAGCCTATAATCCCAGCACTTTGGGAGGCCGAGACGGGCGGATCACGAGGTCAGGAGATCGAGACCATCCTGGCTAACCCGGTGAAACCCCATCTCTACTAAAAAATACAAAAAAACTAGCCGGGCGAGGTGGCGTGCACCTGTAGTCCCAGCTACTGGGGAGGCTGAGGCAGGAGAATGGCGTAAACCTGGGAGGCGGAGCTTGCAGTGAGCCAAGATCCGGCCACTGCACTCCAGCCTGGGTGACAGAGCGAGACTCCGTCTCAAAACAAAAAACAAAAAACAAACAAACAAACACCAAAACATTACATGTATTTTAAACATTTACTACTTAAGTTTGTTTTTGTGGTTGGTTTATTTTGGTGGATTAGACTGAAACATGGGGTAAATGAAGCTAATATTTTGTTGTGTGGTCACAGGCTGTGTATCATATCATAGTCAGCCTTTATCTGTGGATTCTGCATCCTTGGATTCAACCAGCTGTTGATAGAAAATATTTGGAAAGAAAACCCAATAAAAATAAAACAATAAAAATAATACGAATAAATACAGTATAAATATTTACATAGCTTTTACATTGTATTAGGTATTAATAAGTAATCTAGAGACAATTTAACATATATGGGAGAATGTGCAGATTATATGCAAATACAGGTATCGGTGGGGGGATTAATTCCAAGACCCCAATATATCAAAATCCATAGATGCACAAGTCACTTATATAAGATGGTATAGTATTTACATATAACCTGTGCACATTCTCCTGTATACTTTGAATCATTTCTCTAGATTAATTATAATACTTAATATTAGGTTGGTGCAAAAAGTAATTGCAGCTTTTGCCATTAAAAGTAATGGCAAAAACACAGTTACTTTTTGTACCAATCTAATATAATATAAACGTTATGTAAATAGTTATACTGTATTGTTAGGGTACAATGACAAGAAAGAAAAGTATGTACATGTTTATTACAACCATCCATTTTTTTTTCCAAATATATTTGATGCAAGATTGGTTGAATCCTCCTGTGTGGGACCCACAGATACAGAGTGTGGACTGTGCTATGCCATTATACATAACGAACTGGGATATCCGCAGATTTTGGTATCCATGGGGTCCTGGATCGAGTCCCCCTCGG
This sequence comes from Rhinopithecus roxellana, assembly GCF_007565055.1. Lineage (NCBI taxonomy): Eukaryota > Metazoa > Chordata > Mammalia > Primates > Cercopithecidae > Rhinopithecus > Rhinopithecus roxellana. The sequence continues at coordinate 131,550,574 of NC_044553.1, read as the reverse complement.
ATACCAAGATATGTGACTGTACCTGGTCCTCTGCCAAATACATGTGAGTTTGTGACAACAGTGGAAACCATTAATCCTACTACTAGAAAAAAAAATTGAGCATTATATTATTTACTGATTTTGTTATTAAAATCATTGCTTTTATTGAATTATTTTATTTACTGATATTGTTAATGATTTTAAATTAGTTCTAAATGCCAGTTAGAACCAGTTTATTTTTCCCTAGAGTTAATACATTTATCTTCACAATTCAAGTAGAAACAGTTTTTATCTCAGAATTTAAGCCCTGTATCTTCCTTAGCTAAGGATTTGGTCAAATGAAAGAAAAATCTGTATTCGTAGAAAGCTGTTAAAATTGGCCTGGTGTGGTGGCTCATGCTTTTAATCCCTGCACTTTGGGAGCCAAGGAGGGAGAATTGCTTGAGCCTAGGGATTTGATAAAAGCCTGGGCAACATAGTAAGACCCTATCTCTATTATAAATTAAAAATAAAAAAATAAAATAAAGCTGTTAAAAGCTATATTATTTCTTGTCTCTGATGAAAGGTGTACAATTTCCATCACATTCATGATGTAATGGACTTCAAATCTCATCAGTGAACATAATTTTGAATGATTATTTTGAAGAGTTGATTCATTCTTGTTTTTGAAAATTATTTAGTATTGGGGGTATGAAGGAAAGATATTTCCTGTAGTAGCCAAGTCTTCCTTAACTCTTGCAAGGACAGCAGTCCCAAATACTATATTGAAAATATTAGAGGCCAGATATGGTGGCTCATGCCTGTAATCCCAGCACTTGGGAGGCCGAGGCAGGCGAATCAATTGAGCTCAGAGTTTGAGACCAGCCTGGCCAACATGGCAAAACCCAGTCTTTACTAAAAATACAAAAAAGTAGCTAGGTGTGGTGGTGCATGCCTGTTGTCCCAGCTACTGGGGCGGCTGAGGTGGGAGAATCACTTGAACCCGAGGATTGGGGGTAGGGTGGAGGGGGTTGCAGTGCCACTGCACTCCAGCCTGGGTGACGGAGCCAGACTCCGTCTCAAAAAAAAAAAAAAAAAGAAAATATCGGCAAGAAAATGAACTGTAAATGTCCGTTTTACATGACTGGCCATTTGTAAAAATGTTAACGTGTTACATCAAATGTTGTTCTTTTTTTTTTGTAGAGATGAGGTCATTCTATGTTGCCTGGGTTTTTTTTTTTTTTTTTTTCCTTTTTAGTGATCCTCCTGCCTCAGTCCCCCAAAGTGCTGGGATTATAAGTGTCAGACACTGTGCTCAGCCTATTGTTCATTTCTTTTTTTTTTTTTTTTTTTTTTTTTTTTTTTTTTTTTTTTTTTGAGACGGAGTCTGGCTCTGTCTCCCAGGCTGGAGTGCAGTGGCCGGATCTCAGCTCACTGCAAGCTCCGCCTCCCGGGTTTAGGCCATTCTCCTGCCTCAGCCTCCCAAGTAGCTGGGACTACAGGCGCCCGCCACCTCGCCCGGCTAGTTTTTTGTATTTTTTAGTAGAGACGGGGTTTCACCGTGTTAGCCAGGATGGTCTCGATCTCCTGACCTCGTGATCCGCCCGTCTCGGCCTCCCAAAGTGCTGGGATTACAGGCTTGAGCCACCGCGCCCGGCCCAATTGTTCATTTCTTAATATCTTTCTGTAATACTCTAGACTAATTTTATATATATATATATTTATTTATTTTTTGAGATGGAATCTTGCACTGTCGCCTGGGCTGGAGTGCAATGGTGCGATCTCGGCTTACGGCAACCTCTGTCTCTCGGGTTCAAGTGACTCTCCTGCCTCAGCCGCCTGAGTAGCTGGGATTACAGGCACCTGCCACCATGCCCAGCTAATTTTTTGTATTTTTAGTAGAGATGGGGTTTCACTATGTTGGCCAGTCTGGTCTCGAGCTCCTGACCTCGTGATCTGCCCGTCTCAGCCTCCCAAAGTGCTGAGATTACAGGCACGAGCCACTGCGCCCGGCCTATTTTTTTTTTTTGAGATGGAGTCTCGCTCTTTTGCCAGGCTGGAGTGCAGTGGCACAATCTTGGCTCACTACAACCTCCACCTCCTGGGTTCAAGCGATTCTCTTGCCTCAGCCTCCTGAGTAGCTGAGCCTACAGGCATGCGCCACCACGCCTGGCCAATCTTTTGTATTTTAGTACAGACTGGGTTTCACTGTGTTGGTCAGGATGGGCTTGATCTTCTGACCTCATGATCTGCCACCTCAGCCTCCCAAAGTGCTGGGATTACACTGTACCTGGCCTTATTTTTATTTTTGAAAAAGTTATTTAGAAATAGAAATGGGGTCTCACTATGTTGCCCAGGCTGTTCTCCAACTCCTGGGCTCAAGTGATCCTTCTGCCTCAGCCTTCTAAAGTTAATTTTATGTTTATTTATAAATTTTTTTTTTTTTTTTTTTTTAAGATGTGAGGTCTTGTTATGCTGCCAAGGCTAGTCTTGAGCTCCTAGCGTCAAGTGATTCTCCTGCTTTGGCCTCCCAAAATGCTCTAGACTAATTTTAGAAACCATGAAGTTTGGCATTTTGTCATGTTAAGGATTTTTTTTAAAGTTATTTTGTAAGTCTGGTCATGGTGGCTAATGCCTGTAATCCCAGCATTCTGGAAGGCTGAGGCAGGTGGATCACTTGAGGTCAGGAGTTTGAGACTAGCCTGGCCAACATAGTGAAACTTCATCTCTACTAAAAATACAAAAATTAGCTGGGTGTGGTGGCAAGTGCTTATAGTCCCAGCTACTCCGGAGGCTGAGGTAGGAGAATCACTTGAACCTGGGAGGTGGAGGTTGCAGTGAGCTGAGATTGTGCCACTGGACTCCAGTCTGGGCGACAGAATGGGACTCCATCTCAAAAAAAAAAGGAAAAGAAAAAGTTATTTTGCAATATTAAATTTCATTTCTTCATAAGTTGTTAATTTTTTGCACTCAGGACTTTTCTCTTTTTTGTTATTCTCTGATTTACATAAACATACTGATGAATGATGGAACCCCTCCCCCACATTGGGGGCTGAGTTTATGACGTCAACTAATAGGAGGTGGTATGGTAAAATGAACTCCAATTGCCTGAATTCACCTTCACCTCTGCTTCCTTAGGCAAGTTAACTCTTTTTGCTGGTTTTCTTATCTTCAAAATAAATGGCTTTGAGGATTATATGAGATAATCCGTGTAAAGTTAAACAGTTTAAGGTAATGTTTAGTTCATAGTAAATACCCAGTAAATGTTAGCTACATTTACTGTTGCAAGGACCCAGCATTTTCACCGAAGCAGGTGGGAGGTAAAAAGCTTTCTCTGTGTTATTTCGTGGACTAGTAAAGAGTCTTGTATATTAAATTGTACTATGAAATTTAAACTTCATTTAGACATGAAAAGGAATCTTGAATTCTTTTTGACTTTGTCACATTTTCAGTCTAGTCCATCTCTGGAAAAACTTGAATCTTTATTTTATCCAGCTATAAATCAGCTGTAAGTTTTTTTGTTTTGTTGTGTTTTTTTGAGACAGGGTCTCACTTTGTCACTGAGGCTGGAGTGCAGTGGCACATCATAGCTAACTGCAGCCTTAAACTCCTGGGGCTCAGGCAGTCCTCTTGCCTCAGCCTCCTGAGTAGTTTACAGATGCATACATACGGATTACAGATGCATGCCACCATGTCCACTTTATTTTTAATTTTTTTTGTAGTGTGGGGATCTCCTGTGTTGCCTAAGCTAGTAAATTCTTAAATATCTGCACCCAAGTTAGCAGTGTTACAGCTAATCTCTAAATTCTTTTGAATTACGAAATATAGCTAGGGAACCTATTAGATAAATTTTCATTAGGCTTGACCTCTTTTATTTAAGATAATATTTAAGTACTGTATTGAATTTCCTTGACATTGGGTATCTTTATCAGTGGTTCTCAATTTGTTGCCTGCAAGTCTTTGGTTTGGGGAGGATGTTTTCTACAGTTATCTAGAGTTCTTAAATCCATATATTCATCAAATATTGCCTACCTTTTTTTTTTTTTTGAGATGAAGTGTCACTCTGTTGCCAGGCTGGAGTGCAGTGGTGCCATCTTGGCTCACTGCAACCTCCGCCTCCCAGGTCCAAGCGATTCTCTTGCCTCAACCTCCTGAGTACCTGGGACTACAGGTGTGCACCACCATGCCTGGCTAGTTTTTGTATTTTTAGTAGAGATGGATTTCATCATGTTGGCCAGGAGAGTCTCGATCTGTTGACCTTGTGATCTAGAGAAAAATTATCTGTAGACTAAAGCAACATGTTCTAAACATATGTATGTATGTATGTATACATAGTTTCATTCTTCAAATAAATATTGAGATGAGTTTTAAAAATCTTTATTTTAAAGGTTTGCTTCAATACAGGGTAGCTCTGGTTGTGTTTTGACTATTTTCTCCATCAATGGATGCTGAAAATTCAGCTATTACCATGTGAGGATCAGTTAAATATTTTGACTTTTTTTTGAGATGGAGTCTTGCTCTGTTGCCTAGGCTGGAGTGCAGTGGCGTGATCTCGGCTCACTGCAACTTCCGCCTCCCTGGTTCAAGTGATTCTCCTGCCTCAGCCTCCCGAGTAGCTGGGACCACAGGCGCCCGCCACCACACTCGGCTAATTTTTTGTATTTTTTTTTTTTTTTTTTGAGACGGAGTCTCGCTCTGTCGCCCAGGCTGGAGTGCAGTGGCCGGATCTCAGCTCACTGCAAGCTCCGCCTCCCGGGTTCCCGCCATTCTCCTGCCTCAGCCTCCCGAGTAGCTGGGACTACAGGTGCCCGCCACCTCACCCTGCTAGTTTTTTGTATATTTTAGTAGAGACGGGGTTTCACCGTGTTAGCCAGGATGGTCTCGATCTCCTGACCTCGTGATCCGGCCTTCTCGGCCTCCCAAAGTGCTGGGATTACAGGCTTGAGCCACCGCGCCCGGCAATTTTTTGTATTTTTAGTAGAGAGCAGGTTTCACCGTGTTAGCCAGGGTGGTCTCGATCTCCTGACGTCGTGATCCACCAGCCTCGGCCTCCCAAAGTGCTGGAATTACAGGCGTGAGCCACTGTGCCTGGTCAATAATTTTGACCTTTAAAAATGTTTGTCATATTTAAAAGCTCTCGGCCGGGCAAGGTAGCGTGTGCCTGTAGTCCCAGCCACTCAGGAGGCTGAGGAAGGAGAATCGCTTGAACCCGGGAGGCGGAGGTTGCAGTGAGCCAAGATGGCGTCACTGCATTCCAGCCTGGGCGACAGAGCCAGACTTTGTCTCAAAAATAAATAAATAATTTGGGAGGTGGAGGCGGGCGGATTGCCTTGAGCTCAGGAGTTCGAGAGGGCAACACAGTGAAACCCCATCTCTACTAAAATACAAAAAAAATTAGCTGGGCGTGGTGGCGGGCGTCTGTAATCCCAACCACTCGGGAGGACTATGGCTGGAGAATTGCTTGAACCCGGTAGGCGGTGGTTGCAGTGAGCCGAGATCGCGCTACTGCACTCCAGCCTGGGCGATAGATAAATTCTCCGGCTCAATGTTTTTTCTACTTTTTTTTTTTTTTTTTGAGGTGGAGTTTTGCTCTTGTTGCCCAGGCTGGCGTGCAACGGCGTGGTCTTGGCTCACTGCAACCTCCGCCTCCCAGGTTCACGTGATTCTCCTGCCTCAGTCTCCTGAGTAACTGGGATTACAGGTATGCGCCACCACGCCCGGCTAATTTTGTATTTTTAATAGAGACAGGGTTTCACCATGTTGGCCAGGCTGGTCTCGAACTCCTGACCTCAAGTGATCCACCCGCCTCAGCCTCCCAGAGTGCTGGGATTACAGGCGTGAGCCACTGCACCCGTCCTTTTTCTACTTTTTTCTTACCCAAACATGCCATTTTCAGAAAGGCTAGTATACTTCTCTTCCCTCACCATGGCATGTGCATTTTTAAAATAGCTTTATTTAGGTACAGTTGATATACGGTGAAACTGCACGTATTTAAGGTAAACAGGGCTGGGTGCAGTGGCTCAAACCTGTAATCCCAGCACAGTGCTTTGGGAGGCCGACGAGGGCAGATTTCTTGAGCTCAGGAGTTTGAAACCAGTCTGGTTAACATGGGGAAACCCCATCTCTACAAAAAATGCAAAAATTAGCCAGTCCTGGAGGCATGTGCTTGTAGTCCCAGCTACTCGGGAGGCTGAGGCAGGAGGATTGCTTGAGCTGAGGAGGTGGAGGTTGCAGTTGCAGTGAGCTGAGATTGCACCACTACACTCCAGATGGGGCGACAGAGCCAGACCCTGTCTCAAGAAAAAAAAAAAAAAAAAAAGGGTAAACAGTTTAATGAGTTTTTACATATGTATACACTACAACTAAGGTAAGGAACATACTGATCACTCCAAAAGTTTTCTAACTTTTGTAATACAGCTCTCCCTTTCTGTTCCCGCAGGCAACTCCAATCTGCTGTCACTATGGATTAGTTTGCAATTTCTAGAATTTTATATAAATAGTATGTAGTATATATATATATATAGTCTGACTTCTTTCCCTCTGCCTAATTAATTCGAGATTTTTCCATGTTATTTGTGTATCAATATTTCATTATCTTTCATTGTTGAGTAGCATTCCATAATATGGATATATTGCAATTTTAAAAATTTCTTCTGCTGATAGACATTGGATTATTTCTAGTTTTTGGCTATTCAAATAAAGCTGATATGAACATGAACATTCATGTACGAGTTTTTGTGTGGACATGTGTTTTCATTTTTTAAAAAAAAAAAACAATTTAAACAATTTATTATTATTATTATTATTATTATTTTTGAGATAGGGTCTTGCTCTGTAGCCTAGTCTGGAGTGCAGTGGTGCAATCATTGCTTACTGCAGTTTTAACCTCCCAGGATCAAGAGATGGTCCCACCTCAGCCTCTAAGTAGCTGGGACCATAGGCATGCACCACCACTCCTGCCCGTTTTTTCTTTCTTTCTTTTTTTTTTTTTTCTTGTAGAGACAGGGTCTCTCACTGTGTTGCCCAGGCTGGTCTTGAACTCCTGGTCTCAAGCTATTCTCCTGTCTTGGCCTCCCAAAGTGCTGGGACTACAGGTGTGAGTTACTGTGCCTGGCCTCTTTTCATTGTTTTTGTGTATATGCCTGTAAGTAGTGGAATTGCTAGGTTATACGGTAACTCTTTTGAGGTTTTCTAAAGCGGCTACACCATTTTACATTCTCACCAGCAGTGAGAATGAGAATTCCAATTTTTCTGCATTGTCACCAATAATTGTTATTACCTCTTATTTTATATATATTTTTTAATTGTTGTTGTTTTGAGACAGGGTTTTGGTCTGTCACCCAAGCTGGAGTGTAGTGGGTATGATAGCTCACTGCAGCCTCAAACTCCTGGCTCAAACTATCCTCCCACCTCAGCCTCCCTAGTAGCTAGGACTGCAGGCGTGCCACCATGCCCAGCTAATTTTTATTTTTTAAATTTTTTGGTAGAGATGGGGTCTTGCTGTGTTACCCAGGATGGTCTGGAACTCCTGGCCTCAAGCCATTCTTTCTCCTCGCCTCCCAAAGTGTTGGGATTACAGGTGTGAGTCACAGGTCAGGCTGATCTCTGTTTTTTGAGTAGAGCTATTCTAGTGGGTATAAAGTAGGATTTTTTTTTTCTTTGAGATGGGGTCTTGCTCTGTTGCCCAGGCTGGAGTGTGTGGCATGATTTTGGCTCACCACAACCTCTGCCTCCCAGGTTCAACCTATTCTCCTGCCTCAGCCTCTCAACTGAGGCGTGCACTACCATGCCAGGCTAATTTTTGTATTTTCAGTAGAGACGGGGTTTCACTATGTTGGCCATACTGGACTTGAATTCCTGACCTCATGATCTGCCCGCCTTGGCCTCCCAAAGTGCTGGGATTACAGTGAGCCACTGTGCGTGGCCCAGAGTAGAAATTAATTGTGGTTTTGATTTGAGTTTCCCTCGTGGCTAGTGATGTTGAGAATCTTCTCATATGCTTATTGGCCATTTGTCTATCTTCTTGGAAGAAGTGTGTTTTTATATGCTTGCCTTTTTTTTTGAGACGGAACCTCGCTCTCTGGCCCAGGCTGGAGTGCAGTGGTGCGATCTCGACTCACTGCCAGCTTCGCTTCCCGGGTTCACGCCATTCTCCTGCCTCAGCCTCCCAAGTAGCTGGGACTACAGGCACCCGCCACCATGCCCAGGTAAATTTTTTTGTATTTTTCAGTAGAGACGGGGTTTCACCGTGTTAGGATGGTCTTGATCTCCTGACCTGTGATCTGCCCACCTCGGCCTCCCAAAGTGCTGGGATTACAGGCTTGAGCCACCGCGCCCGGCCATGCTTGCCCATTTTTTAAAAGCTGGTTTGTCTTTTTATTATTGAGTTATAATATATGTTTTCTTTGTATATTCTGGATATAAGTTCCTTGTCAGACGTAACGATTTACAAGTATTTTCTCCCATTTTGTGGGCTATCTTTTCACTTTCTTGATGTCCTTTGGAGCACAAAAGTTTTTCATTTTAATAAAGTCCAGCTTTTTTTTTTTTTTTCTTTTCTTTTTCAGACACAGGGATCTCCCTGTGTTGTCCAGGCTGGCCTCAAACTCCTGGCCCATGATCCAGGAGCCACCACTCTGGCTAAAGTACATTTTTTTTTTTTTTTTTTTGAGACGGAGTCCTCGCTCTGTCACCCAGTGCAGTGGTACGATCTCGGCTTACTGCAAGCCCTGCCTCCCGGGTTCACACCATTCTCCTGCCTCAGCCTCCCAAGTAGCTGGGATTACAGGGGCCTGCCCCCAAGCCCGGCTAATTTTTTATATTTTTAGTAGAGATGGGGTTTCACCGTGTTAGCCAGGATGGTCTTGATCTCCTGACCTTGTGATCTGCCCACCTCGGCCTCTCAAAGTGCTGGGATTACAGGCGTGAGCCACCATGCCTGGCCGATTTGTTTTTTTTTTTTTGCTTGTGCTTTTGATACAGTATCTAAGAACTGTTGCCCAATCCAAGGTCGTGAATATTTATGCCTAATGTTTTCTTGTAAGAGTTTTAGTTTATTTTTTCTTATTTTTTTTCACTCCATGTCAGTGTCTTCTAAGAGTTTTATAGAGTTGGCTCTTACATTTAAGTCTGTAATCCATTTTGTGGTAATTTTTGTGTACAGTATGGGGGAAGGGTCTCAACTTAATTTTTTTGTATATGGATATTTAGTCGTCCCAGCACCATTAGTTGAGACCATTACTCTGTTGATTTGTTACAAAGTTGAATACAATTTTCTGCTTTGTCACTAATTTTTCCAATAGCAATTTGTTGGCCTTTTGGTCTAGAGTGGCAGTTGGGGTCATTGTAGGAGGGAAGCAGTTTAGTGTTGCAAGAATAGGTTATAAATGAATCCACTGATTTAAATATACAGGTTGTATAATTTCATCCTTACGTTACCTTATACTTGAATGGTAAATGAAGTTCAGCTGCTATTTCTCTGCCTACTGGGCATCCTTGTGTCATTAGTTATTTGGAAGCTTCCAGTACTAAGCCGTTAAATAGAAATCAGGGTCAGGTCCTTAAACATGTGACTTAAAGGAAGAAAAGATTCGTACCTGTTCCTTTCTCTTTCTCCTCCTTAATTCACCTATCCTAGCACCCTTTTTATCTTAAGAAGACTCTTCTTTTGTATTTTTACACATAGCCTTTTTCTGAAGGAAGATCACATGTAAAGGTTTTAGTTTTTAAATTGAAAATTCAAGGAAATGTTCTGTAGTGATGATTACAAACGTTATAGAAGTATTATAAAGATTATATTAACCTTCATAAATCTAAATCCATAATTAATATAGTTAATATTAAAGTCTCCTGTGTAATTCTAACTGAAGGTTAGAAATGGCATATTTTCCTTTTAATTTTCAAAATAACAAAAATATAATTATTTTACAGTTTGTAAGATTTGCTTAGCATTTTAAAGGAAACTTAACTGTTTTTAGAATGTTTAACTCTAAATTGGGTCTTTTTTCCCCCTGTTTTTAATAGTCATTAATTATTCACTTTTAGAGATCTTAAGAGCAAAGGGAAAAGCATACATTTTTTTACAGAGTGTTCGAGTTTTATGTGTCTCATCTCTATTTGTAGAGTTATGCTTCTTTAGAGGCCAGTACTTTGCCAAGTAAAAACTAATTTCCTAGGAAATCAGGTTGCTGGCTTGACTTCTGGCAGTCCCTTTCCCTTCTTTTGTTGCTTTGTAAAAGAGCTGAGCTCAGTTCTGTGGAAAATCACTAAATCATCTAATTAGTTTCCCTAGTTTGAATTAAACATGGTTGGTATATATTTGTATTGAACTGAATCTGTAACTTTTTCTTGACTATAAATTTGTTAAGATACCCTGAAGGACTTTGACTTCATTTGATAAGTTGGATATTCATATCTGAAATAATGCTAATGGTTTGTTCCTTTAATGAATGTTCTTATTCTTTTAGTCTTTTTGTTCTCCCCTCCACTAGACCTACTTAGGGATATCACTTGTGTTCTTATAATGAAACCCAGACACTTGTGAAATATAATCATAGTTTCTATGATGTTGGCCCCTAATTCATTTTTTAAAATTATATTAATATTTATTGTCTGTTTCTGGTTTTTCTTCATGCATATATTACTATATATATAATTTTGGAGCCTGCTTTTTAAACAACATATCATATAATATGTATTTTATTATTTTTATTACAATTATTTAAAACAGTTTTTTTTTTTTTTTTTTTTTGAGGCAGAGTCTTGCTCTCTTGCCTAGGCTGGAGAGCAGTGTTGCAATCTCAGCTCACTGTAACCTCTGCCTCCCGGGTTCCCGGGTTCCCGTGCCTGGGCCTCTTGTGTAGCTGGGATTACAGATGTCCGCCAGCACACCCTGCTAATTTTTGTATTTTTAGTAGAGACAGGGTTTCACCATTTTGGCCAGGCTGGTCTCGAACTCCTAACCCCAACTGATCCACCTGCCTCAGCCTCCCAAAGTGCTGGCATTAAAAGTACGAGCCATTGCATCCAGCCAGAAAACAGTTTAAAACAGCAGAGGAATATTCCATTAATGGATATATTATTTATGGAACCAATTTCTGTTGTGTTCACACTTAGAACGTTTATTTCTGATTATTATAAAATAAAACACAATGAATATTGCTAAATATAGCTCTTTTTCAGTATTTCTATATTCTGAGAATAGATTATTGTAAGTTGAATTATCAAGTCAAAGTGTATTAACATTTCTAGAGCTCTCAGGAGAGCAAAACATTGCACAGTTGCTTTCTAGAAAGGCTGTACAAGTTTACATTCCCATTAACAATGTATGAAATTGAGATATACGGCCTTGCCAGCATGTTATTATTTAAAAACATTTGCAATTTTGATAGGAAATAGTAACTGGTTTCTGAAATTTGTATTTATTTGGTCACTAGTGGGACATTTAAAATATGATCATTAACCTTTAGGTATTTGCTTTAAATGAAGTTGCTTGTTCCTATTCTTGGTCCATTTTTCTTTTGGGTGATCCCTGATTCTTATGTGGAATCTAGGGATGGATAATATTCAGAACTGTGACTTAATCAGTACAAATGATCTGTAGAAAGTTGTTGTTTCATGTCCCCGCCAAGTACTTTTACCCTCCCTCTCCCTAACTACTTTCTGATTTTAAATCTGTTCTTGGATTTCATGTAAATGGAATCATACCATATGCATTTTTAAAATTAACATCACTACTTTTGCTTAATACTTTTGAGATTCATCCATGTTGTGTTAATCAGTAACACATTTTTTTTTTATTGCTGAGTAGTAGTCCTTTTTTGTTTCATCTATTATTTTACTGAGGAAACCATAATCAATAGAAAATTGCTGATCTCGAGCTCCTGACCTCAAGCGATCCACCTTCCTCGGCCTCCCAAAGTGCTGGGATTACAGGCATGAGCCACCACACCAACATGGCCAACGTGGCAAAACCCTGTCTCTACTAAAAATACAGAAATTAGCCAGGTGTGGTGGCACGTGCCTGTAATCCCAGCTGCTAGGGAGGCTGAACCACGAGAGTTGCTTGAACCCGGGAGGCAGAGGTTGCAGTGAGCCAAGATCGCGCCACTGCACTACAACCTGTGTGACAGAGTGAGATTCTGTCTCAAAAAAAAAAAAAAAAAAAAAAAAAACCCAAGTGCAGTGGCTCATACCTATAATCCCAGCACTTTGGGAGGCCAAGGCAGGCGGATCACGAGGTCAGGAGTTCAAGACCAGCCTGACCAACATGGTGAAGCCCCGTCTCTTACTAAAAATACAAAAATTAGCTGGACATGGTGGTGCGCTCCTATAATCCCAGTGATATGGGAGGATTGCTTGAGCCTGGAGGCAGAGGTTGCAGTAAGCCAAGATTGCGCTACTAGACTCCAGCTTAGGTGACAGACTGAGACTCTGTCTCAAAAAACAAAATTCAGAAACTTTTTTTTGTTTGTTTTGAGACAGGGTCTCTCACCTTGTCACCCAGACTAGAGTGCAGTGGCATAATCATGGCTCACTGCAGCCTCAACCTCCTAGGCTCAAGCAATCCTTCCACCTCAGCCTCCTGTGTGGCTGGGACTGCAGGAATGTACCACCACACTCAGCTAATTAAAAAAACCTTTTTTATAGAAAGGGCATCTCACTGTGTTACCCAGGCTGGTCTCAGAACTCCTGGGCTCAAGCCATCTTCCTGCCTCAGCCTCCCAAAGTCCTAGGATTACAGGTGTGAGCTACTGCCCCTGGCCCCAAAACCCTTATTCATTGTTGGTATAGCCTCTTTGGAAAACAGTTCGGCAGGTTGTCATATATAATTAAATGTGCACTTACCAGAATGGTCTACTGTTTCACTCCTGGGCATTTATTCAAATAAAATGAAAACACAGTCACACAAAAACCTATATGCAAATGCAGTATAGGTTGATGCAAAAGTAATTGTGGTTTTTGCCATTTTAATGCCTTTTTTTATTTTTTGAGACAGAGTCTCACTCTATGGCCCAGGCTGGAGTGCAGTGGTGTGATCTCGGCCCATTGCAACGTCTGCCTCCCGGGTTTTCAAGCAATTCTCTTGCCTCAGCCTCTTGAGTAGCTGAGATTACAGGCATGTGTCACCACACCCAGCTCTGTTTGTATTTTTATTAGAGACGAGGTTTCACCATGTTGGCCAGGCTGATCTCAAACTCCTGGCCTCAAGTGATCTGCCCACCTCAGCCTCCCAAAGGGCTGGGATTACAGGTGTGAGCCACAGCGCCCAGCTTTAATGCCATTTTAATGGCAAAAAAACACAACTACTTTTGCACCAAACTCATAATTGCCAAAAACTGGAAATAATGCACATGCACTTCAACTGGTAAATTGATAAAGGTTGGCACATCTATATAATGGCATATGATTTGGCAGTGCGTTCACTAACATTGTTCAATATCAAATGCATTATGCTAAATGAAGGAAGTCAGACTTAAAAGGCCACATACTGTGTGATTTCATTTTTAGGGTATTTTGGCAAAACTGTAGGGAAAGAAAATTGACCAGTGGTTGCGAGGGATTGGAAGAGAGTTTGACTACTGAGGGCATGAGGGACTTTCTTTGGGTGTTCTGTGTATCTTTTGTATCTGTTCTATATCTTGATTGTGGTGGTGGTGACATAGTTATGTGTTTTCAAACTCAGGAGAGTATATATAAATTACACCTCTCCAATTAAAGTTTTAGCATATATTATGATATTAAAAATTATTTTGGAAATATCTCAGAAAATGTTTTGTTTTGTTTTTATTTTAATATTACAGAGACAGGGTCTCACTTTGTCTCCCAGGCTGGAGTGCAGTGGTGTAATCATAGCTCACTGAAGCCTTGAACTCCTGAGCTCAAGTGATCTCCTGCCGCAGCCTTCTGAGTAGCTGCGACTCAGGCATGCACCACTATACCTGGCTAATTTTTTTTTTTCTTTTAGAGGCAGAGTCTTGGTATGTTGCCCAGGCTGGTCGAACTCCTGGCTTCAAGAGATCCCCTGACCTCTGCCTTCTAAAGCGCTGGGATTATAGGCACAAGACACTGTGCCTAGCCATGTTTTGTTTTTAGATTCTGCTTATGTGACTTTGGGAGGAGAGAAAGTGGTAGACGACACTGGTAGAGTTTTTTGAAGGTGTTGAAAACATTGTGTAAATGCTGAATATGTTTACACTTAACAAACATTCCTGTCATACATTTAATAGAATTTTGTGATGTCAGAATTAGAAGAGCCCAAAGAGACCTCATAAAGTGTTCTTTTTTTAAACAGATAAAGGACCTGAAGCCTAGGTAGGTTAGCTGAAGTCCCACAGCTAGGTAGTGCAGACGTAGATCTAGGATTTAAGTGATGGATTACTAATTTGACTCGTATTTTACTGAAACACAGTTTTTATTTCAAATTATTCTCTTGAGACTATTTTTAATTCCTTTTCAAAACTTTTCAATTGTGTCATCTTAAAACTGGAAACCACTCCCTTCCTACTGGTAGGAAAGTCCTGTGTCTGGTTGATAATAGGAAGGCTAAATATGAGAGATTCCATAGCACTTCAAGTTTGCTTAAGCCCACTCGACAAAGTTAGTTATAAAGACACTTTTCTCTAACTGGTAAATCTCGATGCTTAGTTTTGTACTTTTCAAGGGCTATCAGTTAGGAATAGGTTTTTGTAACTTTATCACATTAAATATTAGTATTTTCAGATGATCATGATTGTTGGTTTTTTGGGAAGGTAGAAAAGGTTTAAGCATGTTAGGTTCTTTCTGGTTACCTTAATTGCTACCGAGGGATGTGAGAGAGCACCAGAAGCAGTCTTAATAGATACATGTTCAGGAAATGGAGATTGGAATGTTATTTAAGATATAACAGCAGCTTTAGTTGTCTTCTATTCTTGAGAACTGGCTAATTTTCACTGTTCTTCTTGTGTTTTTTCTTTCTTGTACAGTAGTTTTTGATTGCCTCTAAACCGCAGTTCTAGAACAAAGTTTAGAGTTCCTGCACCTTAGAGATACTGTTGATATTGTGGATATTGCAGATCCAGTCACAGAGCTAGCAGGTGGGTTGGTCTCTTTCTTGTTTTATTTTTTCACTTATTTTTTATTTTTTATTTTTATACAGAGTCTCACCCTGTTGCCCAGGCTGGAGTACAGTGACGTGATCTCAACTCACTGCAACCTCTGCCTCTGAGGTTCAAGCAATTCTCCTGCCTCAGCCTCCTGAGTAGCAGGGATTACAGGCATGAGCGATCAGGCCAGGCTAATTTTCGTATTTTTACAAAATTTCACCATGTTGGCCAAGCTGGTCTCTGACCTCAGGTGATCCATCTGCCTTGGCCTCCCAAAGTGCTGAGATTACAGGCGGGAGCCACCGCACCAGGCCTCTTTCTTGTTTTTGAAGCTGTGCCTGTGTCATGCAACCTACGAGTTATTTCCTGTAAGCAATAGCTCCAGGCAGAGTTGGCCAGTTGCTTTCAGCCTTCTTTATAAATAAGGGAACCCTACCCCCACCCTAGCTCTGGCAGACTCTGTCTTTTTTTTTTTTTTCTTTCTTTTTTTTAATGTAAGAGTCTCATTCTGTTGCCCAGACTGGACTGCGGTGCAGTGGTACAGTCATGGCTCACTGCAGCTGGGACCTCCCAGACTCAAGTGATCCTCCACCTCAGCCTCCTAAGTAGCTGGGACTTATAGGCATGTGCCACCATGCCTGGCTAATTTTTTTGTTGTTGTTTTGAGATGGAGTCTCGCCCTGTCCCCCAGACTGGAGTGCAGTGGCACGATCTTGGCTCACTGCAACCTCTGCCTCCCAGGTTCAAGCAATTCTCCTGTCTCAGCCTCCTGAGTGGCTGGGACTACAGCTGCCTGCCACCACTCCCAGCTAGTTTTTGTATTTTTTGTAGAGACAGGGTTTCACCATATTGGTCAGGCAGGTCTCAAACTTCTGACTTCGGGTTATCTGCCCATTGCAGCCTCCCAAAGTGCTGAGTTTACAGCCTGAGCCACTGCGCCTGGCCCTGGCTAATTTTTAAATTTTTTGTAGAGATAGATCCTCTATGTGTTGCCCAAGCTGGTCTCAAACTCCTGGGCTCAAGTGATCCTCCTGCCTTGGCCTCCCAAATAGCTGAGATTACAAGTGTGAGCACCTGTGCCAGGCCAGGTTCTGTCTTATATGGAACATTTTTATTGCCTGTTCCCCAAGGAAGCCAAACTCCCAGCTGCCACTGCCTGTTTCTGAACCAGGAGCCCAGTATGCCTCTGGCTTCAGAGGCCTTACCACTTTGCATTTGTATTACTTATCAATGCCTGGAAGGTATTTACATTATTTTTTGAGCCAGCTATGCATTCTTTGTTTATATATTTGATACATTTATATATATAGTTATTTGGGTGAATGTACTGTATCATCTTGGCCTGAAGCCAAGATTTCAGATCTTGCCTTTTTTCAAAGCCACATTTTCTCATCTTTAAAATTAGAGGTTAGGCCGGGCGCGGTGGCTCAAGCCTGTAATCCCAGCACTTTGGGAGGCCGAGACGGGCGGATCACGAGGTCAGGAGATTGAGACCATCCTGGCTAACACGGTGAAACCCCGTCTCTACTAAAAAATACAAAAAACTAGCGGGGCGAGGTGGCGGGCGCTTGTAGTCCCAGCTACTTGGGAGGCTGAGGCAGGAGAATGGCGTAAACCCGGGAGGCGGAGCTTGCAGTGAGCTGAGATCCGGCCACTGCACTCCAGCCTGGGTGACAGAGCGAGACTCCGTCTCAAAAAAATAAATAAAATAAAATAAAATAAAATAAAATAAAATAAAATAAAATTAGAGGCTGGACACAGTGGCTTATGCCTGTAATCCCAGCACTTTTGGAGGCTGAGGTGGGTGGATCAGCTGAGATCAAGAGTTTGAGACTAGCCTGGAGAACATGGTGAAACATTGTATCTACTAAAAATACAAAAAATTAGCTGGGCTTGGTGGCGCCCACCTGTAGTCCCACCTACTCGGGAGGCTGAGGCAGGAGAATTGCTTGAACTCGGGAGGCGGAGGTTGCAGTGAGCCAAGATTGCACCATTGCACTCCAGCTTGGGTGACAGAGTGAGACTCCATCTCAAAAAAAAAAGTAAATAAAATTAGAATGATAGCCCCTATCTCTTAGTGTTTCTTTGTGCTGATGAAATGATATTATGTACACTTATACACATTTATATGTAAATTCTTAGAACAGTGCCTTGAATATAGTAGGTGATGTATATATAGTAGTTATTATGTTTTCAAGTGAGTCCTGTAATTCCTTGTTAGTATTTAGACAGTTATATAGTAACCCGCAAGTACTTGTCAATCAATATTCAGAATGTGTAATTCTGAATGTATCTGTAAATGTGTTTGGGAATTACAGCAGGTTTTGAGGCACTTGGGTGAGACATTTAAATTTAATTTTAGGCCAGGTCAGTGGCTCACATTTGTAATCTCAACACTTTGGGAGGCTGAGGCAGGAGGATTGCTTGAGGCCAGGAGTTCAAAACCAGCCTGGGCAACATAGCGAGACCCCTATTTCTATTAAAACAATTTAAAAAATTATATTAAATTTAATCTTAATCTATATCCCAGGTACCTTGAACTGAAGGTTTTTCATGATGAATTGCAATTTTGTCAGTATAACAGAGTGCTTTATTCTTTGTATTTACAGTTGCTTTCCAGAAATATTCATGCAATTGATATTCCTTTAAGCTCTATTGAATATACTTTCTATTACCTACGAATCAAAGAAGTCAGTTTAACCTGTGTAGATGTCATAGAGACACCATAGAAGTTGGAATGGAGTGAATTTTAAGTCAGGAAAAAGGGGTGTAACAATGTGTATGAGGGAGAAAATAAAGTGGTGCTTGGGGTAGAGATGTTGGCTTAGACAACCATAGTTCTGACTGAGATAAAGATCCTTTAGGGGAAAGAAGAACAAAAAGGAGGGATAAAATATTATAGGACAAACTTCCAGCCCCTGAGTTTAGGTTATGACTTATATATTTGCATATTGCAACTCCTAAAGCCCTCATTCTAGTCAGTTAAACTTGAACCGTGAATTCAGAAGCATATATTATTATTTTTTCTTTAGAAATCAGAACAGTCAGTTAAATTAGTTTTTCTTCTTGGTTTTGGGGTGTGAATTAGTGGAGAGATGAGTGTTGTAGACCATTGTCTACTACTCTTTTTTTTTTTTTTTGAGACGGAGTCTCACTCTGTCGCCCAGGCTGGAGTGCAGTGGCCGGATCTCAGCTCACTGCAAGCTCCGCCTCCTGGGTTTACGCCATTTTCCTGCCTCAGCCTCCCGAGTAGCTGGTACTACAAGCGCCCGCCACCTCGCCCGGCTAGTTTTTTATATTTTTTAGTAGAGACGGGGTTTCACCGGGTTAGCCAGGATGGTCTCGATTTCCTGACCTTGTGATCCGCCCGTCTCGGCCTCCCAAAGTGCTGGGATTACAGGCTTGAGCCACTGCGCCCGGCCTCTACTACTCTTTTTTAGGAAAATCTGAGTATATCATTCTGCCCTTTAGAGACGTGCTCATGAAGATTATGCTTGTTGATAAATGATTCTACTTCCTTATTTCTTCTGCTGAAATAATAAGACATGCCACTTCCTTTTTTCCTCTTACATCAAGCCCTGAGTATGCCTTTGTTTTTATTTTTGTCTTATATTGTAAACTACTGTGTACATATAGGTGTTTGGAACTGTGAGGATGTTTTATCAAGAAAGAAGCATGGCACTGAGAGGATTGATAGTGACTCCATTAGAAGCACTTTAGTTAAGGCAAGATTTTATAAAGTTCTTAATGGTTATACATTTGTCCCCAGATGGAAAGGTTTTTAAAAAGACTATGTTAATTCTTTGTCAGAATCAATGATGGGATTTGGAAATCTTTAATTAAGTAGAAGACATTAGGTTCTGACCCATAACCTTTCAGGTATTAGGAAGAAATTAAACACTGCTTGTCATAGTTGCTCCTAAAATTTTATGTCTTTCTTTTTAAATGTTTCTTCTTTTTTATTTTTCAATCTAGGACAAGACTGCCAATATTTAAAAATTTCTCATATTCAGAAATAACTGAGATTCTATATATGTAGAGAGAGATAGTAACTGTGGTTTTTGTAATTACTTTTAATGGCAAAAACCATGATTACCTTTGCACCAACCTACAGTACAAGTATTAATACAACCATCTGTCATATATCAAAATAGATCGAATTTTTTTTTTTTTTTTTGAGACAGGGTCTCACTCTGTCACCCATGCTGGAGTCCAGTGATGCAATCTCAGCTCACTGCAACCTCCGCCTCCTGGGTTCAAGCAATTCTCTTGCCTCAGCCTCCCAAGTAGCTGGGATTACAGGCATGCACCACCATGCCTGGCTAACTTTTTTTTTTTTTGAGACAGAATCTTGCTCTGACGCCCAGGCTGGAGTATGGTGGCGCCATCTCTGCTCACTGCCACCTCCGCCTCTTGGGTTCAAGCCATTCTCCTGCCTTAGCCTCCCAAGTAGCTTGAATTACAGGTGTGTGCCACCATGCCTGGCTAATTTTTTTTTTCTTTTTTTCTTTTTTGAGACAGAATCTTGCTCTGATGCTCAGGCTGGAGTGCAGTGGCGTGATTTTTGGCTCACTGCAACCTCCACCTCCTGGGTTCAAGCCATTCTCCTGCTTCAACCTCCCAAGAGCTGGGATTACAGGTGCCAGCCACCACACCCGGCTAATTTTTGTATTTTTTAGTAGAGACGGGCTTTCTCCATGTTGGTGCCAGGCTGGTCTTGAACTCCTGACCTCAGGTGATCTACCTGCCTCGGCCTCCCAAAGTGCTGGAATTACAGGCGTGAGCCACTGTGCTCAGCCTGGTTTTTTTTTTTTTGTTTTTTTGTTTTTTTTTTTGGTAGAGACGGGTTTTCATCATGTTGACCAGGTTGGTCTCCAACTCCTGACCTCAAGTGATCCACCCACCTTGACCTCTCAAAGTGCTGGGATTACAGGCGTGAGCCACCATGCCGGGCCAGTCAAGAGTCTTTATACTGATCTTGTGCCATGAATACTCCTTTTTATCTGTATTGCCATACTGGATATTTGTAAAGCAGTTTAGTTTGGTGGAAGGAACACAGGATTTGAAATCAGAGATCAGAGGACTTGAAATCTTGTCTCTGTCACTTACTAGCTTTGTGACCAACCTTTTTGAGATTGTTCACTTTATAAGTAATATGAAAAGAATAATGACATCTGTCTTATGATATCTGTCAGCTATAAGGATTAAATTTAAACAAAAACACTTTGTGTAAACTATAACATCCTCTGGGAGTGTAATGATTTTTTGTTGTTGTTGTTGTGAGACAGGATCTGTTCCTCCTGATATGGTTTGGTTGTTTATCCCTTCCACATCTCATGTTGAAATGTGATTCCCAGTGTTGGAGGTGGGGCCAGGGAGTGATTGAATCATGGGAGCAGATCCCTCATGAATGATTTACCATTATCTCCTTGGTGATAAATGAGTCTTGCTCAGTGAGTTTATGTGAGATGTGGTTGTTTGAAAGAGTGTGGCACCTCCCCACCTGCTTTCCCCTGCTCTCACCATGTGATGTGCTTGCTCCCACTTAGCCTTCCACTATGATTGTTAGCTTCCTGAGGCCCTCACTAGAAGCCAAGCAAATGTTGGTGCCATGCTTGTATATCCTGCAGTACTGTGAGCCAGTTAAACCTCTTTTCTTTATAAATTTCCTAGTTTCAGTTTCCTTTATAGTAACACAAATAGACCTTCTTTACCAGAGTTAGACATTGGTTAGGCTTTTTATCCTATTCAACTCATGGTGTCATGCAAACAAGGGCAATCTGGAGACCATATTGAGATCTATCCTTGCTTGAAGGCTATGGTTCTCCACAAGGATAGTACTGCTACTATGATGTGTTTGGATCTTTGGGGATGCACTTTGCTTGCCAAAATGATTAGAGGAGGATGAGTTCAGTTTTGACATTCAATGAACATGAGCCAGCGATGACGGACATCCCACAAGGTATGAGACAGTTCTGCATGACTATTTCCCCAAACCTTCTTGTAAATGAAAAACATGTTTATGCTTATCTCTTTTTTGTTGGACAGTCTCACTCTATCGTCTAGGCTGGAGCATAGTGGTACAATCTCAGCTCACTGCAACCTCCACCTCCCAGGTTCAAGCGATTCTCCTGCCTCAGCCTCCCAAGTAGCTGGGATTGATTACAGTCACCCTTCACCATACCCAGCTAATTTTTTTATTTTTAGTAGAGTTGGAATTTCACCATGTTGGCGAGGCTGGCCCTCAAACTCCTGACCTCAAATGATCCACCCACCTCGGCCTCCCAAAGTGCTGGGATTACAGGCGTGAGCCGCTGCACCCGGCCTATACTTAGGTTATATTAATTCTGTTTTACATTTAGACACAAAGGGTTTTTTATTTTTATTTATTTATTTTTTGAGACGGAGTCTCACTCTGTCGCCCAGGCTGGAGTGCAGTGGCGTGATCTCGGCTCACTGCAAGCTCCGCCTCCCAAGTTCACACCATTCTCCTGCCTCAGCCTCCCGAGGAGCTGGGACTACAGGCGCCCACCACCACGCCCAGCTAATTTTCTGTATTTTTAGTAGAGACGGGGTTTCACTGTGTTAGCCAGGATGGTCTCGATCTCCTGACCTCATGATCCGCCCGCCTCGGCCTCCCAAAGTGCTGGGATTACAGGCGTGAGCCACCGCACCCGGCCCAAAGGGTTTTTTAAAACATAGTTTTAATAGACACTGAATTTTCCAGGAATGTAGTAACTACTGAGTATTAACCTGGGGCAAATTGTACTTTGTTTTGTTCAGAACTTTGCCAAGAGTTGTTCACTGTTTTGGAAAATCCTATTACCAATGGCATTGCCCCTTATGGCATTTGATTTCCCTATTCAACTTATTTGTCTCAATCTGCATTTGTAGCTGTCACATTCATGGTGATTCTGTGTATAGGTGCAAGTGTCTAGTTCCGTAATAATGTGAATTTTAGGATGGTTGTACCTGAGCATTTGCGTATTAAAATATTTTATTAAAAATTACTTTTCTAGCCAGGCACAGTGGCTCATGCTTGTAATTTCAGCAGTTTGGGAGGCTGAGGCAGGTGGATCACCTGAGGTCAGGAGTTCAAGACCAGCCTGGGCAACATGTTGAAACCCCGACTCTACTAAAAGCACAAAAAATAGCTGGGCGCAGTGGTACTTGCCTATAATTCCAGCTGCTTGGGAGGCTGAGGCAGGAGAATCGCTTGAGTCCGGGAGGTGGAGGTTGCAGTGAGCTGAGATTGCGCCATTGCACTCCAGCCTGGGTGACAGAGTGAGACCCCATCTCAAAAAAAAACAAAAACAAATTTACTTCCCTTTTTTTCTCTTATATTACTTTAGGCAGTATATTAATTTTCAAAAACTGAGAACAGATAGGTTACCTATTTACAGTTTATTTCGGATTTATGCACTGTTGTGCATTTCTTAGATATTCATATTAATTTTATGACTGCAACAGTTTGTCTTTTTTCCTAAAGATGGATTGTTTTACCCTATTTTGTTGCTCTTACAAAAATATTCTTGCTTGTGTCTTTAGGTTCACAAGTATTAATACAAAAGTTTCTCTACAATAATGAATTTTATTTTATTGTATTTTTTCTTGAGACAGGGTCTGGCTCTGTTGCTCGGGCTGGAGTGCAGCCATATTCATGGTGATTCTGTGTATAGGTGCAAGTGTCTATTTCCATAATAATATGGTGCGATCTCAGCTCACTGCAACCTCTACCTTCCAGATTCAAGCAGTTCTTGTGCCTCAGCCTCCCAAGTAGCCAGGATTACAGATGTGTGCCGTGACACCCGGCTTTTGTATATTTCGTAGAGACAAGGTTTTGCCATGTCAATCAAGCTAGTCTCAAACTTCTGGACTCAAGCAATCTACCTGCGTTGGCCTCCTAAAGTGCTGGGATTACAGGTGTGTGCCTGGCCTAACAATGAATTTTGAAAACATTCTTGGTGGTAATTTCCCCACCTACACACACCTATACACACATGCACACATAGACAGTTGAAAGGAAAATGTGAATCAATAGTCACCCTTATACATGTGATACACTCATCTTTTCCAATGCGTTTTTCTCTTAAGTGCTGATTGTGACAAATAAATGATTTCCCAGTTCATTTTCACAGTTGAAGATAGCTGTCTTGGTTTCCTCTGGAGAGTGAGCCCATTGACCTGGCTTTCCTTTGCTTATAGATTATGTCAGACGACAGCATGTCTTGCGGTGAGTGCCTGGCTAAGCAGGAACACTGCTCTCATACCTGGGAACATCTGGGTCTTGAGTGCAATAAGGTTTCAATTACGACTGGGCACCATGGCTTACACCTGTAATGCCAGCACTTTGGGAAGCCAAGGCAGGTGGATCACCTGAGGTCAGGAAGACCAGCCTGGCCAAGATGGCAAAACCCCATCTCTACTAAAAGTACAAAAATTAACTGGGCGTGGTGGCATGTGCCTGTAGTCCCAGCTACTTGGGAGGCTGAGGTTGGAGAATCATTCGAACCTGGCAGGCAGAGGTTGCAATAAGCCGAGATAGCACTACTGCACTCCAGGCTGGGTGACAGAGCAAGACTCTGTCTCAAAAAAAAAAAAAA
Source organism: Rhinopithecus roxellana (assembly GCF_007565055.1). NCBI lineage: Eukaryota > Metazoa > Chordata > Mammalia > Primates > Cercopithecidae > Rhinopithecus > Rhinopithecus roxellana. Next base: position 131,526,930 of record NC_044553.1, on the reverse strand, counting down.
AAAAAATATTTCAGCTAGGACTAAGTTTGGATTCATCCCTTAAGCACTCCCATTCCTTGATGGAGTGAATTCTGTACGTGTGCCCTAACTACATATTTTGGGTTATGCCAGAGTTATACCATTCTCTGAGGATGTTAAGGGGCAGAATGGGATTAGGTGGGACTTCCTATTCTTGGGTGGGACTTTCTGTTTACTTTGATGTCAGACTTAGCTCCCCCTTTTACTTGTTTTGACCATAAACTGCATATTCATTAAGGCTCAAATTTCGATAGTTTATTCTTCAGTTTTCTAGGGACTTTCTAATGTGAGTATTCAGTTATATCTCTTGAGGTTTTCATTCCTCTTCCTCCTTCTACTAGTTTGAAATTTTTGCCGAAGAGAAGATAATTTATGTAGGAATTTATTTGACTTTGTTTTTCTTTTTTTAATAAACCTGACATTATGAACATATTTAACTTTAATCTTATGTCATTGAAAATTTAGGCAAAGAAGCTCCAAGTTTTAACTTTGATTCAGGGTTTAATTATTAGATTATGGATATAAATTGTAACTTTCATAATTATGCTTTGAACTTCAAGGGCAAATCTTTGGTCCTATTCTTGATGACTTGTATAGGGGTACTGAATAATGAGAAAGCAAAGGAAGAGGAATCGCCATAGGGACTCAAGAATAATAAACACAGTGTTCATTCTAGTCTAGAAGTTGTGATATGGTTTGCTTTGCTTTGCTTTTTTTTTTTTTTTTTCCTGATTGTGGTAAAATATACATAAAAGTTACTTTTTTTTTGTTTTTGAGACAGAGTTTTGCTCTTGTTGTGCAGGCTGGAGTGCAATGGCACGATCTCGGCTCACCGCAACCTCCGCCTCCCGGGTTCAAACGATTCTCCTGCCTCAGTCTCCTGAATAACTGGGATTACAGGCATGTGCTACTATGCCTGGCTAATTTTGTTTTTTTAGTAGAGACGCAGTTTCTCCATGTTGGTCAGGCTGGTCTTGAACTCCCAACCTCAGGTGATCTGCCTGCCTCTACCTCCCAAAGTGCTGGGATTACAGGCGTGAGCCACCATGCCCGGCCAAAGTTACTGTTTTATCTGTTTTTAAATGTACAGTTCAGTGGCATTCAGTATATTTACATTATTGTACAACCATCACCACTGTACATCCCAGAACTTTTCTGTTTTACAAACTGAAACTCTGTGCCCATTAAACAACAATTTCCTATACCCCACTCCTCTCCACAAAATCTCCATTCTCCTTTTGTCTCTATGATTTTGACTACTATGGTTATCTCATATACATGGAATCATACAATATTTGTTTATTTTTTGTGTCTGACTTATTTCACTTAGCACAATTTTCAGGGTTCATCTTTGTGGCAGCAAGTGTCAGCATTTCATTATTTTTAAAGGCTGAATATTCTATTGTATGTATAGACTACCTTTTTTTTTTTTTTTTTTTTGAGACAGAGTCTTGCTCTGTCACCCAGGCTGGAGTGCAGTGGCATAATCTCAGCTCTCTGCAACTTACGCCTCGTGGTTTCAAGCGATTCTCCTGCCTCAGCCTCCTGAGTAGCTGGGATTACAGGCGCCCACCACCATGCCTGGCTAATTTTTGTATTTTTAGTAGAGACAGGGTTTCACCATGTTGGTCAGGCTGGTCTCGAACTCCTGACCTCGTGATCCACTTGCCTTGTCCTCCCAAAGTGCTGGGATTACAGGTGTGAGCCACCGCCCGCGGCCCAGACTACATTTTGTTTAGCCAGTCATCCATCAGTGGACACTTGTTTCCATCTTTTGGCTACTGTGAATAATGTTGCCTTGAATATTGGTGTACAAGTATCTGTTTGAGTCTCTGCTTTCAGTTCTTTTGGGTATATACCCAGAAGTGGAATTGCTAGAATATATGGTGATTCTATGTTTAATTTGAGTCACCACCATATGCTTTACTTTTTTTTTTTTAACATTATAGATGTACTTTTAATCAATATGTACTTTTTTTTTTTTTTTTTTTTGAGAGAGGGTCTCACTTTTATCACCCAGGCTGGATGGAGTGCAGTGGCTCGACCTTGGCTCACTGTGAAACGGGAGAGTTTCCTGACCCCCTTGTGGGACTTGTGATAGGGATGTGGCTCAGCTGCCTCCCGCTCAAACCCCTTATGGGAGGGGGAGCATGCAGACGGGCAGGTGCAGGAGCCAGGGAGAGTGCTTTTGGGTTCCAGCCCCATGGTAGCATCTAGGGGTGTGTTACAGTTAATGCTTTTTTAGCAGTTGCCATCTACAGATGGCTAAGTGTTAAACCAACTCAGTAGAGAGTCAGAGTGAAGCCTTTTACAGTCTGCCCTCTTGTTACCTTAGTCCTTGTCTGGCATTCAGGAAGGATAAGGTCACACACAGACTTGATGGTGGTGAATGCAGGGGTTTTACTGAGTGGTGGAAGTGGCTCTCAGCAGGATGAAGGGGAGCTGGAAAGGGGATGCAGTGGGAAGATGATCTTCACCTGGAATTCAGCCATCCCATCCATGACTGATCTCCTCTCCAACCATCCTCAGCCAAATTCCTCTCAATGTTCAGATGCTTCTTCTCTTCTCCTCTGCCATGCCATTCTGCTGCTCTTCTATTCTTCTGCTTTTGGAGCCTGGGGGTTGGGGTTTCTATGGGTACAGGATAAGGGGACGTGGTGGACCCAAAGGCAACATTTAGGCACAAAAACAGGAATGCTTGTTCCCATGTAGAACTGCGGGTTTCCAGGCTTGAGGGTGGGGCCTTTGCTGGAGAACCACCTTCTTCTACCCTGTATTTCCCTTCCTCCTTGTCCGTATCAACTACAACCTCTGCCTCCCAGGTTCAAGTGATTCTCATGCCTCAGCCCTGCAAGTAGCTGGGATTTACAGGCATGTGTCACCACACCTGGCTAATATATATATTTTTTTCTTTTTTTCTGAGACGGAGTCTCGCTCTGTCGCCCAGGCTAGAGTGCAGTGGTGCTATCTGGGCTTACTGCAAGCTCCGCCTCCCGGGTTCACGCCGTTCTCCTGCCTCAGCCTCCCGAGTAGCTGGGACTACAGGCGCCCGCCACCTTGCCCGGCTAGTTTTTTGTATTTTTTTTTTAGTAGAGACAGGGTTTCACCGTGTTAGCCAGGATGGTCTCGATCTCCTGACTGCGTGATGCGCCCGTTTCGGCCTCCCAAAGTGCTGGGATTACAGGCTTGAGCCACCGCGCCTGGCCTAATTTTTGTATTTTTAGTAGATATGGGGTTTTGCCACATTGGCCAAGCTGGTCTCATGCTCCTGGCCTCGTGTGATCCTCCCTTCTTGGCCTCCCAAAGTGACAGGATTGCAGTATGAGCCACTGCCCCCAGCCTATACATACATATTTGCACACTCATTTATTTTGGATAAATTTTCTAGAAGTGGAACTGTTGAGTCAAAGGATGGGCATAATTTTGAAATGTGATTATTTTCTAAGAGCTTTTATACTGATATGCCATTGTTGGATAAAGCCCTGAGAGTAGTGACTAGAGTGCCCCCCAACAACCTGTAAACTTATTCTAACTGGCGTAGTGATACTAGTAAAAAAAAAAAAAAAGTAAGAGTATGTCCTGTGGTTTTTCCAACTAACGTAGTTTTTTCCCTTAAGCATATTTTGTATGGAGAATGTGTCAAATTTTGTTGTTTTGCAGGTCTCAATAAAGCTTGTATGTTGTGCTTTAGTTGCTTTTCTCTGATCTCTTCCTCTAGTGGCAGATACCTGGAATGTAAACAATCTGGGTGTTCATTTATCTTCATGGAATTAACAAAAGACTTTTAATCTAAGAAGTGGCGTAAAATGTCACAGTGGGTATTTAACATTTATCTATAGGGAAAAATTTGGCAAACCACATCTTTGAACCAGCAGCTTTTAATTGAGTTCTATGAATTCACAGTGCCAGCGTTTCCAATTGCTTTTAGAAATCTAGATTTTTTTTTCTTTCTTTTGTGGTACTATTTTAGAAATAATCTGTTTTCATATTTCCTCTTTATTGTAAAACATAGCCTGCTCTAATTCTAAAGTATTGCGGCATTACTACTAACATCCATTTATCATGGCTTCTTGACTAGTATCGCTGGAATATTGGTTTTCTTGAAAATAGTTACAAGAGGCCGGACATGGTGGCTCACGCCTGTAATCCCAACACCTTAGGAGGCTTAGGTGGGCAGATCACTTGAGGCTGGGAGTTCGAGACCAGCCTGGCCAACATGGTGAAACCCCGTCTCTACTAAAAATAAAAAATTAGCTGAGCGTGGTGACGCGTGCCTGTAGTCCCAGCTGCTTGGAAGGCTGAGGCAGGAGAATTGCTTGAAGCCTGGAGGCAGAGGTTGCAGTGAGCCAAGACCATCTCAAAAAAAAAAAAAAAAGTTGCAAGATAGTAAGGAGAAATAGTTTATTGTGCTGGTATGGAGGCAGAAAGATGTGGAGTGTAATCATAGAAAAATGTGAAATGTTACTTTAGTTATTTTGACTATATCATTGTTCGTTTTGGTCAAATAACATGTAAGGTGTTTTCACTAGTAACAATGTTGTTTTTTTCATATCCGAAAAGGCTTTACAAGACCTATTGTTATTTCTCTGTTTTGTTGGTATTTAGCTCTCCTTTTAACACAGTTGTTAAAACTGAAAGCAGAACATGAGAAGTGCTACAGTCTGTTAAAGAATTAGGCCAATGACGAAATGAAGTGAAACACATTGTTGGCTAAAAATAGCATTTTGCAAATTACATCTGAAATTGTTTTGTTAGAGCATCTATTGGTAATGAAATTCAGCTGTTCTTATTCTGCGTTTTGTGTGTATTTTTAAAACATCATTATCAGCCGGGCGCGGTGGCTCACACCTGTAATCCCAGCACTTTGGTAGGCCGAGGCGGGTGGATCACGAGGTCAGGAGATCGAGACCATCCTGGCTAACACGGTGAAACCCCGTCTCTACTAAAAATACAAAACAGTTAGCTGGGCTTGGTGGTGGGCGCCTGTAGTTCCAGCTACTCAGGAGGCTGAGGCAGGAGAAAGGCGTGAACCTGGGAGGTGGAGCTTGCAGTGAGCCGAGATTGCGCCACTGCACTCCAGCCTGGGCGACAGAGAGAGACTCCGTCTCAAAAAAAAAAAAAAATCGTTATCTGGGGGCCAGGCACTATGGTTCATGCCTGTAATCCCAGCAAATTGGGAGGCCTAGAAGGGCAGATTGCTTTGAGCTCAGGAGTTCAAGAGTAGCTTGGGCATCATGGTGAAACCCCATCTCTATGAAAAATTAGCCGGGTGTTGGTGGCTTGCACCTGTAGTCCTAGCTACTCAGGTGGCCAAGGCTGGAGAATTGCTTGAGCCAGGAAGCGGAGGTTGCAGTGAGCCATGATCACACCCCTGCATTCCAGCCAGAGCGACAGAGTGAGACCCTGCTCAAAACAAACACCCCTGCAACATTATCTGAAAGTAGATGGCCATGCAAAATGAGTTTCTCTTGGTTTTTAACTAATTTTTCCTTTAAGACTATATAATATAAACCTTTCCTATATTCTCTGAAAACTTAAGGCTGTAATAACTTGGAATTAAGAGTAAATGAAGGCCGGGTGTGGTGGCTCACACCTGTAATACCAGCACTTTGGGAGGCTGAGATGGGCAATCACTTGAGGTCAGGAGTTCGAGACCAGCCTAGCCAACATGGTGAAACCCTGTCTTTACTAAAAATACAAAAAAATTAGCTGAGTGTAGTGGCGTGTGCCTGTAGTCCCAGCTACTCAGGAGGCTGAGGCATGAGAATCCCTTGAACCCGGGAGATGGAGGTTGCAGTGAGCTGAGATTGTGCCACTACACTCCAGTCTGGGTGACCGAGTGAGACTCTGTATCAAAAAAAAAAAAAAAAAAAGAAAACATTGAGATAATTAAATTTAAAACAGTAAAATTCAGGTGTGACTACTTAATATTAATGTTATACTGCATTGGTTTGTGGGCGTTTGAAGGCAGGAACTGTATCATATCTTTGTGTTTAGCATACACGATAAAATAATTGTTTTGTTTGTTTTTGTTTTGTTTTGTATGTTTTGACTCAAGAGTCTTGCTCTGTCATCCAGGCTGGAGTGTGGAGTGCAGTGGCACAGTCTGGGCAGTGGCACAATCTCAGCTCACTGCAACCTCTGCCTCCTGTATTCAAGCAATTCTTGTGCCACAGCCTCCCGAGTAGCTGGGACTACAGATGCGCACCACCAGGCCCAGCTAATTTTTGTATTTTTGGTAGAGACGAGATCTTACCGTGTTGGCCAGGTTGGTCTCGAACTCCTGACCTCAGGTGGTCGACCCATCTCGGCCTCCCAAAGTGCTGAGATTACAAGTGTGAGCCACCATGCCTGGCCTTATTTTTTAGAAAAAAAATCAAATCATTAGAAGCAAATGTTCCCAGTTGTGGTAAAATCTGATTTTTAAATACAAAATTATTTAATTAAAAAATAGGCACAGTGGCTCACGCCTGTAATCCCAGCACTTTGGGAGGCTGAGGCGAGTGGATCACGAGGGCAGGAGTTAAAGACCAGCCTGGCCAACATGTTGAAACCCTGTATCTACTAAAAATACAAAAATTAGCTGGGCGTGGTGTTGTGTGCCTCTAGTCCCAGCTACTCGGGAGGCTGAGGCAGGAGAATTGCTTTAACCCAGGGGAGGCAGAGGTTGCAGTGAGCCGAGATCACGCCACTGCACTCCAGCCTGGGTGACAGAGTGAGACTTTGTCTCAAAAAATGGTAATAATAAATAATAATGATAATAATAATACACTCTGGAGTCAGACAACCCATTTTATTTTACTACTCTTTTAAAAACCCCGTACCCACTATTTCGTATTTTTGTGATCTTGGAAGTTATTTGTGCCTTAGTATTCCTAGTTATAAAATGAGAGTATTTAATAGTTGCTTTTGACTGGGCACAGTGGCTCATGCCTGTAATGCCAAGGTGGGAAGACACTTGAGGCCTAGAGTTTGAAACCAGTGTGGGCAACGTGACAGACCCTGCTTATACAAAAAATAAGAAGAATTGACCAGACATGGTGGCACATGTCTGTAGTCCTAGCTACTTGAAAGGCTGAGAGGCAGAAGGATCACTTGAGCTTGGGAGGTTCAGGCTGCAGTGAGCGATGATCATCATGGCTCTCGGGGCAACAGAGCAAGACCCCCCCATCTCTCTCTCTTTTTTTTTTTCTCTTGTGTGACACAGTTTCGCTCTTGTTGCCCAGGCTGGAGTGCAATGGTGCGATCTCGGCTCACCGCAACCTCCACCTCCTGGGTTCAAGCAATTCTCCTGCCTCAGCCTCCCGAGTAGCTGGGATTACAGGCATGTGCCACCATGCCTGGTTAATTTTGTATTTTTAGTAGAGACAGGGTTTCTCTATGTTGGTCAGGCTGGTCTCGAACTCCCGACCTCAGGTGATCCACCTGATCAGCCTCCCAAAGTACTGGGATTACAAGCATGAGCTACGGTGCCCAGCCAGGACCCCTCATCTCTTAAAAAAAATAGTCAATTTCATGAGAGTTGTTCAGGATTAAATGGGATAATCCATAGGAGGTGCTTAGTAGAGCTTTTGGCAAATAATCAATCCCCATTAAATGTTAGCTGCCCAGCTGGGCGTGGTGGTGCATGCCTGTAAACAGCAGTTTGAGAGGCCAAGCGGGGAGGATTGCTTAAGCCCAGGAGTTTGAGACCAGCATGTGCGAGACTGTCTTTACAGAAAAATTTTTTAAAAATTAGCTGGGCATGGTGGCATGCACCTGTAGTCCTAGCTTCTTGGGAGGCTGAGGTGGGAGGATCATTGAGCCCAGGAGTTTGAGACTGCAGTGAGGCATGATTGTGCCTCATTTGAGTTTGAGTTTGAGACTGCAGTGAGGCGTGATTGTGCAGTGAGTCACCATTGCACTATAGCCTGGGCAACACATCAAGACCCTGTCTCTGAAAAAAAAAAAAAAAGTTAACTGCTTCTTGTCTTCTTATTCAGAAACAGCACTATTGCCTTGTCTGGTGAATTTATTTTGCTTTTAAAATATGCATGTGTATTCAGATTGCAATATGATAGATGTGGGCACAAAATACACATTTAAAATTAGTTTTGGGGCCGGGCCGGGTGCAGTGGCTCATGCCTGTAATCCCAGTACTTTGTTTTTTTTTTTTTTTTTTTTTTTTTTTTGAGACGGAGTCTGGCTCTGTCTCCCAGGCTGGAGTGCAGTGGCCGGATCTCAGCTCACTGCAAGCTCCGCCTCCCGGGTTTACGCCATTCTCCTGGCTCAGCCTCCGGAGTAGCTGGGACTACAGGCGCCCGCCACCTCGCCCGGCTAGTTTTTTGTATTTTTAGTAGAGACGGGGTTTCACCGTGTTAGCCAGGATGGTCTCGATCTCCTGACCTCGTGATCCGCCCGTCTCAGCCTCCCAAAGTGCTGGGATTACAGGCTTGAGCCACCGCGCCCGGCTAATCCCAGTACTTTGGGAGGCCGAGGTGGGCAGATCATCTAAGGTAGGGAGTTCAAGACCAGCCTGACCAACATGGAGAAACCCCGTCTCTACTAAAAATACAAAAAAATTAGCTGGGCATGGTGGCACATGCCTGTAATCCCAGCTACTCGGGAGGCTGAGGCAGGAGAATTGCTTGAACCCAGGAGGCGGAGGTTGTAGTGAGCCAAGATCGTGCCATTGCACTCCAGCCTGGGCAACAAGAGTGAAATTCCGTCTCAAAATAAATAAATAAATAAATAAAATTGGTTTTGGATAAAAATTCTAAGAATTTTTACTTTTAGCTACTGTAACTTTAATTTCTGTAAAAATAGATTAGTCATTTACCAATTTATTCAATCCGTTTTTCTAATAAACTGTTTACTGATACCTGCTATTTATTAGGCATTGTACTAGATGCTAGGAATATAAAGTGGTGCAAACTTGGTTATAACCTTCAGCTGCTTAGAAGCTAGTGAAGAAAAGCACCACTGAGTTTTACAGTGTTTTAAACAAATACATATTTACAGTTTTGTAAATAACTCTTTTTGCACCGTGTCATTATTAAATGATTTTTTTTTTTTGTCTCCTGGAAGGCGTGTGAGCTGAACATTTTCACCTTTTGTAATGGCCTCTTATAGCATCTTATCTGTGTACCACAACTCTGTGGTATCTGTAATCATTATTGTTTTGCAAATAAACTGAGGTTTAAAGAGGTTATAATTAACTCATCCTACAACTACGAAACTCACTTTAAAAGCTTATTAAGTTGTAAAATTCATTCATTCAGCCTGGGCAACATAGTGAGACCTCATCTGTACCTACCCCCACCCCCATCCTCTACCTTCCCCCAAAAATTAGCCGGTCATGGTGGCACATGCCTGTAGTCCCAGCTACTCAGGAGGGAGAGGTGAGAGGATCTCTTGAGCCTGGCAGGTTGAGGCTGCAGTGAGCCGAGATCACGCCAGTGCACTTCAGGCTGGCAGACAGAGCGAGACCCAGTCTCCAAAATACAAAACAAAATCCATTCTATCATTCTTCCTCCCATGTATTATAAGATTCATGACCTATATTAGAAGACTTAACCCATTTATATTATATTTGAGATATATGTATCTATTTCCCTATTAAAATTGGGAGCTTTTCAGAGGAGGAGCTAATCTTAGGTTTTGGGTAGCCCAGCAACAAGTAGACTACCTGTTACATATTGGATACCTAATAAATATTAGTTGAATAGTGAGTGTGTAGGATGTCAGAAGTATAAGGAATTTTAGAGTTCACGTAAATCATACAGACACTAGAATGTCTAAAAAGAATTTATAGATTGCTTACACAGAATTACAGCTCTTTATTTTGACTATAGAGAACTTTAACAACTGCTACTATCTACTGCTACTTTCACATAATCTCATAAAAGAAGCCATTTTAACACCAAAAATGTAGGAAGGACAGTCTCATAGTAAGCATAATTGGTAACTTTATAGTTTTTAGTCACGGCTAGCATCTGTTCAAGAGTTAGATTTGAACAACCACTGTTTAATTCAACCCTCCCCTTTTAGAGATGATAAAATCGAGCCCATAGAGACGTATCAAATTTCTTACAGCAAGGGAGAATGATCACTGAGTTTGTAACCCAGGTCTTCTGACTCCTAGCTCAAAATTTTGATCTGGTTCCCTCAGTCTTCATCACATGATCAGACTTATGCATAGAGAATTTGTTACTTAACTGAGATCATATAGCTCTTAAGAATGTAAGGCTGGAACTTGAACGCATATTATGCACCTCAGTTTTTAAAATTGTTATTATTTTTGCCCTGTTTCAAGAATTGCACAGGCCAACTCTATTTTTAGTGAAACCTGTGCATTCACTTCCATGCATCCTAACCAACTCCATCAGTCCTTACTCAACTATAGAAGTGAAATTTTAAGTGATTGAAAGGAGGTATGTATATTTAAGATTTTCTTTCCTTGAAAATTTCAGATTTGAGGCTTAAGCAACTTCTTCTGGGGAAAAGTACCAGTGCAGCTGCTGTTACAACTCAAGGTCTTGATCTATATCCATAGGTTGGAATATTGGTGGGCCAGCAATCCTCAGACACCTCACTTAGGACAGGTAAGTGAAAGAGATATTTAAGGATAAGCAAAGTGGATTGAAGGCTAACAGTCTTTCTTCCTGTTTGTAGTTAGATGCAAACATTTTATTGCCTTTACAAATATAACCCTTTGTCCTGATAAAACCATTTGGAGTCTTAGGTGGGTAGGGCAAAACATTTTCTTAATTGTAAGATGTGTGTCAAAATGTTTTATAATGGTAAAACTTAGAATAATTAAAATTGTTTTTCTTTTTGTCTGTTTTCTGGATTGTATTTATGAGCTTGTGTTGCAGTTATCTATTGGTGTGTAACAAAGTACCTCAAACTTAGTGGCTTAAAACAACAGTCATTTATTTTGTTCATGTATTTGCAATTTGAGCAAGGCTTGATTGGTAGGGATACTTGTCTCTGTTAACATATAGCATGAGGTGAGATGGCTAGAAGGGTTGGAGTGGCTCAGTGGCTGGGAACCGGAATCATTTGAAGGCAGGCTTGCTCACTCACATATCTGGTGGTTAATGCTGGCTGTTGGCTGGGACCTCAGCCTGGGCTGTTGGCAAGAACACCTTCATGTGACCTCTCCTTGTGGCTGCTTGGCTTCTTCACAGCATAGTACCTGGATTCCAAGAGAGAGAGAGCATCCCAAGAGAGGAAGGCAAAGGTGCATGGCATATTTGACTTGGTTTTGGAAGTCACATAGTGTTACTTTGCTCTGTCCTACCAGTTGATGTAGTTGTAAAGGTCCTCCCAGGTTTCAAGGAAGCTGTGGACATAGACCCTACCACTTGAAAGGATCAACATCACATTGTAAGAAGAGCATATGGGATGGAATCTAATGTTGTAGGCATCTTTGGAAAATATTTGCCACAATTTGTATTACTTTTAAGATAATATAGATAACATGAAATATATTAAAAAGAGGAATATTTGCAGGATATTATAGTGTATGAGTTCAATAAGAATTTGATGTGTTCTTGTGTAGTAGACTATGATATTGAAAATAAGATATCTAAACAGAAAAAAAGTGAAATAGATTTGGAATTTTCTTTCTTTCCTTTCTTTTCTTCCTTTTCTTCTTTTTCTTCCTTTTTTTTCTTTTACTTTCTTTCTTTTTCCTCCTTCCTTCCTTCCTTCCTTCCTTCCTTCCTTCCTTCCTTCCTTCCTTCCTTTCCTCCTTCCTTTCCTTCCTTTCCTTTCCTTCCTTTCTCTTCCTCCCTTCCTTCCTCCCTCCCTCCCTCCCTCCCTCTTCTTTCGTTTTGCTCTTGTTGCCCAGGCTGGAATGCAATGGCATAATCTCGGCTCACTGCAACCTCTGCCTCCTGGGTTGAAGTGATTCTCCTGCTTCAGCCTCCCAAGTAGCTGGGATTGTAGGCATGTGCCACCACGCCCGGCTAATTTTGTATTTTTAGTAGAGACGGGGTTTCACCATGCTGATCAGGCTGGTCTTGAACTCCTGACCTCAGGTGATCCACCCTCCTCGGCCTCCCAGAGTGCTGTGATTACAGGCATGAGCCACTGCATCTGGCCTGGAATTTTCTTTTGTGTCAACAAAACAGTATACTGCTACAATCAGAAGTAGAGACAAAAGTTTGTAAACAAGATGGAAAATAAGATTTGTAGTTTGGAGTTGTGTTGTTGTTGTTGTTTTAAGAACATGTTAGTTCAAAGCCTACTTGGATTTTTTTTTTTTCTTGTTTGTTTGAATAATTTGAGAATTATTTGGAAAATTGATTTCCAATATAAATTTGAGGACCGAATGCCAATATAATCATTATATACCTCCACATTTGTTTTGTCTGTCTCTCTTTCTTTAAGGGAAGTCTTTTTCAGGATTGTACAGGATTGTGTACAATTTTTTCAGGATTGTGCTAAATTTCTGGTAAATATCTTTTTTTTTTTTTTTTGAGATAGAGTCTCGCTCTGTCGCCCAGGCTGGAGTGCAGTGACTGGGTCTCAGCTCACTGTCTGGTAAATATCTTAATTTTTTCTTCTTTTTTTTGAGACGGAGTCTTGCGCTGTCACCCAGGCTGGAGTGCAGTGGCATGGTCTCGGCTCACTGCAAGCTCCGCCTCCCAGGTTCACATCATTCACCTACCTCAGCCTCCCAAGTCGCTGGGACTACAGGCACGTGCCACCTTGCCCAGCTAATTTTTTGTATTTTTAGTAGAGATGGGGTTTCACCATGTTGGTCAGGATGGTCTTGATCTCCTGACCTCGTGATCCACACGCCTCGGCCTCCCAAAGTGCTGGGATTACAGGCGTGAGCCCTCACGCCTGGCCAAGTTTTTTTTCAGTGGGATGAGAAAACTGCAAAGTTATGGAGTATTTGGTTGCCTTATTGACTGCTACCAGTTACATAAACTGCCTGTGGCAGGTTTGAATATAACTAATACTCAAATTCTGGATGTGATGGAAAATATTTTTAGAGAATTCTGTAAACATTACATGTGATTGTGGTCTGTTCACTATAGGAATGGACAATATGCTTTAGGAAGCAGAAGACCCAGAAGATTTTCTTGCTATCTAGATACTTTCTCATTCCAAAGTGATTTACATCATAATGAGTTTAACAGAGTTGGCTCAGCACTATTTCCCTAGTATTTGCAGGTAAAATTCTATAATGGAAAAAAACTGAACCACCTAGTGTGTCAATAGAGGCAATATCAGAAGTTTATTAATTCTCAACTGTTAATGATCAGAATTGACTGATTTTTGTGAAACAATATATTTTAGTTCAAAAGGTACAGTAATTGAGAAAGCTGTTTTTGTTTTGTTTTGTTTGAGATAGGGTCTTCCTTTTTTGCCCAGGGAGGAGTGCAGTTAGCACTGTAGCCTCTGCCTCCCAGGCTCAAGTGATCCTCTTATCTCAGTCTCCAGAGTAACGGGGACTACAGATGCACGCTTCCATGCCTGGCCAGAGATGGGGTTTTGCTGTATTGCCCAGGCTTGTCTTGAACTCATGGGCTCAAGCCATCTGCTCACCTTGGCCTCCCAAAGGGCTGGGATGACAGGAGTGAGGTTTTTTTTGCATTTAAAAACAAGATGAGGCCTGGCATAGTGGCTCACTCCTGTCATCCCAGCACCTTGGGAGGCCCAGGTGAGTAGATTACTTGAGGCAGGGAGTTGGAGGCCAGCCTGGCCAAAATAGGGAAACCCCGTCTCTACTAAAAATACAAAAAATTAGCTGGGTGTGGTGGTGCACGCCTGTAACCCCAGCTACTCTGGAGGCTAAAGTGGGAGAATCCCTTGAGCCCAGGAGGTGGAGGTTACAGTGAACTGAGATCTGTGCCACTGCACTCCAGCCTGGGTGACAGAGAGAGACTCTGTCTCTTAAAAAACCCAAAAAAAATAAAACCAAGATAAGGTATTTTACAATAGACAGATTAGGAATAATGATTATAGGTAATGTAAAATACTGTATCTTAAATAACAAATATATGCATATATGTGCAAGCGTACAGAAAGCCTTTAAGCATTTAACTTGACTTTTTGTTTTAAACATTTGTTTTTAGCTCACTTTTGCTTTTAAGAAGTCAGAGTAGGTTAATTGCTGATATCTGATACAGATCTATTGAATACATTATCTTCTGTAGGCCTGTGTCTAAGGGGATGAAAATCTCTCAAATAGTGAAATACTGTTCTCTGAAACAAATAACAACAAAAGTTCCTAAACACTCTAAAGAAATTACAAATATGGTAGTGTTTATTTTGGTACTTTATGTAATCCTTGGAAGGAAGTAAATGATAAAGTTCTTGGGTAAAGATACATGACTATGTAAAGTTAATTTTATTTTTATGTATTTATTTTTTTAGCGACAGGTCTTACTATGTATTGCCAAGGCTGGAGTGCTGTGGCTATTCATAGGCGCGATCATAGCGTACTTGTATCTTTGCATACCTGGGACTATAGGTGTGCACCATTGTGCAGGGCCTGTACAAATTATTTTAAAATGCAAAAAGGACTTTTAGTAATTCTGGAAGAAGTAAGTTATATTGCTTAGAGATTAGTGTTCTCCTACTTACCATTTTTTAAAATGAGATTCCTGGTTCTAAAATTACAATGATTCTTATTTGAAAAACAGCATTCAGTTCATGTTTTTACAGGATTTTGTTAATACAGAAGTTACATGACTTTTCTATTACTCCTAACCCTCCTGTACCCTCTAGTCCTAATTATTAAAAGGTATAGTACCTTCTGTGAATGAAGTGTTTAACAAAAGTGTTTAACATTTGGAGTAGGGAAGTAATTAGCATATCATAAAAATTTACCATTTTAACCATCTTTAAATGTTAAGTGCATTCACATTGCTCTGCAGCCAATATTCAGAACTCCTTTGATCTTGCAAAACTGAAGCTCTATACCCATTATTATTATTATTTATTTATTTTATTTACTTATGTATTTTTTTGAGACAGAGTCTTGCTCTGTCTCCTAGGCTGGAGGGCAGTGGTGTGATCTTGGCTCAGTGCATCTTCCACCTGCCAGGTTCAAGTGATTCTCATGTCTCAGCTTCCCAAATAGCTGAGATTACAGACATGTGCCACCACACTTGGCTAATTTTTGTATTTTTAGTAGAGATGGGGTTTCACCATGTTGACCAGGCTGGACTTGAACTCCTGACCTTCAGTGATCTGCCTGCCTCATCCTCCCAAAGTGCTGGGATTACAGGTGTGACCCCCACCTTGAGTAGCTGGGATTACAGGTGTGCACCACCATGCCTGGTTAATTTTGTATTTTTAGTAGAGATGGGATTTTGCTATGTAGGCTAGGCTGGTCTGGAACTCCTGACCTCATGTGATCTGCCTGCCTCGGCCTCCCAAAGTTCTGGGATTACAGGCATGAGCCACTGTGCCTGGCCAGTTTTCTTTATGTTCTGTGGAGAATATTGGTATTTTTATTTTAGTCTTCTGTGGGTTGTGGTTCCATATAAATTCAGTTTTCTGAGCTTTGGCAGTGTTATTCAGAACTGTCCCACAAGTGTTCCACCTAGTGGTCAGTCTGGGATCTGGGTGTAGGTCTACTCATTATCTCAGTTATCAAAGTTTTTATTATGCCAGTTGGTATCAGATGCATAACTACACAGGTTGAAGATGAGCCCAGCAGTTCATAAACAACATTATGGGGTCACTTTCCTACAGACAGAAAGAGAAGGAAAAAAACCCCAAAACAATGGAGTTGTCCTGCCCACTTGGAGGCAAGGCTCCACTGGATGGAGAGAAAGGTTCCCTTCCTTCAAAAGTTCTGTTCCTGGAGGTGGCTTTCCATTCCCAGATTCTTCTGCTGTTGCTGCTGCCCCCACCATGGATGACCTGGGGACTGACACATGAGAGTATGGAGTTTTCCCAAGCTGCTGAGCACAGTGGCTCACACCTGTAATGCTAGCACTCTGGGGGGACGAGGCGGGAGGATAACTTGAGCCCAGGAGTTTGAGGTTGTGGGAGCTGTGATTGTGCTACTGCATTCTAGCCTGGGCAACAGAGTGAGACCCTGTCAAAAAAAAAAGAGAAAAAAATACCCAAAGGATTTCCCTCATCTTCTCTGAGCTGTAGGAGTTCCCTTTACTGGCCTTGAGGCAGAGCTAGAGGGTTCTGTTTCTCTCTCCGCCTGCACCATTGTGCTTAGTTCTGGGTTTTAGGTTGTGTTGAGTTCAGGTTGGAGGATACTAGAGGGAAAAAAAAAGATAAACTCATAGCTGGTTTGGGGGTAGTTGGAATTCTGGTGATTTCCCTGGATCCACCTGTGA
The DNA here is from genome assembly GCF_007565055.1 of Rhinopithecus roxellana. Classification (NCBI taxonomy): domain Eukaryota; kingdom Metazoa; phylum Chordata; class Mammalia; order Primates; family Cercopithecidae; genus Rhinopithecus; species Rhinopithecus roxellana. The sequence continues at coordinate 131,510,605 of NC_044553.1, read as the reverse complement.
TATTTACAGCATCTTCAAATAGCTGTTCATGCATTCTGTCCCAGTGTTATAGTTAACTGGAAGATAAAGGGAGATGTATTTACTTCATCTTACCAAGCAAGAAATCTTCCCAACATTTTTAACTTTTTGCTTTGAAATAATTTTCTCACGTCTGTAATCCCAGCACTTTGGGAGGCGGAGGCGGGCACGTCACTAGGTCAGGAGTTCCAGACCAGCCTGGCCAACATGGTGAAACCCTGTCTCTACTAAAAATATAAAAATCAGCTGGGCGCGGTGGTGCATGCCTGTAATTCCAGCTACTCGGGAGGCTGAGGCAGAAGAATTGCTTGAACCCAGGAGGCGGAGGTTGCAGTGAGCTAAGATCACACCATTGCACTCCAGCCTGGGTGACAGAGCAAGACTCTGTCTCCAGGAAAAAAAAAAAAAAGAAAAGAAAAGAAATAATTTTAGATTCACAGAAAGGTATACAAATAGGAGAATGAAGTCCTCTGTGTCCTTTACCCAGTTACATAGCTACATAGCTGTAGTACAATACCAAAACCAGGAAATTAACATTAACACCAACTTTTTATTATGGAATATTTCAAATGTGCAGAATGTTGTAAGACGTATGTTGAACATCTGTATATCCCCCACTGATATTTCAATATTTTTTCATATTTTCCCATACTTTATATGTGTATTCTAATATGTATGTATCCTCTTTTATATAAACCACTTGAAAGTAAGTTGCAGACATCATGATAATTTACCTCTAAATACTTGAGCATGCATCTTCTAAGAAAAAGGATATTATACTTCAGTAAACATTTATTATTAAATGCAAACTATTTTTTTCCTATAACCCCAAGACCTGATCATACGTAAGAAAATTAACTATGAATTTTTTTGGACAAGAGTCTTAACTTTTGTTTTGAAGCATGTTATCTCTTTTTTTTTTTTTTTTTTAAACCTTTTTTTGTTTTTTGAGACATAGCCTTGCTTTGTCGCCCAGACTGGAGTTCAGTGGCACAATCTCAGCTCATTGCAACCTCTGCTTCCCAGGCTCAAGCGATTCTTGTGTCTCAGCTTCCCAAGTAGGTGGGATGACAGACGTGCGCCACAATGCCTGGCTCATCTTTTTTTTTTTCGGACGGAGTCTTGCTCTGTCGCCCAGGCGATCTTGACTCACTGCAACCTCCGCCTCTGGGGTTCAAGTGATTCTTCTGCCTCCGTCTCCTGAGTAGCTGGGACTACACGGCCGTGCCACCGTACCTGGCTAAGTTTTGTATTTTTAGTAGAGACAGGGTTTCACCATATTGGCCAGGCTGATTTCAAACTCCTGACCTCATGATCTGCCTACCTTGGCCTCCCAAAGTCCTGGGATTACAGGCGTGATCCACCACACCCGGCCTCTTTTTTTCTGTATTTTTAATAGAGACAGGGTTTCGCCATGTTGGCCAGGTTGGTCTCAAACTCCTGGCCTCAAGTGATTTGCCTGCCTCGGCCTCCCAAAGTGCTGGGGTTACAGGCGTGAGCTGCCATGCCCCACCAATCTCTTGAAGGCTTATATTATTATTCAAGGATGTGTTCCTTCTGATGATATACTCTTGGTGATTATTTTGAGAGTCTGAGCTCTTACCATGTGCGTAATTCAGAGCCCAGGGAGCTCCCTGATTCTGTATTCTTGTCTCTCATTCTTTCCTCAGCTCAATCTTCTCACAGCTCCCACTCAGAATAGTCCTCATCAGGCGATTGTAACTTTGTCAGACTAATTTAGGACTAGTACGTGACTTCGTTTTTAATTATTGGCCAGGAAGTTACTTACAGTTAAAATTGTGGTAGAGTTTCTGATATGGTGATATATAAGAGGTGAATCAAGCTGTAAGTAATTGAAAACCTGACTATAAAGCTTACATAAATCTGAAGTCGGCAGTTGCTCATGTTGCTTTAATGGTTCAGCATTGCTGGGGCCTATGAATTTGTGATTTGCTTGGCCTTTCATGGTCTTAAGACAGCTACTGCAGCTCCAGCCTTCCACCTACATTCAAGGAAGAAGGAAAAAGACTATGCCAAGGAAAAGCTTTCTTATTAGTGATTCCAGCAAGTCACTTCTAATGTTCCAAGGGCCAAAATTGGGTCATATGGTCACCTCTAGCTGTTTTCGTCTTTTGGCCTCTGTAATGAGAGGCAAGGAGGGAGTAGGGATTTGGGAATGACTTTTTGAGTAACCAGTTAACATCTATCACAGTTATATGATTATATTTATTTTATATCAAAATTGTGTTCATTTGACTTCAGTGTGATGTTCAGCACATAGGTGCTTTGTTATTACATAGTAATATTTAACTGGATAGTGTGGAGAACAAAAGGACTAAAAATAGTAAAGATAGTTTTAAATTTAGTTGTGAAAGTGAGCTTTTGATAATGTAAAGTGAAACTTGGCTTGAATCTTGAGACACTGGGCAAGTTACTGAATTTATAAGCCTCTATTTCCTCATCTGTAAAATGGAATTAATAATATCTGACTTTTAGGGCAGTCTTGAAGTATGAAGGAGATAATTTATGTAAAGTACCTAATACAGTGCCTAATACATTGGAGGTGCTACAATGGAAGATATTATTATAATTGTTTGGTATATGGACATTGGGGTAGAATGAAAGAGCACAGACTTTATAGTAGAAGATTATATTTGATTCCTAGTTACACTACATAGTTGTTGTGTGTTCTTAGGCAAATCAGTTAATCTCTCTGAGATAGTAATGTAGTGTGTAATCTCTGAGGATTGTTAGAAAGATTAGATATTATACGTACAGTGAAATAATTTATGGGCTCTCAGTAAAAGGCATCTGCTCCTGCTATTTTTAGTTATTATTTTTGTGTTTTAGGATCCATATAGCAGATAGGGACTCAATCATTTAATTTATTCTAGAAATTTATTTGTGATCAAGGAGATATTGTTGATTAGTAGTATTTTTCTTCATCTGTTGAAGAAAAATAGCTGCAGAAACTGGATTTGAATTATGAGGTCTATTTCCACCATGATTAAAAAGTTTTCGGCTGGGTACAGTGGCTCACACCTGTAATCCTAGCACGTTGGGAGGCTGAGGCAGAGGAATCACTTGAGCTCAGGAGTTTGATTCCAGCCTGGGCAAACATAGTGAGACCTTGTCATTACAAAAAATCCTAAAAATTTAGCTGGACATGGTGGTGTGTGCACGTGGTCCTAGCTACTCATGAAGGCTGAGGCAGGAAGATTACTTGAGCCCAGCAGTTTGAGGCTGCAGTGAGCTCTGATTGCACCCTACTGCTCTCCAGCCTGGGTGACAGAGTGAGACCCTGTCTCAAAAACAAATTTAGGCCCAACACAGTGGCTCACGCCTGTAATCCCCGCACTTTGGGAGGCCGAGGTGGGTGGATCACAAGGTCAGGAGATCGAGACCATCCTGGCTAGAATGGTGAAACCCCGTCTCTACTAAAAATACAAAAAATTAGCCGGGCGTGGTGGCAGGCACCTGTGGTCCCAGCTGCTCGGGAGGCTGAGACAGGAGAATGGCGTGAACCCGGGAGCCAGAGCTTGCAGTGAGCCGAGATCGCACTACTGCACTCCAGCCTGGGCGACAGAGCAAGACTCTGTCTCAAAAAAAAAAATCTAGTCTTGCATATTTTGTTAGTGGTTTCCATTGTACATATGGATGTGCTCTGGTGCCTTTGACGTGAACCTTCCAGATCTGTACTTCTTTGTTTTGTTTGTTTATAGCCAGTTAGTTGTTATTGTTCTTGAGTACCATCCCGTTTTTTTTTTTTTTTTTTTTTCTGGTTGGTTTTTATAAGACTTAATTTTTTTAGAACAGTTTCAAGTTTATAGCAAAATTGAGCAAAAAAATACAGAGAGTTTCCATATACCTGTTGCCCCCACAAACCCACAGCCTTTCTTACTGTCAACATTCCTTACCAGAATAGTACACAGGAGATATAAGAAAAATCAAACGAATACAAACTCAATATAACACAGCATCTCTGGTTACCAAAATGTATGGGGATTTCTATCTAACAGCAACCACTCAATTCTTTGGCAGACACCAGCTGGGTATCCTACATTTTAACTCAATTCTGACATTATTTACTTGGAGATAGAATCAGATCCCACAGGTTGAGGGCTCAGTCCCCTACTTCAATTGCCAGCTCCAGGTTGTGTCCTGTGCTTCTGGCTGATTAGCCATAAATCGGGGTTACCACAGCTCCCTGTTTTGGTTCAATTAATTTGCTAGAGTGGCTCACGGAACTCAGGGAAACACTTCGTTTGCATTTATAGGGTTATTATAAAGGATATTACAAAGGAGACAGATGGAAGAGATGCATAGGGCAAGGTATAAAGCGGCATGGATCTTCCATGCCTTCTTCAGGTGTGCCACCCTCCAGGAACCTCCATGTGTTCATCTGTCCAGAAGCTCTCCAAACGCTGTCCTTTCAGGTTTTTATGGAAGCTTCATTACATAGGCATGATTGATTAAGTCGTTGGCCATTTGTAATCAGCTTATCCTTCAGGTCCTCTTCCCTCTCTGGAGGTTGGGGGCTGGGGCTGGAAATCCCAACCCTCTTATGCCTTGGTCTTTCAGGTGACCAGCCTTTATCCTTGAAGCTATCTAGAGATCTCATTAGTATGTAAAAGATACTCATCACTCCAGAGGTGCCAATAGTTTTATGAGGTATATGTCAAGAAAGGGGAAGAAGACCAATTATATGTTTCATAATTTGTTATAATCGATAAACCCACATTGATACATTATTTTCACCCAAAGTCCTTAGATTATATTAGAATTTATTCTTGGTGTTGTACTTTCAGTGGATTTTGGCAAATGTAATGACGTGCATCCACCATTGTAGTGTCATGCAAAATAGTTTTACTACCCTAAAGATTCTGTGTGCTCTGGCTGTCCATCCCTTCCTCTCACCTAACCTTTGGTAACCACTGATCCTTTTCCTGTCTCCATAGTTTTGCCTTTTCCAGAATGTCATATAGTTGGAATCATATAGTATATGTAGCCTTTTCAGATTGGCTTCTTTCGCTTAGTAGTGTGCATTTAAAGTTCTTTCATGTCTTCTCTTCATGACTTGATAGCTCACTTGCTTGCTTATTCATTTATATATTTTCACTTTTGTTTTTTTATTTTTGTTTTTTGAGACAGAGTCTCACTCCGTTGCCCATGATCTCAGCTCACTGCAACCTCCATCTGCTGGGTTCAAACGATTCTCCTGCCTCAGCCTCCCGAGTAACTGGGATTACAGACGCCACCACATCCAGCTAATTTTTGCATTTTTTGTAGAGATGAGGTTTCTCCATGTTGGCTAGGCTGGTCTCAAACTTCTGGCCTTAAGTGATCCACTGGCCTTGTCCTCCCAAAGTGTTGGGATTACAGGTGTGAGCCACCGCGCCTGACCTGTTTATTTAGTTTTTAGAGACAGGCTCTTGCTGTGTTGCGCATGCTGGAGTGCAGTGGTGTAGTTATAGTTCACTGCAAGCTCAAACTCCTGGCCTCAAGCAGTCCTCCTGGTTTAGCCTCCGGAGTTGTTGGAATTACAGATGTGAGCCACTGCATATGGCTAAGCCTTTTTTTTTCTGGCATATTTTCTTTTCTTTCTTTTTTTTTTTTTTTTAGACGTAGTTTCGCTCTTGTTGCCCAGGTTGGAGTGCAATGGTGCAATCTCGGCTCACCACAGCCTCTGTGTCCTGGGTTCAAGTGATTCTCCTGCCTCGGCCCCCCAAGTAGGAGGGATTACAGGCATGCGCCACCACACCCGGCTAATTTTGTATTTTTAGTAGAGACAGGGTTTCTCCATGTTGGTCAGGCTGGTTTCTACCTCCAGACTTCAGGTGATCCACCCGCCTCAGCCTCCCAAAGTGCTGGGATTATAGGCATGAGCCACCGTGCTGGCTCTGGCATATTTTAAATCCACAGTTGGTTGAACCCGTGGATATGGAGGGCCAACTGTATTTAATATGCTTAATGTAAGTATGTGCTTATTTTTGAAATATTTTCCTATTGTTTTATGTGTATGTGTTTTTAAGCTGTATAATGTTATTATGCTCTGAATCTTATTTATTCTTTTTTGATCAAAAGGAATTACGCAAGCACATACTATATTTGTAAATCTAGTTGACAAAAACTGACTGTTGTATAATGTTCCATTGTATATGTATTTCCACATTTTACTAGTATATTTCTCTAATAATTGATACCTAGGTGTGTTGAAAACTAACACAAATAGTGCTGCTGTGTACATCCTTATGCATATATCCTATTGATGTGTGCAAAGGTTACTCTAGTATATACCGAGAAAAGGAATTGCTGACTTGTGGCCCATACACATACTTAATTTCACTAAATTTTGCCAAGTTGTTTTTTAGAATGGCTACCCAGTTTATACTCCCACCAGTAGTGAATTAGGATTCCTGTTTCTTTAAATACTCACCAATATTTGGTCTTATCCATCTGTTTAGCCTTGTCAATCTGATGGGAATTAAGAAGTATATTGTTTTAATTTCTATTTCTGTGATTGAGTGTGAGGTTGGGCATCTTTTTATTTACTTGTTACCATTTGGGTTTCCCCTGCTTAGTGACTAAAAAAAAAAAAAAAAAAAACCCAAATAATATATATTTGTTGTAGATATTTTTGAAAATACAGATGGGCAAATGGGCAAATATAAAAAGATCATCTGTAATACCCTAATCCAAAGATAATTGCTATTAACCTTGGCTATATCTTTCTGGTCGTTAAACACACACACACACACACACACACACATTCTCTCTCTCTCTCTCTCTCTCTCTTTCTCTCTCTGTGTCTCTCTCATATACAAATATGTAGTTTATTGATGGGATTATATACACAGTTTTCTTACATGTTTTCCTTTCACAATAATTTATGACCATTTCCCCATGTTGTTAGACATTTTAAAATATCACCATTTAATAGGTGCATATTTCATTTTATAGCTTTAAATTATTTAATCTTCTGTTGTGGGATATTTAAGCTATTTTTGATTTTTTTCTCATTAACAATTTGGTGAACTGTTAAACCTACATTTTTATGTGGCAAAGCTAGAGGGATTATGTTCCTGCTGTTTTTGTGAAACTGGGTTTTATAGCACATGCATTGCAGGCTGTCTTAGGCTATTTTCCGCTTGGATTCTAGGGCAGCTGTTAATGCTTAGTTTTGTAAACAGACACATATAGCCCTTGATGCTCCAGGGTTAGAGTTCAAAGACTTCTCAGCTGGGCCTTTACCATTCTTTCTTTTTCCACTTTATCAAGGCCAGGTTAACACGGAAGGAGAGTGCAGTAGCAGACTTGGTCTTAATGTTTAAATATCAGTGTCTTTTTTAGAGGGGGTGCAAAACTTCCAACTATACAGAACTCTTAATCCAAACCTTTATAGACATGTATATATATATATGAATGAATGTGTGTGTGAATATTTAATGACCAGAAAGATATAGCCAATGCAAATAACTTCATTTTTAATTGTTAATAGATTTTTATTATAAAAGTGAGAATGCTCATAAAACAATTAAGAAAATACAGAAAGCCATTAAGAAAATTCCCATAATTCTCTTACCCAAAGATAACTGCTTAATTACCATTTTGCCTTATATCTTTTTAGATATTTTTCTAGTTAGTGTGCTTGGGCCAGCTAGCACTAGCTCACCAGAGCCAATAATTAAGAAATTATGCAAGCCCAAATTGTTGGTAGGTTGATATTAGCAATGGTGGAATTAGCTACATCAGTGAATTTGGCAAATGCTACAAAGCAGGGCTTCTTTCTCCCTGCTGAATTCCTCCCCAAGCTGGCTTATCAGTACAGCACTGCATGTATATATCATATCGATGAATATAGATCTTCATTTTTAATGGTTTCATAGAAGTCCATTTGTTAGATCAATGATTCTCAGCCTGGTCTTTGGACCAGAGATACCAGCATTACTTGGGAATTTGTTAGAAGGGCATATTCTTGGCCTCCACCCAGACCCACTGAATTGGAAACCTGGTTTGGGGGCCCAGGAATTGGTGGTTGTTTTGTTTTGTTTTGTTTGAGACGGCATATCACTCACTATGTTGCCCAGGCTGGAGTGCAGTGGTGTGATCTCAGCTCACTACAACCTCTGCCTCCCAGGTTCAAGTGTTTCTCTGGTCTTAGCCTCCTGAGTAGCTGAGATTACAGGTGTGCGCCACCATGCCTGGCTAATTTTTTGTATTTTCAGTAGAGACAGGGTTTCACCATGTTGGCCAGGCTGGACTCAAACTCCTGACCTCAAGTGATCTGCCCACCTCAGCCTCCCAAAATGCTGGGATTACAGGCATGAGCCACTGCGCCCAGCCGCAATCTATGGTTTTACAGACCCTTCAGGTGATTCTGATACATGCTAAAGTTTGAGAACCATATACCGTAAATTATCTGATTGGTCTGATGATTCTGTGTGAAATATTCTTCAATATATGCTCATTTTAAGGTCTTCAGTTGCATATTGTAAAACTGTATTCTAAAAAGACTGGTGGCTCACACCTGTGATCCCAGCACTTTGAGAGGCTGAGACAGGAGTATCAGTTGAGCTCAGGAGTTTGAGACCATCCTGGGTAACCTAGCAAGGCCTTGTTTCTCCAAAACAAAACACACACACAAAAACTAGTCAGGCCTTGTGGTGTGGGCCTGTAGACCCAGCTGCTCTGGAGGCTGATGTGGGAAGATCCCTTGAGCCCAGGAGTATGAAGTTCCATTGAGTTATGATTGTGCCACTGTACTCCAGCTTGGGCCACAGAGCAAGACCTTGTTGCTTAAACACACACACACACACACACACCCTAATAATTAAAATAGATAGATTAGATAGATGGATAGATGGGTAGATGGATGGATAGAGGGGCAGGGTGGTCAGGTATTGTACCTCATGCCTGTAATCTCAGCACTTTGGGAGACTGAGGCAGGAGGATCACTTGAGCCCAGGAGTTTGAGGTTACAGTGAGCTATGGTTGTGCCACTGCGCCCCAGCCACGTGACAGAATTAGTCCCTATCTCTACAAAAAATAAAAATTAAAAATTAACCGGGCATATGGCATGTGCCTGTCTCTAAAAAATTTTAAAAAAATAAATCAAAAAGACTATACTAGTTTTCATTTCTATCTGAAGTTGATATCAACTCCAATTTAGACTTATTTTCCATATATAGAAGAAACAGCTATGTTAAGGATTTTATTTCTCTTTCAGCTGTGTCTATCCATCTAGCCATTCTAGAACTCAATTCTCCTTCATTGTCTTCAACAATAACATATTTTAAGGTTATTTTCATTTTTTCAAAGAGGACAGTTGAGACACAGGAAAAACTATGCTTTGCCTGCAGAACACCTAATGTCATGTGTAGCTATACATATGAATACTTACTTTTAATCCCTGTGTGAATGATTAGCCTATGTTTCATTCCTCATCTCTGGCACATTAACATCATTCTGAAATAACCCCTTTTAAATTTAATTTAATTTAAATTTTAATATTTTATTATTTTACAGATAGAGTTTCGCTCTGCCACCCAGGCTGGAGTGCAGTGGTATGATCACAGCTCACTGCAGCCTTGACCTCCTGGGCGCAAGCAGTCCTCCCACCTCAGCCCCCCAAGTAGGTAGGACTATAGGGACACACCACCTGCCAGGCTAATTTTTGTATTTTTTGTAGAGACAGGGTTTTGCCATGTTGCCCAGGCTGGTCTCAAACTCCTGGGCTCAACCAGTCTACCTACCTCTGCCTCCCAAAGTGTTGGGATTACAGGCATGAGCCACCACACCCAGCCCCTCACCCCTTTAAAATGTATTAGTATTCATTGCAGCATTTATTCACAATAGCCAAGATACGGAATCAACCTAAGTGTCCATCAACAGATGAATGGATAAAGAAATGTCGAGTGTGTGTGTGTGTGTGTGTGTGTGTGTACACATCATGTGTAGCCATACTTATGAATACCTATTCTAATCCCTTTTTTTTTTTTTTGAGACAGAGTCTTGCTCTGTCACCCAGACTGGAGTGCAGTGGCGCGATCTCTGCTCACTGTAAGCTCCACCTCCCGGGTTCACACCATTCTTCTGCCTCAGCCTCCCGAGTAGCTGGGACTACAGGCACCTGCCACCACGCCTGGCTAATTTTTTGTAGTTTTAGTAGAGATGGGGTTTCACCGTGTTAGCCAGGATGGTCTTGATCTCCTGACCTCGTGATCCGCCCGCCTCGGCCTCCCAAAGTGCTGGGATTACAGGCGTGAGCCACCACACCTGGCCTCTAATCCCTTTTTAATCCCTGTATTTATTATTGTGTTAGAGACAAGATTTCGCTCTGTTGCCTAGGCTGGAGATACAGCCATATGTAACACACACACACACACACACACACACACACACACACACACACACACACACACGAATACTATTCAACCTTAAAGAAGGAGATCCTTTCATTTGTAACATTGTGGATGAACCTGGAGGACATTATGCAAAGTGAAATAAGGTAGGCATAGAAAGACAATGTGGCTTTATTTAAAAACTTACAAACATTGCTGGATGCTAACATTGACTTTTATTCTGAATATAAACACGAAAGAATAAAAGAATGTGAAATGTTATTTTTGGTTTCAAATGAAGAAATATATAAGCAAAAAAAAAAAAAAAGACAAATACTTCATGATCTCATTTATAAGTGGAGTCTTAAAAAGTCAAATTCAGAAACAGAGTAGAATGATGGTTTCCAGGTTCTGGGGAGGAAGAGAGGGAACAGGTCAAAGGGTACAAAGTTTTGGTTACGATGAATAAGTTCTGGAGATCCTTTGTACAACAATGGTGACTATAGTTAATAATAATGTATTATATACTTGTAAAGGAGAGCAGAGTGTGGTGACTTGTGCCTGTAGTTCTACCTACTCAGGAGGTGTAGGCTAGGGGATCACTGGGGCCCAGGAATTCAAAGCTGTGGTGAGCTATGGTCACACCACTGCACTTCAGCCTGGGCAACAGAGTGACACAATCTCTCTCTCTCTTTTTTTTTTTTAACTGCAAAGACAGTAAATCTTAAATGTTCTCACAAAACCAAAATAAGTATGTGAGGTGATGGATATGTTAATTAGCTCAATTTAACCATTTCACAATGTATACATCAAAACATCACATTGTATATCATAAGTATGTAATTTTTATTTGTCTCCCGGGATGCAGTGGCTCACGCCTGTAATCCCAACATTTTGGGAGGCCGAGGTGGGTTGATCACCTGAGGTCATGAGTTGGAGACCAGCCTGGCCAACATGGTGAAACTCTGTCTCTATTAAAAATATAAAGTTACAGGTGCACGCCCATAATCCCAGCTACTTGGGAGGCTGAGGCAGGAGAATCGCTTGAACCCAGAGGCGGAGGCTGCAGTGAGCCAAGATCACGCCATTGCACTCCAGCCTGGGCACACGAGTGAAACTCTGTCTCAAAAAAGAATAATAATTTTTATTTGTCAACTATACCTTGACAAAAATTAATTTAAAAATTAAATTTAACATTAAGATTAAATGCAAAAAAAATGTATTAAGACCCACTTGCTATGAAAGTTGCTACTAATGGTGCCAAGCTATTAGAAGAGGGGATAGAAGAGGGGAAAAGATCCCAACAAAATCTTGTGACTCTTCTTGGCTCAGAGAGACAATAAAATGGAAGTGCTTTATTTTAAAGAATTTTATTAGATTAGGAGCCAGAATTCACAAGTATTGGTGAAAAGAATAATAATTTAGGCAGGTTTGCCATATTTCATTGGCACTGGGTTATTGACACCTGGTGTTTTTTGATGATGCATTGTTATTAAAGAGCAACTGTAAACACTAAAACTGGCTCTTATTCCAACCTTCCAGCCTTCAGTGACTTTTTGCTAGAATGAGTGCTTTGGACACAAACTGTTAATTTTGTGATGGCATTGGAGTCTGTCAAATTGCCAATCTTCCAGATTTATAAAGCCTCAGAAATCATGTGATTTAATTAAGCATTCCATGATTTTGTTCTTATTGCTATCTCCAAAGTTTATGTTCTTGACCTAACAATTAGTTGTCAGAGTTACTGCTCTGAAAGAAATGGCGAATATTGCAATTGAAATGATAGCCCCCTTATTTTATAACTCATCTTACCTTCCACTACAGTGTGGTAGACCGGATAGCTGTCTAGCCTTAGTCAAGCCACTTAATTTCTGTATGCCTTAGTTTTCTTACCTGTAAAACTGGGCTGCTGATAACCATTTCAGATTATTATCAGGATTAAATGCAATGTGATATATAATGTGCACAGCACTGTTCACACAGACACTTAGTAATTTATAGATTCCTTTCAACATCTCAACTTCTCCTTTTAATATGAGTAAGTGTTCTTTACAGGTCCCTCTTGATATTTCCTCACCTCACCATTAGTTGTTAACCTTTTTGGGTTCTTATCCTTCTTGCAGAATCTGACATAAGCAGTGACCCCTCTTCCCAGAAAAATGCACGTGTCTATTTAACTTTGCCTACAACTTTGGGACTTCATAGAACTCCCTCCACCCCCCAAAAAAATCCCTCAGTCTCATCTGTGGACCATGTTAAGGATCCTCTTACCCTTGGTAGACTTCCTCAGTTTTCCTAGCTTTGGTTGTCATCTCACTGTAGATAGTTCCTAAATCTGGTTTTCTTTCTTTTGAACTGCTACCTGCCAGATGTTATCATGGTATCTTAATATAATAGAGACTTAATCAGTGAATGGAAGAGTAAATTGCAACATTTAATTATTGTTATTACAGGCCAAATAAATATATGACACTGTGTGGCTAGATTTAGAGATCTGTGTTGACTGAAAACTACAGCTAATAAAGTTAAGTCAGGTTAGATATCGACTAAGGCACAACTGTCTAATTTCCTGAGGTACTGATTGAAGTTTACTCGTAAGCTTGTGAAACAGTTTCGGTCACAGTTCAAGTGTGGTAGCCTCTTTCAGATTGCAGGCTACCAGCCAAAATGTCATCTCATCTGAAAATCTGCTATTTCTCTTTCAAATGTTATCATGGAGAGCTGGGTGTTATTAGAGCCTTTTGCATCAACTTTTTCACCCGTTCACAGAAACCCATTTTAAGGGGGAAAAAGAGTTATTGGCTCAAGTAATTGAATAATCCAGTCAAATCATTTAGGGGCAAGAATGACTTTCAGGGGCTTTTACTTTGATCCTGTATTTCTCAGCTCTGTTTTTCTTTGCCTTTTGGCCTTACTTCTCCTGAGATGAGCTTTCTTCAGGTAGTCAAGGGAAGATGGTTGCAAGCACCTCCAGTCCACATTGGTTGTATAGTTGCAATCCTGCAGGAATCAAGGTAATATTTCCCCATCATGTAAAAAAAAAAAAAAAAAAAACGTGGGGACGACTTTGGACTGGCTTGGGTGATTTAGTTAATGTTCCCTGCACTTACTCCTCTTTCATATATACACAAAATGGGCAGGAGTAGTTCCCCAGTAGAATTGGTAGACAGATGTTCAACAGTGTTCTGGGATTATTTTATCATAAAGTCTTTGAGTAGAACCCAAGTCTGTGGACAATAGTAGTCTTTTAATCTCTTAGGACATTTAATGAGATTGCCAAAAAACTACAACTCCTCCCACCTCTACCTGTTGGTATCACTTGATTGCTGAATTACCTATATAAATAGTTCTCAAAATGTGGACCATCTAGGGGCTTGTTAGTAATGCAAATACTGGGGCCTCATCCCAGACCTGCTATGATAGAAACCTTAGGGGTGAGGCCCAGCAATCTGTACATTAAGCCATCTAAGTGATTTTTATGTATTCTTTTTTTTTTTTTTGAGACGGAGTCTCGCTCTGTCGCCCAAGCTGGAGTGCAGTGGCCGGATCTCAGCTCACTGCAAGCTCCGCCTCCCGGGTTTACGCCATTCTCCTGCCTCAGCCTCCGGAGTGGCTGGGACTGCAGGCACCCGCCACGTCGCCCGGCTAGTTTTTTGTAGTTTTTAGTAGAGACGGGGTTTCACCGTGTTAGCCAGGATGGTCTCCGATCTCCTGACCTCGTGATCCACCCGTCTCGGCCTCCCAAAGTGCTGGGATTACAGGCTTGAGCCACCGCGCCCGGTCTTTTTTTTGTATTTTTAGTAGAGACGGGGTTTCACCATATTGGCCAGGCTGGTCTCGAACTCCTGACCTTGTGATCTGCCTGCCTCAGCCTCCCAAAGTGCTGGGATTATAAGCGTGAGCCACCGTGCCCAGCTCTGCATCAAATATTTCTATTATGGATTTAAATTTTTTCTTATCTGTCATTTTCCTTTATTTTTTTAAAATGCTCTTTACATGTTATGTTTTCATAACATGGTTTATGTTATAGTGTTTTTTGATGTATTTCATTTTTGTAATAAGTATATAAAATGTAGATTAAATTTTTGGTGGTCTTTTGGCATATAAACCTATAGGATAAGGTGATGCACATAACCTGTGTGTTTCTGATAGTATGGTTTAAGGTAGTACATTGAAGACGAACGAATGCAAGTGGAAATCAGGAGGTATACATTATTATCCCATTTTAAACAGTGACTGTTGAATTATATAATTTCAAAGTCATTTTCTTCATGTGTGTATTTCCCTATCTTTGAACATTAGAATAGTATTAACTTTAAACTTTTGCCCTCCTTATAAAATGAAGAGATGGGCCGGGCACAGTCGTTCACACCTATAATCCCAGCACTTTAGAGGTTCACGCCTGTAATCTCAGTGCTTTGGGAGGCCAAGGCGGACAGATCATGAGGTCAGGAGATTGAGACCATCCTGGCTAACACAGTGAAACCCTGTCTCTACTAAAAACACAAAAAATTAACCAGGGGTGGTGGCACACGCCTGTAGTCCCAGCTACTCAGGAGGCTGAGGCAGGAGAATTGCTTGAACCTGGGAGGCGAAGATTGCAGTGAGCTGAGATCGTGCCACTGCACTCCAACCTGGGTGACAGAGAGCTCTGTCTGAAAAAAAATTGAAAAAAAAAGAAAGAGAAGATATGTATAAAACAGAGACCAGAGACATTAAATGATATATTCTAGAGTTTTTTGTTTTTTTTGAGAGACAGAGTCTCACTCTGTCACCCAGGCTGGAGTTCAGTGGCGTGATCTTGGCTCACTGCAACCTCGGCCTGTTGGGTTCAAGCGATTCTCTTGCCTCAGTTTCCCAAGTAGCTGGGACTACAGGCGCATGCCACGACATCCAGCTAATTAAAAAAAAAATTTTTAGGCGGAGTCTTGCTCTGTCTCCCAGGCTGGAGTACAGTGGCGCCATCTCGTCTCACTGCAAGCTCCGCCTCCCGGGCCCACGCCATTCTCCTGCCTCAGCCTCCTGAGTAGCTGGGACTATAGGCGCCTGCCACCACGCTCAGCTAATTTTGTATTTTGTTTAGTAGAGAGGGGCTTTCACCGTGTCAGCCAGGATGGTCTCGATCTTCTGACCTCGTGATCTGCCCACCTCGGCCTCCCAAAGTGCTGGGATACAGGCGTGAACCCCCGCGCCTGGCCCATTGTATTTTTTCTTAGAGACAGGGTTTCACTATATTTTGGCCAAGCATTTCTCCAACTCCTGACCTCAAGTGATCTGCCTGCCTCAGCCTCCCAAAGTGCTTGGATTACAGGCGTGAGCTACCGCACCCAGCCTCAAGGTTTGATAGTTTAAAGGTGGCTGGTTAAATATATACCTGTCAAGTTTCTTCTTTAATATTTGATTTACAAATGATTAAAAGTGTACAACTGAGTTGTCAGATCCACAATAAAGAAACAACATTGATTTTTAAATTACATCAGCCATAGGCCTAGCTGAAAAAAAAGATAACTTTATTCTGTATAAATAACTTATTCTAATAAACACCAAATTTACTTTCTGCTATAATACAATCATTAAAAGTTTAAATTTATTTGACTTTTTTAAATTAAAAAATATTTCACCACAAAGAAGTTATATCTTACAAGGAAAGATTTTCCAGAATTTTAGTTTTAGTGATAAGGTTTCTTCTAAGAATAATTCTTTCTTCATAAGAATTCTTAATGTATTAGTCCATTCTCACACTGCTAATAAAGACATACCTGAGACTGGGTAATTTATAGTGGAAAGAGCTCATGCCTGGGATTACGAGCATGAGCCACCGTGCCTGGCCCGGAACTTTCTGAAACAAAAATGTTCAATATGTATGCTATCCAATATGGTAGCCATTAACCAGCGAGCACTTGAAATGTGGCTAGTTTGAGGAACTGAAGTTTTATTTTATTTTATTTTTTTAAAGACAGGGTCTCACTTGGTTGCCCAAGCTGGAAGTGGTATGATCAGAGCTCACTGTAGCCTTGACCTCCTGGTCTCAAGTTATCCTCCTCTAGTAGCTGGGACTATAGGTGCACGCCAGCTTATTCTTTTTTTTTTTTTTTTTTTTTTGGAGAGACAGAGTCTCGCTTTGTTGCCCAGGCTGATCTCAAACTCCTGGGCTCAAATGATCCTCCTGCCTCCCAAAGTCCTAGAATTATAGGTGTGAGCCACTGAGCCTGGCCTGGAGATTTAATATTATTCCATTTTAATTAATTTAAATCAAAAAACTACATATGACTAGTGGCCTTTCTTTCTTTTCTTTCTTTCTTTTTTTTTTGAGATTGGGTCTTGCTATGTAGCCCAGGCTGGAGTGCAGTGGCATGATCTCAGCTCACTGCAACCTTGGTCTCCCAGGTTCAAGCGATTCTTGTACCGCAGTCACTGGAGGTCTCTTTAATTGACTTACAGTTTAGCATGGCTGGGGAGGCCTCAGGAAACTTACGGTTGTGCCAGAAGGGAAAGCAAACACGTCCTTCACATGGCAGCAGGAAGGAGAAGTGCCTAGCAAAAGTGGAAAAAAACCCTTATAAAACCATCAGATTGGCCGGGCGCGGTGGCTCAAGCCTGTAATCCCAGCACTTTGGGAGGCCGAGATGGGCGGATCACGAGGTCAGGAGATCGAAACCATCCTGGCTAACACGGTGAAACCCCGTCTCTACTAAAAAATACAAAAAACTAGCTGGGCGACGTGGCGGCGCCTGTAGTCCCAGCTACCCGGGAGGCTGAGACAGGAGAATGGCGTGAACCCGGGAGGCGGAGCTTGCAGTGAGCTGAGATCCGGCCATAGCACTCCAGCCTGGGTGACAGAGCGAGACTCCGTCTCAAAAAAAAAAAAAAAAAAAAAAAAAAAAACCATCAGATTTTGTGAGGTGTTTTACAAAAAAAAAAAAAAACTCGCTCATAGCACTTCAGTATCCTTTCTTATCCTTTTCTCTACCGCTAAAGGGGATACAATACCATGACCTATTTCACAGGATTGTGTAAATAATTAAACCATCATGTATAAACATATCATTTGCTATCATGAGAACAGCAGCATGGGTGTAACTGCCCCCATGACTCCTTCCCATGACACATGGGAATTATGAGAACTACAATTCAAGAGGAGATCAGGGTAGGGACACAGCCAAACCATGTCACTTAATAAGACAACTGATAGATTGTCTTGTATCCACAGCCAAACCATGTCACTTAATAAGACACCTGATAGATTGTCTTGTATCATTTTTCCTTTGCCTTCTTACAATCTCAGTGATTAGAATTGGGCTGAAAACAATACATCAAATTCTCAGCAAAATCCTTGTGGGTTGCTGGATACCAAGGGCCTTTAAGATCTTTAGACTTCACTATATAGAACAAATTTTGAATGGGAATTTTCTTTATTTCTATTGCGTTTTGTTTTTCTGTCAGAATTTCCTGGTAGTTAAGGCTAAGGGATTTTCTTCTTGCAATCAGGAGCCTAAGGGAGAGTTATTCAAAGCCTTTTTTCTTTGTGGTATGTGCTTACCAGGCAGAGTAGTCACTGTATTTCAGTAAGAGAACCTATTGCCAAAACGCCCACTAGAGCAGAAAACTGACCTACTTAATGCTGACAAGTTAAAAAAAAAAATCTGGAATTGTGGCAGCATTGGATCAACTTCTTTCTCTGGTGGTGTATGGGTGGGTAGTGGTAGAGAAAAGGATAAGAAAGGATATTGAAGTGCTGCAAGGGAGTAAGTAAAAAGTAAATATTTAATTACCTGCAATCTATTCAATTAAAAGCTATATATTTGTTGCAATTTGAAGGTTTCTGAAATACATCAGTTTTTTGTTTTTTGAGATGCCATCTCACTATGTTGCCCAGGCTGGAGCACAGTGACTCTTCACAGATGCCATCAGAGCATGCTACAGTCTCAAACTCCTGGCCTCAAGTGATCTCCTGCTTCAACAATAGCTGAGAATACAGGCTTGCACCACTGATCCTAGTTAATAGCAGTTCTTCTTAAATCACTTTGAACTGTTAAAAAAAAAAAAAAAAGAGGAGGCTTCTAGGACTTTCGTGGTAATATTATAGAAAAGCCCACTAGTTAAGGTTGTCAGCCAGCCAGCATTTTATTTTATCAGTGTATAATACTTCAGAATCTATAGATATTGAAATAAAAATAGTGGTTAGAGTACTTATTTGAAGTAAGTAACTGTGGGCCTTAACTATCAAACTCATTTTCTCCATTGCAACCAATTTTTCATTTACTCTGATCGTTCCTACCATCTACGTTTTAGAGCTGTGCCTTTCATTACAGAAACCACTAGTGAGCAGGCACGATGGCTCATGCTTGTAATCCTAACACTTTGGGAGGTCGAGGCTGGTGGATCACTTGAGGCCAGGAGTTGGATACCAGCCTGGCCAACATGGCGAAACCCAGGTTCTACTAAAAATACAAAAATTAGCCAGGTGTGGTGGCACATGCCTGTAATCCCAGCTACTCGGGTGACTGAAGTACAAGAATCTCTTGAACCTGGGAGACCGAGGTTGCAGTGAGCTGAGATCATGCCACTGCACTCCAGCCTGGGCTACAGAGCAAGACCCAATCTCAAAAAAAAAAAAAAAAAAAAAAAAAAAAAGGCCACTAGTCATATGTAGCTATTTTGATTTAAATTAATTAAAATGGAATAACATTAAATCTCTAGGCCAGGCTCAGTGGCTCACACCTATAATTCTAGGACTTTGGGAGGCAGGAGGATCACTTGAGCCCAGGAGTTTGAGATCAGCTTGGACAACAAAGCGAGACTCTGTCTTTAAAAAAAAAAAAAAAAAAAAAGAATTAGCTGGTATGCACCTATAGCCCCAGCTACTCGGGGAGGATAACTTGAGCCTAGGAGGTCAAGGCTGCAGTGAGCTCTGATTATACCACTTCCAGCTTGGGCGACCAAGGGAGACCCTGTCTCTAAAAAAATAAAATAAAGTAAAACTTCAGTTCCTCAAACTAGCCACATTTCAAGTGCTCGCTGGTTAATGGCTACCATATTGGATAGCATAAATATTGAACATTTTTGTTTCAGAAAGTTCTGGGCTAGACATGGTGGCTCATGCCTGTAATGCCACCTCTTTGGAAGGCCTAGACGGGTGGATCATTTGAGGTCAGGAGTTCAAGACCAGCCTGGCCAATGTGGGGAAACCCCGTCTCTACTAAAAATATAAAAATTAGTTGGGTGTGGTGGCGTGTGCCTGTAATCCCAGCTACTTGGGAGGCTGAGTCATGAGAATTACTTGAACCCGGGAGGCGGAGACTGCAGTGAGCCAACATCACGCCACTGCCTTCTAGCCTAGGTGACAGAGCCAGACTCCGTCTCAAAATGAAAAAAAAAAAAAAAAGAAAGTCCTACTGACTAGGACTGTTCTGAAGTCTACCACTTCTGCCATGCTTTGCTTCAGGGTTTTCCTTGGTACTGTTGTCAGCTGTCATGGGTCAGATAAATTTTTGTTGAGGAGGGCTCTCCTCGTAGAATGTTAGCAGTATCCCTGGCCTCTACCCATTAGAATCCACTGAGTCTTGATAACCAAAAATGTCTCTAGACAGTGCCAGTTATTCCCTGGGGAGCAAAAATGACCCCGCTTGAGAGCCACTGATCTACTTACATATATTAGTTGTGTTACCAGTTAGCTTTTGCTGCATAAAAAGCTTAGTAGTTTAAAATACAGTAGTGTCGGCCAGGTGCGGTGGCTCACACCTGTAATCCCAGCCCTTTGGGAGTCCAAGGTGAGCAAATCACCTGAGGTCAGGAGTTCGAGACCAGCCTGGCCAACATGGTGAAACCCCATCTCTACTAAAAATACAAAAATTAGCCAGGCATGGTGGCAGGTGCCTGTAATCCCAGCTACTCAGGAGGCTGAGGCAGGAGAATCACTTGAACCCAGGAGGCGGAAGTTGCAGTGAGCCAAGACTGTACCACTACACTCCAGCCTGGGTGATAAGAGTGACACTCCGTCTCAAAACAAAACAAAACAGTAGTGTCCCCTGATATCCTTGGTTTTGCTGTCTGTGGTTTTAGTTACCTGAAGTCAACTGTGGCCTGAAAATATTAAATAGAATATTTACAATAAACAATGCATGAGTTTTAAATTATGCATGATGAAATCTTTTGCCATCCCATTCTGTCTTGCCTAGGACATGAATTGTCCCTTTGTCCAGCATATCTGTGCTGTTATTCTACCCACCCGTTAGTCACTTAGTCACTTATTGAAGTGCTTGTGTTCAAGGTCAATAGTGGCCTAATGCTACATCACAATGCCTATGTCATTCACCTCACTTCATCTTATCCCGTAGGCCCTTTATCGTCTCATAACATTGCAAAAAGAAGGATGAGTACAGTAAAAAAGAAGGTATTTTGAGAGAGACCACATTCATATAACTTCTATCACAGTACAGTGTTATAATTGTTCCATTTTGTTATTAGTTATTTTTGTTAATCTCTTATTGTACCTAATTTATGAATTAGGCAGTATATACAGGGTTTAGTACTATCTGTAGTTTCAGGCATCCACTGGGGATCTTGGAACCTATCTCCCATGGATAAGGGAGGACTACTGTAAGTCATTTAATAGCTTATTATTCTGTGGATTAGCAGTTTGATTTGGGCTATATTGATTTCTGTGCTTTGCTGGAGGTTTGGCTGGGACCAAATGATATAGAATAGCCTCACTTAAATGTTTGTTGGTCGGCAGGCTTTTTGCCCAGGGTAGTGATTGTGGAGCTTTTTCTCCATGTGGCCTCTCCAGCAGGCAGGTTCATTCACCTGATAATGTCAAGATTCTAAAAGTATTAAGGCTGGGTACGGTGACCCACGCCTGTAATCCCAGCACTTTTGGAGGCCGAGGCGGGCAGATCACTTGAGGTCGGGTTTTCGAGACCAGCCTGGCCAACATGGTGAAACCCCATCTCTACTGAAAATACAAAAATTAGCTGGAAATCGCTTGAACCTGGGAGACGGAGTTTGTAGTGAGCCAAGATTGTGCCACTGCATGGCAGCCTGGGCAACAGAGCGAGACTCTGTCTCAAAAAAATACATAAATAAAAGCAAGAAAGGACAAACCCCAATGTGCAAATGCTTTTCAAGTCCCTGCTGTATCACATTTTCTAATGCTCCGTTGGTCAAAGCAAGTCATAATGGCCAAGCCCAAATTCAAGGGGTAAAGAAATAGATTCTGTCTCTTGATAGGAAGAGTAGCAAAGTCACATTGTGAAGGGGTGTACATAAAGAATGAGAAGAATTATTGTGGCCAGTTTTGCACACAATCTACTATTATTATTTTCTGGGAATACAAGGAACTGACAGCCCTTTCAGTCAATTTATCATTTCCCTCTTTTCTTTTTGGCTTGTGTTCATTATTATTTTAAAAATTACAAGGCCGAGCATGGTGGCTCATATCTGTAATCCCAGCACTTTGGGAGGCTGAGGCGGGCGGATCACCTGAGGTCGGGAGTTTGAGACCAGACTGGCCCACCTGGAGAAACCCTGTCTCTACTGAAAATACAAAATTAGCTGGGCATGGTGGCGCATGCCTGTAATCCCAGCTACTCAGGAGGCTGAGGCAGGAGAATGGCTTGAATCTGGAAGGCGGAGGTTACAGCGAGCCAAAATTGTGCCATTGCACTCCAGCCTGGGCAACAAGAGGGAAACTCCATCTCAAAAAAAAAAAAAAATTACAGTTATTTGACCGGGCATGTTGGCTCACACCTGTTATCTCAGCACTTTGGGAGGCCAAGGCAGGAGGATCATTTGAGCTCCAGAGTTCCAGAGCAGCCTAGGCAACATGGCAAGACCTCATCTCTAGCAAAACAAAACAAAACAAAAAAGTCAGGCGTGGTGGCATGTGCCTATAATCTCAGCTACTTGGAAGGCTGAGGTGGGAGGATGGTTTGAGCCTGGGAGGCAGAGGTTGCAGTTAGCCAGGATCACACTATTGCACTCTAGCTTAGGTGAGAGAGTCAGACCCTGTCTCAAAAAAAATTATAGTTATTTAATTTTATGCATTTATTTCTTCTTTCTTGTAAGTATTCTTGATTCTTGTGGTACTGTGCTTCCATCTGGGATTATCTTCTTCATAGACAGCACCTTTCTTTTAGTGTAAGTCTGTTGGTAATGAGTGTTCTATTTTTGTCTGAAAGCATTTTTAGAACTTTTGTCTTAATTTTAAAAGGATGGTTTTATTGGGCATAGAATTCCAGACTGGCAATTCTTTTTTTTCAGCATTTTAAATATATCATTTTATTGCCTTCTGACTTCATTGTTTCTATTTTATTTTATTTTATTTGAGACAGGGTCTCACTCTGTTGCCCAGGCTGGAGTGCAGTGGCACAATCGTGGCTCACTGCAACCTCTGCTTCCTGAGTTCAAGTGATTCCTCTGCCTTAGCCCCTCCCTAGTAGCTGGGACTACAGGCACGTCCCACCATGCCTGGCTAATTTTTGTATTTTTTGTAGATACAAGGTTTTACCATGTTGGCCAGGCTGGTCTCAAACTCCTGACCTCAGCTGATCTGCCCACCTCAGCCTCCCAAAGTGCTGGGGTTATAGGTGTGAGCCACCATGCCCAGCCCCCCATTGTTTTTATTAGAGAAGCAATGTCTTTGGTTTTTAGCAGTTTTCAGTAAGGTGCTTACATGGTTTTCTTTCATGCTTTTTATGGTTTTCATCATTTAAGATGTTTCAGGTCCATAGATCCTCTAGGATCTGTAGCTTGATGTCTTTTGTCAGGTTTGGAATATCTCTTCTGATATTGCTTCTGTCTCATTCTTTCAGTTCCCTCTGGGATTCTAGATAACATCTTTCTCCGCATCTCATATGTTTCTCATGCTCTTTTCTGTATTTTCTATCTTTTTTTCTTTGTGCTCCATCTAGATATTTTCTGTTGACCTTTTTTCTAGTTCGGTCTGCTATTAAAAGCATCTGCTATATTGTTAGTTTTATATATTTTTTAGTTCTCGATTTTTAATTTAATTTGTTCGTTTGTTTTCGTAGATTTGGGTTCTCTGGTGAAATTCTCATCTTGTCCTCTATTTTCCTGAACATATTAATCACAATTATTTAAAGTCTGTGTGTGGTAATTAACAATGTCTGGATCCCTGGATCCCCATTTGATCTTTCTCTTTTTTTTTTTTTTGGAGACAAAGTTTCGATCTATCACTGAGGCTGGAGTACAGTGGCACAGTCTCAGCTCACTGCAACCTCTGCCTCATGGGTTCAAGCAATTCTTGTGCCTCAGTCTCCCAAGTAGCTGGGATTACATATGTGTGCCACCACGCCTAGCTAATTTTTGTATTTTTAGTAGAGACAGGGTTGTGCCATGTTGGCCAGGTTGGTCTCAAACTCCTGCCCTCGAGTGATCCACCCACCTCAGCCTCCCAAAGTGCTGGGGTTACAGGTATGAGCCACTGTGCCCAGCTCCTATTTGATCTTTTCCTATTGTCTTCTTTTTTCTCTTGATTTTCAGTCATTTGGTTCTGTCTCCTAGCATTCCTGGTCATTTTCAAAATGATTGTCAAACATTGTATATGGGAAATAATAGAGGCTCTTTATGATGATACTGTTCTCTAGAGAGGATTTGTTTTTCTCCTCTCTAATGGTAGTTAAAAGTAGGAGTAGATGACATTGTTCCAATATGGGCTTGAGATGATCTGAGGCTTTGTTTTATGGTTCTCAAGGGCTGGTTTAAATCTAGTTTCCACTTCAAGAGTATTGTATTTCAGATGTACCAGAGGTACCTAGGGTATGCGTCATGGCCTCTGCTTGACAGGCCCTGGACTCTTAATTTTTCTGTGAGACTACCTAAAGTTCTGCTTACTTTTTTTTTTTTTGCGTATAAAAATAGGCACTTTAGCTGGGCGCAATGGCACTTTGGGAGGCCAAGGCAGGTGGATCACCTGAGGTCAGGAGTTCAAGACCAGCCTGGCCAACATGGTAAAACCCCGTCTCTACTAAAAATACAAAAATTAGCCAGGCACGATGGCATGCGCCTGTAATCCCAGCTACTCAGGAGGCTGAGGCAGGAGAATCGCTTGAACCCAGGAGGCAGAGGTTGCAGTGAGCCAAGATTACGCCATTGCACTCCAGCCTGAGCAACAAGAGCAAAACTCCATCTCAAATAATAATAATCATTTAAAAAAAAGGCACTTTGCCTCCAAATGTTAGAATTCAGTAAATACCCCGAGGGCAAAAGCAATATAAGCATGTCCAGGCTGTCTTTTCTGTGATTGCTTTTTTTCTGGGATTTTAGCCCCTCAAATCCTGCCTGTCTTGGTAGTTGTGAGCTCTAATTTCTGTCACTGTGAGATTTCCAAAAGCTCTGGTTTGAAACTGGTTGCCCCAGCAGAAAAAAGTAGTAGAGAATGTCAGACTTAACTCTGCATTTTATTTTTCTCTGGTATTTTGGCCTATCATATCTTTGTTGCATTATTTATTTGTTTTTATTAATTACTTATAATTATTTATTACTAATTCATTTTTAAACAATATTATTAATTATAATAAAACAATATTAAACAATTTAAGCATATTTTAATCACTGCAGTAAGCAAAATATATGAGGATTCTGCCCTCATGCAACTTATATTCTTGTAGGGAGGAGAGTACTTTTATTTAAAATTGTGATAAGGACACGTACAGAGTGTTATGAACTTCTTTTTTTTTTTTTTTTTTTTTAGGCAGAGTCTCGCTCTGTCGCCCAGACTGGAGTGCAGTGGCCAGATCTCAGCTCACTGCAAGCTCCGCCTCCCGGGTTTACACCATTCTCCTGCCTCAGCCTCCCGAGTAGCTGGGACTACAGGCGCCCGCCACCTCGCCCGGCTAGTTTTTGTATTTTTAGTAGAGATGGGGTTTCACCGTGTTAGCCAGGATGGTCTCGATCTCCTGACCTCGTGATCCGCCCGTCTTGGCCTCCCAAAGTGCTGGGATTACAGGTTTGAGCCACCGCGCCCGGCCGTGAACTTCTTATAGTGGTAGCTGGCTTAGTTAGAGTGAGGGATGGTCAAGGACAGCTACTTTGAGTAAGTGGTATTTGAGCAGAGCTCTGAGGATGAGTAAAATTAACTTAGGGAAAAATAATGGGTTGTTAGAACTATGGATGGCGTAGAGACGTTGAAGGGAAAAGAAGCATAGCAGGTTTAAAGCATCAAAGAAGCGTGGTCTGATGGGCAAGGGCTAAATCGTGCCAAGCACCTTTTTTTTTTTCTTCCAATTCTGTTCTGATCATTGGTCTGACTCTAATATACCTTCTCTTCAGTGTCTTCTGTCCCAAGACAGAAATATTTATTTACCTAGTTGTTTATTCTAAGAAATATATTAGGTACCTTTCATAGGCAAGGTTCTAAATTAGGTACCGAGATTGATTAAAAACAATATGGAATGCTGCCTTTAGATTTAGACAAACCTGAGTTTAAGTATTAGTTGTCTTATTAACTGTGTGTTTCTTTGGAGCAGTTATTTAATACCTCTGAACCTGAATTTTCTTGCTGGTTAAATACTAACAATAAAAGTGATAATAGAATAATTAAAAGAGCTAACTGAGGCCGGGTGTGGTGGCTCATGCCTGTAATCCAGCACTTTGGGAGGCTGAGGTAGGCAGTGAGGTCAGGAGTTCGAGACCAGCCTGGTCAACATGGCAGAACCACATCTCTACTAAATACAAAAATTAGCTGGGTATGGTAGCAGGCACCTGTAATCCCAGTTACTAGGGAGGCTGAGGCAGGAGAATTTCTTGAACCTGGGAGGTGGAGGTTGCAGTGAGGGGAGATCGAACAGTAAACACTCCAGCCTGGGTGACAGAGCAAGACTCTGTCTCCAAAAAAAAAAAAAAAAAAAAAAAAGCTAATTGATAAATGTGCCCAATCAATGGTGGTGCTTATTACTATTATCATATAATTATAAAACACAAATTCTACTTTCAGAGTACCTAAGATATATGGGATCATGGCATATACCAATAGTTACAATATAACAAATAGTATAAGAAATGAAAAAAATTGGTGATTCAGAGGGAAGAGGTAGTACATTCAGATTTGGGGATTAAGACTATTTAATGATGAAAGTGACATGTGTGCTAGAGTAGGAACTAGCTTGTCATTAAAACAATTTAGTGTGACATATAACTATCTCAGTCATAAACCTTTTACATTTTATCAAGCTAACAACCAAACTTTCAATTTGTCCCCTTCAACCTGCTCCTCCTTCTGTCTGCTACATCTCACAATAAATGGCAACTCCATTCTTCTGATTGCTCAGATCAGCAATCTTAGAGTCATCTTTCACTCTCACTCTGTATTTCCAATTCATTAACAAAATCCTGTTAGTTCTACCCATAAGATATGTCCAGAATCCTACCATGTGCAGAGGTCTTGGAAAATGTGGATTATTGTAAACTTACTCGTTTGGCAATTTCTGTTGCAGCTAGGCTTCAGATGTGGTTTCTCCTAGAGCTGGGGGCACAAACAGGAAGTGGACCATCTCCCTGACATACCCCTACTGTTGTCACTCTGGTCCAAGCCATTGTCACCTCACATCTGGATTAATTTAATAGTTTCCTAACTGGTTCCCTGTTTTATGATCTGTTTACAATACAATAGCCAAGGTGATTCTTAAAAAACATAAATCTTATTATTCCTCCTCTCAGAACCCTTTAGTAGGTTTCATCTTATTAGGAACAGAAGCCCAAGTACTTGCAATGGCCTCTGAAACTTTCTGAAACATTGGGCTTTCTTTCCAACCTCACTTCCTCCCCTCCCTTCACTTAGTAAATTGTACTCATATCATCTCCTTGTTATTCCTCTAACACTGCAACTTCCATCTAAAGGACTTATACACTTGTTCCTTCCACCTGGAGTGCTCTCTTCCACCTATGTACTTGGGCTTGCCCTCTTACTACTCAACTGCCTTTAGATCTGTTTGCTCAAATATAACATAACAAATGAAGCCTTCTCTTAACTATTTGTTTAGAAGAGCCACCTCCTTTCTACCTGTTTCCCAGTCCCAACACTTTCTTTTCCCCAATCCTACTTGATTTTTCTTTATATATCTCAGCATGTTATGTATTTGTTTCTTCATTATTTTGACAATCTCTCCAAATAAAATGCAACTACCATGAGGATAGAGGGTTTGTTTCATTCTCTGCTATATCTCTATAGAAGAATACCTGTCTTGTAATTAGTTGTCAATACATAATTTGTTGAATGAATGAACATGTTTTCTGGTTCAAGTGATAATTTTTTTTTACGAAGTTCATTAAGAATCATTTTAAAACTAAATTAAAAAGCAACACTTAGATGCATTCCTGTGATGAAGGAGGAGGAAATACTAGTTTTTTGAGAAATGATTTTTGATAAGATTTTGAATGAGTTGCTTGATAGTTCAGGTAGTTGAGTTAATTGGGTAAAATGCCATATATAAAGGGCAAATGTATATGGTTCCATTGCTCCTTGATCGTGGAGAGGTCTTTTTAGCCGCCTCTTTGAATCTGGTGGCAATTTTTAAGAAAATAGACTTTATTTTTAAGAGGAGTTTTAGGTTCACAGTAAAATTGAGCATAAAGTACCGAGAGTTCCCATATTTCTTCTGCCCCAATATAGGCACAACCTCCCCACTATCAACTCCTATCACACATCTTTATTACCCAAAGTCCGTAGTTTACTTTCGGGATAACTCTTGGTGGTGTACATTCTCTGGATTTGGACAAATATGTAATGACATGGTCTGCCATTGTAGTATAGTACAGAATAATTTCACTGCCATAAAAATCTGTGCTCTGCCTGTTTATCTTTCCCAAATCCCTTACCCCTGGCAATTACAGGCCCTTTTACTGTCTCCATAGTGTTACGTTTTCCAAAATGTCATGTAATTGGGGTCATACAGTATGTAGCCTTTTCAGATTGGCTTTTTTCACTTAGTAATATGCATTTAAGGTTCCTCCATGTCTTTTCATGGCTTGAAGCCTCATTTGGTTTTTAGCACTGAGTATTCCATTTTCTGAATGTATCACAGTTTATTTATTCACCTACTGAAGGACATCTTGGTTGCTTCTAAGTTTTGGCAATTATGAATAAAGCTGTTGTAAATAACTGTGTACAGGCTTTTGTGTGGACATAAGTTTTCCACTCATTTGGATCAATGCCAAGTAACATAATTGCTGGATTGTATGTGAAGAGTATGTGTAGTTTTGTAAGCAACTGCCAAACTGTTTTGTAAAGTTTGCTGTACCATTTTGCATTCCCATCAACAATGAATGAGGGGTTCCTGTTGCTGGAACTGCTTCTCAGAATTTGGTGTTGTCAGTGTTTTGGATTTTGACCATTTTGTTGGGTGTGTAATGGTATCTGATTGTTTTAATTTGCAGTTCCCTCATGACATATGATAATTTATTTTCATATGCTTATTTACCATCTGTATTTCTTTAGTGAAATATGTTCAAGTCTTTGCCGATTTTTAAATCAGGTCGTTAGTTTTCTTACTGTTAAGTTTTAAGAATTTTTTTGGTATATGTGTGTGTGTGTGTGTGTATATGCGTGTGTATGTATATATATATCTATCTCCAGGCTGATGGAAGTGGCAAAATCTCAGCTCACTGCAACCTCCAGCTCCTGAGTTCAAGCAAATCTCCTGCCACAGCTTCCCAAGTAGCTGGGATTATAGGTACCCACCAACACACCTGGCTAATTTTTGTATTTTTAGTAGAGACGGGGTTTCGCCATGTGGGCTAGGCTGGTCTCGAACTCCTGACCTCAGGTGATCTGCCCACCTTGACCTCCCAAAGTGCTGGGATTACAGGCGTGAGCCACCATGCCCGGCCCTATATTTTGGATAATAGTTTTTTTTGTTGTTTGTTTTTTTGAGACCGAGTCTCGCTCTGTCACCCAGGCTGGAGTGCAGTGACATGATCTCGGCTCACTGCAACTTCCACCTCCAGGGTTCAAGTGATTCTTCCACTTCAGTCTCCCAAGTAGTTGGGATTACAAGCATGCACTACCAAGCCTGGCTAATTTTTGTATTTTTAGTAGAGATGGGGTTTCATCATGTTGGCCAGGCTGGTCTTGAACTCCTGACCTCAAGTGATCTGCCTGCCTCCCTTGGCCTCCAAAAGTGCTGCATTACAGGCATGACCCACTATACCTGGCCTGGATAATAGTTCTTAATCAGACATGTTTTCTGCAAATACTTTCTCCCAGTCTGTTGCCTATCTTCCCATTCTCTTGACAGTATCTTTAGTAGAGAAGAAATTTTTAATTTTAATGAAGTCCAGCTTATTAATTATTTATTTAATGGGTTGTGCATTTGGTGTATATTTTAAAAGTCATTGCCTTACCCAAAGTCATCTAGATGTTCTCCTATGTTATCTTCCAGGAGCTTTATAGTTTTCCATTTTACATTTAGGCCTGTGATCCATTTTGAGTTAATTTTAGTGAAGGATGTAAGGTCTATATCTAAATTCTTTTTCTTATCCTTTCTTTTTTCTTTTTCATTTGGGTGTCCAGTTACTGCAGCACCATTTGTTGAAAAAGACTATCTTTTCACCATTGTATTGGCTTTGCTCTTTTGTCAAAGATCAGTTGAAAATAACTAACTAAATATTTTTATTTATAGAGATGGAAGTCTCACCATGTTGCCCCGGCTGGAGTGCTATGGATTCACAGGCACAGTTATAGCACACTGTAACCTCAAACTCCTGGACTCAAGCAGTCCTCCCACTTCAGCCTCCTGAGTATCTAGCATTCCAGGCACACTCACCATACCCAACTCCAGTTGACTGTATTTATGTGGGCTATTTCTGAGTTCCATTGATCTATTTGTCTGTATTTTTGAAATACCATACTGTCTTGATTACTGTGGCTTTATAGTAAGTCAGTCTTGAAATTAAGTAGCATGTTGAGTTGGCTATTCTGGGTCTTTTGCCTCTCTTTATAAACTTTATTTTTATTTTTATTTGTTTTTGTTCCATACAAAGTTTAGAATGAGTTTGTTAGTATCCACAAAATAACTTGTTGGGATTTTGATCAAGTTGGGAAGAACTGACATTTTGACAGTATTGAGTCTGCCTATTCATGAACATGGAATGTCTCTCCATTTATTTAGTTTGATTTCTTTAATCAGTTTTTTCATTTTTCTTGTGTAGATTTTGAACATATTTGATTAGACTTATACCTAAGTATTTCATTTTTGGAGGGTGTTAATGAAAATGGTATTATGTTTTTATTTCAAATTCAGATTATTTGTTACTGGTATATAGGAAAGTGATTGACTTTTATATATTAACCTTGTGTCCTGTAACCTTGCTATAATTGGTTATTAATTCTGGAAGTTTTTTCGTTGATTCTTTCAGGTTTTCTACATGGGAAGTCTTGTCATTTGTGAACAAAAACAGTTTTCTTTCTAACTTTCCAATCTGTGTTAAGTTTTATTTCCTTTTTTTTTTTTTTTTGTCATATTGCATTAGGACTTGTAGTATGATGTTGAAAAGGAATGGTGGGAGGAGACATCCTTTTCTCGTTCTTGATCTTAATGGGAAGGCTTCTAGTTTCTCACCATTAAGTGTGATGTTAGCTGTAGGGTTTTAAAAATGGATGTGCTTTGTCTTGTTGAGGAAGAACCTTTATGTTCCTAGTTTGTTGAAAATTTTTATCATGAATGGATGCTGGATTTTGTTAAATGCTTTTTCTGCATTTATGGAGATGATCATGTGATTTTTCTTTTTTATCCTGTTAATATGATGGATTATATTAATTGACTTCCACATGTGAAACCAGCCTTGCATACCTGAGATAAACTGGACTTGGTCATGGTGTATAATTCTTTTTATATGTTGCCGTTTTCAATTTGCTAATATTTCTGGTCACATTATTTATTTATTTATTTATTTATTTATTTATTTATTTATTTATTTATTTTGAGACGGAGTCTCGCTCTGTCGCCCAGGCTGGAGTGCAGTGGCCAGATCTCAGCTCACTGCAAGCTCCGCCTCCCGGATTTACGCCATTCTCCCGCCTCAGCCTCCCGAGTAGCTGGGACTACAGGCGCCCGCCACCTCGCCCGGCTAGTTTTTTGTATTTTTTAGCAGAGACGAGGTTTCACCATGTTCGCCAGGATGGTCTTGATCTCCTGACCTCGTGATCCACCCGTCTCGGCCTCCCAAAGTGCTGGGATTACAGGCTTGAGCCACCGCGCCCGGCCTCATTTTTTATTAATAGCTTGGTTGCATCCCTTCATGGCATGCTGATCAAATACTCAGTTACAACTTTGAAAAATGGCATGTATGTTGTATGATAGAATTGAAGTCCGCTTTTTTTTTTTTTTTCTACAGGCTGGATTGGCCAAATCTAATAATATGGAATTTAATATGCATTATATAAAGATTTTTTGAGAATATGCATAGTTAATATGCATAGTTAATGACACACATTACCTGGGATTTTGATTCCAGCTCTGCTACTTAGAAGCTATGTTACCTTGAACAAGTTATTTAATCTCTTTATGTCTCAGTTTCTTCATCCATAAAACGGGGATTGTTGTAAAATATAAAAGAAGTAATAAACATAAGGCTCTTAAAATAATAGCTGGCACATAGTAAGGGATGATGAAATGTTATCTGTGATTATTATAAAATTCTGTACGTGGGTGCAAACAAACTCAAATTTTTAAGGCTTGACTGATATAATTTAGGACAACTAAGAAAGACTAGGTATCTTAGTCTTTTGTTGATTGTAAACTCAAGGAAATGATAGTGTGACTTGGATAGGATAAAAGTTAGTGTAGGCCAGGCTGACAAGTCATTTATAATCTCTTGAAGCCAGAGGCAGCACCTTAGCAAATAACTTAAAGCTTAGAAGAATAAGGTTTCTAGGCCAGGCACGGTGGCTCATGCACTTTGGGTGTCTGAAGCAGGCGGATCACCTGAGCTCAGGAGTTTGAGACCAGCCTGGCCAACATGGTGAAACCCCGTCTCTACTAAAAATACAAAAAGTAGCTGGGCATGGTGGTGGGTGCCTGTAATCCCAGCTATTCAGGAGGCTGAGGCGGGAGAATCGCTTGAATCTAGGAGGTGGAGGTTGCAGTGAGCTGAGATCATGCCATTGGACTGCAGCCTGGGCGACAAGAGCAAGACTCTCCCTCAAAAAAGAAAAAGAAAAGTTAATGTAACGTAAAGGGCTAAAAAGTTTCCTAACAAAGTGTTTGGTTAACAGTTCTGATGTTGCCTATGCCAATCTCCCACTATAATAATTAGAAGGAAAATAAACATTTAATATTTCTGAAATTGAGATGGATGGAAAACCCTTTGCCAGAATCTAGGAGAAATATTCAATTACTTATGAAATAGAAGGATCTGGACAGAGAAAGACCCACCATTCCCAGATTTTGGCATAAGGTTCTCTGAAAGAAGGAAGGAAAACATTTTATGTCTTTCTTTCCTGTCGGCTATCCTTGGACCTGTGGACACAGGGTTGGCACCAACTGGAAAACTGGGCGGTTATTCTTCTTTCCCAGTGACTTTCAAGCCTAAATAAAATATACAAAAGGAAGCTTTTGGCCAGGTGCAGTAGCTCACACCTGTAATCCCAGTGCTTTAAAAAGGCCAAAGTGGGAGGATTGCTTGAGGCCAGGAGTTTGAGACTAACCTGGACAACATTGTAGAGAAAAAATTCTCTATGAACATTTTTTTAAAAAATTAGCTGAACGGCTGGGTGTGGTGGCTCACGCCTGTAATCCCAGCACTTTGGGAAGCCAAGGTGGGCGGATCACCTGAGGTCAGGAGTTCGAGACCAGCCTGACCAACAATGGTGAAACCCCATCTCTACTAAAAATACAAAAATTAGCCAGATGTGGTGGCACATGCCTGTAATCCCAGCTTCTGGGGAAGCTGAGGCTAGAGAATCGCTTGAACCCGGGAGGTGGAGGTTGCAGTGAGCTGAGATCACACTATTGCACTCCAGCCTGGACAACAAGAGCAAAATTCCATCTCCAAAAAAAAAAAAAAAAAAATTGGCTAAACATGGTCGCGTGCACCTGTATTTCTAGCTACTTGGGAGGCTGAGGTGGGAAGATCTATTGAGCCCAAGGAGTTCAAGGTTACAGTGAGCTATGATCCTGCCACTGCACTGCAGCCTAGGTGACAGAGTAAGACCCTGTCTTTAAAAAAAAAAAAAGAAAAAAAAAAAAAAAAGGAAGCTTTCCTTTCTCAGTGAGACCTAACTCAAACAAACATTCTGATACTGCAAATTATGTTTCTTTTCCCTGACCCTGATATTTCTAAACTCCTTTAACCTTGTTCAAAATTGTTCTACAGCTTTTAGCTTTTAACTAGCTATATAATTTATTTATATTTATTGTTTGTCTCCCACACAACTAGAATGTAAGTCCCATGACGGATTTGTTCACTGAAGTATCCTAAGCACCAAGAACAGTGCCTGGCAAGCACAGACACTCAAAAAATATTTGTGAGTTGAATGAACAAAATCTGAGGCTAAAGCCTCATATATTATACTAGTAAAAAGCATAGCAGCTTTAACTGAAGACAGGGCAGGGACTTACAGTTCTACCTACTGGGTCCTGCCCTTGCACCTTGTGGCATCACTACAAGGAGCACAGTTTGAAGCTACCTTACAAGTAATGATCTATGAGGTTGCTGGAATATGGTTCACCCATTTCATTTTATCCCTTCTTTCTGTATTACTGAAAGACAGTAATTCCTAGGAAACATGTGGGCCTGGGTGGGGTGGTGGTAGATGCTTGCAGTGGCTATGGAAAGGTTCATTTTTTATGGGAAATATACTTCCTAAATTGTAAAGCTCTATTCCAACGTCAGTGAGAGAGAGAATCCTGGTTACAATTTTTATGACATCAGTTGAGAATGTCATGCTAATGTTTTATAAACAACAAAATAAGAAAAAATCAATAAAGATAGGGATAAAACTCTAAAAGTATAAACAGAATCAAATGAACCTAACTGTATTTCAGCTCCACTTAAAGATAAGTAAAATGGTATACTCTTAAACTCAAGATGAGCAGAAATATAAACAATAATGAATATATAAACTGATGAATAATGAAATATAATGAAATGAATGTAACATATGTTGAAGATATATAATACAATGAATATAATGAAATGAATATTGAAATATAAATAATAGTGAATCCTAGTTTCTAGGCTTTTCTTTTGTAGTGGTATGAATTAGCAATTTTGAAAGCGTTTTTTGTTAGTTCTAGGACTGAACAAATGAGTAAGTGTATTGAGGATAATGGGAATCAAGTTTTTTCATTGTTGGAGAAAGGAGTTTTATATATGGAAAAGAGAAAAGGCTGGAATAAACCCTGTGATGTTGGATTTGAATGGGAAGTTATGGTTTTTAATATCTATTAATATCTATGTAACATATTATTAATCTATATTTAAATATTTAATATCTATATAAATATAGATAAATACACATATATGTATATTTTCATATAGATATACATATATAGGCACATACATGTGTGCATGCATATACACAGACATACACATTTTTATATATTTATATATATATGTATTTCAGCTTTGTTTGCTAAGAGGGCCTAGAAACAATTACTTTGCCTCTCTTTTTTTTTTTTTTTTTTGAGATGGAGTATTGCTCTGTTGCCCAGGCTGGAGTACAGTGGCATGATCTTGGCTCACTGCACTCTCCACCTCCCAGGTTCAAGTGATTCTCCTGCCTCAGCTTCCCACGTAGTTGAGATTACAGGCTCTTGCCACCATGCCTGGCTAAATTTTGTATTTTTAGTGGAAACATGGTTTTCACCATGTTGGCCAGGCTGGTCTTGAACTCCTGACCTCAAGTGATCCTCCCACCCCTGCCTTCAAAAGTACTGGGATTACAGATGTGAGCCACTGAGCCCAGCCACTTCTCCTCTTTCTTAACCCATTTGTGCTGCTGTAACAGAATACCTGAGACTGGGTAATTTATAAAAAACAGAATTTTATTTTCTCACAGTTCTGGTGGCTGGAAAGTCCAGTATCAAGGTACTGGCAGGTCCAATTGTCTGTTCCGGAGATGAGGAACACAGTGTCTTCACATGGCCAAAAAGTGGAAAAACAAGCTAGCTGAAGCTGCACGAAGCCTTAAATCCCATCCAGGAGGGAGTAGCCCTCCTGGCCTAATCACTCCTTAAGGGCCCCACCTCTTAATAGTGTCACATTGGTAACACCTGAATTTTGGGGGGACCTATTCAAGTCATAAAACCCTGTAACAATGAACACACGTAACTGAGTCCTATATATTTCAATATGGACTGTAGACATACAGTAAGTTTTTTTTCTTTTGAGATGGAATCTCGCTCTTTCTCCAGGCTGGAGTGAAGTGGCACAATCTCGGCTCACTGCAAGCTTCACGTCCCGGATTTAAGCGATTCCTCTGCCTCAGGCTCCTGAGTAGCTGGGGTTACAGGCACGCACCACCATGCCTGGCTAATTTTTTAAAATTTTAGTAGAGACGGGGTTTCACCATGTTGGCCAGGATAATCTCAATTTCCTGACCTTGTGATCCGCCCACCTTGGTCTCCCAAAGTGCTGAGATTACGGGCGTGAGCCACCGAGCCTGGCTGTTATATAGTAACTTTAACATTGGTACTGATTTGCTTAACTATACTGTGGTTATCTAAACAAGCATTCTTGTTCCTAGCAGAACATACAAAAATATTTAGGACTAAAATGGTATATAGTGTTTGCAGCTTACTCTCATATGGTTCAGAAAAAAATGTATGAGATGGACCTGGTGTGAGCTCACTCCTGTAATCCCAGCACTTTGGGAGACCGAGATGGGAGTCTAAGAGTTCAAGACCAGCCTGGGCAACATAGTGAGACCCCCATCTCAAGGAAAAATGAATGAGAAAAAGAATGATACAGCAAATCAGATTAAATATAAATAATTGATGATCTTTGCAAATTTTCTTTAAAATTGAAATTATATAAAGTTAAAAATTTACCTAAAATCTTTTCATATATCTTAGTTGTAATCCAACTTGACTTCATTTATAGAACTCACAGAAATGACAAAAAATTATTTAAAGAAAGTAAAGTAGCAAAGGAAATGCTGATCATGCAGAAAAATTTCAAATTGTTGGCATACAGAGAAGAACCTGATTTTTTTATTTGTTGTTCTGTCATTGCATAGTAACCTCGAACACCTCATGTTCTATATTTATTTGCTTTAAATATTTTTAAAATAGGTAGTTCAAGGATTTCCTAAGCATTTCTTATTTAATAAGTTTTCTTAGGAAGGGGCACTTTGTAAATTAGATGACCTTTGTTCTAGACAGTTGTACCCTTTTATATTGGTGTTAATCCATTAATCTTACTCATGTGGGCAGAGCTCTCGTGGTCTAATTATCTCTTAATGGTCCCACCCCGCACACTACCATTAGATTTCAACATGAGTTTTTGGAAGGGGCAAACATTCAAATCATAGCAAACTGGAAGCACAAGAGTATGGATAAATTTCCTAGACATAATATTGAGTGAAAGAAACAACAACAAAAGGGTAATATTGTATGATTCTTTTTAGTAAAATTCAGTATAGGCAAAACACATCTATGATGTTAGTTTAGTTAATTAAGATAGTGGTATCTTTGGTAGGGGAACAGGAAGTGACTGGAAGCAGGAACATAGAGGAGCTTCTAGGGTGCTACTAATGTTCTGTTTTTGATCTGGATTCTAATTATGTGTGTATCTTTGTGAAAAGTAATTGAGCGCCATACTTTGTATGCTTCTTTCTACCTATATTATATCTTAATAAACTATTTTTAAAGGGATTTTTGTATCATATGTAAATCCGTTACTAAGGACACTTTTTAAAGTGTATTTTTCATAAAATGCATTTGTTAAGTTCCTCTTCTGGACGTGGGAAGAGATGTGGACAAAAAATTAGGCTTCCTTTTATTAATCAGCTCTGTGTAACTCATTTCACATCCCTTTGTGTCTTACTGCCTTAATTCTTAGAGTTAATTTTTGTGTCCAGTTATACTTTTTCACTTTATAAAGTATTAATAAGTGAATGAGTGAACAGTCTTATTTTAAGTCTGTTCTTTTTTTAAATTTTTCAAATTCCTTAGTGTAAAATTCTAAGTACAGTATTTGAAGGTAAGTGGCAATTGAAGATATGGCTATTATTGTCAAATTCCTTTTTGAAAATGTTCTAGGGCCAGGCGTGGTGGCTCACACCTGTAATCCCAACACTTTGGGAGGCTGAGGTGGGTGAATCACAAGGTCAGGAGTTCGAGACCAGCCTGGCCAACATGGTGAAACCCTGTGTCTACTAAAAATACAAAAAATTAGCTGGGCGTGGTGGCGAGCACCTGTAATCCCAGCTACTCAGGAGGTTGAGGCAGGAGAATCACTTGAACCCAGGAGGCGAAGGTTGCAGTGAGCTGAGATGGTGCCACTGCACTCCAGCTCGGGTGACAGTGTGAGATGCCATCTCAAAAAAAAAGAAAAAAGAAAAGAAAATGTTCTATTAGATTTATTTAGTACATTTTTATTACCCACTTTCCATTTTAGTGACACCTGAGAGACAATGTACACCTCCATACTAACAGAAGGAAAACTTTTTAGTTTAAGTTGTTTTTATATTCAGAAGTTAGGGTTGTTGGAATTCCACTTTTCAAATGCTGCAATTTCCATGAAGTCTTTTCTTGTTTCCTCTCTCCTAGTCAGTGATCTCATCCCCCTCTTAAGGCATGTTGCAGTTTGTGCCTCTCTCAAAGCATTTGCAGTATCTTGTCATACAGGCTTTTAATATTCCTTTTCTTGATTATGAGAACCAAGAGCTTAGAGATTATGTCAGTAGTTTTCTGTACTCCTCTTAATACTGAATATTGTGACTGTATTAACACACAGTAGGTTCTCCATCAACAGTTTATCCCAATTGCTGTGTTTCTTTTCAATTTTTTTTTTTTTTTTTTGGAGACGGAGTTTTGCTCTTGTTGCCTAGGCTGGAGTGCAATGGCGCGATCTCGGCTCACTGCAACCTATGCTTTCCGGGTTTAAGTGATTCTCCTGCCTCATTCTCCCGAGTAGCTGGAATTGATTACAGTCACCCGTCACCACACCCGGCTAATTTTTTGTATTTTAGTAGAGACAAGGTTTCGCTATGTTGGCCAGGCTGGTCTTGAACTCCTGACCTCAGGCGATCCACCTGCCTCGGCCTCCCAAAGTGCTGGGATTAACAGGTGTGAGCCACTGTGCCGGCCCAAATTGCCATGTTTCTAACCTTGAATACCATTTCATAGTTTAATTTTGCTTGTGTAATTTTCTTTGTAAATCAAATATTTAATATATAGCTGAATAGATACTCTGTGACCACTTTCCGTTTTTGAAAGCCAAATCCCAGTTCTGTAACTGTCATTCTATAATATTTACCCTCTTGCCAAACACATATTTTCTTTGGGGACAGAAATAAATATGCAAAACAAATTCCAAGCCAAGTTTTGTTTTGTTTGTTTTGTTTTTAAACACTTTGCAGAAACTGCTGTTTGCTACAAGAGAATGAATGGATTTTTTCGTTTAAGTTTACGTGAAGATGGAAATAAATATAGGACTGTGGGATTAAACATGGAGATTCTCTAGAGTGTTTTGAAGAAGTTTCCCTTATATTCCATTGATCTTGGTGTTCATTTTCCCTACGACTTTGCCAATATGTCTGTCTCTTTCTGTTTATTTCTTGTAAATATTCCTTCCTATCAGTGCCATGAGTCCATTTTTTTTTTTTTTTTTTTTTAAACTGGGTCTCACACTGTTGTCCAGGCTGGAGTGCAGTGGCATGATCATAGCTCGCTGCAGCCTTCACCTCCCAGGCTCAAGCTATTCTTCTGTCTCAGCCTCCAGAGTAACTGGGACCACAGGTGCATGTCACCATACCTGGCTGATTTTTAAAGTTTTTTGTAGAGGCGCGTTTTCCCTGTGTTGCTCAGCTTGGTCTTGAACTCCTGGGCTCAAGTGATTCTCCTGTGGAGGCCCCCTGAAGTGCTGGGATTACAGGCATCAGCCACTGTGCCTGGCCCAAACTGATCCTTCTTGACACAGCTCTTCCTGTTTTGGGCCCCTTGAATACTAATTACTGGTCTTACTAGGAATATGTGTAGAATGGGATTTGTGGGAGTTGCTCTCAATAAATAACAATATTGTATTTGTCTCTCTCTTTTTTTCTCTCTCTCTCTCTATATATATACACACACACACACACACAATATTTTATTTCAAAGATCGAGTAATTTACCTGTAAATATTTGAGTTTTATATAGGGGAATTATTTGTCATGTATTAGAGAAAATTGTGGTTCTACATTAGTGTGTGGATCTTACAGTTGGAGTAACTTGGAGTGATCATCTTCTGTATATCATTATAATAAAGTCTTGTTTTATCGGGAAAATGGGACATCCTCTTTATTTTGTGTATAGGTATTTTGTTTGGAGTTACTATGTCAGTGCAATGCAGCAATAATTATGTTACTAACAACAATTTTGTGAGATGTTTATTATTCTCATTTTACAGATGAGGAAACTGAGGCTTGGTGAAGTTACGAAAGTTGTCCAAAATCACACAACTTGTAAAGGGCACAGCCAAGATTCAGAGCCAGGTCTGTCCAACTTCAAAACTCTTAATCATAACCATGAATCTGAAATAGCTGTGAAGTATCAACCTGTGATAAGCTGTGTTAGTATTAATATTGCTTAACTGTTGTTTAACAATTACTGATAATATTTTTAATACTGAGTGTTTTTGTCCTTTATAATAATTTCACATATCTTTTCAATATTGTGAAAAGCAGTATAAATGGTATTTAAGGGTCTAGTCTCTGGAGACAGACTACTTGGGTATGAATCCTTTAGCCACTTCATTTACTTGTTGGGTGACATTGGAAAAGTTGCTTAACTTTTCCATACTTCAGTTTTCCATCTGTAAAATTGTGATGGTAATATTATCCACCTGATAGGGTTATTGTAAAGATTGAATGATTTAATACATACAGAGCATTTACAACAATGCCTGGCACACAGTAAGCATTCAGTGAATGTCAGTGATTAGTATTATCATCTCCTAGCAACCAGTAAAGAAAATTATCATAAAGAAAATTATCATAATATCTAATTCTGTATTAGGAAATTTGGATAAAGCAATGTTTAGGCAGCAATGTAGGACATGGCAAAACTTACATAAAACAAAATTAAACTCGAATGAGTTAGATCTAAAGAATATTATTCATTTGATCAAATTCAGGTCTATCTATTATAAAGCAACTTGGGCAACTGCTTATAGATCTCACATGTACAAGAGCCTTACATATATAAGGGCCATACATAGGTCCACTAGAAGTACCCATTGAGCCTAACATGGTCATTGCATTATGAATGTGTTTTGTCTGCCTTCCCCTTCAGAATGCAATTTGTATTTAGAATAAATGTCCACATTTTCAGGTAGTTTATGAGGAGATGGTGTTTTGGCAGCCTTGACAGAAAATTACCAAGAACCAAAACCTCATGTATTACTTAAAATGTTGGCAACATTTTATCACTTGCAGGAGTGCTTATTAGAACTTGCATTATGGTGAATGTGCACACTGAATGACCTTTGAACCAGTGGGACCACTAGTTCAACTAGAACTCAGCCATGAACTGATTATGTATTCTTTTCTCATACTTGTTTATTCTAGCTGTCAGAATCCTAAAGTGCTGTATTAACTATTACTACAATTTCATTAAAGTAAGATACCTATGATTATTTACTACTAATAAGTTTATATCTGTTGCATAAACATCCATGAATGGGAGATAATTTGAGCAAAATTATACAAAAATTCAAAAGCTATTTAAAGATTGGGACCTGCCTTGTATGAACTCCAGAGCTCTGTAGCTTTTTTTTTTTTTTAATTTTTAATTTTTTTCTTATAGAGACAGAGTCTTGCTATGTTGCCCAGGCTGGTCTGAAACTCTTGGGCTTGAGCAATCCTTTCACCTCCGCCTCCCAAAGTGCTGGTATTACCACCATGCCCAGCCTATAGCTTTTATTCTGCACATACATTTAATTTATTTCCTTCTTTTACAGTATTGAGACTTACTATCCTTGATCATAGAGTATGTTTTTGGTTATTTAGATATTTAAAATATTTTTCAGCAAATTCTTTTTCTCTTTTTTCCATAAAGAAAAATAAGATGGCCAGGCACGATGGCTCACACCTGTAAGCCCAGCACTTTGGGAGGCCGAGATGGGCAGATCACTTGAGGCCAGGAGTTCAAGACCAGCCTAGCCAACATGGCAAAACCCCGTCCTACTAAAAAATACAAAAATTAGCCAGGTAGGGCCGGGCGCGGTGGCTCAAGCCTGTAATCCCAGCACTTTGGGAGGCTGAGACGGGCGGATCACGAAGTCAGGAGATCGAGACCATCCTGGCTAACACAGTGAAACCCCGTCTCTACTAAAAAATACAAAAAAACTAGCCGGGCGAGGTGGCGGGGGCGCCTGTAGTCCCAGCTACTCGGGAGGCTGAGGCAGGAGAATGGCGTGAACCCGGGGGGCGGAGCTTACAGTGAGCTGAGATCTGGCCACTGCACTCCAGCCTGGGCGACAGAGCGAGACTCCGTCTCAAAAAAAAAAAAAAAAAAAAAATTAGCCAGGTGTAGTGGCACATGCCTGTAATCCCAGCTACTTAGCAGGCTGAGGTATGAGAATTGCTTGAACCTGGGAGGTGGAGGTTGCAGTGACCTGAGATCACACCACTGCACTCCAGCCTGGGTGACACAGCGAGACGGTCTTAAAGAAAAAAAAAAGAGACCTTATTTCTTGTTACTATTGTAAATGGTATATTTTCCCTCTTTGTTTTCTTTGCATTTTCTGTTTTGTTTCTTTCCTGTGCTTTATTTTTTTCTCTTGCCTTAACTATGCTATTTAGGACTTTCAGTACAGTATTCAATGCAAGTGTTAGTAGTAGGCATTCCTTCGCTTGAGCCCAGGAGTTTGAGATCAGCCTGGGCAACATAGCAAGACCCCATCTCTAAAATAAATAAATAAAAACTAGGCAGGTGTGGAAGTACAGCATACCTGTAGTCCCAGCTACTCAGGAGACTGAAGTGGAAGGATTGGTTAAGCCCAGGAGGTTGAGACTGCAGTGAGCCATGATTGTGCCACTGCACTGTAGCCTGGACAACAGAGCAAGACCCTGTCTTAAAAAAAAATGGGCATTCTTATGTTGCACTTAATTATTTAAAGGAAGTACTTATTTTGTTTCACTATTATGGCTAAGGTTTGCTATATATATGTATGTGTATTTATTTTTATTTTTAATTTTTATTTATTTAAGACAGGGTCTCGCTCTGTCACCCAGGCTGGAGTACAGTGGTGCATTCTCAGCTCACTACAACCTCAGCTTCCCAGGCTCAAGTGATCTTCCCACCTCAACCTCCTGAGTAGCTGGGACTACAGGCGGGCATCACCATGCCTGGCTAATTTTTG
Source organism: Rhinopithecus roxellana (assembly GCF_007565055.1). Taxonomy (NCBI): domain Eukaryota; kingdom Metazoa; phylum Chordata; class Mammalia; order Primates; family Cercopithecidae; genus Rhinopithecus; species Rhinopithecus roxellana. The sequence continues at coordinate 131,467,721 of NC_044553.1, read as the reverse complement.
TACTTTTAGTAGAGATGGGGTTTCACCATGTTGACCAGGCTAGTCTCGAACTCCTGACCTCAAATTATCTGCCTTAGGTTATCCGCCCACCTTAGCACGGTGGCATAGGCTTGAGCCACCATGCCCGGCCTGCTATATATTTTTGGTAGAAACTTTTTCTAGGTTAAAGGCATTTCTCTTCCTAGTAGCCCAAGATATTTTTTGTGTGAAGAATGAGTATTGAATTTTATCAAATATGTTTTCTGCATTTACAAGATGATCACATAGTTTTCCTCCTTTATTCTGTTAATGTGGTGAATGACATTTATAATGTTGAATTGCTGAAATAAACCAAACGCTGTCATGATGAACTTTTTAGGAAAAAATATACAGTTGGATTTAGTTTATTAATTTGTTTTGTTTTTAAAAGATGGGATCTTGTTCTGTCACCCAGTCTGGTGCAGTGGTATGATCATAGCTCACTATAGCCTTAAACTCCTGGACTCAAGTGTTCATCGCACATCAGCCTTCTGAGTAGCTGGTACTACAGGGGTGCACCATCATGGCTGGCTACTTTTAAAATTTTTTGTAGAGATGAGGCCTTGCTATGTTGCCCAGGCTGGACTTGAACTCCTGGGCTTAAGCAATCCTCCCACCTCGGCTTCCCAAAGTGTTGGGATTACAAGCATGAGCCACTGCACCTGGGCTGTTTGAGATTTTTGCATCTGTGTTCATTCACAGGTGAAATTGGCCCATAATTTTAATTTCTTGTCCTTATTTGGTTTTGGTATCCAGATTATGCCAGCCTCAAATCATGAGTTAGAAACTATTTTTTCCCCCTGAAAAGATTTATTTAAGACTAGAATGGGCCGGGCATGGTGGCTCAAGCCTGTAATCCCAGCACTTTGGGAGGCCGAGACGGGCGGATCACAAGGTCAGGAGATCAAGACCATCCTGGCTAACCCGGTGAAACCCCATCTCTACTAAAAAATACAAAAAACTAGCTGGGCGAGGTGGCGGGCACCTGTAGTCCCAGCTACTCGGGAGGCTGAGGCAGAAGAATGGCGTGAACCCGAAAGACGGAGCTTGCAGTGAGCTGACATCCGGCCACTGCACTCCAGTTTGGGCGACAGAGCGAGACTCCGTCTCAAAAAAAAAAAAAAAGACTAGAATGATCTTTTTATGAAAGTTTTGTTGAACTTCTGTTCAACTGTCTGGGCATGGTATTTTTGGGGGTGATGGGTTTAATATTTTGCTGGGGAGGTATGCAGTATTCTGAATGGTTTCATTTAGGATTGTGTTTCTAGTTAAGTCAGTTTTTAGAGAGTGTCTTTTTGTAGGAATTGATCCATTTTGTCTGAGCTCTTCTTTTTTCCTTTTTCTTTTTGAGACAAGGTCTCTGTTGTCCAGGCTGGAGTGCAGTGGTGTGATCTAGGCTCACTGCAACCTCCACCGCCCAGGCTCAAGTGATTCTCCTGTATTGGCCTCCTGAGTAGCTGGGACTACAGGCACACGCCAACGTGCCTAACTAATTTTTTATATTTTTCGTAGAGATGGGGTTTTGCCCTGTTGGCGAGGCTGGTCTCAAACTCCTGACCTCAGGTGATCCACCGGCCTCAGACTCCCAAAGTGTTGGGATTACAGGTGTGAGCCACTGCGCCCAGCTTTATTTATTTTAAATTTTTCTTTTTTTAATAGAGACAGGGTCTCACTATGTTGCCCAGGCTGGTCTCAAACTCCTAGACTCAAACGATCCTCCTGCCTCAGCCTCCCAAAGTACTGGGATTACAGGCATGAGCCACTGCACCCAGCCCATGATCACTCTTTCAAGTGGCCTTTTCTCCACTTTTTGATAACAAATTTTAGTGAGTAACCAATATTCTATATCATTGAGGCTTGTCGAGGTTCTTGGAAGGCTGATTTTCTATTAATAATAGAGTGATAGGCCAGGTGCAGTAGCTCACACCTGTAATCCCAGCCCTTTGGGAGGCCAAGGCATGTGGGTCACTTGACCCCAGGAGTTCAAAACCAGCCTGGGTAACGTGTGGCAAAACCCCGTCTCTACAAAAAATAGCTGGGCATGGTGGTGTGCACCTGTAGTCCTAGCTACTTGGGAGGCTGAAGTAGGAGGATCACCTAGTCTGGGAGGTCACAACTGAAGTGAGCCATGATCACACCACTGTACTCCAGCCTAGGTGACAAGAGTGAGACGCAGTCTCAAAGAAACAAAATTAGATGCTAATTTTCTTTTTCTTTCACCTTCTGTTTCTCCTCCTCCCCTTTTTCCTCGTTCTCTTTTCCCTCTTTCTCTCACACTTTAACATCTCTGGAACTGGGAATCGTCTCCCATTGGGATACTTCTTATTATTGTGATATTTCACAATAAATGAACAATTCTTAACAAACAATTTTAGCAGTTTTTTTTTTTTTTTTTTGAGACAAGGTCTCTGTCACCTAGGCTGGAGTACAGTGGTAAGATAATGGTTCATTGTAGCCTCTTCCTCCTTGGCTAAAGTGATCCTCCCACCCCAGCCCCCCAAGTAGCTGGGACCACAGGCATACAGCACCACACCTGGCTAATTTTTGTATTTTTTGTAAAGATGGGATTTTGCCATGTTGTCCAGGCTGGTCTCGAATTCCTGGGCTCAAGCAATCCACCCACCTCAGCTTCCCAGAGCGTGGGGATTATAGGTGTGAGCCAGCACACCTGGCATCCATGTTTTCTTTTTCAGTGGAACATAAAATAGTGGTGCATCTTATAATCAGTAGTATCTTAGTTTTGAGGAAACACATATTTTTACGTACATAGCATGACTTTTCATTCTACCCCATGCCCTATTTGAAATGCCTCTTTTCTATTTCTTTCATTGTGTTCTTATATCATTCAAGACCTTGAGGTCTTGATGAAAGTTATTTTAAAATAAAAAATTTTTCATCCTGGTTCTTCTAGTACCTAGCACAATACTTTGTTGGATACAGAATATTATTTAATTAACAATTGAGAGGAGCTAAATGATAAGAACTTATGAACACAAAGAAGGAAACAACAGTCACAGGGATCTACTTGAGTGGGGAGGGTGGGAGGAGGGAGAGGAGCAGAAAAGATAACTATTGGCTACTGGGCTTAATACCTGGGTGTTGAAATAATATGTGCAACAAACCCCCATGACACATGTTTACCTGTGTAACAAACCTTCACATGTACCCCCAAACTGGAAAAAAAAAAGAAAGAAATTCTGAAACATCAAAAAAATTAAAGGAAGAATCTATGTATAATCATAGCACGGGCTTTGACATATTTATATTAGTGAACAATTATTTAGCTTTTTGGTCAAAGGAGAATACTTAATATTTATATTAGTTAAGATTATTTTGAAAAAAAAAAAGATTATTTTGGATGCAAAGAACAGAAGCCAATGCTTTCTACCTTTAGCAAGTTAGATAACTTATTGAATGGATGCTGAAGCATCTGATGATCAAGGAAGAGCTGAAGCAATGAAACAAAGTAATTAGAAACTATAGGCCAGGTGCAGTGGTTCACACCTATAATCCCAGCACTTTTGGAAGCTGAGGTGGGCGGGTTGCTTGAGCTCAGGAGTTTAAAACCAGCCTCGGTAACATGGCAAAACCCATCTCTACAAAAAACACAACAATTAGCTGGGTGTGGTGACATGCGCCTGTAGTTCCAGCTACTCGGGAGGCTGAGATGGGAGGATTGCTTGAGCCCAGGAGGTTGAGGCTGCAGTGAGTGAGATTGTACTGCTATACTCCAGCCTGGGTGACAGAGTGAGACCCTGTGTCCAAATAAAATAAAATAAAAGATAAGATAGACCCTGTCTCCAAATAAAATAAGATAAAATAAATTGTGAAGGAAATGAAAAGAGTAGTATAATAAGGAATCATAGAGGATGGTATTTAGAAAGTAGAAAAAGACGTCAACTTTTAGGTTGAGAGTTAAGAATGAGTGGGAGACAAATGTATTGGTGAAGAGTCTGGGAGAAGAGTATTTCAGGGAGAAGGAAACAACAGGCCTAGAGTGAGAATGAGCTTGCAGTTAACTGAAAGGATCATCAAGAGTTAGTTGGGAAGAATGCCACCTCAACGCAAGAGAGACATGCAGGGGCCATACTTTTTTTTGTTTTGAGATGGAGTCTCGCTTTGTCGCCCAGGCTGGAGTACAATGGTGCGATCTCGGCTCACTGCAACCTCCGCCTCCCAGGTTCAAGTGATTCTCCTGCCTCAGCCTCCCGAGTAGCTGGGATTACAGGTGCCTGCCCCAACACTTGGCTAATTTTTTTGTATTTTTAGTAGAGACAGGGTTTCACCCTGTTGGCCAGGCAGGTCTTGAACTCCTGACCCAGGTGATCTGCCTGCCTCGGCCTCCCAAATTGTTGGGATTACAGGCGTGAGCCACTGGACCCAGCCGGGGCCATACCTTTATATATGCTAACATGTACTGTGTATTTGTGATGTTCTCATACTATTGTAAGCACCACTTCTTGAGCAGTGTGAATTATTATGCTGAATAATTCTCACTGAATAGTGAGAGTTTGGATTTTATTTCAAGATACATTGGAAAGCCATGGAACTATTAAGCAATGCCATGATCCATTTTACATTTTTAAAGATTACGGTGGCTAATTTGTACATAGTTGATGAGAGAGGGACGACAGAGGACGTAGAAATAAATACTAGTGGCTTATACTAGTCCAGGTAAGAGGCAAAGTTATCTTGGACTGTGGGTGGTGGAGATTAAATGCAGTGGACAGTTTTGAGATGTATTTTAGAAGTCTTTTGTTGATGGCTTGGATAAGGGGAGAGTCGGGGGTGAGGGAAAAAGAGAGGAGCACGACAAGAGAGGACTAAAGAATTGAAGAGACGTGTAGATATTTTGCCAAGTTATTTGTCAGTAAAGGGAAGCAGAGCTGTTTTTAACAGCTTATTTCTTATTTCTGTAATTTTTTCAGTGGCATTTTTTCTGTCTCTTACCCCATTCCCTCTATCACCTCCCCATTCTTGGAATCAAATATATTTTTATTCTAGTCTCTCTCTCCAGATTGCAGCACCTTTTTCTCATCCCACACTTGACAGATGCAGGAGGAAAGCTAGTGTAAAAAGTAGGCCAGCATCCTCAGCAGTTCTGCCCTTTTTCATCAAGATGTTCCTTGCTAAATCAATCCTTGCTATATCAAAGCAAAATTATTTTGTTTTGTAAGTAAAGGTTTAATTCTTAATATTATTCTAATGAAGTCTGTGTATATGTGTATTGTGGAGTTTGGGGTGATGGCTATATGTATTTTTATCTCTAAAGTCTTAACGTGCTTTATTGTTATTATTATTACTATTTTGAGGCAGGTTCTCACTCTGCCGCCCAGGCTGGAGTGCAGTGGCACAATCTCGGCTCTCTGCCTCCTGGGTTCAAATGATTCTCATGCTTCAAGTTCCTGAGTAGCTGGAATTATAGGCTAGTGATAATTATTCATTAAGAAGTATTAAGCAAGATATCATAATTATGTGTTTTTGTTTTTCCAAATTCATTTTTAAAAAAAGAAAGTGACAAGATACTTAGACCCTAAACTGGCTGACACTTTCAGTCTTTTCTCTTATTGGGCAACAGAATGGTACAACAATAAATAGCTGCCCAAAGAGCAAATAAACTTGTACTAGATCTATTTAGACAGACGTTGGATGTCCTCTTTTAATGGAAGTTGTCAGTGGTTCCTTTGTCAATGGGAGGTTGGACTATTACACCTTCAGTCTCTTCCAACATTGATGATTCTCTGGTCTTGTATGCTGAGACTTTTCCTATGTAGTGACATAGCCTGTACTGTGATGGGGGTCTGTTTTATCTTTCAATTCTTCAAATTTATAGTATGCTATATATAACAGGCAGTGTGTTACAATGCAAGGGTATGTTTAAACAAATAAGATACAGTCAACCATTAAGGAAATAGGAACTTACTATAAGGTTGATGCATACAATAATAGAAGTAAGAAGAAGGTGTTAATCCGAATTATATGAAGTGGAAGGACCTAACCAAGCCAGATAGGGGCTTGTCAAAAAGAAAAAAAGAGTCTAGCTTCCCTGAAGAGGTTAACTCTTGAACTGACTCTTTAAAGATGAGTAGACTTTGACCAGACATGCACAGGTTATGGTATTTCTTTCTAGGCAGAGGGAGGAACATAGACAGAGGCTCTGAAAGAGGGCATGCTTTGTTTGGAGAACAGTAAGTAGTTTAGGGTAGCTGGAGGTTAGTCTGTGAATGGGGACTGGTGAGAGAAGCCAGATGAAGAAGGACTGTGTTTGCCATGCATTTGGACTTTGTCTTGAAGGTGGTGTGAAGCAACTGAAGGGTTTTAAAAAGAGGGGATACATGGTCAGATTTGTGTTTTAGAACATGTTAGGATGGAGCTCTGTTAGAGGCACAGAGACTAAAATACTCTAGTATCACTTATACTTGAGTATTTTGGTCTCTTTGCCTCTAACAGAGCTCCATCCCAATATGTCTCTAAATTATTTAAAGCAATAATTTAAGGAAAAATGTCTCAGGATAGTAGGACTGAAATAGTTGGGGAGAGGGATGAATTCAAGAGCTACTAAGGAGGTAAAATCAGGCCAGAGAAAGGCTGAGTGCAGGATGATTTTCAGGTGTCTGGCTTGGCCAAGTAGGTAGCTGACTAGTTGTCTTTGCTAAGACAAAGAAATTAAGAACAAAGGACTCATACAGGGTTTTTTGTTTGTTTTTTTGTGTGTGTATGGGTTGTTTGTTTGTTTGGCTTTAGGATCATTTGGAGAGTACCAACTTGAGTAAGGAGAGAGGTTTTTCATTTTCTTGTATTTGTGTATGTTTTTGTTTTTTATGTTTATTTATTTATTTATTTACTTAACTTCTTTTTGAGACATAGTCTCGCTCTGTTGCCTAGGCTGGAGTGCAGTGACACAATCTTGGCCTATTGCAACCTCTGCCTCCCGAATTCAAGCGATTCTTCTGCCTCAGCCTCCTGAGTAGCTGGGATTACAGGTGCGTGCCTCCACGCCCAACTAATTTTTGTATTTTTTGTAGAGATGGGGTTTTACCATGTTGGCCAGGCTGGTCTCAAATTCAAATTCCTGACCTCGTGATCCACCTGTCTCAGCCTCCCAAAGTGCTGGGATTACAAGCATGAGCCACTGTGCCCAGCCCATGTATGTTTTTAAAATGTGATTTAAAAGAGTATAGCAAGAAAGTATTTCTTTCTTTTTTTTTTTTTTGGACAGAGTTTCTCTCTTTCGCCTAGGCTGGAGTGAAGTGGCGCGATCTCGGCTCACTGCAACCTCTGCCCCCCAGGTTCAAGTGATTCTCCTGCCTCAGCCTGGAGTAGCTGGGAGTACAGGCGCATGCCACCACGCCTGGCTACTTTTTGTATTTTTAATAGAAATGGGGTTTCACCATGTTGGCCAGGCTGGTCCCGAACTCTTGACCTCAGGTGATCCACCTGCCTTGGCCTCCCAAAGTGCTGGGATTATAGGCATGAGCCACCGTGCCTGGCAACAGGATGTATTTTCAAGGAAGGTTATGGAATTCTTTTTGGAAGTCTTGTACATTAAGGTAGACCTTCATTTAGGTAGTTTAGGAATAAGTGATCTGCTTAAATTCATTTTTAGAAAATTTTAGAGGTTTTTACATTGCCAGTCCTCTGTCAGAATTTTTACCTTTGAAGATATGTGGTAAGGTTGGCTTGTTTGTGCAAACTAGCTAGTTTGGTGATAGTTCTGCTGTGGCATTATGGATTTTAAAATACAAAATGACTTTCTTCAGAATGAAACTTCGATTTCCAAGTCTTTCATTGGTGACTTGTGGGAATTGATGTTCAATCCATTGCTATTTAACACTCCTGACAGAAAAGACAGCTTTTTATAGCTTTGTCACATCATTTTCTTGAGTTAAGATCACTTTTAGGCTAGTTGAAGTGCTTACATCCTTCATGGAAAGAGTGAGACATGCTTCTTATGCTTCTTAACAGAAAATTGGAGGTATTAGTTTAAGATTTTGAGATTTTACTCTGCAAGGGGGTACTTACTATGTTTGTTGTTTTTTGAATGTTCTATAATTTCTTCTCAGTTAGGTCTCCTTTCTCTGTAGTTTTGTGATTTCTACTGTACCTTTGACAGCATTCAAGAGGTAACTCTTCCAGTAACACAATAAAGAACTGACTATAACACTTTTTTTCTTTTCTTTTCTTTTTTTTTTTTTGAGACGGAGTCTTGCTGTGTCACCCAGGCTGGAGTGCAGTGGCGCGATCTTGGTTCCCCGCAACCTCCGCCTTCCAGGTTCAAGCAATTCTCCCGTCAGCCTCCCAAGTAGCTGGGATTACAGACGTGCACCAGCACGCCTGACTACTTTTTGTAATTTTAGTAGAGATGGGGTTTCGCCATGTTAACCAGGCTGGTCTCCAACTCCTGACCTCAAGTGATCCACCTGCCTCGGCCTCCCAAAGTGCTGGGATTACAGGGGCGAGCCACCACACCTGGCCAACACCTTTTAGTTACAAAGTTGATAATGAAACTTGTACCTTTGTCTTTTTTTTTTTTTTTTAATGTTACTATGATGATTATCGATACGGAAAGGCATTCTGATGTCATACTGCTTGCAAGAAATTCTTCTGGCCGCGTGTGGTGTCTCACGCCTGTAATTCCAGCACTTAGACAGACCAAGGCGGGAGGATTGCTTTCACTCAGAAGTTTCAGACCAGCCTGAGCAACATAGCGAGACCTCATCTCTACTTTAAAAAAAAAAAAAAAAGGCCGGGTGTGGTGGCACATGTCTCTGTAGTCCCAGCTACTTGGGAGACTGAGGTGGGAAGATTGCTTGAGCCAGGGAGATAAATGTTGCAATGAGTTGTGATCATGCCACTACACTCTAGCCTTAATGACGGAGTGAGACTGTCTGAAAAAAAAAATGTTTTTTCTCTAGATTTAGTCCTAGTAGCACATTTTTTTTTCTTTAAGTGTGCTTATTTATTTATTTACTTATTTTTGAGACATAGTCTCACCCTGTCACCCAGGCTGCGTGATCTCGGCTCACTGCAACCTCCACCTCCTGAGTTCAAGTGATTCTCCTGCCTCAGCCTCCTGAGTACCTGGGATTACAGGTGTGCGCCACCACACCTGGCTAAGTTTTGTAGTTTTAGTAGAGACGGGGTTTTGCCGTGTTGGCCAGGCTGGTCTTGAACTCCTGACCTCAAGTGATCTGCCCACCTCAGCCTCCCAAAGTGTTGGGATTACAGGCATGAGCCATTGCGCCTGGCTTTAAGTGTGTTTAAAGAAAACTTTATTTTATTCTTCATAACATCTTTTATAAAAACGTGATTGTAATCCCTGCTTTGCTTATATGCTAATAATGAGGCAAAAAGATTCCTAAATTTTAGTGTTTCAGAATGATTTTTTTTCTTAATAAGTATACAGGTTTTTAGAAACTGTTAGCAGTCTATAATTTGGCCCTATGTACAAATTTCCATTTTCAGGTGTTGGAATGGATTTGAGAGGTAGATGGGTAGGGAGAATTTCTCATTGGTTTGTTATAACTAAAGTTCTTGAAAATTCTTAGGATAATATGTCTTCAAATCCTACTAGAAGTTATTTTTGTTATTACAAGGACCAGTATTGTAGTTGTCTTTTCAAAAGGTAAAATGATTTGTTTGTTTGAACTTAGTGTTACTCTGAGAGGAATTGTTCTAATCATTCATTTTCCCTTTACACTGTGGTTACATAATAATTATATATTGCTTAGATAAAAGCCAAAACCTTTAATTTTGGACATTAGATTTTTGGTTAATGTGATAATCCAAAGTTTAAATATGTAAGAAGGTAATATTTCTTTTAAATATTTTTTTTCCCTCTGTCTTCAGGCTGTAAAAATTAAAATGAACAAACTACGGCAAAGTTTTAGGAGAAAGAAGGATGTTTATGTTCCAGAGGCCAGTCGTCCACATCAGTGGCAGACAGATGAAGAAGGCGTTCGCACTGGAAAATGTAGCTTCCCAGTTAAGGTAAGAGCTGATGTTTCTATAAGTCTGTATGTGGAAAATAACTGACAATCTAGTGTATGTGAAATCTCATTAAGAAGGACAATTAAGAGAACCCTCCAAAAATCAAATCCCTTCATACTCTGCTTCAATGATAGAATTAAATGAGAAAGAAAGGAAAATAATGAGAAAGAAAACAAGATAGATTTTAATTAGGGAGTTTTCTTTTTATATTTAAATATGAATTTCTGCTATATAATGTGGAGTCAAATATTCTGATAAGAATACTAATCCTGAAATACCTAAAGATCCTAAATTATCAGGACTCAAATTTTCAGTGGAATATGCTTACTAACTGGTGAAGCTGAGGGAGTGTAAGTCAGCTCTCTTAAATACAAGTCTTGCGTATTTTAGAAATCCTTAAATGAGGAGAGTTAAATAAAAGGGAGTTTTCCCTTTAATCTTCTAACTTTTAATGGTACAGAGGTCATTTAAAGTAATGCCTTCATTTGTAAGATCAGAAAGTGGAGACTCACAGAGGTTAAGAACATAGTGAAGATCCTGAGAAGGCAGTGATATACAGGTGCTTTTCTTTGTATTGCCCGATACAGGTCATCTTTTAGTGAAATGAAAGAAATGTATATGTTATTTGCTATTTAATAAAAAGCAATATATTATGTAATCACAGTGTGAGATGTATTAAACGTAGGGGCAAAAAAATAGAATTAGACCAAATGTTAATATCTTAAAGGAAAAATTGTAGTTTGATATGAAATGTTAATTTTTTGTCTATTTACTAAATATTCCTCCTTTTTTTTTTTTTTTTTTTTTTTTTTTTTGAGACAGTCTCTCTCCATAGCACAGACTGGAGTGCAGTGGCATGATCTCAACTCACTGCAACCTCCACCTCCTGGGTTCAAACGATTCTCCTGCCTATGCCTCCTGAGTAGCTGGGACTACAGGGGTGCTCCACCACACCCAGCTAATTTTTGCATTTTTAGTAGAGATGGGTTTTTTCACCATGTTGGCCAGGCTGGCCTCGAACTCCTGACCTCAGGTGATCCTCCCGCCTCGGCTACCAAAGTGCAAAGTGCTGGGATTACAGACATGAGCCACTGCACCCAGCCTATTTCCTATATATTCTTTTTTTTTTTTTTTTGAGATGGGATCTTGCTGTGTCGCCCAGGCTGGAGTGCAGTGGCACCATCTCGGCTCACCGTAAGCTCCTCCTCCCGGGTTCAAGCAATTATCCTGTCTCAGCCTCCCGAGTATCTGGGACTACAGGTATGCACCACCACGCCCAGCTAATTTTTTTGTATTTTTAGTAGAGACAGGGTTTCACCACATTGACCAGGCTGGTCTTGAACTCCTGACCTCAAGTGATCTGCCTGCTTCGGCCTCCCAAAGTGCTGAGATTACAGACATGAGCCACCACACTCGGCCTATATAGTCTTATAAGTGTAAATATTCTTATGATTTTCTTCCTCCTTTTTACTGCCTCAGTACCACTGACTGAAATATGGGCTAAAGCTTCAGAAAGGAAAAAAAAAAATTTCCATATGACAGGAAAAGTGATCTTAAATATACAGGTTAGAGAAATGCATGGCTTTTTAAATACACTAATTTTTCCACCGTCTTTTAATAACTAGGAGTTTTCCTAATCACTTAACTTTGTTTACTTAACTCATTTGCTGAAATTTTTAATAGAAATAATAAATATTTTAATTTTAAATATTTAATATGACATTAAATTATGAGAAAAATCCTACTTACATAAAAATGAATACTTTTTTTTTCTATATTATCTCCCCCACCATACAGTTGGCTTACTTTGGCTATTTAAGTTGAATATTGCATATGTAGAAAGAGGCACATTGGTTGCTTGGAGTATAAATTACAGCCTCTTAGGGAGGCAATTTGGAAATATCTATTAAGATTTTATGTATTTTATTTATTTTGAGATCGAGTCTTGCTCTGTTGCAAAGGCTGGAGTGCAGTGACGAGATCCTGGCTCACTACAACCTCTGCCTCCTGGGTTCAAACGATTCTCCTGCCTCAGCCTCCTGAATAGCTGGGATTACAGGCATGTGCCACCATGCCTGGCTAATTTTTATATTTTTAGTAGACAGGGTTTTGCCATGTTGGCCAGGCTGGTCTCAAACTCCTGACCTCAGGTGATCTACCCGCCTCGGCCTCCCAAAGTGCTGGGATTACAGGCCTGAGCCACCAAGCCTGGCCTTTATTAAGATTTTAAATGCACTTTTCATTTCACCAGCAATTTTACATTTAAGAATTGCATTTAAGTACATTTATAGATATATTGGCCTAAGTGGTCATCATAAGATTTGTAATATCAAAAATATGGAAGCAACTTAAATTCCCATCATTCCGGAATTGGTTAAAGAAAGTGCGACAGGCCTGGTGCAGTGGCTCACGCCTGTAATCCCAGCACTTTGGGGTGCTGAGGCGGGTGGATCACCTGAGGTTGGGAGTTTGAGACCACCCTGACCAACATGGAGAAATCCCTTCTCTACTAAAAATACAAAAAAATTAGCTGGGCATGGTAGTGCTTGCCTGTACTCCCAGCTACTTGGGAAGCTGAGGCAGGAGAATCGCTTGAACCCAGGAGGTGGAGGTCGCAGTGAGCCAAGATTGCGCCACTGCACTCCAGCCTGGGCAACGAGAGCGAGACTCCATCTCAAAAAAAAAAAAAAAAGAAACTGTGACATCCATTACATCCATTAAGTTGAATTCTTTGCAGTTATCATTTTTTTAAAGTAAGGTAGATCTATATTATGTATTTAATAAATATTTTTTGAACATCTGTCATATGCCAGGCATATGCTAGGTGGTAAGCAAAAAAGACATAGTTTTTTTTCTTGTGGAGTTCACAGTCTTCTTGTGAGGGAAACAGACTTTAATTAGATATTTGCATTACAATATATTATTACAGGGCCGGCACAGTGGCTCATGCCTGTAATCCTAGTACTTTGGGAGGCCAGGGTGGGCGGATCATGAGGTCAGGAGATCAAGACTATCCTGGCTAACACGGTGAAACCCCGTCCCTACTAAAAATACAAAAAAAAAAAAAAAAAAAAAAAATTAGCTGGTCGTGGTGGCGGGTGCCTGTAATCCCAGCTACTCACAAGGCTGAGGCAGGAGAATTGCGTGAACCAGGGAGGCGAAGTTTGCAGTGAGCCGAGATTGTGCCACTGCACTCCAGCCTGGGCGACAGAGAGAGACTCTGTCTTAAAAAAAAAAAAAAAAAAAACCAAACCAAAAAAACAGTATATTATTATAACCTGAGGTAAATACTTTTAAGAAAGGAAATCTGGTTCTGTAAGAACATGTAAGAAAAAAAACTTGATCCTAGACTATAGAATCAGAGTAAGGCTTCCCTGTGAAAGTAAAGTTTGACCCGATATTTGAAGATTGAGTGGGAATTAATTAGATGAAAAGGTGAATAGAGCATTAGAAAATTATGGAAAGCATGTGTAAGTAGGCACTGGGTGACAAGAGGAAAGAATGATAAAGGAAAACTGTAACGCAGAAAATTGTATGAGATGACCCTGTAGGAAAGCAGGGCAGGGCTTTGTAGGCCATGCTAAGGATTTTGGACATGGGAAGCCATTGAATGGTGTGTTCTTTTCATTATTTATTAAGGTAAAGTACATATAACATAAAATTAATCCTTGTAAGCATTTTTTTATGTTATGTTATGTTATTTTTTGAGACGGAGTCTCACTCTGTTGCCCAGGCTGGAGTGCAGTGGTGCCATCTCAGCTTACTGCAAGCTCCAGCTCCCAGCTTCAAGCCATTCTCCTGCCTCAGTCTCCTGAGTAGCTGCGACTACAGGCGCCCGCCACCACACCCGGCTAATTTTTTGTATTTTTGGTAGAGACGGGGTTTCACCGTGTTAGCCAGGATGGTCTCGATCTCCTGACCTCGTGATCCGCCCGTCTCAGCCTCCCAAAGTGCTGGGATTACAGGCGTGAGCCACTGCGCCTGGCCCCTTGTAAGCGTTTTTAAGTGTACAGTTCAATGGTATTAAGTATATTCATATTGGTGTGCAGTTATCACCACCAGTCATCTCCAGAACTTTTTCATCTTCCCAAACTCTGTAAATGGTTTTTTTTAAAGCAAGAATGTGGTATCAGAAAAGCATTTTGTATATGTGTTAAGTATCTTATTTAATTTAATTAATTTATTTATTTATGAGATGGAGTCTCGCTCTGTTGCCAGGCTGGAGTGCAGTGGCGCGATCTCGGCTCACTGCAACCTCTGGTCACTGCAACCTCCACCTCTAGGGTTCAAATGATGCTCCTCCCTTAGCCTCCCAAGTAGCTAGGACTATAGGCGTGTGCCCCCATGCCCAGCTAATTTTTGTATTTTTAGTAAAGACGGGGTTTCATCATGTTGGCCAGGATGGTCTTGATCTTTTGACCTTGTGATCCGCCCACCTCAGTCTCCCAAAGTCCTGGGATTGCAGGCATGAGCCACTGTGCCCGGCCATCTTATTTATTTTAAAAATGTGTGTATTTATAGATTTAGGAGGTATAAGTGCAGATTCCTTACATGCATATATTGCATAGTGGTAAAGTCTGGACTTTTAGTGTATCTGTCACCCAAATAGTGGACATTGTATTCAACTGGTAATTTTTCTTTTCTTTTTTTTTTTTTTTTTTTGAGACGGAGTCTCGCTCTGCCGCCCAGGCTGGAGTGTAGTGGCCGGATCTCAGCTCACTGCAAGCTCCGCCTCCCAGGTTCCCGCCATTCTCCTGCCTCAGCCTCCCGAGTAGCTGGGACTACAGGCGCCCGCCAGGTCGCCCGGCTAGTTTTTTGTATTTTTAGTAGAGACGGGGTTTCACCATGTTAGCCAGGATGGTCTCGATCTCCTGACCTCGTGATCCACCCGTCTCGGCCTACCAAAGTGCTGGGATTACAGGCTTGAGCCACCGCGCCCGGCCTCAACTGGTAATTTTTCAATTCTCAGCCAACTCCAACCCAGAAAAGCACTTTGAAAAAATGACTTTGGCTGCAGTGTAGTTTGGAAGTAGCCCATGTTAGATACAAGGAGCCTAGCAAAATATTATCACAGTAATTCAAAGGAGAGATAATAGTAGGTTAGACTAGGGTGGTGACTGTGAAGATGAAGAGAAATGAAATAAATTGATAGATAATTAAGAGGTAAAGGTAGGCTGTGCATGGCAGCTCACACCTGTAATCCCAACACTTTGGGAGGCCAAGGTGGGAGGGTTGCTTGAGCCCAAGAGTTCAAGATCAGCCTGGGCAACACGGGGAGACCCCATCTCTACAAAAATAAAAATAAAAAAAAGCTAGATGTGGTGGTACACACCTGTTGTCTGAGTTACACAGGAGGCTGAGGTGGGAAGATCACTTGAGCCCAGTGAGCCATGATTGCACCACTACACTCCAGCCTAGGAAACAGCGAGAGCCTGTCTCAAAAAAAAAAAAAAAGGAGGTAAAGGTAATAGAAATTGGAGATGAACTGAATCTAAGGAATGAAAAAGAGTAGTATTAAAAATGACACAGGGCCGGGCGCGGTGGCTCAAGCCTGTAATCCCAGCACTTTGGGAGGCCGAGACGGGCTTATCACGAGGTCAGCAGATCGAGACCATTCTGGCTAACACAGTGAAACCCCGTCTCTACTAAAAAATACAAAAAAACTAGCCAGGCGAGGTGGCGGGCGCCTGTAGTCCCAGCTACTCGGGAGGCTGAGGCAGGAGAATGGCGTGAACCTGGGAGGCGGAGCTTGCAGTGAGCCGAGATCCGGCCACTGCACTCCAGCCTGGGTGACAGAGCGAGACTCCATCTTAAAAAACAAAAAGACACAGGCCGGGCACAGTGGCTCATGCCTGTAATCCCAGCACTTTGGGAGGCTGAGGCAGGTGGATCATTTGAGGTAAGGAGTTTGAGACCAGCCTGGGCAACACGGTGAAACCCCATCTCTACTAAAAATACAAAAATTAGCCAAGCATGGTGGTACACGCCTGCAATCCCAGCGACTCGGGAGGCTGAGGCAGGAGAATTGCTTGAACCCAGGAGGCAGAGGTTGCAGTGAGCCGAGATCACGCCACTGCACTTCCGCCTGGGTGACAGAGCAAGACTCTATCTCAAAAAAAAAAAAAAAAAATGACACCTATTTTCTTATTGCCCTGAGCAGAGACAGTGATCATTGACATAGGAAACACTGACTTCAGTGTGTTTATGTATGTATGTGTATGAGACAGAGTCTCACTCTGTCCCCCAGGCTGGAGTGCAGTGGTGCTACCATGCCTCACTGCTTCTGGGTTCAAGTGATTCTCATGCCTCAGCCTCTCAAGTAGCTGGGATTACAGGCGCCTGCCACCATGCCCAGCTAGTTTTTTTGTTTGTTTGTTTTTTTGAGATGCAGTTTCGCTCTTGTTGGCCCTGAAGTGAATGGCACGATCTTGGGCCACTGAAACCTCAGCCTCCCAGGTTCAAGCGATTCTCCTGCCTCAGCCTCCTGAGTAGCTGGGATTACAGGTGCCTGCCACTATGCCCAGCTAATTTTGTATTTTTAGTAGAGATGGGGTTTCACCATGTTGGCCAGGCTGGTCATGAACTCCTGACCTCAGGTGATCTGCCCACCTTGGCCTCCCAAAGTGCTGGGATTACAGGTATGAGCCACTACGGCCAGCCTAATTTTTGTATTTTTAGTAGAGTCGGCGTTTCTCCATGTTGTCCAGGCTGGTCTTGAACTCCTGACCTCAGCCTGACCTCAGGTGATCTGCCCATCTTGGCCTCCCAAAGTGCTGGGTTATAAGCATGAGCCAGTGTGCCTGGTTCCAGTGTATTTATTATTAAGTGATAAGGGCAAGCTGCAGAACTATTTATGTAGTATGATTTTGTTCTTAGTTAAAAATATGAGTATGAATATTGCGTTTAAGAAATATCAAGAAGACACAAATAACTGCAGAATGAATATGGAGGATTGGAGATACTTTACTTTTCAGTCTGTGTCCTTTGGAACTAGTGACATTTCTTGTGAGCATATATCCTACTTATAATATTTTTTTAACACTTCATTCACAGATTCTGAGAGGTTTGTATACAGTGTTGAAATAATTGAAATAAAGTTAATTGAAGCACTTCTTCTAATCAGCTGTGAAATCTATAGCTTTTAAGTATGTTGTGTGAGATGAATAAGTTTTGATATCTTTCAGTGTAATTCTCACTTGTCATAAAATCAGCTAGATGGGATATGCTTTAGAGCAGTGGTCCCCAGCCTTTTTGGCACCAGGGACTGGTTTCGTGGAAGATAACTTTTTCATGGACTGGGGTTAGGGGGCTGGGGCAGGTGGTTTTGAGATGAAACTGTTCCACTTCAGGCATTAGATTCTTATAAGGAGCGCACAACCTCAATCCCTCACGTGGGTAGTTCACAATAGAGTTTGTGCTCCTATGAGAATTTAATGCTGCCACTGATGTGATAGGAGGTGGAGCTCAGGCAGTAATGCTTGCTGGCCCTCCGCTCACCTCCTGCTGTGTGACCCAGTTCCTAACAGGTCACCGACCAGTATTGGGCTAAGGCCCCCAGTGTTGGGGACCTCTGCTTTAGAGACTGTGCAGGCAGGGCAGCTTATTTACAGTGTGTTTTGTTTCGTCCTTTCCAAATGGCTTTTTGAAATCCTTTCTATAGGACATTCAGTGTCTCTGCTATGTTGTGTCATCCCTTCTCTTCGTTTCCTACGTCACTCCTTCCCTTCCCAATTCATACATTTATATACAGCTGACTCCCAGAGTACAATAGGAGAATCAGAATTTGGAATGTTTTTTCCATATCCTCGAGGTAGATGCATTTCCTCAGTCAGATATAGCAGGGCAAAAGATGCTTCATTCTGCCTTTCCTTAGACACCAGTGAGCTTGGAATACAAGGTTGTCCATGGAGGCAACTAGTAGGGTGTTGGGGGCATTCATTAAAGAAGAACAAATTTGAGAGTAGAGAAAATGAGTTCCTTTTCAAGTTCCTACAGGACATGCACATGCAGATCCTCACTGACCAAGAAAGCACCATGAGTTTTTATTTGGGGGTTACAAATATATTTTAGTGAGTAGGTAAATTTACAGATGACAAATCCTTGAATGATACGGACTGACTGTACATAAAGTTGTGGGTGGGTGAGATTACCTAGGGAAAGTGAGAAGATGGCCTAGAACAAACCCTTGAGGAATGAATACCAACATAGAGGGGACAGGCAGTGAAATAGGCTTGTTCAAAGGAGAGTAAGAATAAATAGCCAAAGAGATCGAAGGGAAACCTGGAGAGAATGGTCTTAGAAACCAAGGTTTCAACATAGGAGAAAGTGGTCAAATGTTATAAAGAGATCAAGTGAGAAATGAAACCTCATTAGATTAAAAACTTGAAAGTCTTGGTGACTTTGATGATAATGACAGCACTTACAGTGCAATCCTGAGTATTGAATCCAGATTGAGGAGTGAATGGATGCAAAATAAGGAAGGAGACAACACATCTAGACAACAAATGTAATTCAAGCTTGTCTGAAAACGTTTATAAGGATGGGGGAGGGGTGGAAGGGAAGAATTACGTGGGGCATAAGGAAACTTGTGGTGGTGGCTATGTCTGTTGTTGATTGTGGTGATGGGTTTCTCAGGTATATACATATTTGAAAAACTCAGCAAATTGTAGAGTTTAAATATGTACAGTTTCTTCTATAAATTATATTTCAGTAAAGCTGTTAAAATTTTTTGAATAAAAGTTTATCTTCAAAAGGCAGAGTAGTAGCAAAGATAATGTGAAGTTAAGGAACATGTAAGTGTGGGGGGGTTAAAGCCAGATTTATTAGAGATAATTTACATACCATGAAATGTACTCATTTAAAGTGAATGAGTCTCAGCTACTT
This sequence comes from Rhinopithecus roxellana, assembly GCF_007565055.1. Lineage (NCBI taxonomy): Eukaryota > Metazoa > Chordata > Mammalia > Primates > Cercopithecidae > Rhinopithecus > Rhinopithecus roxellana. Next base: position 131,448,830 of record NC_044553.1, on the reverse strand, counting down.
GGGAGGCTGAAGTGGGAGGATCACTTGAGCCCAGAAGGTAAAGGCTGCAGTGATCACGCCACTGCACCCCAGCCTTGATGGCAAAGCAAGACCCTGTCTCTAAAATATGAAAAACAAAGTTAATAAATCACCTGTGATTTCCTTTTGTGTTTTGTTTTTAAGATGGGAACTACTTGAGCATAATTAAATGCTTTTTACAAAGAAGCATGTAGAGAATGGATTCGTTTTAAAATGAAGGAAGAATGCTGCTTCTATTTTAACAGGTGCAGGTGGAAAATAGGCTGGAAATTCACCTCAGTTTGTGGTATTGGTGGCTTGAGATTGATGGAATTTTATTCTGAAGACTTACTTTCTCAAGGAAATAGGAAGTGAAGACAGATATAGGAGAGTGAGTAGAGAAGTTGAGGAACTGGATTTTGGGGACAATGGAATAGCTAGAGAATAGGAGAGAGAAGCTTGAAGAAATGTGAGCCATTACTAGACAATAATAAAGTGCAACTGCAGCTGGTTTGATCTTCACTGTGTATATTTAAATATATTAGTATCTATATAAGTATAATTGGTAACAGTAATGATTAATTAAAGTAGGTTTCAGAGCTTGTCTTGCAATTCTATCTGCTGGTATAACAGAGATAATTTTTTTTTTTTTCCTTGGGACAGTTTTGCTCTTGTTGCCCAGGCTAGAGTGCAATGGTACAGTCTCGGCTCACCGCAACCTCTGCCTCCCGGGTTCAAGCAATTCTCCTGCCTCAGTCTCCTGAGTAGCTGGGATTACAGACATGTGTCACCACACCCAGCTAATTTTATATTTTTAGTAGAGACAGAGTTTCTCCATGTTGGTCAGGCTGGTCTCGAACTCCCGACCTCAGGTGATCCGCCCACCTCAGCCTCCCAAAGTGCTTGGGTTACAGGGGTAAGCCACCGCACCTGGCCTACAGAGATAATTTTTTTAATGGAGGAGGAATTTTAATGTAACAAATGAAATATTACCCATAGGAAACTTAATCTAGTGTTTCTCAAAGTGAGATCCCAGGACTTTTTCAAGAGTTGTAAGCCGAGTATTAAATCACAACATGCCACTCTTCTCACTAAATTTCTTTGTTTTGGAAAATATCGTTATTTTTTATTAGAAATATGTTATTCAACTTACCACACAATGGAGTTAATTATTTTAAAATGAATTAAATATCTTAAAAAAAAATTTTTTTTTTTTAGATGAAGTCTCACTCTTGTCCTCGAGGCTGGAGTGCACTGGTGCTATCTCGGCTCAGTGTAACCTCCGCCTCCCGGGTTCAAGTGATTCTCTTGCCTCAGGCTCCTGAGTAGCTGGGATTACAGGCACCTGCCACCACGCCTGGATACTTTTTGTATTTTTAGGAGAGACGGGGTTTTACCATGTTGGCCAGGCTGGTCTCGAACTCCAGACCTCAGATGATCCACCCACCTCGGCCTCCCAAAGTGCTGGGATTACAGGCTTGAGCCACTGTGCCCGGCCAAATGTTCTTATTTTTAATTTCTACTACAGTAATTATTAGTAGCTATAACTGACACCTTGGGATCCTCAATGTAATTAAGTCCTGAGACCAAAAATTTTGAGAACTATTGATTTTTAAAAATCTTTTTAGGTTCAGGAGTACAGGTGCAGGTTTGTTACACGGGTAAATTGCATGTCACTGGGGTTTGGTGTCCAAATGCTTTCATCACCCAGATAGCATGGTACCTGATAGGTAGTTTTTCGACCATCACCCTCCCACCTCAAGTAGGCTCTGGAGTCTATTGTTCCCCATCTTTGTATCCACGTGTATTCACTGTTTAGCTCCCGCTTATAAGTGAGAACATGCAGTATTTGGTTTTCTGTTCCTGCATTAATTTGCTAGGATAATGACCTCCAGCTGCATCCATGTTGCTGCAAAAGACATGATTTCAGGATTTTTAATGACTTCATTGTATTCCATGGTATATACATACCGCGTTTTCTTTATCCAGTCCACCACTGATGGGCATCTATGTTGATTCCGTATCTTTGCTATTGTGAATAGTACTGTGATGAACATAAAAGTGCATGTGTATTTTTGGTAGAACAATTTGTATTCCCTCAGGTATATACCCAGTAATGGGATTGCTGGATTTCAACAGTATGCTTCATCAATTAAAGTAATATACTAAGAATCTACCTGTAATTGTCTACTAACATATTTTTTAATGCTGGTATTATTTTTGGTTGTAAATAAATTGGCAGAATCCTAGCTCATCCTTTAGCTTGCAATTAAAATCTTACCAGATTATGCAGAACATATGGCATGCTGAAGTGGATTTTCTATTGGGTAAATTCTGGAGGTCATTCTTCAGATTTGCAGAGGTAGAGATTAAGGGGCTGAATGTAGAATTCATACTCATTTGTTATGTTATTTCGTCTCATTATAACTCACTGTTAAATGAGATGGAAGGGCTTTCTTATCCCTTTGGTTTAGGGATATAAAGTACTTATTCATTTGTTACTCGGAATTGTGCCAACATGTATAAATAGGATAGAACAGATGGAGAATTGAGCATATGGATGCTAGAAATGCATGTGTTTACCACTTAAACCATTTTGCTGTATTAAATGATTTGTCAAATGGTTTTGGAGACCATACCTTTCTGAGATAAGGACTGCCATTGTGCTAGAAGTTACAACAGATAGTATTTTTAGTATTTTAATAACAAGCATTTCTTATTTTGTGTGTGGCCATAGCACAGAAAGTAGAGCTCTTATTATTTCAGTATTTCTCAGAGGCAAGTTCCTAATCCAGTGGCTGACCTACCATGTAACATGTAATAATCTGTGATTTCAGAAGATTTTGGTGCAAAGTATTATGCCAAATTAGAAGTAGCTGAATATAATTTATCAAGATAAAAGCAGAGATGCACCAAATAAAAAATAAAGTGGGAAAATAATCACAGACTGAAATTTTAAATTTTTATTATATAAATTTGAAAACATGGATAAAGTTGGTAATACTCTTAGGTTATATAAATGACAAAAACTGACTCTAAAACAAATTGAAAATATAGATAGAACAGTTCATGTAGAAGAAATACCATAAGATATTAAAGAGGTACCTTATCTTCTATTCCCAACATAGGCAACCCCCAACCCTTAACATAGGCTCCAGGCCCAGATCATTTCATAAGGAACACTATTAAAAGCTTTACTAAAAAGACAAAATTGATGCTTTATCTGTTTCCTAAAGCTTTATAAGTTTCTTTTATAAGCCTATAAATTCTTTTTACATATGTAGTATTTAAAAACTTGATAGCATCCAAAAAGGAGACTATAGTCTAAATTAATTTATAGATATCAACACAAAGCTCTTGATAAAATATTAACAGACACCAGCAACCCAATTAAAGAGTATGTACCTTCATTCATTAGTATCTAATGACAGAATAAAGGAGCAAATGTTTTTTATATTAGGATAAGGCAGCCCCTTACATACATACACACAGAGACTTCCCACTAATTCCCACTGACTAGGATTAGAACCAAATGCCCACGTCATAGTTGTGAGGAAAGCTAAGGAAGCAATTACTTTGTATTTTCGACCTGTACCATAGAGGGAGGTAGGTTCTTCCAGCAGGGATGCTGGTTGAAAGAATGCCTGTCATGTAGGCAACTAACAATGTCAGCCACAGTTACTATATCATATTTATTCTTCTTAAATATCTATCCTCTCTGTCCTCTTGTTCATTTTCCTACTGCCACTACTTTAGTCAGGTCCTTATCTTTTTTCCCCCTTAGACCATTATAAGAACTCTACTATTCTTGCTTCCAATCTGTCTCTCCTCCAGAGTGTTATCTCAGTGTTGTAGTAGTGATCTTCCTAATTGCAGATATGGTCTTGTCACTTACCTACCTCATGTTCTTCAGTGGTTCTGTAATAAAATCCTAGACCAGTATCTAGAACACTTTAAAAGCATATGCTTTTGTGGTCAGGCACAGAGGCTCACACTTGTAATTCCAGTACTCTGGGAGGCCAAGGCAGGAGGATCACTTGAGCCCAGGAGTTTGAAGCCTGTGCAACATAGGGAGACCCTGTCTTTACAAAAAAAACAGAAAAAATTTGCCAGACATGGTGGCATGTGACTGTGGCCTCAGCTACTCAGGAAGCTGAGGTAAGGAGGTAGAGGCCTAAGTAAGCCATGCTCGCATCACTGCACTCCTGACTTGGTGAGAGAGTGAGAACCTGTCTCAAAACACAGCATATACTTTTAAGCTATACAACTTGAGTTTGAATTTGGGCTTTGTGATTATTAGCTTTGTACAAGTGTTCTGAGAATTGAGTGAGTAAATACAGTACATTAAAAACAACACTGCCTGGTACGTGGTAAATGCACAATAAATGTTAGTTGCCGCTGCTGCTCTTGTCATTGGTTAGATGCCAACTGAATACTGAAGTTTTTATCTGCATGTTTTTTTCCTTCATTGGATTTTTAATACTAGAAATTAAATATCTTCTCTTGAATGTTGGCCTGAAGCATTTGATAGATGTTTGGTATCTGAGTGATATGCACTGACCACACCAACCTGTTCTAGTATTAAAAATTCTATTGTTTTTCCCAGATAGGACATTTTCCAGTGCTTATAATTTTATTGCCTTTGTGACAATCTTCTGCACCTACAATAATGTTTCATTTCAAAGCTGCCTCACAGTATAACTTTTTGGAAGATAACTCTGTGTGACAAGTAGTGATCCAAAGTTAATGTCAGCCATGTGTAGTACCAATGAAATAAGTACCAATGAAATAAGTAGGGAGCAGATACATTGTCTTCACAGCTAAATTTGCTGGCATGCTGGCAGACATCATAATTTGCTCTTTTACCTGAAACAGTAAAAATTTAAAGAAATGGGGCCAGGGACAGTGGCTTACACCTGTAATTCCAGCACTTTGGGAGGCCAAGGCAGGAGGATCACTTGGGCCCAGGGGTTTGAGACCAGCCTGCAATGTAGTGAGACCTTGTCTCTCTAAAACAATTTTTTTTTTTTTAATTTAAAGCAATGTCTTTGCATCAGAGCAGTGAGATATTTGAGAGAAGTTCAACTTCATTTGTTACTCTTAAGGACTTATTTTCTTTGTGGCCTAGTATGCAGTAAGATTTCTGTTACATGATGTTATTAGGGAATAGTTGGAATATCTATTTGATATTCCATCCTATTTGAAGGTAGGTTTTGAACTCCAGTAGCTTAGCTCTAGAGGGTTCTCTCCCTTAAGTACTATATTGTAGTTTTATAACATAAAACGATCACTCATGACAGTTTAAAAATTGTTTATTAAAAACAATGTTGAATATAGTTTAAACTTTAAAATATTTTTAAATCAAAGTAATATAAGCTCTTGGTTACAAAACAACAGGCATGGTAACCTGTAGTCCCAGATACTCTGGAGGCTGAGGCAAAAGGATTGCTTGATGCCAGAGGTTCGAGGCTATAGAGGTCTGTGATCCTGCCTGTACTGCACTTCAGCCTTGGCAACACAGCAGACCTCATCAATCAATCAATCAATCAACACTTTTTCTACCCCATTTCCATTCTAATAGTGATGCTTTTAACCATTTTTGTTTGTGCTTTTACCATTGGTAATATTTTAATTTTTTAAAGATAATACAGTTTTACTGATTACTCTTAATTTACCCATTTTTCTACTGTTCTCTACTCTAAAAAGAAAGGATGACTTAACACACACACCCTTTTACCTTTGACCCTTTTCCACTTAGATTTTTGGAATTAAATTATTATTTTTAGTTCTACTGTTGGTATCCTACACTCATAAATTTATTGTTCCATTAACTTTAGGTAGTATATCTTGATTCCCCACCATGTAAAATAAAAATACTAAAACCCTTTACTCTCTTACCTTCAAGCTTATATCTGCTGTTTTCCTTTTATTTGTAACATTATGTAGGTCAGTATATTAGTCCATTCTTACACTGCTATAAAGAAATACCTAAGATGGGTAATTTATAAAGGAAAGAGGTTTAATTGACTCACAGTTCCACATGGCTGGGGAGGCCTTGGGAAACTTACAATCATGTTGGAAGACAAAGGGAAAGCAAGGACCATCTTCACATGGCGGCAGGAGAGAGAAGCTCAGTGAGAGCACAGGAAAAAGACTGCCACTTTTAAAACCATCAGATCTCATGAGACTCACTATCACAAGAACAGCATGGGGGAAACTGCCCCCGTAATCCAGTCACCTCCCATCAGGTTCTTCCTGTGACACATGGCGATTACAATTCAAGATGAGATTTCAGCGGGGACACAGAGCCAAACCATACCAGTCATTTGCATTCTGTCCTATAGCCATTAATTAAATCTCCCATTCTGTGTCTTGAGTTTATTGTAAAAGTTTTCATTATTATGACTTTTAATATTGTTTAGTGTAGAGCTAAGTAATGTGGTACATTTTCTTCTCTATGAGACCAATAATTCATTGATGTATTTAGCAGATATTTATGGAGTCTGCTGTGTACCAGGCAATGTTCTAAGTACTGCAAATACAGCAAGCAACAAAGCAGAGAATAGACAAAATCCTTGCACCGTGCTTGCATCCTAGTGGGTATTAGACTATGAATAAGTAAATATATAAAATATCTGGTATGTTCAAAGAGAATTAGGGTTGTGAGACAGGCACACTGCGGGAGGGAACAGCCTGAGGTAAACAACCACTGGGCCAGATGGTGCAATTTGCCTGGGGTGGGGTTGGTGTTTGGGCATCAGTGGATGTCCCCGCTGCTCGTTTATCAGGTGGGGAAGCTGAGGCCCATGGGACATGAGGTCACTGGGCTACTGTCGGCCATCCAAAGTAAGTCTCTGTCTTCGTAATCTACTGTTTTCAAGGTTGGAAATCTTGTTTACACATAGGAGGCAGCAAGGAACTGCAGAAATTGGCAGCCAGGGCCCAGCATCCTGCCAGTGAGAGACCAAGTATATAGTCAGATGGCTAAACAATCACTTCTGTAACATTTGGCCTCAAATGGCCAGAGCCCAGTCAGTAACTGCCAGCTTTCCTAATCTCTGTCCCTGCTTCCAACTCTGGACCAACCAGAGAAAGCCAAGTGTGTCCCCCCAACCGCCCGCACCCCTGGCTAGTCACATAGGATGCTCTGCCTTGAGTTTCTGCCACCAGCTTCCCCAGGCCAGCAGCCTCCATCTAGACACTCCTAGAGCCTGCCCTGTGAAGGTTTTCCACTCTTCTGCCTGCCCTCAAGTTTTTACCACACTAACCTCATTGCTAGCAAGCTCTGAATAAATAGCCGTTGCCAGTTCTTAAAAAAAAAAAAAGGCCGGGGTTGGGGGGAGGTTTAAGTATAAAGGGAGTGTGCGGGGCAGGGGTTACAATTTAAAATAGAATGGTTAATGGCTGGGCACAGTGGCTCACGTTTGTAATCCCAACACTTTGGGAGGCTGACATAGGAGGATCACTTGAACCCAGGAGTTTGAGACCAGCTTGGGCAACATAGCAAGACCCCATCTCTATTTAAAAACAAAAAACAAAAACAAAAAAAAATGGGATGGTTAGGGAATCCCTCACTGAAAAAGTAACTTTTGAGCAAAGACACAAAGAAAGTGAGAAAGCAAGCATTTCAGGTTGCCTGAGGGAAGTAGATTGTAAACGGAGTGGCAAGTACAAAGGCTCTGGGGCAGAAGAGTGCCTAGTATACTGGAGGCACAGCAAGGAGGCCAGTGTGTTTAGAGCAAAAGGATAGGGAGAGATGACATTAGATAAGTAACAGGATACCACATTGGTTTAGTACTTTTCAATACTGTCAGCCCTATCACCTACATTTTCAGTACAAACATGTTAACAGTATTCCTTATACTATCTGAAATGAAATGCATACATAGTATAACCTACTTATGCTTACATAACTAAGTATATAAAGAAATAACAGAAATTTTAGATAAAATTATATCCAGTATGTAAATGGACCTAATGATACTAGAAGACCTAAAGTAGTACACTTTTACAGAGAATTGCAGTGGGTAAGATACCTGCAAATGTAGACAGCAATGATGTGTTGGTAACTCATATACCACAGTGGATTGTAAATGGTGATGTTATTTTCTGAAGTGGTAAACAACTCTTGATAAAATTCTTATTAAAGTCTAACCTTCCTTTGATTGACATAGCAATTTGTGCAAAAAATACTGTGTATATATATGTAAAATGGAGTTACATCTAATCTAAAATAATTATGAGTAAGTTTCTAAGTAAATGTCCAGTAGGACATTCAAATGTCAAACAGGAAGCCAGATGGCTGTCATCCATGGGTCCTTGTCCACTACCCAAGAATAATTTTCCCAGTCATTGTTACCAAAAATGCCCACATACATTTTCTCAACACTCCCCATTGACAAACTACTGGTGTAGGGCCTTATAGACCATTGTAAGGATTTTGGCTTTTATTCAGAATGAATAAAAGGAAATAATTAGGAAGCTATTGGAGAGTTTTGAACAGAGGAGTAGGATTGTACGACTTATATGTTAAAAGAATCATTCTGGCTCCTGTGCTGAGATTCAGCTATAGACGAACAAGGGTGATAACAAAGAGATCATTTAAGAGGCTTTTACAGAAGTCCAGATGGAAGATGATGTGACTTATGTTAGGGTAATGGCAGAGGAAGTGGTAAGACGGGGTCAGATTCTGGATATATTTTGTAGGTAGAGCTGATATCATTTATTGATAGATTAGATTTGTGAAGTGTCACAAGAAAAAGAGAAGTCAACTTTTTTTTTTTTCTTTGCTTGTTTTTTAAGAGACAGGATCATCCTCTGTTACCCAGGCTGGAATGCAGTGGCACAGTCATAGCTCACTACAGCCTCAAAGTCCTGAGCTCAAGTGATCCTCTTGCCTCAGCCTCCTGACTAGTTGGGACTACATACAGATGCCCAGCTGATTTTTAATTTTTTTGTAGAGGTGGGGGTCTCGCTATGTTGTCCAAGCTGGTCTTAAACTCCTGGCCTCAAGCAATCCTCCCACCTCAGCTTCCCAAAGCACTGGGATAACAGGTGTGAGCCACTGCACCTGAACTGTACCAACATTTTTGATTTGAGCAATTGGAAGGGTGGAGTTCCCATATATTAATTTGGGGAAGACTGTTGATAGTAGAGTAGATTTGTGAATGGGGGATGAAATCAAGCATTCAGTTTTGATGCTGTTTTAAATGGTAGATTTTTAAATATAATTTTCTGCTTATTGCTGTTATAAAAATATTAACCACTTTTATATATTGAAATTAGATCTAGGCCGGGCGCGGTGGCTCAAGCCTGTAATCCCAGCACTTTGGGAGGCCGAGACGGGCGGATCACAAGGTCAGGAGATCGAGACCATCCCAGCTAATATGGTGAAACCCCGTCTCTACTAAAAATACAAAAAGCTAGCTGGGCAAGGTGGCGGGCGCCTGTAGTCCCAGCTACTCGGGAGGCTGAGGCAGGAGAATGGCGTAAACCCAGGAGGCGGAGCTTGCAGTGAGCTGAGATCCAGCCACTGCACTCCAGCCTGGGCGACAGAGCGAGACTCCGTCTCAATTAAAAAAAAAAAAAAAAAAAAGAAATTAGATCTAGCAACCTTACTAAATGCAGTTATTATAGTATTTTATTTGAATCTTCTTTTGTTTTTTTCTACTAATACAATAATACAGTCTATGAATATTATAGTTGTATTTCTTCCATTTCAATTTTTATAATTTCTTTTTCTTGCCTCATTGCACTGGGCAGAGCTTGTGGTACAGCGCTGGGTAGAATTGGTGATAGCAAGTGTTCTTGCCTCCCCTCTACTCTTAGTTAAGATATATATAGATATAGATACATTTTTTTGAGACAAGAGTTTTGCTCTGTCACCCAGGCTGGAGTGCAGTGGCATGATCTTGGCTTACTGCAACCTCCACCTCCCAGGTTCAAGCAATTCTTGTGCCTCAGCCTCCCGAGTAGCTGGGATTACAGGCATGCACCATCAACACCCAACTAATTTTGTATTTTGAGTAGAGATGGGATTTTGCCTTGATAGCCAAGCTGGTCTCGAACTCCTGGCCTCAAGTGATCTGCCCACCTTGGCCTCCCAAAGTGCTGGGGTTACAGGTGTGAGCCACCATGCCTGGATGGTTAAGATATATTTTTAAAACTATGAATGAAAACTGAATTTTAGCAAAAGTTTTTCTGTACTTATTGAGATGATTGTAATTTTTTTTTTTTTAAGACAAAGTGTTGCTTTTTTTGAGACAAGCAGGCGCCACCACACCTGGCTCATTTTGGTATATTTTGTAGAGATAGGGTTTCACCATGTTGGCCAGGCTGGTCTTGAACTCCTGGCCTCATGTAATCTGCCTGCCTCAGCCTCTCACAGAGCTGGGATTACAGGCATGAGCCACCATGCTCAGCTGAGATGATTATGATTTTTTTCTTAATTGTTAAGTGGTTTATTTCATTGATTATATATTTTGAATAGTCAACCAACTTTACATTCCTGAAATAAACTCAGCTTAGTACCCATCATGATCAAGTTGAATTTATTGAGTATGTTAAGGGATTCTGTTTGCTAATATTTTGTTCAGAAACTTCACATCTATGTTTTTGAGACAGATTGGCCTGTAAAGTTTCCTTTCTTGTAGTAATGCCCTTGTGAAATTTTGTATTAACAGAATTGAGGCTGGATTATAGTTTTGGCAAGGCTCTGTCTTCCTCTGATTTACTTCCATACCTAGGACATACTTTTCCAGGTGTTCCAGATGAAAGCCTGGGGTGTTCAATGTAGCCCATTCCTCTGGTAGGTCCTGAAATCTAATCCTTCTCTCCTCAGCAAGATGAGAATGCCCAAAACTCATTTTGTTTAACATGTTCCTTTGTTTTCTTTACTTCTTTTGAATTGGTAGTTAGTTTTAGAGCCTTGGTTATATTTAGTCCCCCCCGCCCCCAGAAATACTTCATTGGTGGTGTTCACTATTAATCAGAAGGCACACAATAGCTGATTGTCATTCTTTTGTGATGAAAATAGCAATAGTTCTTTCATGATCTTTGCCTGGGTTTATTCATTAAGGGTTGCAAAATGACTATATTCCAATTCTGTCATCTTTTCTTCGTTTTAAAGAAGAATAATGGTAAGTTAATATATGTAATAACAGTAAACTGTAAACCATGACTTAAATAGGAGAGTTGCAGGTAAGCTTTAACAGAGAGATTGTGTGAGGTAGCTGAAAGAAGATAGATCTAGAAATCAAAAGAGCAGAATTCTATTCCTGGCTTTGTTAATTTTACTAAGTTATATGACCTTGTATAACTCACTTAACTTTTTGGACACGTAATGTCACATTTGAAAATTAAAGTTTTGGGATCTCACATTTTTTTCAGCTCTAAACTTATATGATTAAACACAGCTGCTTAGGTCATACAGTCTATTCAGATGGAATTGTAGCCCAAATTTATAGTTAAAGAATAGCCCATTTTAATTTAACTACTCCTCTTTGGTTAAAGTCTCAAAACAAGTTTTGCTATTGTATTGTGCACATCTACGTACTATGTTTGCTATATAGCATAGGCTATGTATGTACATGTTAAGATACTGTAAAGCTCCTTATAACTTGATGAATATTATGTCACTTTTGTTAATGTTGAGAACTGCTGACTATAGAGTCTCTCACGTCAGAGATCTGCATTTCTTCTGATGGATAAATCACGAAAGCAGGGGGAGGGAATCTATTTTTTAAATACTTTTTTCAAGAAAGGGAAAAATGACTTAATTCATCCAAGAATGAAATTCCACATACTAGTTTTTCCAAAGTACATTTTTGTGAATAAAAGTTTCTTACTCAGAAGGAGTTTGGAAAAGGCATACAAACAAAAGAAGTCCCAATGTCAAATATTTTAGCCATTAAGCATAAATCAGCTGCAATTCTTCAGTGAGATAGTGTCTCAGAGAAGAAAAGGGATCTCTTTAATAATGTTTATTTCAGTGGGCATGTTTTTCTCATAGTCTAATAAGACACAAAGCTTATTTCTGTTTCCACATTTCTACAATAGTCCATAAGTGAAATAATTTTGTTCCCTTCTACCAAGTCTTCCTTTTTTTTTTTTTTTTGTTTTTTTTTCTTTTTGGCTGGCATAAATAGCTATATGTGACCAATTGAACTGATTAAGCTAAGTGATAGAATGATACCCATTGGAAATACTTTGAAACTTGTATCCATTCCTCAGATCCTATAGGTAACTCAGAGATCATAAAACTCTACTTTCTCATTTTATTATTAATACAAAATGAAAACATGGAGGGATTGAGTTGAAGGTAGTAGTAGAAATAAGCCTTAATATAGAAAATGAGAGAAAGCACAGGTATGTAGTACTGCAGATAAGAAAGTGGGGAGATTCAACCACAGACCCCAAAAAATTAAGATATGTGAATACTTGGAGTATATGCTAATACCTTGTTTTTATTTTTTGAGATGGAGTTTCGCTTTTGTCGCCAGGCTGGAGTGCAGTGGCACCATCTCAGCTCACTGCAACCTCGGCCTCCCAGGTTCAAGTGATTCTCCTGCTTCAGCTTCCTGAGTAGCTGAGATTACAGGCGCCCACCACCACTCCTGGCTAATTTTTTTGTGTCTTTAGTAGAGACGGAGTTTTTCTTTTTTTTCTTTCTTTCTTTTTTTTTTTTTTTTTGAGGCAGAGTCTTGCTCTGTCGCCCAGGCTGGAGTGCAGTGGCCGGAACTCAGCTCACTGCAAGCTCCGCCTCCCGGGTTCCCGCCATTCTCCTGCCTCAGCCTCCCGAGTAGCTGGGACTACAGGCGCCCGCCACCTCGCCCGGCTAGTTTTTTGTATTTTTTAGTAGAGACGGGGTTTCACCATGTTAGCCAGGATGGTCTTGATCTCCTGACCTCGTGATCCGCCCGTCTCGGCCTCCCAAAGTGCTGGGATAAATGTTCTAGGAAAATATACATTACTAGTTAAGCAGGAAAAGAAAAGTTGAATAGGCCCCAACCCTTAAAAAAAATAGAGCTGTTAAAAAACAAAACCAAAAACTGTCTCTTTATCTAAAAGGAACTAATATAGATGGTTTCACAAGTCAGTTCTGTCAAGCACTCAAAGAGTAATTCCTATGCTATTTAACTATACTGGAGTACATAGGAAAATAATGGACAGTTTTCAGATTCTTTTATAGCATTAACAAAATCCTGCTACAACAACCTAATAAAGATAGTGCAGAAAAAGAAAACAATACAGTAGTTCTACTAATGAATATATGGAAAGTATCGCAGATGAGCAGTCTGGGTAAAAGAAAAGAACAAGTAGGCACAAAAATAGCAACAAATGGGAGCTAAAAGTAAATACTAAGGCAGTGGCTCACGCCTGTAATCCTAGCACTTTGGGAGGCTGAGGCAGGAGAATTGCCTGAACCCGGGAGGCAGAGGTTGCAGTGAGCCGAGATCGTGCCATTACACTCCAGCCTGCGCATCAAGAACGAAACTCCATCTCAAAACAAAACACACACACACACGCACAAAATCAAAAAATTAGCCTGGTGTGGTGGCAGACGCCTGTGGTTCCAGCTACTTGGGAGGCTGAGGCAGGAGAATTGCTTGATCCAGGGAGGTGGAGGATGCAGTGAGCTGAGATTGTGACATTGCACTCCAACCTGGGCAACAGAGCAAGACTCCGTCTCAAAAAAAAAAAAAAAAAAAAAAAAAAGATCAACAATCTAAAACCACACACTTCTTCAAAGGAAGCATAGGGTAGTCGTAACAAATTTGGATCTGGCAGTGGATTCTTAAATAAGACATTAAAAAATGAGCAACAAAAGAAAAAATAGATATATTGGATTTCATCAAAATTAGAAACTACTGTGCATCAAAGAATATTATCAGGAAAGTGAAAAGAAACTCTAGAATGGGAGAAAATGTTTGAAAATTATATGTCTGATAAGGATCTAGTGTCCAGAATATATAAAGAACCTTTATATCTCAACAAAAAAGACAACCTAATTTTTAAGTGGGCAAAGGACTTAGAGATTTCTCCAAAGAAGGCCAGGCGCAGTGGCTCATGCCTGTAATCCCAGCACTTTTGGAGGCTGAGTCAGCAGGATCGCTTGAGTCCAGGAGTTTGAGATCAGCCTGGGCAACAAAATGAGACCTTGTCTCAAATTTTAAAAATTAAAAAAAAAAAAAGAAATTTCTCTAAAGAAGATATACAGCTAGCCAACAAACACTTGAAAAGATATTCAACATCATTAGTCAGGGAAATGCAAATCAAAGCCACAGAGATACCACTTCACACTCACTTGGATGGCTATAATTTGAAAAAGAAAAAAAAAAACCCAGAAAACAACAAGTGTTGGCAAGGATGTAGAGAAATTGGAACTCTCATACATTGCTGGTGGGAATGTAAAGTGGTTCAGCTTCTGTGAAAAGCAGATTGGTGGTACCTCAAAAAGCTAAGCATAGAATTACCATATGACCCAGCAATTCACTGCTAGTTATGTACCCCAAAGAACTGAAAACAGGTACTTCAAGAAAAATACATGTTTATAGCACCACTATTCACAATAGCCAAAGATGTAAACAATCCAAATGTCCATTGATGGTAGAATGAATAAACAAAATTGTGGTACATACATACAATGGAATGTCACTCAGGTATGAAAAGCATTGAAATACATGTATGCTATGGTGTGGATGAACCTAGGAAACAGTATGCTAGGTAAACTAAGCCAGATATGAAAGGCCACATATTGTATGATTCCCTTTATGTGAAATATCCAGGATCGGTAAATCCATAAAGACAGAATGCAGACTGGTAGTTGCCGGGGGCTGTGGGGAGGGGCAATGGAGACAACTGCTTAATGTGTACAAGTTTTCCTTTTGGTGCAAGAAAATGTTTTGGAACTAGATAAAGGTGGTGGTTCTACAATGTTGTGAGTATACTAACTACCACTTAATTGTTTATTGTTTATTTTTATGTTTATTTTTCTTGAGGCAATCTCACTGTGTTGCCCAGGCTGGAGTGCAGTGGTGCGATCTTGGCTCACTGCAACCTCCACCTTCTGGATTCAAGCCAGTCTCATGCCTCAGCCTCCCAAGTAGCTGGGATTACAGATGTGCACCACCACACCCAGCTAACTTTTGTATTTTTAGTAGAGACAGGGTTTTACCATGTTGGCCAGGCTGGTCTCGAACTCCTGACCTCAAGTGATGCTCCTGCCTCAGCCTCCCAAAATGCTGGGATTACAGGCATGAGCCACTGTGCCTGTCCTGAATTGTTTACTTTAAAATGATTAATTTTATGTAGTATGAATTACATCTCAAATTTAAAAGCCTTAAAAAGTATTTATTGGCCGGGTGCGGTGGCTTAAGCCTGTAATCCCAGCACTTTGGGAGGCCGAGACGGGCGGATCACGAGGTCAGGAGATCGAGACCATCCTGGCTAACATGGTGAAACCTCGTCTCTACTAAAAAAAATACAAAAAAAAACTAGCTGGGCGAGGTCACGGGCGCCTGTAGTCCCAGCTACTTGGGAGGCTGAGGCAGGAGAATGGCGTAAACCCAGGAGGCGGAGCTTGCAATGAGCCGAGATCCAGCCACTGCACTTCAGCCTGGGCGACAGGGCGAGACTCCGTCTCAAAAAAAAAAAAAAAAAAAAAAAAAAAAAAAAAAAAAAAAAGTATTTATTATTCAGTCCTTATAAATCTTAGCATAATAGGAATAGCATAATACATTCTTTAAATGATTGAAAAACTGTCCCAGAGTCATGAGTAATGGTGAGACATATGCAGTTAATTTGGGAGGAAGACGACGATGCTCTCAAACACCCCTGTTCAACACTGGGTTAGAAGTAGTGGTCTGTTGGACAAAAAAATAAATATTATAAATATTGGAAAGCAAGAATAAAGTTTTTTCGTATTTGTCTCTACAGATGATATCTATCTGAAAAACCCAAGAGAATCAACCAAAAAATGGTTTTAAATGATAGGAAATTTTAGTATGTTGGTTACTTGTAAGATATCCTGAAATCAATAGAAAAACCAGTTGGTCTGGTTGGTTCTGGCAGACTGTGGATTAACTTAACATAGAAATACTCTGAATACAGGCCGGGCATGTAATTCCACACCTGTAATCCCAGCATTTTGGGAGGCCGAGGCAGGTGCATCACCTGAAGTCAGGAGTTCGAGACCAGCCTGACCAACATGGAGAAACACCATCTCTACTAAAAACACAAAATTAGCTGGGCATGGTGGTACATGCCTGTAATCCCAGCTACTTGGGAGTCTGAGGCAGGAGAATCGCTTGAACCCCAGAAGCGGAGGTTGCGGTGAGCTGAGATCGTGCCATTGCACTCTAGCCTGGGCAATAAGAGCGAAACTCCATCTCAAGGAAAAAGAAGAAAAAAGAAATACTCTGAATTCTGAATACAAAAACCTAAAAGTGCTGAATAAATCCTTTTTATTTCCTTTTTAAAAGCATCATTTCAACTTTTATTTTAGAATCGGGGGTTGAATACATTTTTAAACAAATAAACAGTATTTTTCTCTTAAAGATAGCTGAGTTTTCAATGAAGACATATCTCTCCTGTTAATAGAAATTAAAAGGGAAATTGAAAGCAGAGCAGGAATGATGCCAGCTAATGGAGCAGCCTAGGAGAGAAAAAATGTATGAGGCTGGGCATGGTGGCTCACGCCTGTAATCCCAGCACTTTGGGAGGCCAAGGCGGGTGGATCATCTGAGGTCAGGAGTTCGAGACCAGCCTGGCCAACATGGTGAAACTCTATCTGTATTAAAAATACAAAAATTAGCTGGGTGTGGTGGCGTACGCCTGTAATCCCAGCTTCTTGGGAGGCTGAGGCACAAGAATTTCTTGAACTCAGGAGGTGGAGGTTGCAGTGAGCTGATATCGTGCCATTGAACTCCAGCCTGGGCAACAGAGTGAGACTGTCTCAAAAAAAAAAAAAAAAAAAAAAAAAAAAAAAAGAATTTATTAGCTAAAGTCTTTGGTTTCATCATCCAATTTGAAGGCACTGAACTTATACAAAGCAGATAATTAGAACTGAGAACCCAGCATAGAACCAGAACCTCCAATGGGCTTTACAATCCATGAAATAGAGAACTAGAAAAAAAAGCAGAAACAGAAGTTTGCCTGGACTCAAATGGAAAAAAAGGAGCCTCCTAGAAAAAACTGAAATCCTAGGTTTGGACTTCATATATCATAACCTACATGGTATAAGAATCCCCATATTAATATAAAATAGCTCTTAGGATAGTAATATGGCTGGGGTACTGTATTAGTTCGTTCTCATGCTGCTATGAAGAAATACCCAAGACTGGGTAATTTATAAAGAAAAGAGGTTTAATTGACTCACAGTTCCTCATGGCTGGGGAGGCCTCAGGAAACTTACAATCATGGTGGAGGGCACCTCTTCACAGGGCGGCAGGAGAGAGAATGAGAGCCAGCAAGGGAAATGCCAGATGCTTATAAAACCATCAGATCTCATGAGACTAGCTGATTATCCCGAGAACAGCATGGAGGAAACTGCCCCCATGATCCAGTTACTTCCACCTCGTCCTGCCCTCGATGCATGGAGATTATTGCAGTTCAAGGGGAGATTTGGGTGGGAACACAGAGCCAAACCATATCAGGCACCTTTTAGAAACTTATTTTTTTTTGAGACGGAGTCTTGCCCTGTCATCCAGGCTGGAGTGCAGTGGCACAATCTCAGCTCATTGCAAGCTCCACCTCCCGGGTTCACGCCATTCTCCTGCCTCAGCCTCCCGAATAGCTGGAACTGCAGGTGCCCGTCACCTCGCCCGGCTAATTTTTTGTATTTTTAGGAGAGACGGGGTTTCACGGTGTTAGCCAGGATGATCTCGATCTCTTGACCTCGTGATCCTCCTGCCTCAGCTTCCCAGAGTGCTGGGATTACAGGCGTGAGCCACTGCACCTGGCCTAGAAGCAAATTTCATAATCCAGAATGCATGAAATTCCCCCCAAAACGTTTAGCATCAGTAAAGATGACCTTATAACTTTTTAAATGTTATAAATCATATGTAGGCATAATTAGCAGATATAATAAAGGATTATACAATAAGAGACAACAAGAGAATTAGCACTGTAAGACCTTGAGATAACAGACCATAGAAGAGATTATAAAATATATGCATGGAAAATCATTAGGACTCCAGGCTGTCCATCCTTTGGACTCTGGAACTTGTACCAGCAGCATACCCAGGATCTCAGGCCTTCAGCCTCAGAGTTGTATTGTCAGCTTCCTTGGTTCTAAGACTTTTGGACTTGGACTGAACCACACTATTGGTATCCCTGGGTTTCCAGCTTGCAGATAGCCTGTCATGGGACTTCTCATCCTCCATAATTGCATGGCCAATTCCTGTAGTAAGCATTCATTCATCTATCCGTCTGACCATCCATCTGTCCATCCATCCTATTGGTTCTGTCTCTCCGGAAAACCCTAACTTAATATAGTAGACAAGGCTGAACACCTGGGATACCATACTAAATCTGTACTCTCTAAACCCAACAGGAGAGAAATAAGATAATTTTTTTGGAATAGACAGATTTAAGCAGATATTTCATCAAATAAGATGTGGATACAAATAAAAACAAAAGAAAAAACAAAAAAAGATGTGGTTAAGTAGATGCCGAGAACTATTTGTCATTAGGGATATTATGCAAATTTAAAAGGCAAGAGATACCACTATGTACCTATTAGAATGGCTTAAAAATAAAAAGACAATACCAATTGCTGAGCAACTGGAACTCATACATTGCAGGTGGGAAGGTAAAATGGTGAAGACATTTTGGGAAAGAGTATCTTATAAAGTCAGATATTCAATTACCATATGACCAAATTTCTTATATGAAAACCTATAAAGGAATAGTATAATGGCTTTATTATCACCAAAACCGGAAATAACCAAGATATACTTCAACTGGTGATTGGATAAACATAGTGATGTATGCATATGATGAAATATGACTTGGTGGTAAAAGAGCACATAGTGATATATGTATATGATGAAATACTACTCGGTGCTAAAAGAGCATATACTGTATGATTCCATTTATATGACATTCTTTTTAGATGGAGTCTCGCTCTGTCTCCCAGGCTGGAGTGCAGTGACGCTACCTTGGCTCACCGCAACCTCTGCTTCTCAGGTTCAGGCAATTATTGTGCCTCAGCCTCCTTAGTAACTGGGACTACAGGAGCCTGCCACCACGTCCAGCCAATTTTTGTATTTTTAGTAGAGACAGGGTTTCACTGTATTGGCCAAGCTGGTCTCGAACTTCTGACCTCAAGTGATCCACTTACCTCCACCTCCCAAAGTGCTGGGATTACAGGCGTGAGCCACCACGCCCAGCCAATATGATATTCTTTAAAAGGCAAAATTATAGGAATAGAAAACAGATCAGTAGTTGCAGAGGCTGGGGACTGGGTGTGGTGGGGGAGGGCAGGGGGAGGTGTTGATTACAAATGGGCATCATGAGGGAATTTTTGAGGGCGATCAAACTTGATTGTGGTGGTAGTTATACAGCTGTATATATTTGTCACATCTCATAGACCTCTAAACCAAAAAGAGTGAATTTTACTGTATGTTTTTTAAAAATGAATAAACCTATGCCCTACAGGACCATGTATATGAACTAGAGTCATCTCTAAGAACCAGTCTTACTCAGAAATTACAGATACTAGATTTTTAACTATCTTTTTAGTTTTGCTCAGTGATGATGTACTTTTACAGCACCATATTCCAAAATGTCATTAAGCCTCCTAGTCAGCCTCATATTAATAATTCTTTTCAAGTCCAGGCGTGGTGGCTCACACCTGTAGTCCCAGCACTTTGGGAGGCTGAGGCAGGCAGATCATGAGGTCAAGAGATCGAGACCAGCCTGGCCAACATGGTGAAACCCCATCTCTACTAAAAATACAAAAATTAGCTGGGCGTGGTGGCACGCACATGTAGTCCCAGCTACTCAGGAGGCTGAGGCAGGAGAATCGCTTGAACCCGGGAGGCAGAGATTGCAGCAAGCTGAGATTGCACCACTGCACTCCAGTCTGGCGACAGAGTGAGACTCTGTCTTAAAAAAATAATAATTCTCTTCCAAGTGGAAATTCTGTAACTTGAGAGGAAATGAGAAAGTATGAATAATGATGAACTTATTTTAGATGTTTTCACTGAGTTTTCAGAGAGGCTCACTTGTAATTGATAGTTTCAGCCCTGCCAGAGGAAGAATTTGCCAGGGAAGTGACTTTTATTTTAAAAAATTGTAGGAAACAATGTGGTGGAAAGAACCTGTTGTTTTTTAAATTTCCTTATAATAAGAATGAAAAATCAGGAAAAGCTTTCTTGAATTGTGGTAAAGTCAAGTGTGAGACCTTTGGACTTTGAAATCATGAATGTAAACCATATTCTTCCCTGACTAGCTGTGTGTATGACTTTGGGAAAGTTATTCAGCACTCCTGAACCTCATTTCCTTTCCTCAGTTTTAAAATCAAGTGATCAAACATAACTTTCTGAGTAGTTATTAGGTTAGACAAAATATATAAAACATCCAGCACAGTTTCTGGCACATAGTAGGTAATCAGTAAATGTTAATTCCTTTTTAATTAACATTTCCTATGCTGGTCAGTCCAGTTAGGTCTCAGGCTACAAGTTCTTACTTTCTGCGGGATGTAGTTCCAATATCAGTTCAGTTTACTTTTTCTTTTCCTTTTTTTTTTTTCTTTTTTTTGAGATGGAGTTTCTCTCTTGTTGCCCAAGCTGGAGTGCAATGGGGCGATCTTGGCTCACTGCAAGGTTCAAACTCCGCCTGCCAGGTTCAAACGATTCTCCTGTCTCAGCCTCCCGAGGAGCTGGGATTACAGGCACCTGCTTGGCTAATTTTTGTATTTTTAGTAAAGATGGGGTTTCGCCATGTTGGCCCGGCTGGTCTCAAACTCCTGACCTCAAGTGATTCACCCACCTCGGCCTCCCTAAGTGCTGGGATTATAGTCATGAGCCACCATGCCTGGCCATCAGTTTAGTTTTCAAAGCCTCTGCAATGCTATTCTGATCTGCGGTGCTATTCTGATCTATTCTGTGTGTATGTCACCTAGGGGTCAGTTTGGGAACCAGTTTGGTCTATACATTAGTTCAGCTGTCAAAATCCTGGGTATGCTAATTAGGATCAGATTCTTACCTGTGTAGCTGCAGGGTGAGCCTAGGAATTCACAACAAATTCATGGTCTTTCTCAAGCTCCTCCCCTCCTGTGCCTTCTTTGGTGCTTTCTGGTTCCCTGGAGTTCCCCTTTCTTGTTCTCTAGCCAGAAACCTGGGGCTCTGGTTGTTCTGCACTACCATGAAGTCCCACAATTTCACTTGTATTTGGGGTCAAATGGCAGGAGATCAGAGAGAAGGAAAAAAGCAAAAGGGGGATTGGCCCCATCTTCCTGGAACCACCCTTCTACTAAACAGAGAGGTAAGTCCCCCTGCCTTAGAGGTGTGGCTCCTACAGGTTTCTTTTGTTGCTACCTCTCCTGCCACCACACCATCACAGGATTTCCTGGTGGCTGAGATGTGAGAGAACCAATAAAAGAAAGGGGTACTCCTGTACTGTCTCTGAGCTTTAGGAGTTCCATTTCCTGGTCCTCAAACCAGAGCTAGAGAGGTTTTCCCAGACATCTTTCTGTATCACAGCACTCGCTTTTGGATTTCTGGCTGTGCTAAGTTCAGGCTTGTCAACCTAAAGGAAGAAGCTGAGGTAAAATTAATATAAATAGAAGGTTTATTTGGGCCAAGGTTGAGTATTGCAACCCAGAAGCATAGATTCAAGTTGCCCTGGATGTACCCTTCAATTAGCAGTTACAGGTGGTTTTTTTTTTTTTTTAACGTTTTCTTCATTTCATTTTGGTTTTTAGAGACAAGGTCTCTCTCTATCACCCAGACTTTTGTGTTGTGGCGTGATCATAGCTCACTGCAGCCTTGCACTCATGGGCTTAAGCAATCCTCCTGCCTCAGCCTCCTGAATAGTTAGTACTACAGGTGTTTGCTAATTTTTTTTTATTTTTGTAGAGACAGGGTCTCATTATGTTGCCTAGGCTGGTCTTGAACTCTGGGCCTCAAATGATCTTCTTACCTTGGCTTCCCAAAGTGCTGGGATTACAGGCTTAAGCCACCATACCCAGCAAGCAAGCGGATTTTTAAAAGCAAAAGAAGGGGACAGGGAGTGGGCTGATAAAAAGTTGTGTATCAGGAATTCTCGTTGGTTTAAAGAAATAACATTGACTAGTGACTGGCTATACATTGTTAAGCAATAGGTAGGGTGTGGGTTATAGTGTCTGGTGTGACATTATTAGGTTAAATTTCTAGCTACTTGTGGCAGTAGCAAGCATTTTCAGGAGAGGGATATGTAGGTCAAAGTGGGTAGTAGAGCGTGATTGCGGTCTCATTTTAATGTCTTTTATTGACCTGATAATTAAAAGGACTTGCATTCCTCAGATAAAAGTTACTTTCTCAGTCTGGAGGTACCAAAGAGGAGAAAGGGGAGGTAAATTCCTTGCCATTTCCATAGTACTTTGAATTCTGGTATTCTACTCTGATTCATCTTCTGTTTACTTTTCAGAAAGCTTAAGTACCTGTTCCATGAATTCTGTTCAGGTTTTATGGTTTCAGTCAGTGGGAGGAACAGGGTGTAGTGTGTCCACTCCCTATTACCTGGAACCAGACCTTGAATCATATTACTGCCTTGAAAAAAAATTTTTTTTTTGTTAGCTCTCCATTGTCTCTAGGGTTAAGTGCTGACTATTTTAGTACTTCAATTCCCCAGCTGCATAGATTTCATATTCAAACCAAACAAGAATATTCGTTGATGCTGAGGAGAAGAGAACTTTCCCTCTACCCTTTGACCATTCAGTATTTGCATATGTGAGATAAACTGACAGTAGATAAATTAGCAGGAAAAAAACACAAATTTATTACATGTTTGTACATAAGAGTCTCACAAAATATCAAACATGAAGGCCAGATGATTGACATTTTTATGGCATCCTGAGCTACAGAAAGGAATAGGACCTTAGGGGAGGTGGTGACAACCTTTGGGAATATGAGGGGAGGAAATGCACGGTGAGCAAAGCTTGCCTTGCTGTGCAGATAAAAAGTCTCTCCTATAATACAAGTTGTCTGGAGCAGCCCTCAGAAGAATAGGTGATAGCCTGTGACAAAGTCTGGGGTGTTGAACTTTAGTCTCTTCTTCTGTGATACAGTTAATCTACCCTAGTTGATAAGATTCCCAGGGAGGGGATATATAACAATTGAGCTTCTTTTTGAAGGATCTATCTTTGGGCAGATAAGAGAACTTCAGAGAAAGCCCCTCCTGCTCTTCGGGGGGAGAAGGAGGAGTTAAGAGTCAGGAGGTCAAGAGAAGGTCAGACCTTGGTTCTTTTTTAGTTCAAAGCATTCCACACCATACTTTGGGATAATGTGTTCTGAGTCCCAGCACCGATACATAGTTATCTTATTCCACATCTATAACTTTATGTAATTCTCTCAGCCTAAAATAGTCTTTCAACCTTTCAATTTTTGCCTCTTCATATTTTATGTATGTTTTACAGCTCAGATGTAATATATTCATAAAATTTGTTTTGGTAATCTGCCTTGCTCTTATATGCTCCCCATAAAAGGAGTGTGTGATTTCTTCAGTCTTTGAAAAACTATCATTTTTGTTTGTGCTTTTTAAAAGATATGTATATATACTTTGTCTTAGGATTACTTTTATGTGTAGAGACATAGTAACTGTGTCTAGCATAGGCTATTATGCTTCAGATCCAGGTAATTAGATTAAGATATTAGATTCAGGTAATGTTTAGTGCCTACTGTGTACTTCTTCACTTACCTATAACACCTTTTTGAAATAATTATTCTAAATCTTATTCCTATGAGGACACTGAGAATATGTAAAGTTACATTATCTGAACTCTTTTTCAATGGCTGTGTATTTCTTGAGTGTAGGAATTTCAATACAGGTGGTGTGTCTCTTATCCAACATGCTTGACACCCAGAAGTGTTTCAGATTTCAAATTTTTTCAGATCTGGAATGCTCAACCTGTATTCAATTTTCACATAATGCTTACTATATATAGCTACTTGGTAAACATAGCAATAGCCCTAACTTTTTATTTTTTTCTACAGTACCTTGGCCATGTAGAAGTTGATGAATCAAGAGGAATGCACATCTGTGAAGACGCTGTAAAAAGATTGAAAGCTGTATGTATTTGATGGTTGCCAGTGTTGATCTATATGCTGTCAATATTTTCTTAAAAGATTTTGCTCAGTAAAGTTTAGTGACCCAGTAAAAACTATGCTTCTGTTAAAAAGATGTGGGCTTGCTAATAAGGAGCATCTCAGCCAAGCACGGTGGCTCACTCTTATAATCCTAGCACTTTGGGAGGCTGAGGCAGGAGGATTGCATGAGACCAGGGGTTTGAAACCAGCCTGGGCAACATTTCGAGACCCTGTCTCTATTAATTTCAAAAAATTTTTCTTAAATAATAAAATAATAATTAAAAAATTTAAAAGCATCTCATGTTGTCCATCCAGTGGTATAAATTATAAGACGAGCCGTTTCAATTTAGGGCAGATATTATCCTAAAGGTACTTTTGATTTATAACCCATATGAAACAAAAGTTATGAAATCTGATAGAAGAATAGTATTCTAAGACCAGGATAAAACTGTTACAGTTAACATCTTAACTGTGATAACTGGGCTGTAAATTATGGGTTTTAAATATACTATAAAAAATAGCTTCCTGGGGAAAACTAGAGGATAGAGATATCTGTGTTGATGCCTGGTGAGGTTTCCTTTTTGGGAACTTCTTACTATTATCTTAACTCCTACTCCCCAGTTTTCTTTGCTATATACCTCTAACATAAACAGTCTGTTTCTACTGCCTTTTACATAAACTTTAGCACACTTGAAGTAGAGAGCCCTTTCCCAGGATAACTAATGTTTCCTCTGCCTGTTATGCCATAGAACACATCCCAGGCACATGCCTGTGTATTCAGTGAAAGGAGAGAACAAGTTCAGAATTCATAAGGATTCAAAGTGTTAATTTCAGATTTTCCATAGGTTTGAGGCATGTTCCATAGCTCTGATAGCCCTCTTCACAACCCTCCTAATATGTGGCCTTTCCCCACTTTGCTGTGAAAGCTTTAAGCATTACTTCTGCATGCTCTGGCCCCAACAGCCTTAAACACATATTGCTTTGGGTTTACTGGTATGGTGGGCTGCCACAAGTTTGACTACTAATATGTGCTTCTTTCCCTCAATTTGCTTCGTAATCAGAACTTTTCTGCTTCTTGGCATAGTCTGTATTACTTCTTATCTGTAATTCCTGAATATAAAATATATAAAATTAAGGAAGCAACCAAGTCAGAGAGGTAGATTTAATTTTGGAATAAAAACCTGAATCTGTCATAGAAGGGAAAGGAGAAAGTAACTGGCTATAATATATAAAGAACTAAAAACTTTAAAAAAAAGATACAGACATACGTATACATATATACATACATATATACCTATACATACTCTTTATCTCAGATTTTGATCATTAAAATTCTTAAATGATTCAAGCCTTTGCTAGTCTTATCTATGCTCTCCAATCTGTCATTTACATTAAGGAGACCTTGTGTTACGGTACATGAAATTATAGTTTGTAGACCTTCCATGGCAACCTAAATATATTCCCCAGTTAAACATAGTCTCAGATAATTTAATTTTCCATTTTGTCAAAACCAAATTTAAAAGAGAAGTAAAAATTTCATTTCTTTAACAAAATAATTCTGGGTTCATCTAGAAGAATGATAAAATATCAGTTACTCGGGAGGCTGAGGTAGGAGGATTGCTTGAGTCTAGGAGTTTGAGACCAGCCTGGGTGACACAATGAGCCTTTGTCTCAACTAAATAAATACACAAACAAGATGATTTTAGCGAAGAACATTTTTTTTAAAGTAATGCAGTTATTTGCCCATTAAATAATATTTTATAGTAATCACTGAAAACAAATCAGTGAACAGACTAGATAGCCCTGAAACAAACTTTAAATAATTATTAAAATCTTATAGTTTACACAACTTATGGTGAAATGGCCACTGTGGAATGAGCCTTTAGAAAGTCTTTTGATTCAGAGTATGGCTTCATGTGCACTCTGTAAGTAAGGAAAAGCTAGAGGTGGTTTAAGTTTGCCCAGAACATATTGAGAAATGGTATTTTGTTGTTTAATGAGCAGTTAATCCTCTTAACTGTCTAGTTTTGTTTTTTTTTTAACACTTTTAATTAGAAATATCTCTATTATATAAGCAATATATGTTTATTGTATAAAATACAAATGAACCAAAAAAGTACACAAATAAAATGAAATTTCCTACAGTCCCAGAGATAGCCACTATTTAACTGTCTAATTTTAAAACTAATGTTTCAATGGATTTTTTGGTTTTATTTTACCTTTTTTTTAAAAAAAAACAAGAAGATAATAGACTATAAGTGTGATTGCTTGAGGCATAGGACTATTTAGATAATAAAATGTAATGTTTTTATATTCATCAGAACTAGGAACTAAATAGCCATTTTAAAAATTATACCTATGCATGGAACAGTGGCTGGCATGTAGTTGTAACTCAAAAAATATTTCTAGAATGAATATACAGAATACAATCTGATCTGTAATGTGTGGTCAACTTGAGTCTTACAATAACCATAATCAAATATTATGTCTAATGTTTTAAGTTTACCAAAACTGTTTTGCTTATTTCTAAAGATCTTTATTTTCCTGTGGTTTTTAATGACTGAAAGAAAGTTTTAAGCTGAGCACAGTAGCTTGCGCCTATAATCTCAGCTACTTAGAAGTCTGAGATGGGAGGCTCCCTTAAACCCAGGAGTTCAAGACCAGCCGGGGTAATATAGTGAGACCCTGTCTCTACAAAAATAATAAAGTTTTAGATATGTTGGTGATTGTTTTCTAAAAATATTTAAACTTTTAAACTTTGAGGGGAAATTGACCATTTCTAGACTTCTTATCAAGAAGTTATTTAAAATTTTTCAGATAAATACTAGATTTGGAGCAAATGTTATATGTAGTTTTGCACTGGCATGTATTATAAAAACATGGAATTGAAGTTTTGGGTCACTGGAGTAAATTTCCTGTTTCTTATACTCAATGAAATGTCCCCATTCTTTTTTTGTCCCCCGAGTCGAAGTCTTGCTCTGTCACCCAGGCTGGAGTGCAATGGTGCGATCTTGGCTCACTGCAACCTCAGCCTCCCGGGTTCAAACAATTCTCTTGCCTCAGCCTCCCGAGTAGCTGGGATTACAGGTGCCTACCACCACACCCGACTAATTTTTTGTATTTTTAGTAGAGACAGAGTTTCACCGTGTTGGCCAGGGTGGTCTTGAACTCCTGACCTCGTGATCCCCCCACCTCAGTCTCCCAAAGTGCTGGGATTACAGGCATGAGCCACCACGCCTGGCCTCCCCCTTCTTTTAAATACTCTTTCTAGAGCTATACTGAGAATCTTGCAGAAAGTTGGAAGTCCTTAGGATACTGTTCTTCTCATATCATAGTGTGCCACATGTATTCCTCATTTTTGTCTTCCTTTCATATTTTTACTAGGCAGAAATTTCTAGTTGCCTTTTGATTTCTCTGAGCAAACATTCATCTAAAAATCATCCATGAGGATCTACAACTTGACTTTGCCAGATACTTATATTGTGCCAAATGCTATGTTTCTGGAGACTTTTGGTTTTTTTTTATAGATTATAAAGCTCCCTTTTAGAGTTTCAAATAAGTGGGAGCAAATATAAGGATACATAAGCCTGCAGAGGATTAAAGAAGAAATAGGATATTTTTGAAATTAGTTTGAATGCCAGAGCTTAAAATTTTAAAGAATAGTTCAGATGTACCAGTTAAGTAACGTTTTGTTTAAAACAAGCATTTTAAACCTACCATGTGAATGATCTTTGGAAGGCAGCTGTGCTCTCCACTATACCACCAACTCATCTAGTGAATAATCTTTGAACTAAAAATTTAACATTTCTAGTGCTTTTTATTTATTTATTTTGGAGACACAGTTTCGCTCTGTCACCCAGGCTGGAGTGCAATGGCACAATCTCAGGTCACTGCAACCTCCGCCTCTGGGGTTCACACGATTCTCCTGCCTCAGCCTCCAGAGTAGCTGGGGTTACAGGTGCCTGCCACCACATCCAGCTAATTGTGTTTTTAGTAGAGATGGGGTTTCACCATGTTGGCCGGGCTGATCTCCAACTCCTGACCTCAGGTGATCGACCTGCCTGGGCCTCCCAAAGTGCTGGGATTACAGGCATGAGCCACCGTGCTCCGCCTTCTAGTGCTTTTTAAATTTGTGAACAATTGAGAAAAGAGATAATTTGCAAGTGTTTTTCCCCAATATACTCTCTTAAAATTTAGAATTACATTAACTTCAATGGGAATTCATCTGCATACTTGATATGCTCAAATGAAAAACTACTGTAACTAAACAAGGTAGGGTTTTAAAAACATGCTCCTCAGAGCATAAATATGTTAATTTTTTTTTAACTTTCTGTGTGTAAAGTTATTGACAGCTATTTTTAAGTAATTTACTTTGTCACATAACTTCACTCATTAGCTACTTTGGTACTTAGCTTCTATAGGATAAATGACAGAAACCACTATTGCCTATTGTTACTGCCTTTATGGCATATCAGCCGCAGGATGAGGAATATTGTCATATATCAGCCAATTCCATAAAAAGTGTATAAGGCCTTTGGTTATCTTGCTTAACTCTGGTCCAAGATGCCCTTCATTTAAAAAAGGTCATTTCTTCCCATTGTTTCTTAAATGTCTCTCCCTCTGTCTTAGTTTTAGACTAGTTTCATTATACTACCAGTTTCTAATATGTTGTTTTTTTATTCACTATTTGATATATTTGTTTTAATATATGTTCTTGTTTTAGCAGGTAAAAGAATGATAACAAATGTTTTTTAAAAGAACATTATTATTCTTTAATAACTGTCTTTTTATGAATTTTGCATGCCAACTTTTTTCATTAACATGTTGGGTATTTTATATAAAGAGGGAAAGCTCAATGTTTAACAATAGCTTTTCTAGGAGCTGAATTAAATATTAACAATCTCCTTCCTTCACCTTCCTGTCCCTCAAGATTGGTGAATATCTTAACTTTGGCTGCATCCTTGAAAGCTTATGGTTATTCATAGTCTAACAAAACTAGGGTCACCAAACTTGGCAGCAGAAATAATCTTAGTCTTATTGTGATAACTACCCAATTACTTTATTATTTTTCCAGTTGCAGTTCAAAATGTTTTGTGGAAATATTTTTTGCTGTTTGTGATTTTCAAAGCTTACGGGGGAAAACAAACTTTCCAGTGTTGGAGAGCATTGAACAGTTTATGGATTGTGTAAAAGAGTCAAATTTCAGTGCAATTATCTTTTCCTAGACATTTATCCAACATTAAAAACTGATGATTATAAAAAGTAAAGGCTTAAAGTATATTTCAACCACAGCTAGGAAATGTAAAGTTAAATCTAGCTTGTGTGCATTGAAACCCATCTAATTTGTGTAAATTCTACAGATTTTAATTGGTGCCCAGTTTTCATAAATGGTGCTTAAAAATTGGTGCCGATACCATAGATAGTTATGCCTCTGTTAACCAGATAGTTTCAGAATTGTATACTTATAAATGTCAATGCAAGTTTATTTTAAAATAACACCTTTTAGGTTTGGTGCAGTGGCTCATGTCTGTAATTTCAGCACTTTAGGAGGCTTAGGCAGGCAGATCACTTGAGGTCAGGAGTTCGAGACCAGCCTGGCCAACATGATGAAACCTTGTCTCTACTAAAAATACAAAAATCAGCTGGATGTGGTGGTGCACACCTGTAGTCCCAGCTACTCGGGAGGCCGAGGCATGAGAATTGCTTGAACCCAGGAGGCAGAGGTTGTGGTGACCTGAGATCATGCCACTGCACTCCATCCTGGGTGACGAGTGAGACTCTGTCTCAAAAAACAAACAAACAAAAACCAAATAATAATAAACAATAGCTTTTATAAAGAAAACAAAACGCTGTTTCTTAAATTTCAGTTGTAGCCCACAGACATCATTTGGTTCTTAAGATACGTGTTTTCTCAGCTCTTGTATGAGCATTAGCCTTGTAACCTTAATAGATAATTTATTCTGTGTCTGGAATAGAACATACATGTTATTTCCTTATGTATGTTGTGAAATTGATCAATACACATGTACATATAGATTGATACTAATGTAAGTTAATGGAAAGCCAATGGTCAAGCTCCCCTTAAGTGGTATGGAGTTTCTAAGTGACATCTTACTAAGAAAAAGTATGACAAGGATCTTTGATGCATATTCATTTAATTTTATGTATTGCATTTTTATTGTGATTATGTGGTCATTTGAATGTGGACTTTTTAAAAATTGATGACTTTCACATAGTTGACCACCAATTTTAAACTTAAAAAATGTATATGGAACCAGTCTTCTATTTTCTATTCACTATTATAAAATTTAAAATGCAAATCTCACCAAACCAGTATGCCCTGTCTTTTTCTCTGCTGCCAAATTTGGAAGATCTCTGTTTTAAATGTAAATAGCGATTACTAAACTAACTTGGTGCTCTGCATGGATACAGGTTCTGATTTCTTCTCACTCTTTCCATGGATTCTTAGGCCATCCAATGTGTTTCCCTGCATTTTCATGCACCCTTCCTTTTTCCCTGTCACTCCTGGTATGGGTAACTCTTTGAAACTCACTCCCACCCCTTCTCCCACTTTTTCCTTTCCCCAATTTCTGTATGTGCTTATTGGTGTGAAGCTCTGGGACATTTAGGCCATACAATAATAGCACTCGACTTGTCCCCCTGTTCCTCCAGGAAAGGAAGTTCTTCAAAGGCTTCTTTGGAAAAGTAAGTTTGATGCCACATTCATGCTTGCTTTATAAGGAGTTACACCCCTAGTGTAGCACTGACATATTTTTTAAAAGTAGCACAGCTTTGGTTTCTTTATAATACAGGAATTGGTTTGACTGTATATGGAAATTAATGAATTAGGAAGTTGCTATCCATAATATTATCAGTGGATCTACTGATACTAAACTTGATGATTCTAAGAAATTCCAATAAATAGGCTGGGCATGGTGGCTCATGTCTGTAATCCCAGCACTTTGGGAGGCCGAGGCAGGTGGATCACCTGAGGAGTTTGAGACCAGCCTGGCCAACATGATGAAACTCTGTTTCTACCAAAAATACAGTACAGGTGATGTGCACCTGTAATCCCAGCTACTCGGAAGGCTGAGGCAGGAGAATCGATTGAACCCAAGAGGTGAAGGTTGCAGTGAGCCGAGATCACGCCCCTGCACTCCAGCTTGGGTGACAGAGTGAGACGCTGTCTCAAAAAAATAAAGAAATTCCAATAAATGAATCAAGTAGGTTAAAAGAGGATTATCTCCTCAACAGTAGGTATTAAAATAAATATTATTTGGTCTTGTAAACTCTGTTTATATTAAAATATTAGCAATATTTGTAACAAGTGGATTTTACATGATGCCCAATATTCACAGGGAAATCGAAAGAAATATTTAAGTAAAAATTAAATATACCCCAAAGTTTACATTCAGTGCAATTTTTTTTTCCAATCTAAATTAAATTTCAGGAGAAGTAAGTGAAAGTGGATAAACTTATCTTTAGGGATCCTGCTATGATTTTTAACCTGCATTGCTAATCTAAGAAAAAGTATCTTAATTATTAGCCTACCAAATATCTGTCATATGTGGAATGTTGTTTATGTAGATGCTTTTCAAATAATGATTATTCAATGTTCATATCTCCCTAAATTTAAGAATATATGGGGTGGCTGTACTAATATCAGTAAATATATTTCTGAATATATTTTGTGTCCAAGTTTATCCTTGTTTAATTTTGAGTAAGTGCTAAAACTAATTCAGACTGAGACAGTATGAGAGAAAAAATACTGTCATTAGATAACAGTATAAATTACTAATGATTTATGTGATTAACAAAATCCTACAATTTTTTTTCTACTGCATGGTTTTGTCATTTTGGAAATTTGTTTTAAAGAACAAATAATTTACATTTCCTTCTCAATTAAATGTTTAAATGTAACTCATTTTTACATTTTCTTGTTCTAACTTAGGTCACCTTTATACTAATGTAAACACATTTGAAGTATTTTGATACAATGATTTAATTCAGTTACTCCTGTTAATCTGAAATAAAAAGTCAAATAATTCACCCACATATGTCACAATACATTTTTTAATAGACATTTTGGATCTGAGTCAGGTTAATAGGTCCTTAGAATATGGGATACATATCTAGAAAGAATCTTATAATTTCCTGTGTAGCATAGCATTATAAGTAGGCATTATATTTGTTAAGGAAATTGATAATTGTTATGGACACTTTAGGAAACTTTTTGTGGTGTATTTTTTTTTTCCCAAATAGAGTTTCTGAAAGCAATTACACACCACAGTTATCATACAATTTTAACTATTGTTCAAGTGACCAGTTTTAATAAGTCTACTTTACTTAAAACAGCAGATAAGGCTATGTACAATAAGCTATATAAGATAAGGCATCATAGATAAGATGAAGGTCAGGTTATAACAAATATTGATTTA
This sequence comes from Rhinopithecus roxellana, assembly GCF_007565055.1. Taxonomy (NCBI): domain Eukaryota; kingdom Metazoa; phylum Chordata; class Mammalia; order Primates; family Cercopithecidae; genus Rhinopithecus; species Rhinopithecus roxellana. The sequence continues at coordinate 131,416,105 of NC_044553.1, read as the reverse complement.
GTTTTTAGAAAGATAATTTTAAAAGTATGTATTTTAGCTGGATGCAGTGGTGCACGCTACTCAGGAGCCTGGAGTGGATTAAGGAACAAAGCTCTCCCCTCAAAGTCAATCCTGAGGTCACAGTATTTATTGCTACATATAATGGGGCCATGATGCACCTACACTGTAGCTGAGCTGGATCACACTGTGTTTGGTAGGCTTTTCACTGCATTTTTTTTTGCTACATGATGAATTTGTATGGTATAAGAAAGAAAATTATGAATCATCTCACTTAATCCTTAACCCAGAAATAATAATTCTCTAGTTTTGCAGTGAGAAAACTGAGGTTTGCAGAGGTTAAATGACCTGACTGTATTCACAGATATTTATAATAAGTGGTAAAAAAATGGGATTTGAACCCAAATAATCTGACTTCAGAGCCAGAAGTGCTATACATTGTGCTATACAATAACTTTATTTTCATATTATTTATAAGTGAAGATTTTATCTCAAAAGGTGCTAGTAAGTAAAGAGCTTCTTAGAAACTCACTTTTACTTTCTTTTTTATAGAGTAGAATTTAACTTTAGATGTTATTTCTAATCAATTACTTTTTATTAGTTAAAGCTTTAAATAATCATCTTTTTTAGTAGAGATGGGAGTTTTACCATGTTAGTTGGCCAGGCTGATCTTGAACTCCTGACCTCAGGTTATCTGCCCGCCTCGGCATGTGCCTGTAATCCCAGCTACTACTCAGGAGGCTGAGGCAGGAGAATTGCTTGAACCTGGGAGGCACAGGTTGCAAGGAGACAAGATAATACCATTGCACTCCAGCCTCAGTGACAGAAGGAGACCATCTCAAAAAAAAAAAAAAGAAAGAAAGAAAAAAATTCCTTTTCAGTGGTTCAAACTAACAATTTATTTATTTGGAAATATTTAAATTCTACATGTTGAGTATCTCTTATTTGAAATGTTTAGGACCTGAAGGGTTATGGATTTTGGATTTTTTTTTTCAGATTTTGGAATATTTGCTTATATATAATGAGATATTTTGGGGATAAGACCCAAGTCTAAATGCAGAAGTTATTTGTGTTTTATATATGCCTTATACATATAGCCTGAAGATAATTTTATACAATATTTTAAATAATTTTTATAATTAATAATTTTATATTACTTTATTATTTTATAATTATTTAATTTTGTGCATGAAACAAAGTTCATGTACATTGAACCATCAGAAAGCAAAGGTATCACTATCTCAGCCACCCATGTGGATGGAGTCTGTGGTTGTTTGGCATTACTATCATTCCCTACTTTGAATTTATATGCAGTCATTTTCTTGCACTTATTCACACATAAGTACTTCACTTTAAAAAAAAAAAAAAAGACCTACTGACTGGGCATGGTGGCTCACGCCAGCACTTTGGGAGGACAAGGGCGGGTGGATTGCTTGAGGTCAGGAGTTCAAGACCAGCCTGACCAACAGGGTGAAATCTCATCTACTAAAAATACAAAAAAATTAGCTGGGCATGGTGGCACACAGCTGTAGTCCCAGCTACTCAGGAGGTTGAGGCAGGAGAATTGCTTGAACCCGGGAGATGGAGGCTGCAGTGAGCCTAGATCACGCCACTGCACTCCAGCCTGGGCTACAGAGCAAGACTCTGTCTCAAAAAAAAAAAAAAGACATATCACTAGTAGAGTGAAAAAATAATACGTTCAGAGTAACTGAGCAGCACCATAGCATCACCAGAATACATATGTCAGCTGTTTAACAACAGCAACAACAAACAATGACAGGCTTTGCCTTCCCCTCTGAGGCTGTGTTTTGATTAAAAGATTACTTACACTGTATTTTTTTTTTTTTAAGGTAAAAAGAAATATCAGAAGCAGTTGAGGGGTCAGGAAGTGGGTCTTCTAGGGATGAAGTGACATTCTGCTAGAAGGCTTTTTTTTTTTTGGAGACAGGGTCTCACTCTGTCACCCAGGCTGGAGTGCGGTGGCACAATCATGGCTCACTGCAGCCTCAAACTCCCAGGCTTAGGGGATCCTCCCAACACAACCTCTCGAGTAGCTGGGACTACACGCATGTGCCACCACACTCAGCTATTTTTGTATTTTTTATAGAAACAGGGTTTCACCATGTTGCCCAGGCTGGTCTCAAACTCCTGAGGTCAAGTGATCCACCCACCTCACCCTGCCAAAGTGCTGGGATTACAAGCATGAGCCACTGTGCCCAGCCTGCTGGATGGCTTGTGTGTTGTATGCCTACATTTTTTTTTTTTTTTTTTTTTTTGAGACAGAGTCCCCCTTCATCACCCTGGCTGGTGTGATCTCAGTCACCACAACCTCTGCTTTCCGGGTTCAAGTGATTTTTTTGTTTCAGCCTCCCGAGTAGCTGGGACCACATACCCAGATAATTTTTGTATTTTTAGTAGAGATGGGGTTTCAGCATGTTGGCCAGGCTGGTCTCGAACTCCTGACCTCAAGTGATCTGCCTGCCTTGGCCTCCCAGGGTGCTGGGATTACAGGCATGAGCCACAGCACCCAGAATTCTTTTCTTATGTTATTGGGGAAAATTTTTTTTTTAATGTCAGGGTGATTTTATACTAATATATAATTTTTTATAGTGAGTCATTTAAAGAGTTTGGAAAACAGAGAGGGGCAAGTATTGCCCATTATCTTACCCAGAATGTGCTTTTAAATGATAATTTTTTCTTTAATTTGGAATCTTTCAAATCTTTCAAGTTGCCGTCATTTAATTCATCTCCACACTAATCTACAAGAAATAGACTGGTGAGAGAGACTTGATAATATTATTGAGTTTGCTAGGTCAATTGTGGTTTGATGAAAGCTCAAAATGAAGAATCTTACAGAACAGTGTATGTTACGGAGTTTTTATCCAGTACAGTTCCTCATAAATTTTGATACTTTGTTATTCTTTGAATCATGTATGATTTAATGATCCAGGATAAATAGAACAACAGTAATCAAGAAGTGTTTTTATTAAACACATTTATGTGAAAGTAAGTAGATAGAAGAATTGTTTGCCCCGATTCTGAATTTATGACTTACAGCCAGGAAAATTTTCTCTTTTCCATAAGTTGCCTCTTGGACCTGACCTTCCCTATTGTTACATCACCACCTGATAGGAGCAGTGCCTCCAGAAACTTTAGCAGTATGGAACAGATAAATCTGGGTCTGTTACAGGCCTGTAATCCATTGTAAGCTTACAAACATTGTAAAAGAGGGGCAAAAAAAAAAAGGATCTGAAATAACTTTTTCCAAACTAATTAAATTGCTCATTGCCATGGCTGGGTGCATTGGCTCACGCCTGTAATCCCAGCACTTTGGGAGGCTGAGGCGGGTGAACCACAAGATCAAGAGTTCAAGATGAGTCTGGCCAAGATGGTGAAACCCCGTCTCTACTAAAAAGACAAAAATTAGCTGGGCGTGGTGGCAGGTGCCTATAATCCAAGCTACTTGGGAGGCTGAGGCAGGAGAATCGCTTGAACACCGGGGGTGGGCAGAGGTTGCAGTGAACCCAGATCGTGACACTGCACTTCAGCCTGGGTGACAGAGTGAGACTATCTCAAATAAATAAATAAATTAAATTAAATTAAATAGCTCATTGCCTTAGGAAAGCCAATAATGCACTCAGCTTTTTAGGGATTATTACATGCAACTTCATTAGCATAGTTGGCTATACTGGGCAAATACTTTATTACCAAAAATTACATGGCACTTAATGTTTGAAAAAAGGTTTTTTTATAATTTTAATGTATTTGAGGAACCCTATGAGCTAAGTAATCTGTATTCCCATTTTATGAAGAAGCTGACTCAACATAGAGACAGGAAATATTCTTAGGCCACCCTATTAGATGTCTTTTTAAAGCCATTTACTTGTATTTATATAGAGCTTTATAGTTTATTATGTGCTTTGACCTACTTTCTAATTTGCCATTCACAACAGTTCAGTGAATTGGACAGGGTAGTTCATGAAACTGCATTTTACAGATGAATAAACAGAAGCTCAGAGAGTTCACCCAGCTAATACTAAATGGCAGTGCCTACAGTGAAACCAAGGATTTCTGAAACTTAGTGCAAAGTTCTTTCACCTACCCCATGTTGATGTTCTGTCATTCAAAAAGCATTCCTCTGCTTTCCTCAAGTATGCCTTAATTATAATGAATGGAGAAGTGTCTAATGCAGAGGACGCTAAACAGCCCAAGGGCCTGAATACTTCCATAAACATGGACTTTTGGCCTGCACACAGGCTTTTATATAAAAAGTAGGATATTCATCTTAAGAATTAGCAGACCTGGCAAAACAGCTTGCTTTCTATGTGGCAACCATGTCTTGACCTGAATAACAGCTGTGCCCTTTGCCTATTCGCCACAATCCCTGCAACTCCCTGTTGTCCCTGCTTTACTCATTTGTTATCTGCCTTTAACTCTTGTACGCATTTGAGTTTGTGAACTCCTCTCTGGGTTATGTCACTTTGATTTATTTTTCTTTGTAGCAACCACTTCTGACTGTATAAAAATCACCAAAAATATTATATCTGTTCTTACAGCTCCTGTTAATACACTGCCAAATATAGTTTTTCAAGTTTTTATGTTTTTACAATTGCTAAATGGCACCATTAGAAATGGTTAAGTTTTAGAGAATGCATGGTTGAAAAGTAATGTGTAGTTATGTTGTTTTAACCTAATTCCTGAGAGTAAAGGATTTCATGGCATTTATGACTCCACTCTTGAATTAGTGTATTCAAGTCTGCATTCTATTTTACATTTCCTAAATTTTCTCCTCTATGACAACTTGTACTTAGTGTTTATCTTCATTCTGGATCCTATTATTATTATTATTATTATACCTTAAGTTCTGGGATATATGTGCAGAACGTGCAGGTTTGTTACGTAAGTATACATGTGCCATGGTGGTTTGCTGCACCCATCAACCTGTCATCTAAGTTTTAAACCCCACATACATTAGGTATTTGTCCTAATGCTCTCCCTCCCCTTGCCCCTAACTCCTTGACAGACCCCAGTGTGTGATGTTCCCCTCCCTGTGTCCGTGTGTTCTCATTGTTCACCTCCCACTTATGAATGAGAACATGTGGTATTTGGTTTTCTGTTCCTGTGTTAATTTGCTAAGAATGATGGTTTCCAGCTTCATCCATGTCCCTACAAAGGACATGAACTCATTCTTTTTTATGGCTGCATAGTATTCCATGGTGTATATGTGCCACATTTTCTTTATCCAGTCTATCATTGATGGACATTTGGGTTGGTTCCAAGTCTTTGCTTTTGTGAATAGTGCTGCAGTAAACATATGTGTGCAAGTGTCTTTATAGTAGAATTATTTATATTCCTTTGGGTATTGGATCCTATTCTTTAAAAGTGCATCTGTGCTCATGTATTGTTTCCCTACTGTTCAAGGGATGAACTATCTGTGCTCCTTGCAGAGGCCAACTCCTCCACCAGATTCTTCTAATTCCAACTCTTACTTATTCTGGCAATGCTACCCCCTCTCTCCTCTATAATCAGTTTTCTTTCTCTAATGGATCATCCATTAGCATAAAAATATACTGTCTTCTTTTTAAAAAAGTTTTTTTCTTGGTACCCTCAGCTCCTTCTTCTGTTGAACCCATTTAATCATCTCCACAACTTTTTTCTCCACCACCCCATCACGGCTGCCCTTATCTTCTTTTGTATTACTATTCCAGTAGTCCTATCGCCTTACTCAGGCTATCAGCAGCAATTGACGTAGCCCGTGTCTCACTCCCCCTTGAAACACTGGTTCAGGGATCATACTTTCCCAATTTTCCCCTTCGTCTGTGGACTCTTTTCAGCCTACACCTCTCCGTTAATGATCTCATCCACAATGTGATGTTTTTAAATATCATTTATGTAATACATGCTGATGGTTTTGAAATTTATATCTCCATACATCTCCCCTGAACTCCATAATGGTATTTCCATCTTAGAAGCAATATAGCATAAGAATCAAGGGCCCAGCCTTTGGTGCCAGATTACTTGCACTTACTAGCTTTGCGATTAATGCCTACTTCATGTGGTTGTTGTGAAGATTAGATGAATAAACGTAAGAGCACCAAAAGGCCTGTTTTGGTAGATAGGTGTCACATCATCATTATTAAACTTTTTCACTTGGATATCTGCTAGTCACCTCACCCTTTAATATGTCACAAATCGAATTCCCCCAAGGAGAGAAGGATCTTTCTCTCCTAGTCTCTTCCAGTCTCAGTATACAGCATCTCTGTCCCTATGCACTAGCCAAACCCTGGATTTGACCTTGACTTCTCTTTTTCTTATACCCTACATCCACTCCATTAACAGTTCCTGTTTGCTGTAGCCTTCAAGAACCTAATCAGTTCTCAGTATCTCCACCACTCCTACCCTGGTCCAAGCCAGCATCTCCTCTTAACTGAACCATTGCAGTAGCATTCTACTAGCATCCTACTACCCCTGCTTTCACTGTTCTCCTCCTGCCATCCCCTCTTGAGAGATGGCCTGAGTGATCTTTTTAAGACAGAGGTCCGGCCGGGCACAGTGGCTCACGCCTATAATCCCAGCACTTTGGGAGTCCTAGGCGGGTGGATCACGAGATCAGGAGATCGAGACAATCCTGGCTAACATGGTGAAACCCCATCTCTACTAAAAATACAAAAACATTAGACAGGCGTGGTGGCGGGTGCCTGTAGTCCCAGCTACTTGGGAGGCTGAGGCAGGAGAATGGCGTGAACCCGGGAGGTAGAGCTTGCAGTGAGCCGAGATCATGCCACTGTGCTCCAGCCAGGGCAACAGAGCAATACTCTGTCTCAAAAAAAAAAAAGCGGGGGCAGAGGCCCAATTACGTTGCTTCACTGTCCCATGTCCTCCAGTAGCTTCCTGATCTACTCAGGGTAAAAGGCAAAGTCTTTTAGGCCTTGTAGGCCATTGCGTATGAATCCCCTCTGTCTTTTTCCTCTTTTTTTTTTTTTTTTTTTTTTTTTTTGAGACGGAGTCTCGCTCTGTCGCCCGGACTGGAGTGCAGTGGCCGGATCTCAGCTCACTGCAAGCTCTGCCTCCCGGGTTTACGCCATTCTCCTGCCTTAGCCTCCCGAGTAGCTGGGACTACAGGCGCCCGCCACCTCGCCCGGCTAGTTTTTGTATTTTTAGTAGAGACGGGGTTTCTCCGTGTTAGCCAGGATGGTCTCGATTTCCTGACCTCGTGATCCGCCCGTCTCGGCCTCCCAAAGTGCTGGGATTACAGGCTTGAGCCATCGCGCCCGGCATCTTTTTCCTCTTTTATCTCCTCCTAGCCGCCTTCTTGCTTCCTCTGTTCCAACCACACTAGCCTCCTGGATATTCCTTAAACACACCAGATATGCTTTCACCTCAGGGCCTTTGTACTTGTTGTAATCTCTAGTCTGGAACACACATCATCCAGATATATGTGTGGCTCACTTCCTCATCTCTTTCCCTTTGCTCAAAAGCCCCATTATCAGGCATTTACTATGAATTAATGAATAAAGGAATGAATGAGGAATGTACTGCTCAAGTTCACCCTGTTGTGGGAGGAATCAGATAGGTAAAGACATGGTTACCAAATTGTGTGACAATAACAGGTGCTCCAGGAGCAAAGAGGAAGAGTGAATGTGAAAGGTTGTAATGAAGGCTTCTAGGAGGAGATGACACCTAAGGCTGAGCCTAAAAACTATGAGTTCCAATTAAACTAAGTTAGAAGAGAAAGATTTCAGACAGAAGGAACAGCACTATCAGGGACATTGGGATGAGAGAAAACATGTTGCACACTCATTCATTCATTCATTCATTCATTCAACCTAGGGGTGTTGAGAAGGAAACAGAAGATGAGACCCAGATTTCATTCATGGATGACCAAGGGGATGGTGGAATCACTCATTGTGAGAAGGGATAATTTGGTTTTGGACAGGTTGAATTTGAGATGCCTCTAGAATTTTCATTTCAGCTACTATATACCTTTGAAAAATGAACTTAATATTGGAATAATCCCTAGGTGTCCCCTCCCCCAATTGAAGTGATTTGGCATACTAGAAGAGCTAAATTGCCTCTCCAAACTCTCCTTTACTGTGTAGTTCATGACATGCTCCATGCTTGTTTTTTCCTAAAAGCCTTTAAGTGCCCCTCTCATTTAAGAAAGTACAGGAATAATTAACCTTAGCGTCTGAGACTAAAAGTTACTGTACTCTTCCTGAGCACAGTACAATCTCAAATCCTGAAGAAAGTTGTGTTTCTGTCCTTTCGCTGCTTTGTTCTTTGGGGTATATTCACTGGATTTGGGAATTATAAGACAAAATTTATTTATTATACCATTCTGTTCAGAAATTCAAATATCAAATTATAGACTTCAAGGCTTTTCTGATTTAAAAAACAGTGAAGCTGGGTTTCCTCTGAAAAAAGTCCCTTGTTTATTACAAGGCACACTGTATCATGGTTTCCTGGTTTATATATCACCATTACTCTGTAATGCCTGCCTCTGTGTAGATGTGGCAGAAAGACTGACCAGTGATTCTTTACACATTGGGTACCTTTAAAGAAGACCTCTTTGGTTTGTAGCTGTAGGAACTTTGCACAGTAGAATTGCAAATCACTGTTGTTCTGAGAGTGACTTGTTCTGCCCTAATTGGTCTGCTGGCTGCTGTTGCTTCTTAACATTTCAAAGCTATGCAAAATTAGGTTTCCATGTGTCTTTATAGCATTTCTTCACTTCAGCTTACATTAGAACATCTGCTTAACCCTTTTGCTCTTACCTAGCATATGCCCAGCAGAACTGTCTTGCCTCCAGATGTCATTTTTATTTTTGCCAGTGGCATGCTCTTATCTCATTGGTGATCTTGGGAACGTAGAATTTTAGAGTTGGACAGCACCTTAAAATGGGTAGCATGTAGGCTGGGCGCGGTGGCTCACGCTTGTAATCCCAGCACTTTGGGAGGCTGAGGCGGGCGGATCACGAGGTCAGGAGATGGAGACCACGGTGAAACCCCATCTCGACTAAAAATACAAAAAATTAGCCGGGCACAGTGGCGGGCGCCTGTAGTCCCAGCTACTCAGGAGGCTGGGACAGGAGAATGGCGTGAACCCGGGAGGCGGAGCTTGCAGCGAGCCGAGGTCGAGATCGCACCACTGCACTCCAGCCTGGTCTATAGAGCGAGACTCTGTCTCAAAAAAAAAAAAAAAAAAAAAAAAAAAATGGGTAGCATGTAAATACATTTGTCAGAAAAAAAAGAAAATAAATTCAAGGACACAGTTCCAACAGGTCTAATATTTCAGTACAAAGAATTATCTTTCCAAGAACATTCAATTAATTATAGAGATTATGATTATATCAGATGTTGCAAACTATGGCCCACTACTGTATTTGTTTTTGTAAATAACATTTTATTGGAACAAAGTCATGCCCATTTGTGTACATATTGTTCTGGCTGCTTTTGTGCAATCATAGAGTTGAGTAGTTGCAGTAGAGATCGTATGTCCTGCAAAGCCTAAAATATTTTGTTATCTGGTCCTTCACAAAAAACGTTTGCTAATTTCAACAGTTTAAAAACTCATTTCAGCCAGGCGCAGTAGCTCACACCTAAATCCCAGCATTTTGGGAGGCTGAGGCGGGCGGATCACCTGAAGTCAGGAGTTCAAGACCAGCCTGGCCAACATGGTGAAACCCCTTCTCTATTAAAAATACAAAAATTAGCCATAGCTGGGCATGGTGGCAGGCACCGTAATCCCAGCCATTCGGGAGGCTGAGGCAGGAGAATCGCTTGAACCCAGGAGGTGGAGGTTGCAGTGAGCCAAGATCGCACCACTGCATTCCAAGCATGGGTGACAGAGCAAGACTGTCTCAAAAAATAAAACAAAACTCATTTCTCCCAAGGATAACATCAGTTATACTGATGAAATAAAAGAGCAATGTAAGAATCTTTCCACCTACCGTGTATATCACCGACTTGTCATTTTCATCCTTTTTCAATTTATTTTTAAAAAGTGGTTTCAACTGGGCATAGTGGCTCACATCTGTAATCCTAATACTTTGGAAGGCTGAGGTGGGAGGATCACGTGAAGCCAGGAACTTGAGACCAGCCTGGGCAACATAAGACCGCTTCCTATAAAAATGAAAAAGTCCTATGAAAGTCCTATAAAATATATAAAAAGTCCTATAAAAATAAAAAAGCCAGGTGTGGTGGTACTTACTTGTGGTCTCCCAGCTACTCAGGAGGCTGAGGTGGGTGGATGACTTGAGCCCAAGAGTTTGAGGCTGCAGTGAGCTGTGATCACACCACTGCTCTCCAGCCTGCTTGACAAATTAAGACCCTGTCTATAACAAAAAAAAAAGGAAAGAAAGAAAAAGAAAGAAACAGTGGTTTCTACTTAAAGAAACAAAAAGCAAACAAAAAAACTCTGGAGATAGGTAGATAACAATTGGTTATTTCAGTTGCCTTTTACTGTGCGTAGCTTTTATATTTAGGAGAAAGTCATCTTACAGTGTGCTGAGCTTGTTACTATTTCTGTGCCATTTTCCCAACCATTTTGTGTTCCTTCACCAGATTTGTGTTAAGATTACCTGTGCATTTCCTTCTGGTACAAGTTTCCTGATTTAGTAATTTGTAATAGATTCACTATATGTTATTATTTTCTCCAGTGTCGGAACCTGCTTAATTGCTATATTGGTTTATATCTACCCATAACAAAAGGTTTTAAAGAAGATAATAATTTTTAAATACTAAGCTGGATATTTATAGTGTAGAGTAATTACTTGAGAAAGTTATACTTTAATTTTTCACTTTTGGTTAGCTTGATCCTTCTGCTCAGATTTCACCAATTTAAATTTTAAGTTACTAAAGTTCTGTCCATGTTAGATCGGTTTTCTTTGAAAAAAAGGATTTTTGTCATTATTGTGAAGCTTTTTCACGATACTCGTATTTGTCAGTGTGAATTCTACCTATAACCATGAAATTATTATTAAAGTAGAAAGTGTTAGAGCAGCGATGATAAAATAATTCTGAATGTCTGAACATCTGTGTTGCCACTTCCACATTTTTATTAGTTCCTGAAGCATATCGTCTTTTGTTGTTGTTTAGATGGAGTCTCGCTCTGTCACCCAGACTGGAGTGCAGTAGCGCGATCTTGGCTCACTGCAACCTCTGCCTCCTAGGTTCAAGCAATTCTTATGCCACAGCCTCCAGAGTAGCTGGGACTACAGGCGCGTGCCACCACACCCGGCTGGTTTTTGTGTTTTTAGTAGAGACGGGGTTTTACCATGTTGGCCAGGATGGTCTCAAACTCCTGACCTCAGGTGATCCACTGACCTTGGCCTCCCAAAGTGCTGGGATTACAGGTGTGAGCCACTGTGCCTGGCCAGCATGTTGTCTTTTTAAAGAGGTGTTTGTGCCACTAAGATGTATATAAATTCTTTTTTTCTTTCTTTTCTTTTTCTTTTCTTTCTTTTTTTTTTTTTTTTTTTGAGATGGAGTCTCACTCTGTTGCCCAGGCTGGAGTGCAATGGTGCAATCTCAGCTCACTGCAACCTCCACCTCCCAGGTTCAAGTGAGTCTCCTGCCTCAGCCTTCCGAGCAGCTGGGGTTACAGGCACCTGCTACCACACCTGGCTAATTTTTGTATTTTTAATAGAGACAGGGTTTCGCCATGTTGGTGAGGTTGATCTCGAACTCCTGACTTCAGGTGATCTACCCTCCTCAGCTTCCTCCGAAAGTGCTGGGATTATAGGCATGAGCCATTGTGCCCAGCCTGTATGTAAATTCTACATTTCATACTTAATGTAGGTTATCTTTTTTCAGTCCTTTGATTAGTTAACTGTGGCCTGATCACCTAGGGTACTGGTTTCAAGTAGACAGTTTTAGGGCAGACATCGTCCTCTCAGTCACTTTTATCTTCTTTTCTTAAAAATGCTCAGAGATCTTAGTTTATATGGTCAGAATGAAAGACTCAAGTTAACAAATAATATGGAAGTATTGGCCAGGCGCAGTGGCTCATACCTGTAATCCCAGCACTTTGAGAGGCCAAGGTGGGCGGATCACCTGAGGTCAGGAGTTCAAGACCAGCCTGGCCAACTTGGCAAAACCCCATCTCTACCAAAAAAAAATACAAAAAATATAGCTGGGTGTGGGGCCATGCACCTGTAATCCCAGCTACTCGGGAAACTGAGGCACAAGAATCACTTGAACCCAGGACAGAGAGGTTGCAGTGAGCCTAAAACTGCTCCACTGCACTCCAGCCTGGGTGACAGAGTAAGCCTCGTCTCAGAAAAAAAAAAAAAAAAAAGAAATATGGAAGTATTGCAACTGTAGAATTTGTGAGAGGAAGCCTGGGCTTAATTTCAGCTACAGGCATATCTAATCATTAATATTTCAGTACCTGACTGAAGTAACTATAATGTGGCAAACTATAATGATGTACAAGAACTGACACCCAAAAGTATGAACAAATACAAGAATTCATATTATCTGTTTTCTTTCTTTAGAGAGATCAGAGGTCATGAAATATGACAAATATGATTCCTTACTGATACATTAGTACAATACTATAAAATTATTAAGGCCTATCTCAAAAAGCACAATTTTATTTTATTTCATTTTTTTATTTTTGAGATGGAGTCTCGGTCTGTCACCCAGGCAGGAGTGCAGTGGCGTGATCTCAGTTCATTGCAACCTCTGCCTCCTGGGTTCAAGCAATTCTCCTGCCTCAGCCTCCTGAGTAGCTGGAACTACAGGCACGTGCCACCACACCTGGCTAATTTTTTGTATTTTTAGTAGATACGGGATTTCACCATGTTGGCCAGGCTGGTTTCGAACTCCTGGCCTCGAGCGATCCACCTGCCTTGGCCTCCCAAAGTGTTGGGATTATAGACATGAGCCACCACACCTGGCCACACATGTTTTTATAACCATATAATTGGGCTGTGTGTGGTGATTTACACCTGTAATCCCAGCACTTTGGGAGGCCGAAGCAGGAGGATCGCTTAAGCCTAGGAGTTCAAGGCTGCAGTGAATTATGATTATGTCACTATGCTCCAGCCTAGGCAGCAGGGCAAGACCCCATCTCTACAAAAAAAAACGTTTAAAAATTAGCTGGGTGTGGTAGTGCACGCCTGTAGTCCCAGCTACTGGGGAGGCTGAAGTGGGAGGATTACTGGAGCCCAGGAGTTCAAGGCTGCAGTGAACTGTCCTGTGCCACTTGCATGCCAGCCTGGGCAACAAGGCAAGACCCTATCTCCAAACAAACAAGCATATAATTGGGCCAAGAAAATGTTATATTTCCCTGAATATTGTAAGGAGACTAACTGGAGAACAGTTCCATTCTAAATTGACCTTTTATTTTTCCCTTCTTCAGTCTTCCAACCTTGAAGTAGTCCTATCTGTTGCCTTAGATACTGAACACTGCAGGCTACAATTATACAATGAGCAGATTGATTAAACTGCAAATTTAAATATCTTAGAATTGTCAGTGCCATTTGGTAATGTTGTATATTGACTGGTCAGCTACAACAGGAGATTGGTTAGCTGTCTCCTGTTTCCTACAACTGATATTTAGCATATTTTTTCTTTCAACAAATATTTCTTGAACTGCTACTCTGTTCCAGGTGTTGTTCAAGTTCCAGGGATACAGCAGTGAATGATAGAAGGAAGAACCTTGCCCTCATGGAGCTTACCTTCCAGCAAAATACTAATTGTTACATGAGGGTTGGTTAAATATGAGCAGTTACTGTTGTTGGTGAATGACTATTCTACCAATTTGCCTGGAACAGCCCTATTATAACACCCATTTATTAGTTTTAATAGTCATCCCTTTCATTTTCAAAGGGTTCCCAGTTTGTAGAGTAAATTTATATGACTGTCCTTGTTCTAAACCTTTCGTATACATTAATTCGTTTAATCCTCACAGTAACCCTATGAGGTATATGAGATTAACATCATTATACAGGTGTAGAAAGTGAAGCATAGAGAAGTTAAATTAACCTGCCTTTGATGGGAGTAACTTGCAGAACCAGAATTCAAATCCAAACAACAGCTTGGTTCCTAGTCACTCTACTAGACTGCCTCCATACTACTGTTCTAAATCTTTACTGTTTTACTCTGCCTGTCATCTTTCCTCTCCCCAGCAAAGTAAAGCAGGTAAAGTAATACCATACATTCGCAGATGAATTTATGGTTCTGCAGAGTGAATTTTCTCCACTTGCTACTCCCTCCTTTACAAATCTGTCTTCATATCTACTCGGCCTCACTTTATCCCTCCATTTCATAGGAATGGACATCTCTCCTCCTGTCTAAAACTTGTATTCTAGCCCCATCTCACCCTGCATTTTGTTGGACTTTGTCCTCTAAATTACTCTTCTCTTTTTCTTGGGCCTTCCATTTCCGTTGTTCCACTAGCTTTTCCCATTCAGCACATGAAGAGGATTTTTTGTTGTCATTGTTGAAAATGTGTATCACTCTTTTAAGAATTCTGCTTTACTATTGGGAAAGGTTTTTTAAAGTTTATTAATAATATAATGATGATAAATGGCTACTAATTATTACCCTATTTAAATTCCAGGTACTGTATATAATCTCTAATCCTTTTAACAAACTACAGGTATTTTACAGATGAAGAGATGGAAGCTCAATGGGCTACATAACTTTCTTAGCTTATGAATAGTAGCACTGAATTCAGTCTCATATTTGTCTTAATCCAAAGCCCATTGTATTTCAAGTATAACATGCCAGTGTATCACAATTCTTATAGGCTTCCCTTGATCCTCTGCCTGTGCCTTATTGCCCTACAGCTCTCCTTTTTATAGAAAAGCTTTGTTAAAAAAGTATTTAATACTTGTAGACTCTTCTTGCCTTTCATTTACTTATCAACCCATTCTAGTCTAACTTCTACTTCTGTATCAGGATCCTCCAAAGAAACAGAACCTCTAGGAGGTTTTATATGTATATATCATATATGTGATATATATATATCAATATATGATATATATAAATATATATGATATATATCAAATATTAATATATATTATATATTATCTATTTTAAGAACTCACTCATGTGATTGTAGGGGCTGGCAGGCTGGCAAGTCTGATACCTGTAAAGCAGGCCAACAGGCTGGAAACTCAGGCAGGGTTTCTTCTCCAGGAAACCTCAGTTTTTGTTCTTGAGGCCTTCAACTGATTGGATGAAGCCTACCCATATTACCAAGGCTAATCTCCTTTACCTAAATTCAATTTATTGTAATAATATTTACAGAGTAGCTCCTAATTACGCATAGAATCAAGATCAAAGTCCTTATCAGGAATAGAAGACCTTCCGTGATTAGGCCTTTCCTACTCTATCTCCCATTATGCCTCTCCCATTGCCAAGTCTACTTACCAAGCCATACTGAAATATTTATAGAGCCCCAGAATTGCCATGTTGTTTGCTTCCATGTCCTGTACTGCTGTTTCTTCTGCCTGGCATGTCCAGTACTTCTGTTACTTCCCTGTCTCCCTGCCCCTACCTAGAGCATCAAGAAAAATTATTTCAGCACCCAGTTCGGTCTTCTCCTTTGTATAACCTTCCCCAATTCCACAAATAGATTTGATTATACCTCTTTTCTGACATCAGTGTACCTTGTTCTCAGCTCTACTGTAGCACTTACCTACGGTATTCTTTATTTTTTGTCTGATTGTTGCCTTTCAGTAACCGTCCAGGTATTTCCACTGGCCGGCATATTATAGGCACTCATCAAATGTATGGTGGTGGTGGAGATGATGAGGCCTAGTGGATCACAGGTTAAGTAAGGCCATGTCCCCATATCAAGTTTTCCTAGGCTTGGATCACATATAGAGGAGAATGGTAGACAGTTCTGATAGTCTCCCTTGTCCCTTCTAGAGGCTGCTGCGCCAACCTTAGCAACAGATTCTTTTTGATCTATATTTTTTATGATAATCTAATACCTATTCTCAGCCTTCATATTGCTTTTGTTTTATTTTGCTGTATCCTTGAGGCAGTTAAAAAGAAAGGACACTGTTAAATTACTATTACATTCCATCACAGGAGGAATTATGCATCAGCTTGTTCTCATGTGATTCTCATGTGCCAAAAAGTATTTTCTGAGCCAGTAAAAAGAAAAATTTTTTTTTTTTTTTTTTTTTTTGAGACGGAGTCTCGCTCTGTTGCCCAGGCTGGAGTGCAGTGGCGCAATCTTGGCTCACTGCAAGCTCCATCTCCCGGGTTCCCGCCATTCTCCTGCCTCAGCCTCCCGAGTAGCTGGGACTACAGGCGCCCGCCACCACGCCCGGCTAGTTTTTTGTATTTTTAGTAGAGACGGGGTTTCACCGTGTTAGCCAGGATGGTCTCGATCTCCTGACCTCGTGATCCGCCCGTCTCGGCCTCCCAAAGTGCTGGGATTACAGGCTTGAGCCACCGCGCCCGGCCAAGAAAATTATTTTTTTCAGTAGTTTTTAAATCTTCCTGTGTCCCCAAAATGTCTCCACGCATTTAATGTCAAGTTAAAACCCAAGCCAGGGCTGGGTGCAGTGGTGCACACTTGTAGTCCTGGCTACACATGAGACTGGGACAGGGGGATCACTTGAGCCCAGGAGTTCAAGGCTGTAATGCTCTATGATCATACCTGTGAATAGTCACTGCACTCCAGCGTGGGCAACATAGTGAGACCTCGTCTCTAAAATTATTAGACGCTGGGCACAGTGGCTCGCACCAGTAATCCCAGCACTTCAGGAGGCTGAGGCGGGCAGATCACGAGGTCAGGAGTTCCAGACCAGCCTGGCCAATGTGCTAGAAATCTCTCTACTAGAAATACAAAAATTAGCTCCATCTCTACTAGAAATACAAAAATTAGCCAGGCGTGATGGCAGGCGCCTGTAATCCCAGCTATTCGGGAGGCTGAGGCAGGAGAATCGCTTGAACCTGGGAGTGAGGAGGTTGCAGTGAGCCAATATCACGTCATTGCTCTCCAGCCTGGGCGACAGAGTGAGACTCTGTCTCAAGAAAAAAAAAATTATTAGGAAAAATGTCGGTGTTAACTCTGAGAGAACAAATAATGGCTTTTTAAAGATTGTTAATAGAATAATGAAGACTTACTGTGTTTTTAACACGAAAATTTTAGGTGACCAAAGGTCCTGCTATAACATACTGGGGTCATAGGATAGTAGAATGGTCAACATCTCAATTTAGACATGTTACTTCTTGCTCTAAATACACTTGTAGACGCTACTTGTGGTGTAACTCCTTATGTGTTTAATATGTATCTGACTCTTGGTTTTCTTGATTTTTTAAATGGGTGAAGAATCTAGTTATGAATTCTTTGCCCTTTATGGAATGTGATATCTTGGGTTTTATTCCATCTGTTACTTCCCTTTTACTTACTTTTATCTTATTGTTTTGCATTGTGTTTGTAAAATAATGGCTTTGGCTTATTTTTTCCTGAACTTTTCTGCAGTTTGGTTTGAGTATCTGGCTTTGGGTACCACTCCTGAACTTGGACTCCATCTGTACTTGTGACTTTTGGAAGGCAGAAGTCAGTGTTTTCTGTGGAAGATGACTTTTTTTTAATATTGTATATGTGTATCTCCCCCTCCCCTTTTTCGTTTCTCTTAAAAGACTGGAAAGAAAGCAGTTAAAGCAGTTCTGTGGGTCTCAGCAGATGGACTCAGAGTTGTGGATGAAAAAACTAAGGTAAGATTCTTTATTTTGATTTTGATTTATTTTATTTTATTTTATTTTTTTGGAGATGGAGTTTCACTCTTGTCGCCCAGGCTGGAGTGCAATGGCGCGATCTCAGCTCACTGCAACCTCCGTCTCTCGGGTTCAAGCAACTCTCCTGCCTCAGCCACCCGAGTAGCTGGGATTACAGGGGTGTGCTACCATGCCTGGCTAATTTTTCTATAAGTAGAGACAGGGTTTCACCATGTTGGCCAGGCTGATCTCAAACTCCTGACCTCAGGTGATCCACCGGCGGCTTCCCAAAGTGCTGGGATTAAAGGAGTGAGCCACCGTGTCTGACCTAAGGTAAGATTCTTATAAGCATAAATAGGACTGCTCATATGTTTTTAAAAATCTGTAATGATCAGATATAATACCCTTAAGCTGTTGAAAGGTATTATATTGTTGAAGTTTTATCCTTCCACTTAGTCCAAAGTACAATCTTCTGAGAGACTATTTAATGTTCAGGAAACCACTTTAGTTACTCATTTACTTTATGAAAAATAGTATTCTCTCAACATTTTGTTCTACATGACATAGCATGTCTAAGGTACTAAGCATTAGCATTTAGTGTTAAGATCTGAGTTCTTTTTTTTTTTTTTTTTTTTTGAGATGGAATTTCACTCTTGTTGCCCAGGCTGGAGTGCAGTGGTACAATCCCAGCTCACTGCAACCTCCACCTCTTGGGTTCAAACGATTCTCCTGCCTCAGCCTCCCAAGTAGCTGACTACACACACGGACCACCATGCCCCGCTAATTTTTGTATTTTTTGGTACAGACGAGGTTTCACCTTGTTGGTCAGGCTGGTCTTGAACGTCCGATCTCAAGTGATCTGCCTGCCTTGGCCTCCCAAAGTGCTGGGATTACAGGCATGAGCCAACGTGCGTGGCCTATTTTTGTTCTTACATATTTTTTAAAAAGTTTTCACTCTCACAAATTTGATATAAAAGATGATAAACTATCCTTTTACCATATTTTAAAATTAAAAACAGATGGACTCCACATCTGAAATTTCTTCTTGCTCTGAAGAAAACACTATTTTAAGAAAATGATATTTGAACTAATTAACCTGGCTTTTGACTCAAAACTCAATTTAAGTGACATCTTAAGGACTAGTAAATGGCTCTTTGGTTAACATTTACTTAGAATCCAAATAATATCTCAAATCATAGGTAGCATTTTGCATTTGAGAAACAGTGATCCTAAATGCCTAAATAAGAATAGACACACAGATCTACCCCTAGAAAGCATAAGGTGTTATATAAGGACATTTAATTATTAATTAAAATTTCCTAGAATAACTAAAGTCAGGAAAAAATTTAACAAGAAGATAATTAAAAAAAAAAAATTCAAATGCCACTGAAAGGGGAGAAAGTCTGGCAGGTAAAAACCAGTTTTGATAGGCAACTTGCCTGGTAATTTCAAGTGATTTAATATAGCTGCATTTTAGTTATTTGACCTTACATTGCATACTTTTTTTTAAGTTCAAGAGAAGCAATAGTCTTCAATTTTAGTACATTACTGTTGGAAACAGTGATCATTTTAATTATTTTTTGGAACTTTTGTAGTTTTCATTAGTGTTTGGATGAAATTTGTTACACTTGAAAGCTATGTATTTAATTGTTTTATACAATAGTTGGAAAGTAATATTGCCCCCTTGTGGCTACTCACAC
This sequence comes from Rhinopithecus roxellana, assembly GCF_007565055.1. Taxonomy (NCBI): domain Eukaryota; kingdom Metazoa; phylum Chordata; class Mammalia; order Primates; family Cercopithecidae; genus Rhinopithecus; species Rhinopithecus roxellana. The sequence goes on along the minus strand of NC_044553.1, from coordinate 131,396,718 downwards.
CACTGGCATTCATTAGTTTAGTTTTTTCCACACTGAATAGTAGTAATTAGTAGTCATTGGTGGCTTGTCACCATTGGGACCATCTTCCCACCTTGTATTTCGCTATAAGCAGGAACTAATACCATGTTGGGATCAGTATTTGTGATAACACCATGCCATGATCTGCACAAATTTTTGTGGAACAGAAGCTGAAATCTGAAGCCCTTAACCTTTGAGCAAGAAGCTCTGTCAGATTGCCTTGCTATCCCATCTCCCAACTCATGTGTATCTTGATTCTGATAGTGTTCCTACCTTTTTTTTGTTTTTTGTTTTTTCTTTTTTCTTTTTTTTTGAGACAGTGTCTTACACTGTCACCCAGGCTGGAGTACAGTGGCACAGACATAGCTCACTGCAGCCTCAGTCTCCTAGACTCAAGGGATCCTGCAACCCCAGCCTCTCAAGTAGCTGGGACTGCAGGCACACACCACCATGGCCCAGATTTTTTTTTCTTTTTTTAGAGATGGGGTCTCACTATGTTGCCCAGGCTGGTTTCAAAACCCTGGGCTCAAGCAATCTTCCCACCTCAGCACCCCAAAGTGCTGGGATTACAGGTGTGATCTACCGCACTCAGCCTAGTGTTCCTACTTGGTATAGTAACTCTTAGTTTCTTAGAAAAAGAGATAAATGAATGGCTGGGTGCAGTGGCTCATGCCTGTAATCCCAGCACTTTGGGAGGCCGAGGCAGGCAGATCACGAGGTCAAGAGATCAAGACCATCCTGGCTAACACGGTGAAACCTCATCTTTACTAAAAATACAAAAAATTAGCTGGGCGTGGTGGCAGGCGCCTGTAGTCCCAGCTACTCAGGAGGCTGAGGCCAGAGAATGGCATGAACCTGGGAGGCAGAGCTTGAAGTGAGCCAAGAACGCGCCACTGCACTCCAGCCTGGGCAACAGAGCAAGACTCTGTATCAAAAAAAAAAAAAGAAAGAAAAAGAGATAAATGAATTGCAAATGGAAATGTGGAAATGAAATTTATGTTACAAAGAAAAAAATTAGAAAAACAAGTTTTAAAATGACTGTTCAGTGTGTTTCACTTCCAGCAATAGCTAAATAGAGCTTCTGTTGGACTGACCCTCTAGCAAACAACTGTAAATTCTAAACAAAATAACCCAGTTATTCAAAGGCACTAGAAAATAACCCAAACAGATAGATTCTAGAGAGAAGCCGACACTTAGAAGAAGGAAATTGTATTGGGTGATTTCCCATTTCACAGCTTCTAGCTTAAGGATAGGCCCTAGTCTGTACCATATAGGGTAGCTCTAACTTCAGTGAGAAACATTTAGTTTTTTGGTCTTAAAAACCAAAAGAGGCCGGGCGCGGTGGCTCAAGCCTGTAATCCCAGCACTTTGGGAGGCCGAGACGGGCGGATCACGAGGTCAGGAGATCGAGACCATCCTGGCTAACACGGTGAAACCCCGTCTCTACTAAAGAAATACAAAAACTTAGCCGGGCGATGTGGCGGGCGCCTGTAGTCCCAGCTACTTGGGAGGCTGAGGCGAGAGAATGGCGTAAACCCAGGAGGAGGAACTTGCAGTGAGCTGAGATCCGGCCACTGCACTCCAGCCTGGGAGACAGAGCAAGACTCCGTCTCAAAAAAAAAAAAAAAAAAAAAAAAAAAAAAAAAAAAAAAAAAAAAACCAAAAGACATAATTTTTTTGTTTGTTTGTTTTTTGAGATGGAGTCTGGCTCTGTCGCCCAGGCTGGAGTGCAATGGTGCGATCTTGGCTCACTGCAACCTCCGCCTCCTGGGTTCAAGCAATTCTCCTGCCTCAGCCTCCCGAGTAGTTGGGATTACAGGCACCCGCCAGCACACCCAGCGAATTTTTGTATTTTTGGTAGAGATGGAGTTTCACCATGTTGGCCAGGCTGGTCTTGAACTCCTGACCTCCAGTGATCCACCTGCCTCAGCCTCCTAAATTGCAGAAGACAGAATTTGAGGCAACAATAGCCACTAGAAGGTAAAAAGAGAGGCTGGGCGTGGTGGCTCACACCTGTAATCCCAGCACTTTGGGAGGCCAAGGCGGGTGGATCACTTGAAGCCAGTAGTTCGAGACCAGCCTGGCTAACATGCTGAAACCCTGTCTCTCCTAAAAATACAAAAAATTGGCTGGTCATGGTGGTGTGTGCCTATGGTTCCAGCTACTTGGGAGGCTGAGGCAGGAGAGTCACTTGAACCTGGAAGGCAGAGGTTGCAGTAAGCTGAGATTGCGCCATTGCACTCCAGCGGCCTGGGCGACAGAGCAAGACTGTCTCAAAAGAAGAAAGTAAAAAGAGAATCCTGGAAATAAGCCAAAAAGGAGTAATTCTGTCCCAAATTCTGTTCATAAATTCTGCCCTAATCTCTGCCCCTTTAGCCATGTAGATTCAAGGCAGACTCCAAATAGCCCAACTAAGGATATAAAAACTGATACTTGATTACCTATGTAGGTGACATGCACCTGTAGTCCTAGCTACTTGGGAGGCTGAGGCGGGAGGATCGCTTGAGCCCAGGAGTTGAGGTTACAGTAAGCAGTGATTGTGCCACTGCACTCCAGCCTGGATGATGGAGCAAGGCAGTCTCAAAAAAAGAACAGAAACACCCTGATGTCTGAGGTGCTGTTCAAAAGATAGTTTTCCATTTGCGTATAATCAAATAAGCTACCTGATAAAACCAAAAACGTAACACTTCCAAGGAATATAATGGAATCCAGACTCTCCACATACAACATTCACAATGTCTACAATGCAGTTACTCAGCATACAACAAAACAGACAAGTCTGACTTATTCTTATCAAAATAACAATCAATAAAGACCCAACTTCAAGATGACTCAGATATTGGAATTAGCAGACAGATTTTAAGTTCCCTCCTTCATTGTTTGACCAAGAAATAAACATCTCTTGGGGCTGGGGGCTACGCCCCCTCCCCCAACACGGCTTCGTTTTCCGGGGGGGGTTGACACCCCGGATTACATACCCCGTACCAAGCCGAGGGCAACTTTGGAGGCCCCCTGGAAGGCTTTAGGATCCAGATTCTTCGCTGCAGCTGCCTTACCGCGGAGAACCACGACCCGCCGGGCGTCTTGCGACCCTCCGGGCGTCTTGCGGCCACACCCCTGGCGGGCCCAGGCAGGCTACGCCCACGCGACCCCTCCCCTTTCCCTGCCGGTCTGGCCAATGGAGGAGCTACGAACGGCACGACCTGCCCGAGCTTGGCAGTCTCCAGTTGTGCTGTGCATGGAAGCCTGGGAAGACTTTGTTGGAAGGGGAGGCAGGGAGAGGGTGCTGGAGGCTCTGGGGCGATGGCTTCCGCACCCCTTCCAACCATCCTCTTTGCCTGGATTCGGCGGACCACAGCTCAGCCAGTTGGCTTGGAAATGTGACGGGTTGCCACTTCCTCTCTGCGGCACTCTTCTGCCTGGTGACTGACACCTTGGAAATGAAGTTTATGACGTCATCGTTGCGACTGGCCAATAGAAAAAGCTCCCGCGGAGAGGTATTCCTTCCCCTTGGACTCAGCTTCTTCACCCGCGTGAGCGAGCGCGCGCGGAGAGGGTGGGGGAAATCTCGAGCGGGGTGGCGCGCATGAGCGGCGAAGCTCCTCCTCCCCGCCTATATATAAAGGGCTGGCGCGGGGCTCGGTGGCGCCATTTCGCGCTGGAGTGGAGCAGCCTCTAGGGCGATGGAGGATTCTGCCTACCGATACAGAGCCTTCGAGTCGTGCGGGGCCGCCATTACAATCCACCTCCATCCGCTTGGAAATGGCCTTCGTCCAGGCCTATGACTGGTCCCAGCGGACAGTACAGACCCCATAGAAGCCCCTGAAGCTCCCCTTTTTCGGGCCCCGCGCAATCCTCGGAGTCTGTCCTCCCCTTCTACTACGCCCTCAAGAGGATTTCAAAGATGGAGGCGGCGGCTCCCTAAACCACTTTTCGTGTTCATCCGCCTCCATCCGAGATCGAAACGGGACCTCGTCCGCCCCGTAGGCTCCCGACAAGAAGAGGGGATCCCTGCAGACCAACAGCGGGCTATATTGATGACGGTGTCTGAGATCGGGGACCGTTCTTTGAAGAGTCAGTCCCTCAGTCGCCCGCCTCAGCGGAGGCCGCCGCCATTTTCTTGCTGTCCGCCATCTGCAGAGCGCGCCAAGCTGCCTGGAGCTCTCCGAGAGGCCCCAAAGGGACTGCTTTCGTGCCGGTCAGGCAGGGGGTTTGTTGCCTGGAGGCCCAAGAGGAACAGTCTCCCCGGTACTTACCGGGTTATGCTGGACCGGGCGGTGAGGGGAACCGAGGCCACCCGGACTTTCCGCGGCTGAGGGCAGCACCGGTTCCCTGCGGTCAAGATGCTGCAAAACGTGACCCCTCACAACAAGCTCCCTGGGGAAGGGAATGCAGGATTACTGGGGCTGGGCCCAGAAGCAGCGGCACCAGGGAAAAGGATTCGAAAACCCTCTCTCTTGTATGAGGGATTTGAGAGCCCCACAATGGCATGGGTGCCTGCTTTGCAACTGACCCCTGCCAACCCACCACCCTCGGAAGTGTCCAATCCCAAAAAGCCAGGACGAGTTACCAACCAGCTGCAATACCTACACAAGGTAGTGATGAAGGCTCTGTGGAAACATCAGTTCGCATGGCCATTCCGGCAGCCTGTGGATGCTGTCAAACTGGGTCTACCGGATTATCACAAAATGATAAAACAGCCTATGGACATGGGTACTATTAAGAGGAGACTTGAAAACAATTATTATTGGGCTGCCTCAGAGTGTATGCAAGATTTTAATACCATGTTCACCAACTGTTATATTTACAACAAGCCCACTGATGATATTGTCCTAATGGCACAAACGCTGGAAAAGATCTTCCTACAGAAAGTTGCATCAATGCCACAAGAAGAGCAAGAACTGGTGGTGACCATCCCTAAGAACAGCCACAAGAAGGGGGCCAAGTTGGCAGCGCTCCAGGGCAGTGTTACCAGTGCCCATCAGGTGCCTGCTGTTTCTTCTGTGTCACACACAGCCCTGTATATTCCCCCACCTGAGATACCTACCACTGTCCTCAACATTCCCCACCCATCAGTCATTTCCTCTCCACTTCTCAAGTCCCTGTACTCTGCTGGACCCCCACTCCTTGCTGTTACTGCAGCTCCTCCAGCCCAGCCCCTTGCCAAGAAAAAAGGCGTAAAGCGGAAAGCAGATACTACCACCCCTACACCTACAGCCATCCTGGCTCCTGGTTCTCCACCTAGCCCTCCTGGGAGTCTTGAGCCTAAGGCAGCACGGCTTCCCCCTATGCGTAGAGTGAGTGGTCGCCCCATCAAGCCCCCACGCAAAGACTTGCCTGACTCTCAGCAACAACACCATAGCTCTAAGAAAGGAAAGCTTTCAGAACAATTAAAACATTGCAATGGCATTTTGAAGGAGTTACTCTCTAAGAAGCATGCTGCCTATGCTTGGCCTTTCTATAAACCAGTGGATGCTTCTACACTTGGCCTGCATGACTACCATGACATCATTAAGCACCCCATGGACCTCAGCACTGTCAAGCGGAAGATGGAGAACCGTGATTACCGGGATGCACAGGAGTTTGCTGCTGATGTACGGCTTATGTTCTCCAACTGCTATAAGTACAATCCCCCAGATCACGATGTTGTGGCAATGGCACGAAAGCTACAGGATGTATTTGAGTTCCGTTATGCCAAGATGCCAGATGAACCACTGGAACCAGGGCCTTTACCAGTCTCTACTGCCATGCCCCCTGGTTTGGCCAAATCATCTTCAGAGTCCTCCAGTGAGGAAAGTAGCAGTGAGAGCTCCTCTGAGGAAGAGGAGGAGGAGGATGAGGAGGACGAGGAGGAAGAAGAAGAGAGTGAAAGCTCAGACTCGGAGGAAGAAAGGGCTCATCGCTTAGCAGAACTACAGGAACAGCTTCGGGCTGTACACGAACAACTGGCTGCTCTGTCCCAGGGTCCAATATCTAAGCCCAAGAGGAAAAGAGAGAAAAAAGAGAAAAAGAAGAAACGGAAGGCAGAGAAGCATCGAGGCCGAGCTGGGGCCGATGAAGATGACAAGGGGCCTCGGGCACCCCACCCACCTCAGCCCAAGAAGTCCAAGAAAGCAAGTGGCAGTGGGGGTGGCAGTGCTGCTTTAGGCCTTTCTGGCTTTGGACCTTCTGGAGGAAGTGGCACCAAGCTCCCCAAAAAGGCCACAAAGACAGCCCCACCTGCCCTGCCTACAGGTTATGATTCAGAGGAGGAGGAAGAGAGCAGGCCCATGAGTTACGATGAGAAGCGGCAGCTGAGCCTGGACATCAACAAATTACCTGGGGAGAAACTGGGCCGAGTTGTGCGTATAATCCAAGCCAGGGAGCCCTCTTTACGTGATTCAAACCCAGAAGAGATCGAGATGGATTTTGAAACACTCAAGCCATCCACACTTAGAGAGCTTGAGCGCTATGTCCTTTCCTGCCTGTGTAAGAAACCTCGGAAGCCCTACACCATTAAGAAGCCTGTGGGAAAGACAAAGGAGGAACTAGCTTTGGAGAAAAAGCGGGAATTAGAAAAGCGGTTACAAGATGTCAGCGGACAGCTCAATTCCACTAAAAAGCCCCCCAAGAAAGTGAGTGAGAAAACAGAGTCATACTCTGCACAGCAAGTAGCAGTGTCACGCCTTAGCGCTTCCAGCTCCAGCTCAGATTCCAGCTCCTCTTCATCGTCGTCCTCTTCAGACACCAGTGATTCAGACTCAGGCTAAGGGGTCAGGCCAGATGGGGCAGGAAGGCTCCGCAGGACCGGACCCCTAGACCACCCTGCCCCACCTGCCCCTTCCCCCTTTGCTGTGACACTTCTTCATCTCACACCGCCCCCCCCCCCCCCCCCGTCCCCCTCTAGGAGAGCTGGCTCTGCAGTGGGGGAGGGATGCAGGGAGATTTACTGAAGGAGGGACGTGGACAAAATAACATTGAATTCCTAGCCCCATTGGGGAGTGACCTCTTGGACACAGAGCCCCCATTCAAAATGGGGCAGGGCAAGGGTGGGAATGTGCAAAGCCCTGATCTAGAGTTACCTGAGGCCATAGCTGCCCTATTCACTTCTAAGGGCCCTGTTTTGAAGTTGTTTGTTCTAATTTATTTTAAGCTAGGTAAGGCTGGGGGGAAGGGTGGGGCCATGGTCCCCTCAGCCTCCACGGGGAGGGAAGAAGGGGGAGCTCTTTTTTTACGTTGACTTTTTTTTTCTACTCTGTTTTCCCTTTTTCCTTCCGCTCCATTTGGGGCCCTGGGGGTTTCAGTCATCTCCCCATTTGGTCCCCTGGACTGTCTTTGTTGATTCTAACTTGTAAATAAAGAAAATATTATTCAAAAAAAAAGAGAAATAAACATCTCTTGTCTTTGAGTCATTATTTTGTTTTGTATTTGTAGCATCACCACAACTAGTACAGAAAATGGTACATTGAAGTAGAGTGCTACCTTAACAGAAATGAAAATAGTGTATAGTAGGGATTATAACTATACTCAGTGACAGAAAGGAAATATGTTCATATTGAATGAAGAGATAGAAATCTTGGCAGAGAATAGAAACTATGAAAAAGAAACAAATGGCTGGGAGCGGTGGCTCACACCTGTAATCCGAGCACTTTGGGAGGCCGAGGCAGGTGGATCATGAGGTCAGGAGATTGAGACCATCCTGGCTAACACAGTGAAACCTGTCTCTACTAAAAACACAAAAAGTTAGCCGGGTGTGGTGGCACACGTCTGTAGTCCCAGTTACTCAGGAGGCTGAGGCAGAAGAATTGCTTGAACCCTGGAGGCAGAGGTTACAGTGAGCCAAGATCACGCCACTGCATTCCAGCCCGGGTGACAAAGCGAGACTGTCCAAAAAAAAAAAGAAAAGAAAAACAAATGGAAATTCCACACCTGAAAAATATAGTATCTGAAGTAAATTCACTGGATAGGGTATATCTAATGTAAAAAAGCAAGGCGCAGAACTGTGTGTGTATGTGTGTAGTGTTCATTGTGTAACGAAGGTAGCATAAACATGACTATTATATGTATTTGCTTATATTTGGAAGTAAACCCAAAGGAGTAAAGATACTGATTTACATATATTGTTGAATGTGGGATCTACCATGAAAGAGATGTAAAACTAGAATCAACAAGCATATGCTTTAGAACATGTAGATGAGAGAAGTATCTGGGCAAAGTGCCTCTTAGGATATCTGCTGCTAAGTCCAATTCTCAGTATTTAAACTGCTGGACACAGATCTAGCTATTCCATAGCCTAGCTGTATCAGATGTATGGATTGTGCATCATGAAATGAACATCCTGTGTTCTGAGAAGCTCAAATAACCTCATAAGTCTTTCTTTGTGTGTCCTATTTTCTAGGACCTCATAGTTGACCAGACGATAGAGAAAGTTTCTTTCTGTGCCCCAGATAGGAACTTTGATAGAGCCTTTTCTTACATATGTCGTGATGGCACCACTCGTCGCTGGATCTGTCACTGCTTCATGGCTGTCAAGGACACAGTGAGTCCAACAAATACGTATTTCATGATGAGTATTCTCAGTTAGCTGGGCTCTTTCTGAGTTTGCTCAGCCAAGCGGTTTCTACTACATTTTTAACAAGTATGTGCTGCTACAGCTGCTCTTGGAAGTGCCTAAACTAGCCTACTTTCAGCTCCTTTCAAATATTTTACACTCTTGGTGTAACCCTGGGAGTTGCAACTCACTGAACAAAATGATTGGCTGAAACCAAAGATCATTAAAGGAAGGTAAAAATGGTCTGGTGATAGTGGTTGCTAAACTTTATTTGAAACTTTTAATTATTGGAAGTATTTTCAGAGTTCTTAAATGTATTTGTTTGCTAACACATATGGGTATGGTATTAAAAATGTATTTGCAAAGAGACTACTACAAATGAAAGAACTTGGCTGGGCCTGATGGCTCACCCCTATAATCCCAGCACTTTGGCCAGGGCGGGAGGATCACTTGAGACCACAAGTTGGAAACCAACCTGGGTTACGTGGCAAGACCTCATCTTCACAAAGTTAAAAAATTAGCCAGGCATGGTGGCACATGCATGTAGTCCTAGCTACATGCTACATGCCTTGGGAGGCTGAGGCGAGCAGATCACTTGAGACTACGTGTTGGAGGCTACAGTGAGTCATCGTGCCATTATACTCCAGCCTGGGTGACAGAGTGAGACCTTGTCTCCCAAAAAAAAAAAAAAAAACAACTGAGTGCAGTATACTTTCAACTATTATAAAAACAGAAATACTGGCCAGGCACGGTGGCTCACACCTGTAATCCCAGCACTTTAGGAGGCCGAGGCAGGCGGATCACGAGGTCAGGAGTTCAAGACCAGCCTGGCCAATATGGTGAAACCCCCGTCTCTACTAAAAATACAAAAAAATTAGCCAGGCATGGTGGCACATGCCTGTAGTCCCAGCTACTCGGGAGGCTGAGGCAGAAGGATTGCTTGAATCCGGGAGGCGGAGGTTGCAGTGAGCTGAGATTGCGTCACTGACTCCATCCTGGGCAACAGAGTAAGCCTCCGTCTAAAAAAAAGAAGAAATACTGGCTGGGCATGGTGGCTCACACCTGTAATCTCAGCACTTTGGGAGGCTGAGGTGGGCAGATCACCTGAGGTCAAGGGTTCGAGACCAGTCTGGCCAACATGGTAAAACCCTGTCTCTACTAAAAATGCAAAAATTAGCCAGGTGTGGTGGCGCACGTCTGTAATCCCAGCTACTTGGGAGACTGACTCAGGAGAATCACTTGAACCGGGAGGCAGAGGTTGCAGTGAGCCAAGATTGTGCCACTGAACTCCAGCCTGGATGACAGAGTAAGACGCCATCTCAAAAATAAAATAAAAATAGGCCAGGCCCGGTGGCTCATGCCTATAATCCTAGCACTTTGGGAGGTCGAGGTGGGCAGATCACTTGAGGTTGGGAGTTCAAGACCAGCCTGGCCAACATGATGAAACCCTGTCTCTACTAAAAATACAAAAATTAGCCGGCCATGGTGGCGGGTGCCTGTAATCCCAGTTATTCAGGAGGCTGAGGCACGAGAATCGCTTGAACCCAGGAGGCAGAGGTTACAGGTGAGTAAAGCTCTTGCCAAAGTTTAATCTGGAAGATAAGTAGTGGCCATGCTCTAAAAATTGACCAAAATTGTTTAAAGATCTTTGAGACACTGGTGTAAACAAATGCTAAGAACTCAGGCTCTGAGTCAGATATGGGTTCCAGTTCTGATTCTGGTTCTTACTAGCTGTGGGATTTGGGGCAAGTTACTTAACATTCTCTGTCTTGGTATACACTTCTATAAATGGAGAAAGTGGTTGTGAATACTAAATTGGATAATGAGTATAAGCACACTTAGCATAGGGTCTGGCCCACATTACTCCAAAAATTTTAGCTAGTAATGTTTAAGCTGTTCTTCCCTTGGTTTGACACTGGTGCTTTGAAAATGAGTTGAAGTAACTGAACTATGCTTTTGTCCTCTGTTTCTCAGACCCTAAGTAAACCACAAATTTATTATATTTTGCTATCACTACACTTTAAAAATCTGGAGTTCAAGAGTTTCCAGACACTAATTTAAAAACCATTTTATTGTCAAATCATGGCCTGGCAGGCTGTTTGAATCTCCTAGGCCAATAGTTCTACTGTATCAAAATCACCTGGAGGACTTGTTTTAAAACATAGATTGCTGGGCCCCATCTCCAGCATTTTTCATTCAGTGAGTTTGGGATTGGGACTTCAGAATTTCCACTGAAAGTTCCCAGATGATGCTGTTGGTTGGGGATGAGGTCACTCTGCAACAACTTCTGCCCTAGGCCTAGGAGAAAGAATAAGCTTCCTTGACCTGTAGCTCTGTCCTTATAATAGAGCTGCGTTCAAATGCAAACACATTCGAAGAATCTTTTAGTACTCCTGTTTCATGCTTTAACATCTGGCCTAATATCGTCCTACTGGGAAGTTAGATGGAAACTCATGTGGATTCATGGAGTAATTCTATCAGTCTTTAAGTAGTCAAAAGTTTTTTTTACAAGTTTAAAAGTTTTAAAAAAGTAAAAAGTAGTCAAAGGTAGTAAAATCTTAGGGACATAAAGCATTTTAAACCTCTACCTGTCCTTATGATAACTAATACTGTCATGCAAAATCCAGTGAAATGACTCGTTCAGAGCCGTGTGTAGGAGCAGCTGCCTACGTGGTGTGATTTTGAGAATACCACAAAAGACTTCCTGTTCCCAAATATCTCTTCTCACTGTGAATGATGCCAACAATTATACCATCTCTAGATTTTTTATTCCACAATTAGCAAAATGGTTTAAAATACAGATAACCCTGCTAAAAATAGTCCATTAAATTTATTAAATTGACTCTGGGTAATCCAGTGTATCTATATAAAGCAGTGTTTTGTTCATATACGTACGTCCTCCACTCCTCCCACACATAAATCAGTTTTATCTGCTTAATTCTTTTATAAGTAGACGGTGTGGATGAAAACATGCTTTCGCTTTTGCCTGTGTTTGGTTGGGAGGTAGAGTTGGGAATTAGAGAGAGCTAGAGGAAGATAGGAAAGGTTTGGGGGAAAACCTAAAAGCACTGAGGGCCATAAATGAGGAAGGTTGCTTAGAGGGAGGATTCAGAAAGGGGAGACAGCAAAGCGTTTGTCTCATTGTTAGTGTTTTTTGAAACAGGGTCTCACTATGTCACCTGGGCTGGAGTGCAGTGGCACAATTACAGCTTACTGTAAGCTTAAGCGATCCTCCCACCTCCCAAGTAGGACCACAGACACACCACCACCACACTCGACTAATTTTCTTTTCTTTTTATTATTATTATTATTATTTTTAATTATTTTTTTTTTTTGAGACAGAGTTTTGCTCCTGTTGCCCAGGCTGGAGTGCAGTGGCACGATCTTGGCTCACCACAACCTCCACCTCCCGGGTTGAGTTCAAGTGATTCTCCTGCCTCAGCCTCCCGAGTAGCTGGGATTACAGGCATGTGCCATCATGCCTAACTAATTTTGTATTTTTAGTAGAGACAGGGTTTCTCCATGTTGGTCAGGCTGGTCTCGAACTCCTGACCTCAGGTGATCCGCCGGCCTCAGCCTCCCAAAGTGCTGGGATTACAGGCTTGAGCCACTGCACCCGGCCTTTATTTTTATTTTTATTTATTTTTTGAGACAGAGTTTCGCTCTCGTTGCCCAGGCTGGAGTGCAGTGGTGCCATCTAAGCTCACAGCAACCTCTACTTCCCAACTTCAAGCAATTCTCCTGTCTCAGTCTCCCAAGTAGCTGGGATTACGGGCACCCGCCACCATGCCCGGCTAATTTTTGTGTTTTTAGTAGAGATGGGGTTTTGCTGTGTCAGCCAGGCTGGTCTTGAACTCCTGACCTCATGATCCACCCACCTCGGCCTCCCAAGGTGCTGGGATTACAGGTGTGAGCCATCCCACCTGACCTAATTTTCTTTTTCTTTTTTGTTAGAGACAGGGTCTCACTGTATTATCCAGGCTGGTCTCAAACTCCTGGGCTCAAGCGATCTGCCCACCTCGGCCTCCCAAAGTGCTGGGATTACAGATGTGAGCCACCATGCCCGGCCGCATTCCTTTTTAATCACTGGAATTGTATTTGTTTATCAGAAGTTTTAAGTTTGCAACTTTTTTTCCTAGACATACTAACACTGCATTAAGTTCCTGAAATATGCCTTGCCTTTGCAGTAGTTTCTTAGAAATGGCTGGTAAATATTCCCTCTCCTTCCCCAAAGGGCAACTAGAAGCTTGCATGTCAAGGCTTGAAACCTTGGATAGAGTCTTCTAAGCTGTTGGCCAGGGCTGACATGACAGAGCCTCAGTGATAAAGAGTTCTCCATGGCTGCTTGCAAAAGCACAGGTTGCTGGTTATCACTTTACTTCAAGGCTTGTAACAGTGAACTGAACCATCATAAGCACTACCTAAGAAAATGTATTCATTTAAATTAATTTGGCATATGAATATATTAAAACAATTTTAAGTTGGAATTTGCAACATCTTGCTTTCATAAAAACAGACTTATTTGGGCCGAGTGTGATAGGTAGCTCACGCCTATAATCCCAGCACTTTGGGAGGTTGAAGCGGGTAGACCACTTGAGGCCAGGAGTTGGAGACCAGCCTGCCCGACATAGCAAAACCCCATCTCTAATAAAAATACAAAAATTAGCCAAGTGTGGTGGTGCATGATTATAGTCCCAGCTACTCAGGAGGCTGAGGCACAAGAATTATTTGAGCCCGGAGGCAGAGATTGCAGTGAGCAGAGACTGCGCCACTGCACTCCAGCCTGGGTAATAACAAGACTCTGTCTCAAAAACCAAAAAAAAGGACTTATTTGTATGTAATTGTTAGTCTTGTAATTCTGAAAAGCTTTTAAAACCTGCTCTCTACAGGGTGAAAGGTTGAGCCATGCAGTAGGCTGTGCTTTTGCAGCCTGTTTAGAGCGCAAGCAGAAGCGGGAGAAGGAATGTGGAGTGACTGCTACTTTTGATGCTAGTCGAACCACTTTTACAAGAGAAGGATCATTCCGTATCACAACAGCCACTGAACAAGCAGAAAGAGAGGAGATCATGAAACAAATGCAAGATGCCAAGAAAGGTACAATCTGTTCTACAGTGTGTATTTATGGAATGCAGTTTTTCCCAACAAAGTATTATTTTGAAGCTACCAGGGATAAGTTTTCTCATAATCAAAGAGAACCCTTAGCAATATAAAACCTTATAACAAAGCTGAAAATCTTAAAAACTGCTTCCTTTAGAGTGGCTAGTTTAATGGCTTCAAAAATATTTACTCCATTATAGTAAACTATCTGAGGAATCAGAGTGCAGTTGAAGAAGCTGCAGAGACATCTCTTACCCCCTTCCTTCCATCCTGAAATACCTTTTTAATTCTGATGCATCTGATCTCTATGAGAAGCAAATGAAGTAAGTACCTGCATCTTAAAGAAAGCAGCACAGGTCCCAGGGCTTAAGGCTGCAAAGCATCCACGGACTATGATGCTAGCAGAGAGATTTAACAGTAATACTGCTTATATGAGATTATTGCTGGTTTTTAGTGCTTTCTAGTCACAAAAGTCTATAGATTTTGAGAGGTAAGCCTATAACTCTTTTTCCCATAGCTCTGTTAATTTAATTTAGGGTATGATTTTATAGAGTGTTTTATTTAGGTACACATGGCATCACAGCAGAAATGCCTGTACAAACATTCAAGTTAGTTGGCAGTCTATAAATGTGAGTTGGGTATATTTTAGAACTAAATGATAGGGCTTGAAAATATTTTTGCATTCTTGTATATAAGTAGGGTTAAAACCAACAAGACAAGCACAAACAATTCAGGTTAACTAATAGACATTAATATAATTTTGAGGCCAGGTATAGTGGCTCACAGCTGTAATCTCAATACTTAAGGAGGCTGAGGAAGAAAGATCACTTGAGGCCAGGAGTTTGTGACCAGACTGGGCAACATAGACCCTATCCCTAGAAAAAAAAAAAAAATTAATTATCCATATTTGGTGGTGCACATCCATAACCCTAGCTGCTTGGGAGGCTGAGACCAGAGGATTGCTGGAGCCCAGGAGTACAAGGTTACAGTGAGCTGTGATCATGCCACTGCACTCCTGGGTAACAGTAAAACCCTGTCTCTTAAAAACAAACAAATATATATATATATGATAATTTTTTTACTATAACCTTTTAGTTCTAAACTAGTCTTTTTTTGTTGTTGTTTTGGTTTGATTTGGGTTTTTTTTTTTTCTTTTTTTTTGAGACAGAGTCTAGTTCTGTTGCCCAGGCTGGAATGTAATGGTGCAGTCTCCACTGACTGCAGCCTCCACCTCCTGGGTTCAAGCAGTTCTCCTGCCTCAGCCTCTTGAGTAGCTGGGATTACAGGTGCATGCTACCACACCCAGCTAATGTTTGTATTTTTAGTAAAGATGGGCCAGGCTGGTCTCAAACTCCTGACCTCAGTTGATCTGCCTGCTTTGGCCTCCCAAAGTGCTGGGATTACAGGTGTGAGCCACTGCACCTGGCCTTAAACCAGCCCTTTTGGATAGCAGCATTGACTAAAATACTGACCCAAACAGCTCTAATTCTTAACCCCCCTCCAAAAAAAAAGCATACATATTTTTATTTGAAATGAAATTATTGATAGTGATTTTTTTTCATTTCTTGTAAATATTTGCACCAGGAAGCCAAAGGGCGAAAACATCATGCTATCTATACTAGAAAATTTAACCCGTATTACTGTTATTTAATATGCTTTAGTGGTCTTCAGACTATTCACTAATTAAGCATGTTCTTTAATACCACCAATTAATATTCATTGTTATGTACAGCAACTGCAAAGAGATTGAGTCCCAAGATCTACAAAGGATTGTGAGAGTTGGTGGTTGAGATTTGTCACAATCAGAATGGGACTCAACTGGTACCCACAGTCTTATATTTAATCAAATTTAATCCAGTTCAAAATGTTACTACTGCATGCTTTTATTCAAATGAACCACAAATGCATGATTTAAAGACTGCTTTAGGTTGGGCGTGGTGGCTCACGCTTGTAATCCCAGCACTTTGGGAGGCCGAGGCAGGTGCATCACCTGAGGTCAGGAGTTCATGACCAGCCTGGCCAACATGATGAAACCTCGTGTCTATTAAAAATACAAAATTAGTTGGGTGTGGTGGCATGCACCTATAATCCCAGCTACTTGGGAGGCTGAGGCAGGAGAATCACTTGAACCTGGGAGGTGGAGGTTGCAGTGAGCCAAGATCATGCCATTGCACTCCAGCCTGGGCAAAAAGAGCGAAACTCCATCTCAAACAGTAAATAAATAAAGACTGTTATGTATGACATTCTTTGACACCTAATCAAAGATACATGGTTAAACTTATGCTTATTTAGACCTTTCTAATGCTGCAGTTCCCAAAGTTCTCCTCCCCTAACTCACAAGCATTGGAAATCATGAATCATTCTTTAAAAGACCACATATTAGGAATTCATAGGAACTGAGTTTTTAAGATCTTGTTCACAGTCTTAATTTATAAATCACTGAATGAGAATAAAAGATCTAACATTTCCTAGTAGATATGCTATGTGATATATGGTACATTACTAAGCCTTTTATCTGTCTGAAAAATGGATCTGAACCCTACTTCTAACTTATCTTTTAAGAGACATTAAGGAAATGGGTAAAAGGACCTAGAGGGCTTTCACATTTGTCAGCTCTGTAAACTCAAATTATTTGAAGACATTGCTAAGGTCTTCATTCTCTTTATTTTCTTGAGCTGAAACAGATAAGATAGTCGTTGGTTCATCAGTGGCCCCTGGCAACACTGCTCCATCCCCATCCTCTCCCACCTCTCCTACTTCTGATACCACGACCTCTCTGGAGATGAACAATCCTCATGCCATCCCACGCCGGCATGCTCCAATTGAACAGCTTGCTCGCCAAGGCTCTTTCCGAGGATTTCCTGCTCTTAGCCAGAAGATGTCACCCTTTAAACGCCAACTATCCCTACGCATCAATGAGTTGCCTTCCACTATGCAGAGGAAGACTGATTTCCCCATTAAAAATGCAGGTAATGTAGCATCTACCTGACTCACTGGGTACTCGAGCACTGAAGCATTCTCATCACTTCCCATGAAGACACAAATCCCATTAAACTAGGCATTCCTCTTTCCCTGAGGTTGGTTGATAGTTGTATCTTTTGTCATTTCCCATAGTGGGAAAACTAAGGTCCATGGAGGGGGATGTGAATCCATAATTTCTCTTCAACAAACAGGCATCAGAGCCATTGTGGAATTTCTAGCCTAAGCCTCAAGATTTGTGGTTTGTCTCGATGTAAGAGCATTCACTGCCTCTCAGCCAACCTGCTTCCAAACATCAAGGGTCTCAAGTTTCTATTCTTATTCTGCCATTTGGGACCCAGCAGGGAATTAATTAAAGAGGCCTTAGAAACACATAGCATTACCAGCAGAAGAAATGGATATGTGCTCATTGTCCTTCTGGCTGTTTGGCTCCATAGGGAGGAAACTCTAGACAGGTGTCTTGTGTACATCTAAGATCTGTTGTTCATCACAGACAGTGGACTTGTTCACAAATACTCATTACCTTTCAGAACTGTCCCACAGGCCTTCGTGTGGCCTCTGTACAGCTATGCCAGCCCCTATAGGTCTATCCTCATCATAAAATCTGTAGCTAAAGTATTAGATCTGGTCAGTGCTTTTGTTGGGCTCTATTTTACCTCGCTCTGAGACATGTCAAGCCATTGCTATAACAGAATATGAGGAAGCTGTCTCAATAGGCCATTCCTACTGATGGTATAAAAGTACAGAGTTAAGTTCATCTGACATATGAAACTAGGCCTAAAGAATAGTTGGACTAGATGATTACAGAGGGTCTTTTCAGCTCTCAGCTGAGGTACCTCATTTCAGCTCAGTCTCCTTCTAGGGCAGACAGGGAATAAAAACTATTATTCTCTTTACAGATGAGCAAACAGAGCTTTAGCACACATAATTAGCTTCTTTAGTGATACAAAAGTATCCTAGAGTCGGTATTAAGATTAAAGGCCCTAGCGTCCTACACCTCTGCTCACTTATTCATGTTATCATAGATCATATGCTTAGTACTAGAGACTTTGGAGAAAAATGAGATTGATGACATTATCATAGTTGTTACAGAGAAAAGCACTAAGCATTCACTAGTGTCCCAGACTTTAACGCATTTTCCTGACAGAATTACTAAAGGCTCCAGAACCTAATTCAGATCACAGCCTTGAGAACGTGTTGGAAGGCATACAGGTTGCATATGTCTTCTAGAAAGATCTGGCTAGCTAAACATCTTAGCACAAAAAGGACAGATTCCCAACAGTGTTATAAGAGGAGGAAATGAAGAAATAAGGGAGGAAGATGTGCCTTAGTACATTAATTGTTGACATTTTATACTTTCCCATCTGAAAAGCCAATGAAATTGTGGCCAGTAAATTTTTTGAAACTGGTTTTGTAGCCCCGCCGTACAGTTAATTGAGCCTTTTTTTCCATAAACAAGAGATACTGTATAAAATGCCAGCTTGCATCATACTGTCAAATTTCAGGATTATTCCATTTTTGTGTCTGGAGCCATTTTCTGTTTGCCTTGCAGTGCCAGAGGTAGAAGGGGAGGCAGAGAGCATCAGCTCCCTGTGCTCACAGATCACCAATGCCTTCAGCACACCTGAGGACCCCTTCTCATCTGCTCCGATGACCAAACCAGTGACAGTGGTGGCACCACAATCTCCTACCTTCCAAGGTTGGTGCCCTCTGACCTGCTCAGCTGTTCTCTTTACAACCAATACTTTTAGTACACTGCTCACTAACTGTAAGTTGGCATCCTGAGCTTCCCAACATCTGGTCAGACCCATTAATTTCTCTATTTGATGTCTTAGATTCATTGATTTCTCTATTCAACAATGTCTTTGTGCTTTGTTCCCCTTCCTGTTTTCTAAGATGTCTGTGTTTGTCATTCTGCATGTGCCCATCTTTCACCCCATTCTATAAGAAATTTCTATAGTCCCAACCTACTACTTTATTTCCCACTTGACTGTTAAGGATCAGCATACCCAGCCAGTTTCCCAAAAACAGTAGTCATCAGAATTGGTTCCAAGGTTATGCTTTCTTTAGTGTAGTGGTTCTCAATCAGGGGCAAAATTTGTCATTCACTGTCTGGAGACATTTTGGGGCTTTACAAGTCAGGGGTTGGGGGTGTTACTGGCATGTGGTTAGAGGCCAAGAATGCCACTAAACATCCTTCAGTGTAAAGGACAGCACCCACAACAAAGGATTATCCATCCCAAAATGTCAGTGGTGCCAAGGTTGAGAAGCCCTGGACTCACCTAGTCTCTGCCCTGTCAGAGAGGCTTATAAAGAAAAAGGCACTCCTTTGAGCTCTGTAGTTCATCTTCTATAACAAGTATCTTAAAATTTGCGTTTGTGGCATTGAAGAGTTAAAAGTTGTTTTCAGAGATACTAAATAGTGGATATTGACTTGGAGGTCAGCAAAGAATTTATGTAACTTAAATTACAGACTTGTAGAATTTCAGCTGCTATAATTGCTGTTTCTCCGTTTCTTTCGAAAGAGAGCTCAGAGAAAGTTTTACTCCGGAGATAGTGCCCTACTTCTACTGGAAGAACTGCACGCTTTTCCTCCAAGGGTCTTTTTCTTTTTCTTTTTAATAAACCTTCATAGTCATGTATACCAAATGACTTTTCATGTCATCTAACAAACATTTATAATACCAGTAGTAATAGGCACAATTTATTGAGCACTTACACATTGCTTGGCACATTGTGGTAGGTATTCATGCATTATTTCATTTAATCCCCACAACAACCCTGTGAGGTAGGTGTTACAGATGAAAAAAAAAAAAAAAAAAAAGAGGCTCAGAGAGAATAAGTAAATTGCCCAGATCATACAGACAGGATTTAAACTCAGGTCTTCCTGAATATAGTATCCATTACATTCTGCTGATTCTGCCTGCCTACAAGGCACTAAGTGCACACAATTGAATATTTCAGTTTCCTTTCCCTGCCTTTGAAAGGCTCCCAGTTTCTAGGTGAAAAAAAATTTTTTTTGCCAACAAAAAAGCAAAGGCAGTCTTTTAGACAAACCCTAGGTAAATAGTACCAACACCGGCCAGGCGCAGTGGCTCACGCCTATAATCCCAACACTTTGGGAGGCTGAGGCAGGCAGATCACCGGAGGTCAGGAGTTCAAGACCAGCCTAGCCAACATAATGAAACCCCGTCTCTACTGAAAATACAAAAGTTAGCTGGGCGTGGTGGCAGGCACCTGTAATCTCAGCTACTCGAGAATCGCTTGAACCTGGGAGCCAGAGGTTGCAGTGAGCCGAGATCATTGCACTCCAGCCTGGGTGACAAGAGCAAGACCCCATCTCAAATATATATATATAGTACCAACACCATAGGCATGGCTGTCCAGTCCTAAAAAGGACATAATTATATTGTAGGTCAGGGGAAGGTGCTTGTCTACACCATACTAAATGTTATTGGGAGTTGGGCTAAGGAGTAGAAACTAATATAGATATCTGGAATAAAAGGAACAAGCGTTTGCAGATTTTAATAAGGGGAGATGAGGAAAGAATAGTAGGTACTTTGTGATATTGTAAACATCACAGGGGGGAAAAACATCTTTGTAAAAAGTTGAAATTAATTCTGTAGCAAATTACAAATTTATCAAGCAAATGAAAACATACCAACTTTGATTTCTCATCTGTAATAGGGGGATAATACCAGACTCATGGGGTTTTCGAGAGAATTAAATGAAATGATGCATGTAAAATATTAGCTTAATGACTAGCACATAATAACGAATCATGTACACATTTTAACTTTTGAAAAGGAAACAAGGAGTAATTTTTTTTTTTTTTGAGATGGAGTCTTACTCTGTTGCCCAGGCTGGAGTGCAGTGGTGTGATCCCGGTTCACTGCAACCTCCGCCTCCCAGGTTCAAGTGATTCTCCTGCCTCAGCCTCCCTAGTAGCTAGGATTACAAGTGCACGCCGCCACGCCCAGCTAATTTTTGTATTTTTAGTAGAGACGGGGTTTCGCCATGCTAGCCAGGCTGGTCTCGAACTCCTGACCTCAGGTGATCCACCCACCTCAGCCTCCCAAAGTGCTGGAATTACAGGCGTGAGCCACCACGCCTGGCCTATTTTTAACCAGTATTATTGTTAACATAATTTGACCTTTTGGAAAAGTGAAGAAGAGGGAAATGCTGTACCTACTTCATTATGCCAAAGGCTAAGCTATATTTAGAATAGTTAGATATTTTTTGCTACTCCTAAGACAGAGCAGCTCTGTTCACCTTAATTTGAAATTGTTGTTGTAGGTTTCATTTCCCCTCTCCCCATGCACATATTTTCCTAGGACAGTCATTTGACTTTACTATACAACCATTTAAAAATTACAACCTCTAATTCCTTCTTTGCCTAATGGTATGTACATCCAATCTAAGATATCATGGTTTTCCCAAACATCAACTCTTCTCTCTCTCCATTCCACCAGTATTGTACATTCACTTGACTGACGCAGCTCCAAGGGATCACTTGTACACCCTGCATGAATTAACTCCATTGATGTTGTCTGCTCCCATTGTAGCTAATGGCACTGACTCAGCCTTCCATGTGCTTGCTGCTAAGCCAGCCCATACTGCTCTAGCACCCGTAGCAATGCCTGTGCGTGAAACCAACCCTTGGGCCCATGCCCCTGATGCTGCTAACAAGGAAATTGCAGCCACATGTTCGGGTAAGGTGGCCACAGATGGTGTTGAGGATTTCTGGGATCAGATAAGTGACCCTGGTTCTACAACTCAGCCAGTTAGCTGAGTGGGAACTAGGGAGGAATCCTTTCAGGAAACCTATGTTCCCTCCTGGAGATAAGCTGCTTACATAAGAAAGGATGGTGAAGGAGAACAAAAGAAATCAGACTGATAGTCATTAGGACTGTGGAACCAAACCATCCACAGAGCTTTTATAAAATACAGATTCCGGCTAGGCGTGGTGACTCATGCCTATAATCCCAGCACTTTGGGAGGCCGAGGTGGGTGGATCACGAGGTCAGGAGATTGAGACCATCCTGGCCAACATGGTGAAACCCTGTCTCTATTTAGCCAGGCGTGGTGGCATGCACGTATAGTCTAGTCCCAGCTACTTGAGGCTGAGGCAGGAGAATCACTTGAACCCAGGAGACGGAGGTTGCGGTAAGCCAAGATTGCGCCACTGCACTCCAGCCTGGGCGCCAGAGCAATACTCTGTCTCAAAAAAAGAAAAAAGAAAAAAAGCAGATTCCAGGGCCCCACCTCAGAAAATCCATCACTGGATTTGGTGATGTGCAGACATGCCTGTAGAAAGAGGAGGCCCTGCCTCCTACAATAGGAGGCCTACAAAAAGTGTTACAAAAAGCACTTCATTTTTGCTTTTTTGTGCCTTCTAGTTTTTCTGTAAAAAACATCTATTAATTATAATAACCAAAATTTTTTTTTTTTTTTTTTTTTTGGAGACAGAGTATTGTTCTGTCACCCAGGCTGGAGTGCAGTGGCACGATCTTGGCTCACTGCAACCTCCATCTCTAGGGTTCAAGCAACTCTCCTGCCTCAGCCTCCCGAGTAGCTGGGACTACAGGTGCATCCCACCATGCCCAACTAATTTTTGTACTTTTAGCAGAAATGGGGTTTCACCATGTTGGCCAGGCTGGTTTTGAACTCCTGACCTCGTGATCCACCCGCCTTGGCCTCTAAAAGTGCTGGGATTATAGGTGTGAGCCACCACGCCTGGCTTCAAAAGGTTTTAACATAGTAATAAAGGCAGTTCACCACAAAGACAACATATTTCTGGAAGCCAGGCAGGGGCCAGCAAGATATGGCCAGGTCACTCGTTATTTTCTTTTTGCTCTGTTAGAGCAGAAGATGAATTGCCTTGGGCCCTTTAGAGGATGTGCAAGCTAGGTTTTTTTTGTTTGTTCATTTTCTGAGACAGAGTCTTGCTCTGTCACCAGGCTGGAGTATATCGGTTCACTGCACCCTCTGCCTCTCAGGTTCAAGCAATTCTCTTGCCTCAGCCTCCTGAGTAGCTAGGACTACAGATACATATCACCACGCCCAGCTAATTTTTGTATTTTTAGTAGAGATGGGGTTTCATCATGTTGGCCAAGATAGTCTCGATCTCTTGACCTCAGGTTATCCGCCCACCTCGGCGTGCCTGGCTTTTTTTTTTTTTTTAAAGACAGAGTGCTCACTGTGTTGCCCAGGCCAGAGTGCAGTGGCACAGTCATAGCTCACTGCAGCCTCGAACTCTTGGGCTCAAGTAGTCCTCCTGCCTCAACCTCACAAGTATCCGGGATTACAGGTGCGAGCCACCACAACCAGCTAGTTTCTGTATTGTGGATGAGCCATACCAACAGGGAGGGGTTTCTGACATCAGTCAGCTGCCTTGGTTTAATGCATTTGAGCCATATCTAAACAGTGCTTCAGTGTGTCTGACACAGCAGCATGGTCTTGACAAGTTTTCTTCATCCTACCACAAAATCTCAGTTGGTAATAGACTTTCCTCCTACCTATCAAAACCACAAAATGTCCCATTGAGGTGACATGTTGTACATGTTAGGATCATTCAAATAAGGTGAGGAAAGATACCCCTAACTGATTCTTTTGTCTCTCATCTTGTTGGTTCCAGGGACCGAGTGGGGTCAATCTTCTGGTGCTGCCTCTCCAGGTCTCTTCCAGGCCGGTCATAGACGTACTCCCTCTGAGGCCGACCGATGGTTAGAAGAGGTGTCTAAGAGCGTCCGGGCTCAGCAGCCCCAGGCATCAGCTGCTCCTCTGCAGCCAGTTCTCCAGCCTCCTCCACCCACTGCCATCTCCCAGCCAGCACCACCTTTCCAAGGGAATGCATTCCTCACCTCTCAGCCTGTGCCAGTGGGTGTGGTCCCAGCCCTGCAGCCAGCCTTTGTCCCTGCCCAGTCCTATCCTGTGGCCAATGGAATGCCCTATCCAGCCCCTAATGTGCCTGTGGTGGGCATCACTCCCTCCCAGATGGTGGCCAACGTATTTGGCACTGCAGGCCACCCTCAGGCTGCCCACCCCCATCAGTCACCCAGCCTGGTCAGGCAGCAGACATTCCCTCACTACGAAGCAAGCATTGCTACCACCAGTCCCTTCTTTAAGCCTCCTGCTCAGCACCTCAACGGTTCTGCAGCTTTCAATGGTGTAGATGATGGCAGGTTGGCCTCAGCAGACAAGCATACAGAGGTTCCTACAGGCACCTGCCCGGTGGATCCTTTTGAAGCCCAGTGGGCTGCATTAGAAAACAAGTCCAAGCAGCGTACTAATCCCTCCCCTACCAACCCTTTCACCAGTGACTTACAGAAGACGTTTGAAATTGAACTTTAAGCAATCCCTATGGCTATGTATCTTGTCCATACCAGACAGGGAGCAGGGGATAGAGGTCAAAGGAGCAAAACAGACTTTGTCTCCTGATTAGTACTCTTTTCACTAATCCCAAAGGTCCCAAGGAACAAGTCCAGGTCCAGAGTACTGTGAGGGGTGATTTTGAAAGATGTGGGAAAAAGCATTCCTAGAGAAAAGCTGCCTTGCAATTAGGCTAAAGAAGTCAAGGAAATGTTGCTTTCTGTACTCCCTCTTCCCTCATCCCCTTACAAATCTCTGGCAACAGAGAGGCAAAGTATCTGAACAAGAATCTATATTCAAAGCACATGTACTGAAATATAAAACACAACAGGAAGCAAAGCAGTCTCCCTTTGTTTTTCAGGCCATTCACCTGCCTCCTGTCAGTAGTGGCCTGTATTAGAGATCAAGAAAGAACAGGGTGGTTTGTGCTCAGGCTAGGGAAGAGAGAGGCAAGCTATGCTGCCAGAATTCCCAGGAGGGCATATCAGCAACTGCCCAGCAGAGCTATATTTTGGGGGAGAAGTTGAGCTTCCATTTTGAGTAACAATAAATATATATATCAAAAGCCAAAATCTTTATTTTTATGCATTTAGAATATTTTAAATAGTTCTCAGATATTAAAAAGTTGTATGAGTTGTAAGTAATCTTGCCAAAGGTAAAGGGGTTAGTTGTAAGAAATTGTATATAAGATTGATTTATCATTGATGCCTACTGAAATAAAAAGAGGAAAGGCTGGAAGCTGCAGACAGGATCCCTAGCTTGTTTTCTATCCTTCATTGTAAGTAGCACATTGCAACAACAATCATCCTTATGACCAATACAGTCATTAGGTTGTAGTTTTTTTTTAAAATAAAGGAAAAGCAGTATTGTCCTGGTTTTAAACCTATGATGGAATTCTAATGTCATTATTTTAATGGAATCAATCTAAATATGCTCTATAGAGAATGTATCTTTTATATATTGCTGCAATTTCCTTATGTTAATCCTTTAACAGTAAGGTAACATGACATAATCATACCATAAGGGAACACAGGTTACCATATTGGTTTGTAATATGGGTCTTGGTGGGTTTTGTTTTATCCTTTAAATTTTGTTCCCATGAGTTTTGTGGGGACGGGGATTCTGGTTTTATTAGCTTTGTGTGTGTCCTCTTCCAAACCCCCTTTCGGTGAGAACATCCCCTTGACAGTTGCAGCCTCTTGACCTCGGATAACAATAAGAGAGCTCATCTCATTTTTACTTTTGAACGTTGGCCTTACAATCAAATGTAAGTTATATATATTTGTACTGATGAAAATTTATAATCTGCTTTAACAAAAATAAATGTTCGTGGTAGAAGCTTTTGCCCATGAAGGGCTATTCTTTCCCCTTTCCTTTGTTAGTAAATGAATTTACTTTTCATTCTTTTGGTCTTACTCTCTCTCCATTCTACTGCTGCTGCAAATCCCTAGTTTAGTGACTAGAAAAATACCCTTAAGATTCATATTTTCATTCATACTTTAAGTTAATCCTGAGTGTATCTCTAAAGTCAGATTCTTGCTGCTCAAAGTGTGGTCTGGAACAGCAGCATGGACTTCACCTAGGAGCTGGTTAGACATGCAGAGTCTCAGCGCCACCCCAGGACTGGGGCAGTGCTTCTCAACCTGGGCTATGCAATAGAATCACCTGAGGATACTGTTTTAAAATCCTAACGCCTGGCCTATATTCCAGACCAATTAAATCAAAATTTTAGTGGGGCAGGGCTCCCCCACGCCCAGGCTGTGTTTTGGATTTTTTTAAGCTTGCAATATGGTAGAAAGTTGAGAACCACTGGCCTAGAATGAGTTTTACCTCTAATCTTAGCCCACTATTCTGTGACTGGTTCTATTAGAACTAGTTAGCTGCTAGTTAACCTCAAACTTACCTTCTGACGTGTTTATACCAATAGGCCAAAATCTGGTTTAATTAAACTGGGGAGTCCAAGAAAGTGGCCTTTATTTTCCAATTTCTATAGCAAAACCAGCCATAAGTGAACATGGATGCTCTTCAGTATTTTTCCAGTGTTAAATGAAAAAAGACCTCTGCCCCAGCCCACATTTCCTTTGTTGAATGAGTAGTAGACTGAGAAGTATCACTCACCCATGACGTGGTTTGTCCCTTTTCCAGCCAGTGTGTTGGTAATAAAAGTCACCCACCAGAGCTTTGGTCCCTCTGATGGCTGTCTTTCCTGTGTCCAGGAATAACCTTTGCTACTAGGCAGTCCTCTGGAAAATTTGTAGACGGTTAAAGTGGAAAGGGACTTAGAAGCTCATAGAATCCATGCTTCTTGTTTTAGCATCAAGGAATTAGAGGTCCTGAGAGATGAAGAATGTTGTCTTCCAACTCAAACCATTTCTGAAACCATTTCCCTGTTACTGCATTGCCCACCACCCTTCCCCATTCGTATCCTCATCCTGCTAATGCTGTTTTTAATGACAATCTGATTTTTCTCTGGCAGCAAACATTTTGCTTCACAGATTCCTACTTAAGGAAGAGAGGGGCTCCTCATTGTCACTGTACAGAGCAGGCTGGTCAGCTTTATACAGGTGCAGATGAACCTTCACAGCCAGATTTGCATGCTGGCCTCAGGAGGGCTTCAAGGTTCAACATCTCGATGACGTAAGGAGCTTTTCCAGTTCTTTCATGCTCAGATAACAGTGCTAACTGCTGCTGTTTCATCAGAAATCCCTGTTTGAGGTCTTACGTCTATTCCATTTTACCAACAAGGGTTATGCTGTTCACCCTCTGCACCGGATTAGAGCTGACTGAGGCACTGCCTAGAAGGGTGAGAGACTAGAGCAATGAACCACGGCTGGTTCTAGCACACAATACTTCCCTGATACTGCAGGAGTTAGCATGCCCCTTAAAAAACAGGTGTTAACTTTGAAATCATTACATATCTCCCTGTCCAGCTTTAAATTAAGTGGAGCCCTGACAGCTAACTTTAAAACACACTGATGGGCCGGGCACAGTGGCTCATGCCTGTAATCCCAGCACTTTGAGAGGCCGAGACGGGTGGATCACCTGAGGTCAGGAGTTCAAGACCAGCCTGACCAACATGGAGAAACCCCATCTCTACTAAAAATACAAAATTAGCCAGGCATAGTGGCACATGCCTGTAATCCCAGCTACTCAGGAGGCTGAGGCAGGAGAATCTCTCGAACCCAGGAAGCACAGGTTGCGGTGAGCCAAGATCGCACCATTGTATTCCAGCCTGGGCAAGAAGAGTGAAACTCTGTCTCAAAAAAAAAATTAAAAAAAAAAAAAATGCACTGATGGCTGGGCATGGTGGCTCATGCCTGTAATCCCAGCACTTTGGGAGGCTGAGGTGGGCAGATCATCTGAGGTCAGAAGTTCGAGACCACCCTGGCCAACATGGTGAAACCCCCGTCTCTACTAAAAACACAAAAATTACCCAGGCGTGGTGGTAGGCATCTGTAATCCTAGCTACTCAGAAGGCTGACATAGGTGAATCACGAATCCAGGAGGCAGAGGTTGCAGTGAGCTGAGATTGCGCCATTGCACTCCAGCCTGGGCAACGAGAGTGAAACTCAGTCTCAAAAAACAAACAAATGCATTGAACTATTCCTGTGTAACAGAAATTATAAAGGGAAGCTATAAAGTAAAGGTTATTCTTATCCAGATTGCTCTTCTTGACAACAGCAGCCTGTGGTTATGTCAGAGATGTAAACACTGTTGAAGGCTAGAGGGAAGCTGGTACTGGCTACTGTTGAGGCTAAATACTGGGTGGGTTTTTGAAAGAGCCAACGTATTCCAGAAGATAACTCCCTTTGCCAGCCAGAGAGAGGAAGCCAAGAGTCCATCTTCCTTTCTCCCCAGCTCTATGAACTATTTTGGACTGGGGCTGGAACTAGCCTTCATCCCTACTGCCAGATGGGCTGAGCATGAGGCTGGAAACGTGAACAGCTGGCACAGCAGAAGCTGGAGTAATATTCGTTGCCACAGAGCTGGGCCTGTAGGATCAAATCACAGTTGGCCAGCTCTGGCTGGTCGATGCATTCCCTGCCAGGGTCCCTGGACTGGGCGGTGGGCGCTGCAGACCAACGGGGGAAAGAGAAGGTGGTGAGGAAGCTCTGTGTATGCTGAAAATTCTCACCTGCCATTTCATTTCCTCAAAGGAACACAGCATTATAACTGCCAGATTCAAAATGAAGTGCACTTACCCTGTAACCTTTTAACAACCATACGTACAAACTCTATGAGGGATGATGATTTCTACCTGTTTGTTGACCTCACTTCAACATGCAGTGGTCCTCCCGTTATTATTTGTGGCCTCAGCCCAGTGAACAGCTCTTCCCAGACTCCCAAATATTTATTGACTGGATGATTAAACATCTCTTGAAGTTAACTCCTTACTTTTGAGACCTGAATTACTAAATGACAACTGGTTTGGCCTCTGGATTGGGAGAGCAGGTAGGATCAGCCCCAAGTAAAATTTTGAGTTAGCAAGAGCTCTGTTATCTTTTCCCTTTCTCTGCTGGGTTCCTCCAACCATCAAAGTTTTGTCCCTTCAATATCACCCGCTTATCTTAGTCACCTGGGTCCTCATCATTCCAGTCTTTCACTTTCCCCAGAGGAAGCAATGCATATTAGACGAGGTAATAGGAAAACAGTCCTTTTAACGGTGGCTCTAATACTAGATTGAGAACAAAGCCCTTATTTTATCTCCCTCTGAATTTACTAGGAACATCTGTATCTCATAACTCCCTATTAAGGGTTTCATTCAGCTGGGTGTGATGGCTCATGCCTGTAATCCCAGCACTTTGCGAGGCCAAGGCGGGCAGATCACAAGGTCAGGAGTTTGAGACCACCCTGGTCAATATGGTGAAATCCCGTCTCTACTAAAAATGCAAAAATTAGCCAGGCATGGTGGTGTACCCCTGTATTCCCAGCTACTTGGGAGGCTGAGGCAAAAGAATTGCTTGAACCCCAGAGGCAGAGGTTGCAGTGAGCTGAGACCACACCACTGCACTCCAGCCCGGGTGACAGAGCAAGACTGCCTCTCAAAAAAAAAAAAAAAAAAAAAAGTTTCATTCTACTGCTTCATCTCTCTTCTGGAAGCAGTTCTTTTTTTTTTTTGAGACGGAGTCTCGCTCTGTCACCCAAGCTGGAGTGCTGTGGCCGGATCTCAGCTCACTGCAAGCTCCGCCTCCCGGGTTTAGGCCAACTCCTGCCTCAGCCTCGCGAGTAGCTGGGACTGCAGGCGCCGCCACCTCGCCCGGCTAGTTTTTTGTAGTTTTTAGTAGAGACGGGGTTTCACCGTGTTAGCCAGGATGGTCTCGATCCCCTGACCTCGTGATCCGCCCGCCTCGGCCTCCCAAAGTGCTGGGATTACAGGCTTGAGCCACCGCGCCCGGCCTGGAAGGAGTTCTTAAAACTCAGCTGACTTAGACCAGAGCAGTACCTTCCCTGAAGTCAGACCTCAGGCAGCCAGAGAAAGCTTATCTTTCTCCTCTCTCCCCTTGTTTCCTCACAAAATACTGCTAAAAGACTGTACCTAGCAGCAAACAACCTTACAAAGGTTTGGTATATTGGTATAACCAGAATATTACCTACCTAAGTTTACATAGATAACAAAGCCATTAATGCATATTGTTTCTAAAAATCTGTAACTTTGGTATCAACTCTGTCTGAGCTGGTACAGCCCACGACCTATCATAGAGGGAACTCAGCATAGTGATTAAGCACACCAGCTCTGGACCCAGACTGCCTGGGCTCAATCTGGGCTCTGCCACTTGCAAGCTGGGTAACTCTGGGCAAGTTGCTTAAGCCCTTTATGCACATTTCTTCATCTGAAATGGGACTAATAATAGCATCTACTTCACAGCGATGTTGAGAAGTCCTCCCAGTAGAGCTATGTCCCTTTTACCTCAGCCTATCTACCCCAAGGCCTCCTACCCTGGTGCTAACACTGAAATTCAATGTGCCACCCAACCACGAGTAGGGCAGGGTTAGGCAGCCTCACGCCGTGTGACCCAACAAAAAATGAACAGGTGAGAGCAGCCAGCAGAGGACCAGAGGAGAGTGGCCAGACCGAGGCCATGTCTGTCTCACCTGGGACACACATACCAGGTATCAGGCAAGTTTCTCTTTTTTTTTTTTTTTTTTTCCATATAATCCCATCTGGAGCTAATCGCAAACATAATGTCTAGATCCTCTTAACAGTTCTCTCACTGTGAATACTTCAACAAATCCAAATTGCCTGTAAGATGCATTATTTTTGGACCAAGAGAAAAACACTACCAATGAAATGACACAATTCTGAAACAATCAATTAGGATGCAGACCAACTTGAGAGATGTGAAAAGATGTGAAAAATCTGCATTTTGCTTTGTCTCAGAGCCTTGATTTGGTTATTATGTAGACAAGGTCAATTTTCTGGACATGATACAGGTGAAAAGTAGTCCCTGGAGTGTGGTGCTTCCGCCAAGGTTACTCCATCATTGTGCAGGCAGGCA
This sequence comes from Rhinopithecus roxellana, assembly GCF_007565055.1. Taxonomy (NCBI): domain Eukaryota; kingdom Metazoa; phylum Chordata; class Mammalia; order Primates; family Cercopithecidae; genus Rhinopithecus; species Rhinopithecus roxellana. Next base: position 131,366,226 of record NC_044553.1, on the reverse strand, counting down.
CTTAACTCACCAAGTATCTGAGTGTTGCGGCTTTTGTAGCTCAGCAAGCAGGAGGGAATGGAGGGAAGAACGGGCTGTAACGCTCCCGTTCACCAAGCTGCGAGGGGCGGGAACATTTGCCCCTGTAACACCCCCTTGGGGCTCCGCCGTTGCTGGCATCTCCGAGTTTTCCGGCTCCACCCTGTTCTTGTCTATACGTCAGCACCCAGCGCGGAGCCGCCACGGGCGTGGATCCGGGCAGGTAGCGCCAGCGGAGCACAGCCTGCCGGGCCGAGTGGGCGGAGCAAGACCGTGGGCCGAGCGAGGCCCGGGACAGAGGTCAAGGCGGCGGGCTGGCGAAGCAGCAGGAAGGAACCCTGTAACCCTCCCTCCCGCTCGCCAAGCAACAAGTGAGAAGCCGCTGGGTACCATTTCCTGCCACAACACTAGCACCTAGTGATGCCAAGCACTGAGCTGGGCCCTGGGGAGGCGAATCCCAATTGCTGCCTAAAGAGATCATAGACAGGAAGCCAACAAGTCAATCCCACTCACAAAGCAACATTTCAGCCACAGACATTCAACTTCTAGTACTGGCCAGTCTCCACCCTCAGCCTGGCAGCCAGGAGGCAGCCAGGCCTGCCCCTCTTAGTGTAGCCGTGCTCCTGGCATGGCGCCACAGCCCTGATTGTCAAGAATGCCCAGAAGACCAGGCAGGAAGGGTCCTGGCACCTCTGAGCCTGGCATACTCCACCAAGGTCTATATCAGGCCTGTGAGAACTGGCAGCTTGGCCCGAGGTACCATTCTGTCTTCAGTCCCTCAGTGAACAAAAACCAAGGACACAAGGAAGCACAGGCTGGGTGGGGGGTGAGCAAAGCCCTTTCCCCCTTTCCCTCTTGCTTATTTGAACATATCTCTTGTAAGTATGAACACTGAGCCACAGTCTGTTTCATCAGTTCTGATATGGACTTATTTTCACATCTCTCAAGTTGGTCTGCATCCTAACTGATGGTATCAGAATTGTGTCATTTCAGTGGCAGTATTTTTTTCTTGGTCCAAAAATAATGCATCTTACAGGCAATTTGGATTTGTTGAAGTATGATAGAGTAGTAGCTAGAGGAGGTAAGGCTACAATATCAAATATCAAATGATGCAAGTAAGAGGCCACTTAGGTACAAGTATAGTAATTTTGTGGGGAAAAAAAAACATGGGGAGTCAAAAGACATGAGCTCTAGTCCCAGGTGGGCCTCATTTGCTGTGTGACCAGTGGAAACACCACTTAGGCTCTCTGCATACCTGTCATTTGTAAAATGGTGGTGATAATCCCTGCCTTTTCCTTTCTGGGTTATATGGTCAAATGGCCATAAAGGCACTTTTCAGTCACAGAACCACCTTTTTGCCACCCTGATTACAGTGGACAGATTTTAAGTGGTCTACCTTAAGTTTTAAAATGAAATTCCAGGCAGGCATATGTCTCAAAATCGGTGAGTCTGAATGTACTGCATGCATTAATGTCTATTAAGCTATCTCCAGGGGCCCAGCAGAGCGTCATTTCCTTCATCTCCATTACAACCCTCTCAGGTGGTAGAGCAGTCCCACTGTAGAGAGGAGGAAAATGAGGCTCAGGAAGGTAAGCCCCTTGTCCCAAGGCACACTACCAGCAACTGGCAGAGTGAGCCAGGATTCAAACCAGAGTCCCTCAGACTGCAGAACCAGCCCTCAAGAACCAGTAAATATACAGGGGAATGCCCTTCCCATCCCCGGATATAGACCTTTCCTACCTGGTGAGACCACCTTCACCTCGGTGCTGCGGCTGACTGCCTGACTCCCCTGGTAGGCGCTGCATGTGTAGGAGCCCTCATCCCTGACCCGCAAGTTGTAGATGAGCAGCGTGCCATCTGGGGACTGGTGGACACGGTGGCCGTCAGCCTGCACAGGTAGCCCATTCCTGGAGGAGAGAGGACACTGGGAGAGCTATCAAGGGCCTCTGGAGGCCTGGGAGACAGAGGGAAGAGGTAATCAAAGGCCATTCTAGAGTCAGCCATTCCCATCCCTTGAGGGCAAAGAGGTGGAGGAGAGGGAGAAATCAAAAATGACCAAGGTTTCTGGCTTAAGCGGGTGACGGTGGTGCCCCTCCAACCTTGGGTGATCCAAGGCTGGGGTGAATGATGAGGTTATTTTCTGCTATTTCAAATTTGAGGTGCCTGTGAGATAGCAGGAGGCCTCAGATTTGAGGTGTGGAGCTCAAGAGTCCAGACCCAGATAGTGTGTCAGCATCGCACTGACTCAGCGAAGTGCATGTCTATGAGGTGATCCAAGTCACACAGGAAGAAACCAAGGACAGGCCGTGAGGCACATCAGAAGACAGTGGTTCCTGGAGCCAAGGGAAGGGAGAATTTCAAGGAGCAGCATACGGCAAGCAGAACAACACTACAGGTCACGTAGACTGCAAGGTGTCCAGTGGAGTTAGGGAGACAGGCAGTGACCTTGGCCAGGACAGTGTCCTGGAGCAGGGGCCAATGTGTGGCCCCACTGCAGGCCCTGAGAAGTGAGTAGGGAGATGAACAGGCAGAGGCAATCAATATGGACAGCTGTAAAGGGGACACTATGTCAGCATAGGGTCTGCAGGGACATAGAGGCTCAATGGAAGGTGGTTGTGAAGAGGGGAGTTCTATGCATGTTTGCTGCTGGAAAGATCCAGGAGAGGCCAACGTGGAGAAGCAGGCCTGACAAGCTGATCAGGGGACGGCTGGACTGAGCATACCAGTGGGGAAACCTCTAGCAGCTCCCACTGCCTTCCCTGGGCTCGAAGCCACACAAGACACAGATGCCCTCTGCAACCCCATCACCTCTCCTGGCCAGTGCATTGCCGGTTCCCATCCTGGTGTCCTCTCTCAGTGTCCACCTTTGGCATTTGCTGCTTCCTTTACCAAGAACATCCTTTGCCATCCTTAGCTATTATGGTGCAGCCAGAGTCATTTCCTGGCCCCCCCTTCCTTGACACTCCTCTGTGCACAGAGGGCACTTACAGCAAAACACATCTGGAGCTCCTGGGATGCTGGGCCATCTGCCTGAGAGTAGCCTGGGGCTCAGGTGACCCCAGGATTCCCAGAACCTAGCCTAGTCCTGACACATTACAGGGAGGGAGGGGGCAAAAAATGTCTACTAAATGAATGGACAAATATAAAACCGATTGATGTGGGGTAAAAGACCACTGAAATCCCCAAAGCTGAATGCAGTCCAATGGTTCATAGCCCCAGGAGAGATTTTGCCACGAGGGGACATTTGGCAGTGGGTCTGGAGACATTCTTTATTGTCATGACTTTGGGGAGGGTGCTCCTGGCATCTAGTGGGTAGATGCCCTGGATGCTGCTAAACATCCTGCAAAGCACAGGACAGCCCTCAGCAACCAAAACTTACCAGCTCCAAACTGTCAGTGGTGTTGAGGTTAGGAAACCCTAGTGTAGCCCAACCAGCAGAGAGTCAGTGGCCCTACAGAGCTTTGCTCTGTAGGGATGAGGGTGCTGCAGCCCTGTCCCCTGGCACCAGGCCTGGAAGCCGGAATGGAAGCAATGGTGACAGTGACATCCCTGGCAGAAAGGCAGACATCCACACCGGAGGTTGTGAAGGTCTGGGGGTGGTGACGGCTTGGAATAGAGCCTTTACCTGGACCACCGAATGTTCACACTTTCTCCTGCTACCACACACAACAGCCTGGCGGTGTCACCTTCTGCCACTGTCACAGTAGGGGGCAGTCCTGAGATTGTCAGCTCCCCTGGGGACAAGGACAAGTCATTGTCAGCCACTATGAAGATCCTGACCTACCCATGCCACCTGACCTCAAAGGCCACTCAGGACTGCCACTTTACCCAGAACTCTGAGCTGGACCCATCGCTGGTCTCGGTCCCGCCCGTTGAAAGCAACACAGGTGTAGAAGCCGCCATCTTCCACAGCCACTCGGCTGATGACCAGGGAGCCATCAGGCTGCAGCTGGTGTCTGGGGACCAAGTACAGCCAGTTGGCTCCAGCCCAAGGAGCCTCCCCTCTCCTCCAGCTCTGTCCCTCGAGCATGGGGTCAGGGAGGGAACACAAGGTCTTCCAGGTCCCTGGTGAGAGGCTAAGCATCCCCTAGTGTTCGGTGGGGTCTGATGGAAGGACCATTTGGCCTCAGACTTTACACCTGTAGCTGCTGGCGCTTTCAGTGGTGCGATCTCAGTTCACTGCAACCTCTGCCACCCGAGTTCAAGCAATTCTGCCTCAGCCTCCCAAGTAGCTGGGATTACAGGCATGTGCCACCACGCCTGGATATTTTTGTATTTTTAGTAGAGATGGGGTTTCAGCATCTTGGCCAGGCTGGTCTTGAACTCCTGACCTCATGATCCACCACCCATCTCGGCCTCCCAAAGTGCTGGGATTACAGGTGTGAGCCACTGCGCCCGGCCGAAAATGTCTGGCTTTTAAGCTTCGCAATATAAACCATTTCAAGTTTTCTGAAACAAAAGTTCGATTTGGGTTTCTAGTTTTTGCTATACTCATTTAGTGGGCTCAAATGCTGCTTATAAGCTGTGTGATATTAAGCTTCTGTGTGTAAAATGGCGGGAAAACAGCACCTGATCAATAGGCCTTTTTTGCAGGTCACTTGATAGAGAACAAGCCTCACACTCAGTGCCCGCTCAGTAAAGGGTAGCGATTATGATTACAGCTGGGAATGTGTTCTGACTCCATTTCCTCCTTCTGCCATCACCTCTGTTAACTGGCCTCTTATTTCTGTCCACTAACCACATTCTGGAAAGGCCCAGAGACTCAAATGTTAGCCAACCCAAGGAGCCCTTTGCCCAGCTGCTCCATCTCTCGAAAGGCCCTGGAGTCCGGCTGAGAACTGGCCATGACGATGCCCAGCAGCTCCCTTCCCCGGTGGCCTCCACAGGATAAGGTGGGGCTGGAGGCAGAATAGGAGGAAGGGGAGAGGAGTCAAATAAACCTGGGAGAAGAGACAGGCTGCCCATCTCTCTGCCACTCAATGGCTGGGGGCGGGAAGCCTTCAGCACGGCAGGTCATCCGGATCCGCTGACCTGGACTGGCATCCAGCACCCGGGGCTGGTTCTGGTCCAAACGCAGCCTGCCAAACAAGCAGCCCACAGCATGAGGCGCCCTTGCCGCTGCCCCCGCCCACTCCCATGGGGACCTCTGCACAAGCCTGGTGGCCCCCTCTCCCTCTCCAGCCAGATTCAGCTTTCTAAAATCCCCTGCCTTGTTCTGGTTAGGAAACTCAGTAACTACCTGGGGTGAAGTCTAAAGCTGCCTCCCCACCACCACCACCCCCTCTGCCCATCCACCATGGCTGGCCAGACTCAGCCACCAGCCAGGATCCCCATCTGTCACCCCCCATCCCGCACACTTGCCACTAGGTCTCTGAGTTGGGCACCCCCTCCGGTCCTCCACATCCCCCCTGTAAACTGAACCACTCCTCAAGGCCAGCTCAAGACGCTCCCCAAAGAAGCCGGCTCAGGCCCTCTAGCTCTGTGTGCCCTTCCCTTCCTCAGTTCCTGAGTCCTGAGCCTGTGGAACTGTTCCCAGAAGCTTCCTCCTCAAGAGGCCCAGCTCTGGGAACCCTGTTTTTCTAGGCCTGGCCTCCCAGAGCCCTGAGCAGGGGCCAGCAAGGCCTGGTCACAGCAGACCTCCCCCTCCTCACCCACTGAGACCCCCGGCCCTGGCCCTGGCATGGGGGAGGGCAAGAGTTCTTACCTGTTGGCAGGCTGTGTGTGTGAAGAGGGGATGGCCCCCAGGGCCCCAGCAGCCCCCGCTTGGCCAAAGTCCTGACCTGGGTCCCTGAGCTGAGGGATGCGGCTCAGCTCAGCCTCAGACAGCACGGCCATGTCATTCCCTGTCATGAGGCCAGGAGAAACAAGGTGTGAGCTGTGGGGAAAAGGGAGTAGAAGGGAGGGTGGGCCATGAGACCAGCAGGGACTTACGGAGAAATGAGGGCTACAGGGTGGTCCCTGCCAGCAGGAGGAATTGACTCAGGGAGACACCCTGGGTCCCTCTAGCGTGAGGCAGCCCTCGTGTAGGCACCCCATCCTGGCCTTCCCGCTTGGGCCCCTGAGAATGCACTGGTGGGTGGGTGGGGACAGAGACCTATGATGCGAAGCTGGATCTTCTGGGAGTCGTGGCCTGGCCGGGTGCTGCCACAGCTGTAGGTGCCCTCGTCCTCTGCCTGCAGGGGGTGGATGATCAGGGAGCCGTCGGACTGCAGCCTGTGCCTAAGTGGGGTGGTGTGGGGGGACATGAGCTCTGGGATCCCAAAGTCAACGGAGTCTTCCCTCAGCCTCAGTGATCCTGCCAGAGGAGATCAGAGTCCACAGGGCACCCTCCCACCCCAAGCAAGCCTGGGGAATGCTTCAGGGGAGGCTGTCACACACACACCTGTCAGGGGGTGGAGGGCGCTGTCACACACCTGTCAGAGGGGGTAGGGGAGCTGTCACACACACACCTGTCAGAGGGGGTGGAGGGCGCTGTCACACACACCTGTCAGAGGGGGTAGGGGAGCTGTCACACACACACCTGTCAGAAGGGGTAGGGGAGCTGTCACACACACACCTGTCAGAGGGGGTTGGGGGGCTGTCACATACACCTGTCAGGGAAGGTGGGGGGGGCTGTCACACCTGTCAGAGGAGGTGGGGGGACTGTCACCCACCTGTCAGAGGAGATGGACTGGCCATCTTTCTGCCAGGCAGCCTGGGATTCCGGGGCAGTGTCGTCTGAACAGGAGAGCCGCACCAAGTGCCCCAGGGCTGCCTGCACCAAGGAGGGCTCCACACCTGCCAAGCTGATCCTGGAGAGGTAGGAAGTAAGATCTGCTGACTGGCGTGAGCGCCAGGACCAGAACCGCCCTAAGCAGTGTGTTCCACGCAGACAGCTTGGGGCCCATCCTGTCACAGGCACTTTCGGGGTTAGAGGGTCCCTATGGGAGGCAGAGCCCCAGAAGTCCATGGATTCAGGAATCCACCCTCCCCAACCTGCCCCCAGTGCCCCCATGGATCGCTGCCTCAACCTGTTCTTGTAGCGGCAACAAGGTAGGTGCAAAGCCCAGGGGCTGGGGAGAGGTTGGGAGGGACAGCACACACTGGGTTCATGTGGGGGCTAAACCACACGCTCGACCCATGTGGAACACAACGTTTTTAATTTTGTTTTTAACCTTCCCAAATCCCTCATTAATATGACCCAGTCCCAAGAGTCATCTTGACCAGAACCCACACCTGTGATGTATACAGGGCAGGAGGTAATGCCACCATTTTACAGGTCAAGAAACTGAGGCTTGGAGAAGTTGGGTGACTTGCCAAAAGTCATGAAGCCAATAAGCTTTTCCGGCCAGACAGGCCCCAGGGTATATTAGTGAGCTCTGATGGAGAACCCCGGAGCCCCCATCTGTACAGATATCTATTAGACATCAGAGTAGCCTCAAGTCTCTGAAGCCCCAGCTTCTCCATCTGTAGAATGATGGCAACAAGGCCCACCAGGCAGGGCTCTCAGGAGAAACAGAAGTTAGAGATGGGGAGGGAGGGCCGGCTGACTTCAGGTTTTAGCTCCAACTGGCGCACTCCTGGCCTGGGTGTCCTAACCCCCCGTCTACCTGGGGAAGGTAGGCCTTACCTGTAGGAGGAGCTGTGGAAGGGTGGCGCTGGTGATCCGGCATCTCCACCCAGTCCAGGGGCCCTGGGCCCAAGCTCCTGCCCCCATGGCCATTCTCCAAAGGCCTGGGTGTGGGGGGCCTCCCCTTGCCCAGGCTGTTGGTCTTGCCGCCAGAGACCACCAGAAGGCCAGGGCTTTCTCTGCACCACAGCCCCTGTCCTGTGCTGGTTGGGTTCCTGCTTGCCTGCAGGACTGCTGCTGCCACCAACCATGTGGGTGCTCCTTCCAGAAGCCCCAGGCTGGGGACGACGGGGCCCGTGGAGAGATCCCTGGCAGCTGCTCATGCACTCTTGCTCCGAGGCAAAGTTATTGGCATTGCCATGGCAGCCGCCATACCAGAAGCGGTTACATTGGCCCACAGAAGCAACGAAGTACCAGCGGGCAGCCCAGTCTGCGCACGAGCCATGGGCACTGGGCAGCAGGCACCGCACAGGGTAGGCTGCGGGGCACAGGTGTGATGTATGTCACCGAGGTGCCCAGTACTAAGGCTGCACCCTCCATCGCCTCAGCCTCCGACTCAGGAAGCAGGCCTTTCCCCATTTACAAAGCACGTCTACACCCCTGGCTGGGGGCCTGACCTGGCCCTGGGATGCAGGACACTTCCACCAGTCTGTCCACGGTGCAGACCTGCCCCGGGCTGGTGCCACAGCAGCCTTCACCCACAGAGCTAGAGCCTCGGGGAGGTCAGGCCCAGGGCCCCCTGGGCCAGCTCCCTTGGACCCCTTGGCCTTTCCTGCCACCAGACCACCTGGAGTCACATGCAAAGTGAGCCCAGAAGGTGAACCTGCCTGCTTAGCTTGTGATAGGGACACAGGCCTGAGCCACCCAGGGCGTGCAAAGATGCCCAGGAAGGGCCTGCCCTTGTCCCCAGGATGCGGCACTGACTGGCCACTGAGCCCACCTCCAGCACCCAGCCTGCCATTCCAGCAGCCCTCGCCAGCATGGCCTGACCCACCTCTCCACATTTAGACATGACCATGGGTGCCTCCTGCGAGCCCTGACCACAGCCCTAGCCTGGCCTTTGAGGTCCTCGCAATGGTTCCCAGCAGCTCTACTCATTCATCCAGGGCTGCAACCTCAAAGACCTCCCTGCCCCCACCCTCCCTCTAGCACTCAGCTCCTGCTACTCCACACACATTCCAGGCAGGGTCAGGGCACTCCTGCCCATCCAGGCACTAACTGCCCTGCACCAGCTCTGCCTCGAAGGGGCTGACTCCCAAGCATGAGACTGGCATCCCAGCCCCTTGGGATTCCCACTTCCCACCCTCCCCAGTTCCCAGAAGCAGCCAGAAGGCCACAGGCTCAAACTGCTAGATGCAAGAACACTCTGGCACTGCTCTCTGGTCTGGCACCTAGCAGGTGCTCAATCAACATTTGTGGAAGGAATGAATAACTGAGCCAGTAGGAAGGTCTTGGTTCTGGGTGGGGGCTGGAGGCATGGTGGGAGCAGAGTCTACCCATCGAGGAGGAGAGGGGGCATCCACTCACCATGGCTGGGCTGGCCCACACAGCCTTCCCCAAGAGGACCGGCTGCAGTGGCCACGTTGTCGTAGCAACAGCCAAACTGAGAGCCCCGGCACTCACTGGGCTCATTCTGCTGGGCCTGGGGCTGGTGGGTGTTGTGGACCTGGGGAGGAAACCCATGACTGGGAAGTGGGCAATGGATCTGGCCATTGTTGGGGACTCTGGGCTGCCATAGGGAGGATGGCAGGAAGGAGAGGCCAGAACCCCAGCCCAGGGGAGACCAGAGGCCAGGAGAATGTTGGATGAAACCCTGATCCGCCCCAGGCCCATCTTTGAAGCCTGGTGGCCTCCAGAGGATGACCCAGGCCAGCAGGTTTGCAGGGACCTCCTTTCTCCGAGGCCAAAGCGGCAAAGATCCTGGGTCACAGTGACACGGAGCAGGCTCAAGGGCTGGCCTCCTCCCCTCCCACAGGCCAGACACTTACTGTAGAAGCCACTGCCCTTGACCTGGGCCTGCTCCTGGTGCTGTCACTGCCGTACAACTTTGTGCAGCCAGCGTGATGGGGCCCCTCAGCGACAGATACCCTGTCAGGGCAGCACCCGTACCTAGGCAGACATCACACAGCCCCTCACTGCCCAGCCTGTCCCCATCCTCCCTGCATCCCAGGACCCAGGCTCTGAAGCTCCCCATGGTGGTGGCTGACAGGGTGGGAGAGGATGTGTCCCCATGTGCAGGGCAGGCCATTTTGTGTGCCGCAATCTCTGCCTACATCCACCGGATCTTAGCAGCTACCAGGGAGGGCAGTCGTAACACAATAAGCGGTGGCTGTGCCCCTCATCACTGGCAGAGCGTCAATTGCACAGCCCACAAAACCAAGAAGGGGGATGTTCATCCCAGTCCGACCAAATGTCAGTTCACAGCAGGGGTTACAAAACAGAAGCAGATGGGAGACGGGGCAGAAGAGGGGGTTCAAAGGAACCCAGCATTGACTCCACACCCACCCACCAGGTGCCAGGAGGCAAGGTGAAAGGAGGGAGGGTGCCCAGCGCCCACTCTGTGCCAGGCACACTGTGATGCACTTCACCCTCACGGGGGCTCCATCATGACTGTCATCATTCCCAGTTCTCAGAAGAGGAACCAAGATCACAGAGGTTAAGTCACGTGGCCCAAGTCACCCAACACACAGCCGGCATGTGTCTGAGCTGGGAACTGCCCCCAGGCCAATGGCCACAAAGTCTGGGTTCAGAAGCACCCAGTCTCCTAGATAGCACACTGGGGATGCGTTCAGGGCAGGCCATGGAAGGAGGAGGGGCAGAGGGAGGACACCTGCAGGAGTGGGATGACTCAGACCCAATCCACAAGGCAGGCGTGGCGGGGGCTGTTATGAAGACTGTGAGGAGTTGGTCGGCCCTCGTCCAGCCTTTACCACGGGTTCCCTGAGCCTGGTTAGATCTGAGAGCTAGAATCGCACCTGGAGCCTTCTCGGAGTTCTCAGGCTGTGTTTCCACAGGCTGACATTCTGCAGCAAGGTGGGGGTTTGTGTCCCCACTCGGCACATCAGGAAGCTCAGCCACAGGAAGCCAAGTCCCCAAGATCCCATGCTCAGGGCAGCCCAGGGAGGAAAGCGTGGGCATCCTGTTCCTGAGCTGTGCACACCCACCCCAGCCCTCTTCTGACCAGAGATGTTGGCTCACCCACGGGGCCTCACCTTCCCTCTTTGATGGGGCAGGAGGAAGACCTGTCTCCAGCACCCACCTGCTCTGCTGACAGGGGACCCCAGGGCAGCCTTGCCACTGTGGCCCGAGAGACGTTGTGTGGCCATCGGGGCAGCACCCATGAGGACTGTGTCTGCAGTCATGGGGCCCTGAGCCCGACTGTAGGGGTTGCTGGTGTAGGGGCTGCTGCAGAGAGGGGGCAGGGCCCAGGGCTGACAGGTGGGTGCCTCGTTCTCCGCTGTGGTCACCCCCGGCTGAGGGGTGTTCCTGGGTTGCCCACCACTGGCCTCTGGAGTCTACAAAGAAGAAGCAAAAGACACACAGTGCCTCCACCTGGCTCCTTCCCTCCACCCCTGACCACGCTGGACCCCCCTTCCTCCGTCCCCTGGACCATTCTCCCCTCCACCATGGCTGCACCCAACTGTGGCCTCCACACCCCCACAGACCATCCACTCAGACACAAATACTACAGGGCTGTGAGTGGGGATGGGACCAAGCTCTCACCTGAGGCAGAGGACTCCTGAGGGCCCAACAGCATTCGGGGGTTGCTGGCAGGGGTGTGCACATCCTGCATGCTGGGGACCTCTGCAGGGAGCCAGGAGGTCCATGCGGGATGGAAAGGGAGGAAGAGAGGATGGGCCTGAGCTGTGGCCAACCCTACCCAGCACTGGCTTCTACCCCACTGCCCAGGCAGGGCCCGGGAACCTGAGACAGCCCAAGGGAAAAGGAGCACCACCCGGGATTTCAAAAAACGCCCAGCCACTCTTCAAAAGTCTCCAGTCACACAGAAAATGCTTATCTTTTTTGAGACAGGGTCTCTGTCACCCAGGCCGAGATGCAGTAGTGTGATCATGGCTCACTAAAGGCTCAACCTCCTGGGTTCAAGTGATCCTCCCACCTCAGCCCCTGAGTAGCTGGGACTACTATTTTTTTTTTTTGTAGTGATAGGGTCTTCCTATATTGCCCAGGCTTGTCTCAAACTCCTGGGCTCAAGTGATCCTCCTAACTCAGCCTCCCAAAATGCTGGGATTATAGGTGTGAGCCACTGCACCTGGCCAAAAATGCTAATCTTACATGTTCAGCAAAAAGTACCAGATATAAAATGTGCACGTGTTATGATCCCAGCCACATGAAACAAAAAATGGAACATACTTTAAAAGAAAAATTGGATTGATGAAAGGCAAACAATCCAATTTTCAAAAGTGGGTAAAGAACTTACGCATTTCTCCAAAGATGATACGCAAATGGCCAACAAACACGTAAAAAGATGCTCAACATGATTAGTCATCAGGGAAACGCAAATCAAAACCACAGTGAGGTCCTGCTTCCCACCCACTAGGGTGCCCAACATCAGAGTTGAAATAACACACTAAGCCGGGCGCGGTGGCTCAAGCCTGTAATCCCAGCACTTTGGAAGGCTGAGGCGGGCAGATCACGAGGTCAGGAGATTGAGACCCCGGTGAAACCCCGTCTCTACTAAAAATACAAAAAAACTAGCCGGGCGAGGTGGCGGGCGCCTGTAGTCCCAGCTACTCGGGAGGCTGAGGCAGGAGAATGGCGGGAACCCGGGAGGCGGAGCTTGCAGTGAGCTGAGATTGGCCACTGCACTCCAGCCTGGGCGACAGAGCAAGACTCCGTCTCAAAAAAAAAAAAAAAAAAAAAAAAAAAAGAAATAACACACTAAATGCCACCAACCTGTACACTTTCAGAGGGTTAACTGAATGTTATGTAAATTTCACCTCCATAAAAAAATTCCATATTTTAAAAAATCGGATGAATAGACAAAGGGATAGAAAGAGACTAGATAATGAGCCAAGCATGGGTTCACGCCTGTAATCCCAGTGCTTTGGGAGGCCGAGGTGGGCAGATCACTTGAGGTCAGGAGTTCGAGACCAGCCTGGCCAACATGGTGAAACCTTGTCTCTACTGAAAATACAAAAATTAGCTGGGTTCAGTAGCATGTGCCTGTAATCCCAGCTACTTAGGAGGCTGAGGGAGGAGAATCACTTGAGCCTGGGAGGCGGATGTTGCAGTGAGCCGAGATCACACCACTACGCTCCAGCCTAGGCAACAGAGTGAGACTAGGTCTCAAAAAAAAAAAAAAAAAAAGACGACGACGACAAAAAAGACTAGATAATGAAAACACAAGGCCGGGCGCAGTGGCTCACACCTGTAATCTCAGCACTTTGGGAGGCCAAGGCAGGTGGATCGTGAGGTCAGGAGATGGAGACCATCCTGGCTAACACGGTGAAACCCCGTCTCTACTAAAAAAATACAAAAAACTAGCCGGGCGAGGTGGCAGGCGCCTGTAGTCCCAGCTACTCGGGAGGCTGAGGCAGGAGAATGGGGTGAATCCGGGAGGTGGGGTTTGCAGTGAGCCAAGATCGCGCCACTGCACTCCAGCCTGGGTGACAGAGCGAGACTCTGTCTCAAAAAAAAAAAGAAAGAAAACACAAATATAGCAAAATATTAGTTGTGGAATTGACACAGTGTGTGCGTGGCTGCTGACTATGCATTCTGTCAACTCTTTGGCATGTTTAAAGTTTTTATCATGTTGTCCAACTTGTACATTTACAAAAAATCATTGTGCCATTAGAATGGGTGGGTTTTATGGTATATGGATTTATTTAAACAACACCCCTAAAATTTTCAAAAAGATTTTTCATGACAAAATACTGTCGGAAAATGCAAATGGATAAGTAGATAAAATTAGGACAATACGAATTTTTTTTAATGCTACATAAGAGAAAACCTGTAGGACCTCCCCCAAAATCATGCTCATCGTGAAAGCTGCTCTGAGTGCTTGCGAGGCAGGGTGCCCTTCCCTTCTATTTGTGTGCTTCAAATTTCCCAAAATAAGCAGATTACTATATAATGGAAGAAAGGTATAAAGAATAAAATAAGTGGGCCAGGCACAGGGGCTCACACCTGTAATCCCGGCACTTTGAGAGGCTAGGGTGAGAGGATCGCCTGAGCCCAGGAGATCAAGACCGGCCTGGACAACATAAGAGCCCATCTCAACAGAAAATCAAAAAATTAGCTGGGCGTGGTGGCCTGCACCTGTGGTCTCAGCTTCACGGGAGGCGGGTGTGGGAGGATCCCTTGAGCCCAGAAGGTGGACGCTGCAGTGAGCTATAATTATACCATTGCGCTGCAGCCTGGGCAAGAGACCCTGTCTCAAAATAATAATAAAGTAAGTGAATATTCCATTCCCACATGGACTACATCTTGCCAAAATCCCTAGAAATATTTATCTACCTATCTATCTATCTATCTATCTATCTATCTTTTTATTTCTGAGAGAGAATCTCGCTCTGTCTCCCAGGCTGGAGTACAGGGGCACGGCCCCTGCTCACTGCAACTTCCACCTCCCAGGTTCAAGTGATTCTTGAGCCTCAGCCTCCTGAGTAGCTGGGACTACAGGTGCCCGCCACCACGCCTGGCTAATTTTTGTATTTTTAGTAGAGATGGGGTTTCGCCATGTTGATCAGGTTGGTCCTGAACTCCTGGGCTCAAGTGATCCACCTGCCTCAGCCTCCCAAAGTGCTGGGATTACAGGCATGAGCAGTTGCACCTAGCCCCCAGGAATATTTAAAACAATGATAATTTGGGGTTGGAAGACTCCAGTAGATATGTGGTGAAATCTTTTTTTTTTTTTTTTTTTTTTGAGATGGAGTCTCACTCTTGTTACCCAGGCTGGAGTGCAATTGTGTGATCTCAGCTCACTGCAACCTCCGCCTCCCAAGTTCAAGCAATTCTCCTGCCTCAGCTTCCTGAGTAGCTGGAATTACAGGCGCCCGCCACCACACCCAGCTAATTTTTTGTATTTTTAGTAGAGACGACGCTTCACAATGTTGGCGAGGCGGGTCTGGAACTCCTGGTTTCAAGCAATCCTCCCACCTCAGCCTCCCAGAGTGCTGGGATTACAGGCTGGGATTAAACTTCCCTGGCCCTTTTTCTTCCTTTCTATGTGAGTCCTGCTAGTCGCCTGGACAGGCTTAAGATCACCTCTTTTAGAAGCCAGCAAGGCCCTGGGGAACAGACTGGCTCCATGGAGATCTGAACCCCTGGGAGTCCAAGGCTCTCCTGCTGGTGAGCCCCAAGGACCACGCCCTGGCTGAGGCACCAGGGGCCCTCAGGATGGTCAGTGAGGCCGAGCTCCCCCGTAAGGCCTCACCACCACTCCTTCCCACCCTCTGCTTAGCTAGCAAGCACCCCATGTGGTCAGGCATTGTGCCGCATGACCCACCACGGTCTGGAAAGTCCCTCTTTTTAACCACTGTACAGATGGGCAAACTGAGAATCAGAGAGGTGGGGCACTTGCCCAAGGCCACATAACTGGTCAGCAATGGAGTGGATCGAAACTCAAGCCTGCTGTTGACACTGAGGCCACTGGTTCTTAGCCACACCTGTCACATGTCTCATAGAAATTCTGCCTTCCTTCACCTCAAGGTCCCTACAGCTCAGAGAGTCCCCATCACAAGTGAGTCAAGGCCAAACATGCCTCCCTGCAGTATTGGGAGGCCACCCCTCCACCCCCATCCCAGCTCAGCCACCACCCACATCCTTCCTCAATGTGGCATCCTCACGCCAAGCAAACGCCGGCCTCAGTGCCCTTTCTCCAGCAGGCCCTCATGCCTGTGAGGCTCCTTTCACAGTGGGACGGGGATGAAGGGAAGAAGACAGAGGCAGAAGTGCCATGTGGAGACACTCCTTCCTGGACTGCTTCCCTCCCTCAGCACACAGTCACTCAGTCATTCAACAAACAGTCACTGAGTACCTAACTGTGTCAGGTAAGTTCTATGAGGGTATAGCGAGGAATATGGAAGCTGGGGACCCAGTCCTTAAGAAGCTTATAGTGGGTAGGTCTGACAAGCCGTATACAACCACAGCAGCACAAGGAAACGAATCTAAGAGTCCCACAGAAATGACAGCATGCTATGGGGCCCAGAGGGGCAGGGTGCACGCCACTGCTGAGTGGAGGAAAGCAGGGCTGCCTGGTGGGCTGCACACCAGGCGGGCCTTACAGATGGCAAAGGGTTCAGCGGGGGAGATGTGGGAGAAGTGGGGTCCAGAGGGGTGACACAGTGCAGGCAGAGGCCCCGAGGCAGGATATGCTTGCTGGGTTTATAGCCAGTGGGAGAGAGGTCGGGCCAGGCTCCTCCCTGCCCTCCTGTCCTTACCCTGGGGGAGATGACAGGGCTGTGTGTTACAAGGCTCCACATCCACAGGCTTGGAGTGCTGCAGGCTCCGGCAGTGGCTGGGCGGCCCAATGGCACAGATGACCTGTCGCCTCCGAGTGCCCGAGCTGCAGCTCTTGGAGCACTGAGGCCCACGGGTGGGAGAGAGAGACCCTGAGGGTGAGGCTAGGGTTGGGGACCCACATGGAGAGAGGCAGGGGAAGGTGCCCAGTGGCCCGTGTTAGGTCCAAGGACGGCGCTCGTGTGCAGCCACCTGCTGGAGACCAGGGTCAGGCAGCAGGTGTGGGGGTGGAGAGCACTCACTAGACCCCAGGTGCCCACATGCCAGGCCTGGTCACTGAGGAGGGGGCAGTCCTCATGCACACAGGGCTCGGTGAGAGGTGGCCGGTCTTCCAAGGAGCACGCTGCAGTATGGAGCAAAGAACCCCCATCACCCCGGCAAGTCACGCTCCGCCTCCGGACGCCAGCGCCACAGCTGACAGAGCACTGCAAGGATAAGGCTGTCAGCAGGAACTCGGCCCTGCCCCGAGGAGCCACGCCAGGTCGGACAGCTAGCAGCCCACCAGCCTGGCATGAAGGCAGATAGCACCCACTACCCATGTCCTTCCCAGGCCCAGAGAGGCTGAGTCACTCCCCTGAGGTCACACAGCCTGAACCATGGCTACTGACAACAGACTGAGGTTGTCACCCATTTGTATTTTCCACCCATTTGCAACTTGAATATATGTAGGTGCTAGAAGCAATGACTGGCAGCCTAGACACTGCCAACCCCTCCCTTGCCCCTAAACAACACACCCAGCCTCTTCCTGCCCAGGCCTTTCTCACCCTGCCCTGTGATCCTGGAGAAAAAGGAAGAGCCCTGGACCACTCATCCAGGTACTTGCTTCTGGTCCCAGCCTTGGCCACAGCTTCACCTCCCAGGACCTCAGTTTCCACAGCAGAGGACAAGACCCCAGCCCTTCTCTGCTGCTGCCCAGGCCCAGCATCAGCCCCATCCGGGCCAGGGGCCTCACCTCTCCCCAGGGCTCTGGGCTCCAGGCTGCACAGCGCTGCAGGTTGCAGGCCTGAATGGCAGGGGGCTTCCCAGGCAGCCCGGAACACTCAGCCTCCTCCACAGCCTCCTGGACGCCGGTCCCGTCAGACGAGATGCAGTACACGGAGCGGGACTGGGAGCCTCCTCCACAGGAGGCCGAGCAGGGTGCCCATGGCCCTGCCTTCCAGCTGGCAGGAGGGGGAATCAGGTAAGGCTGGCCCGGGAGCATGGGCAGAAACCCAGCCCTGAGAGGCACAAGCCCTCACTCACACAGGTGGCCTGAGGATGCCCACCCCTGCCCATCTGAACCTCCAGCCTGAACAAAGGCCACGACCCAGGCGCTCCTTAGCATCCCCACCACCGGGTCTGGCTCTCTGAGCGCTCCCCACAACTCGGAGCCCTGCACCTCCCCCTTGGCTTTTCAGTCCTCAACGCTATCCCCCTTTCTCCTTCCCACCAGGTCCCTGTCTCCCAGTCAGACTCCATTCCTCTCAGTCTGACCTTAGTCAGGGGCAGCTCCTGGAGAGGGTGCACTCACCCACGCGTGGAGCAGCTCTGCCAGGCCCCAGGTGCAAGGACCCGGAGGAGAGAGCAGCCCTGTGGCCCCATGCAATGCCAAGCCCGCCACCATCCCAGGAGGCCCGCTGCCACCAAGGCCAAGCGGTGACGGGGTGGCACCAGCCCTGCGGGGAGCCTATGACCTGCAGGTTACCTGTTCCCACACACTCGCTGGGCCCCAGCAAGGCGCCACGCTCCAGGCCGGTGCAGGTAAGAAGTCCTTTGTGCACGAACAAAGGCATGGCAGATGCCAGCAGGCCCTTTGGCCCGACCCCTGGCCCACCCCTCGGCATCTGCCAAGCCAAACCCTCTGCTGGCTCAGACAGACAGGGACCTCTAGAACTTTCTCCAACCCTCCTGCCACCAAGCCTGGGTGTTCTGAGTACTTCGTGGTCACAAGAGGGCAGAGAGACCAGACCCAGGCTCAGGCCCATTCTCTGCCTCCCCCAGGGATACCTGCCACCTCTCCCACACCCCAGTAACAGTGTGGGGGGCCCTGGACCCCCGCCTCTTTGTTCTACGCCTAAAGCAGCTTGGAGGCCCTGTTCCCTTCCCACCCAAGTTTTTGGGCCCCATCATGGGTAGAGGGGCTGGCAAGGCCTCACCGCTTGGTCTCCGGGCAAGCGTGAAGGTTGCAGGAGCGCCGGTCGGCTGGCCGTGGCTGGCGCTGGCACATGTGGTCGGGGTAGGCCTCATAGTCAACAGTGCAGAACACCAGGCGGGACTGGTGACCTGAGCAGAGGCCCGGCCACGGCGGGGAAATGCCAGTCAACATTCACTAAGCGTGTTCCCCAGGCCAGGCGCCATCCTGCACTCACCCCGCAGGTCATCCCCATTCAGCCTTAGATGACCCCCCAAGGCAAGTGCCACCATCATCCCCAACTGGCAGATGAGGAAACTGAGGCTCAGAGAGTTTTCGCTGTGAGTGAGAGAGCCCTACTCTGGCACCTGATCACTGACCCCAGGCCCAGCCTCCGCTCCTGAGGGAGTCTGTCTCCTATGAGACAGAGGGGAAGCCCCCTCTGGTTCTATTCACTTAGGCTGGGGTCCTTCATGGCGGCCCCCAGATCCCTGGGTTTTCCTCAAAGCGACCCCCATAACACAGAGATTTCTCGCCTGTTCATCCATCTCCCCAGGAGGGACTGCGTCTTGCTCACCCATGGCCATGGGAGCTGGCACACAGGGCCCACACCCTCCCCTGGTCCATCCACGCCCACACCTCCACCACACTCCACGCTGCAGTCACTCCATGAGCCGTGGCTCCAGCTGAAGCCAGGACCGGGGTGGCGGAGGGGCAGGTGGTATTCGTAGTGCACGCCGGGGTTGGGCTCCTGGCTGATGAGCTGCCATGGGAGAGTCCTTGTTGGGGTTTGCTGCTGGAGGGCACTCCCACATCCTCCACAGCCCCACAGCCCCCTGCCAGCCTCAGGCCCAGAGCCACTCAACCTCCCATGTACAGAGCTTGGCAGCCTCTTGGGGACCACAAGCCACCCACTCGCCCTCTCTTCCCACACCCCCACTTACCTCAATGACCAGGGGCTCCGAGGTGGGGCCCCGGGCATGGAGCCGCTCAGGGGCCAGGTCCCCCTCAGCACCCCGCTCGTAATGCAGGATGGTGCTGGCTGCTGGCAGGGCCCGGGCCGCCTCGATGGTCCAGTGCCCATTGAGGTAGTATTCCCCGCGAACATTCTTCACGGCTGCACAAAGGAGACCGCCTCAGTCAGCGGCAGGGGGGCATGGCCGCACCTCCCCCTGCAGCCCCAGACCTGCCAGGACCTAACCCCAGGCTCTCACCCAGAAAGTTCCTGCTGGCAGCAGCCTCCTCGATGAGGATGCTGGTGGCACCCGCGGGAACTATGAGGATCTGGTTGTAGCCTGGTGGGGGCAGAGACACAGGTGCTGAGGGTGCTGGGCTATCCCTTCTCCGGCACCACTCAAACAGCAGAAAGGAGCAACCCCCAAGGACTCCAAGTGCCACGCAGCACAGAATGGGGGCAGGGAGGGTACCCAGGAGCCAGACAGGGCCAAGCTGCTGGGAACGGCAACCCTGGCAGAAGAGGCTGCAGTACAAAAGCCAGGGCGGCGGGAAGGCTCAGGGCACCCGGAGCACACTGGGAGTGGGAAGAGATGGGAGGGCATCCAGGCAGTGGCAGGAGGTGGGACTGCACAAGTGGGCAAGGGTCCTAACCAAAGGCCACAGGGCGCCTTTCAGACGTGACCTGATATGGTCAGAGCCTTCGGGTGCCATGAGGGCCACTTGGCCTGGAGCCTAGGCCAGAGCAGGGACAGGCAAGGAAGGGGCAGACAACAGTCCCTTGTTGGAACCACCCCCACCTCGGCTGAGGTCATTAGCATCAAAGGTGCCTGTGACGGGGTAGCAGGTCGTGCCGTCACCCCCACACTGCAGACACTTGTCCTCCTGCTTGGATGAGTCCAGCTCGTGATCACAGCCGACAACCTGTGGGCAGAGACGCGGGAGGCATGGGAGAGGGCATCATGATGTGGCATCATGGCCACATCAGGCCTTGGGCCCCGTCCCACCCTAACCCCAGCACCCGCGCAGCCCAGGCAGAATAGGGTGGTCAGGAGTGATTCAGTCACAAGCCAGGGGACTGGCCTGTGACTGACAATCCATTTATCTGTCTGCTCAGCTCCCATCTCCCCTTCTGGTAATAATGCCCTGTTTTCCTTGAGGGGCCACCTCTCTCCTACAGAATTTGAATGGAGCTCCCCAAATGTGGGTTTGGGGAGGCTGGAGTGGTTCAGGGTAAGTCCCAACCCCTGGTGGCTGAAACTCCTGGGAATGAGGCCCCCTTTCTCTGGGAGGGGCCAGGCTGCCACAGCAGAAGTCCGGAGCAGCTGGCGGCCACCTCCACACCCCCGGGAAGAACAGGCGCAATCCTGCTGCTGGACCCATGAAGAGGAAAGCCGAGTGGCACCTCATTCATGCACCTGCGGCTGTCCCTGTTGTTTGTTTTTCTGAAGTCGGTTTTAGCCAGATTTCTGCCACCCAGAGGGTTTCTCTTATTGTAGGGCTAGCATTCTCCAAGAATGAAGGTGAGGGGCCATAGGGCATCTGTGATGCCTACAAGGTACCCTAGGAGCTGGGCTTGGTGTTCTGTTAACTTGAGAAGACACCAAGCTCATGGCAGCTACCTGGACCTGTGGGTGATGGACAGGGAAACACCCGCACTGAGCCCCCAGGCAGCCCGGAGGCAGGGAGGGGCTGGGGGACCACTCACCCGGCAGCTGCCATCCACACAGACATCCTTCTTGCCAGGCTCGCAGGGCGTCCCATCGACCACAGCCTCCCTGTGCTTGTAGTAGAAGTTCTCCCCCTTGGGAATGCAGTTCAGTTCACACTTGTTTGGGGCTGGGGTGGGCAGGAAGGCAAGACTGAGATCCTGAGGCTGGATGACGCCCCTCCCCAGGGCCCAAGGCCTACCCTAGCAACAGGAAAGCATGGGTCAGAAAGCCCTGCAGCAGCCCCCACCCAAGGAGAAGGGCCGTCTCCATGAATCTATCGCACCTCTAAGGATCAAGTCGAAGAAAAGTCCCAGGATAAAGAAAAAGCAAAGCACTTAAAGAAGTCTACCTCAGCATTATTTACCACAACTGAGGTGGTTACAACAGGCTATTTGTTTTGTTTTGTTTTTTTGAGATGGAGTCTCACTCTTATTGCCCAGGCTGGAGTGCAGTGGCACGGTCTCGGCTCACTGTAACCTCCGCCTTCCTAGTTCAAGCGATTCTCCTGCCTCATCCCCCCCAGTAGCTGGGACTACAGGCACGTGCCACCACACCCGGCTAAGTTTCGTACTTTTAGTAGAGATGGGGTTTCATCATGTTGGGCAGGCTGATTTTGAACTCCTGACCTCAGGTGATCTGCCTGCCCCAGCCTCCCAAAGTGCTGGGATCACAGGTGTGAGCCACTGTGCCTGGCCATAACAGGCTACTCTTTAAATAAATTATCAATGGAATATTACACATGCTGACTATGCAGTTGCAAATGATCATTGTGAAGACTATATGGTGTGGGAAGATGCTTAAGACACAGAATGCAAAATGGTGATTAATATGCAATAATTACAAATATGTAAGTGTATATGGAGAGAATAATGTGAAAGAGGCTAAGATGAAATGCTAACAGTGATCTTGTGAAAGGGGCAGGATGAGGGTAACTTTTTCCTGGTTTTAATATTTTTCAGATGGGATCTCACTCTGTCTCCCAGGCTGGAATGCAGAGGCACGATCAAAGCTCACAGTAGCCTCCACCTCCCAGACTCAAGTGGTCCTCCAGCCTCAGTCTCTCGAATAGTTGAGACTATAGGCACATGCCACCATACCCACCTATTTATTTATATTTTTTTTGTAGAGACAGGGTCTCACTACGGTGCCCAGGCTGGTTTAAAATTCCTGGGCTCAAATGATCCACCTGCCTCAGCCTTCCAAAGAACCAGGATTATAGGCAGGAGCCACTGTACCTGGCCTGGTTTTAATTTTTCTCTTTTGGAGACAAGATCTCACTCTGTCATCCCGTCTGGAGTGCAGTGGTGTGATCTTGGCTTACTGCAGCCTCAACTTCCTGGCCTCAAGTGATCCTCCCACCTCAGCTTCTTGAACAGCTGGGACTACACGTGTGTGCCACCATGCCTAACTAATCTTTGTATGCCTGGCTAATCTTCGTATTTTTGGTAGAGATGGGGTTTCACCACATTGCCCAGGCTTGTCTCAAATTCCTGGACTCAAGTGATCCTCCTGCCTCAGCCTCCCAAAGTGCTGGGATTACGGGCATGAGCCACTGCACCCAACCTTAATTTTTATATTTATCTAAATATATACACATTTTAAAGCAACCCAAAAGTACAAACAGGATTATAATCATCTCCACACCGTGGAAGGTATCCCTCTACTATCTTTTTAGACTTTCCTCTGTGTTCCAATTTTTCTATCATGTGAATATATTCAAATTATTCTTGACATGTGTCCACTTCAAGATCCAGAGGGAATACTGAAAGCTAGAGTCCCACTGGGCCACGCCCACAGCCACGATCCCCACCACACACACACACACACACACACAGGATATGAGACTCCCACTGGGCCACGCCCACAGCCACGATCCCCACCACACACACACGATATGAGACTCCCACTGGGCCACGCCCACAGCCACGATCCCCACCACACACACACACGATATGAGACTCCCACTGGGCCACGCCCACAGCTACGATCCCCACCACACACACACACACACACACACACAGGATATGAGACTCCCACTGGGCCACGCCCACAGCCACGATCCCCACCACCCACACACACACACACACACACGATATGAGACTCCCACTGGGCCACGCCCACAGCCATGATCCCCACCACACACACACACTCACACACACACGATATGAGACTCCCACTGGGCCATGCCCACAGCCACAATCCCCACCACACACACACACTCACACAGAGGATATGAGACTCCCACTGGGCCACGCCCACAGCCACGATCCCCACCACACACACACACGCACAGAGGATATGAGACTCCCACTGGGCCACGCCCACAGCCACGATCCCCACCACACACACACACACACACACACACACACACACACACACAGAGGATATGAGACTCCCACTGGGCCACGCCCACAGCCACGATCCCCACCACACACACACACACACACCCACACACACACACAGGATATGAGACTCCCACTGGGCCACGTGCACAGCCACGATCCCCACCACACACACACACACACACACACACACAGAGGATATGAGACTCCCACTGGGCCACGCCCACAGCCACAATCCCCACCACACACACACACACACACACACAGAGGATATGAGACTCCCACTGGGCCATGTGCACAGCCACGATCCCCACCACACACACACACACACACACAGGATATGAGACTCCCACTGGGCCACGCCCACAGCCACAATCCCCACCACACACACACACACACAGGATATGAGACCCCCACTGGGCCACAGCCACGATCCCCACAACACACACCCACCCACCCACACACGCACAGGATATGAGTGCTCATTGATCTGGAATCCAGAGTGCCACGAGGTCTCCAGAGGTCATGCGCAGCAAGCAGGGAAAACGAACACTCAAAAGACTTGTCTTGAGGAATCTTCTGATTCATCTAAAATGCTTAATGACATACATGTTGGTGCTTATGTGGGTGTTTTTTCCTGAACTGTATTTATCTAAAAAGTAATGACTTATACCCTCCTCAGAGGTACTCAGATCATCTCCTCTGGCCCCCGGATCCTTGGTAAATGAAGTCTTGGTGTACCAAGCCCCTTCCAGCCCCTCCTGCAGGATGACCAGGGGGCACCACTCCTACCGCTCCTGGGGCTCCCCACATCCGTCTCTGTGTGACAGGAGGAACGCTTCCCACAGCAGACTGAGCAAAAACAGGGCACACCATAGCTTCGTTTGAAAATATACACACATAGGCTTTGCTGACGCTGCCGCCGAGGAAATTCTTGTAGTACTAGCCATGGTCAACCCTACCGTGTTCTTCGACATTGCCGTCGACGGCGAGCCCTTGGGCCGCGTCTCCTTCGAGCTGTTTGCAGACAAGGTTCCAAAGACAGCAGAAAATTTTCGTGCTCTGAGCACTGGAGAGAAAGGATTTGGTTATAAGGGTTCCTGCTTTCACAGAATTATTCCAGGGTTTATGTGTCAGGGTGGTGACTTCACACGCCATAATGGCACTGGTGGCAAGTCCATCTATGGGGAGAAATTTGAAGATGAGAACTTCATCCTAAAGCATACAGGTCCTGGCATCTTGTCCATGGCAAATGCTGGACCCAACACAAATAGTTCCCAGTTTTTCATCTGCACTGCCAAGACTGAGTGGTTGGATGGCAAGCATGTGGTCTTTGGCAAAGTGAAAGAAGGCATGAATATTGTGGAGGCCATGGAGCGCTTTGGGTCCAGGAATGGCAAGACCAGCAAGAAGATCAGCATTGCTGACTGTGGACAACTCGAATAAGTTTGACTTGTGTTTTATCTTAACCACCAGACCATTCCTTCTGTAGCTCAGGAGAGCACCCCTCCACCCCATTTGCTCGCAGTATCCTAGAATCTTTGTGCTCTCGCTGCAGTTCCCTTTGGGTTCCATGTTTTCCTTGTTCTCTCCCATGCCTAGCTGGATTGCAGAGTTAAGTTTATGATTATGAAATAAAAACTAAATAACAACAACAAAAAAAAAAGAAAATATACACACATAAGGGGAGAAAGGATGGAAAGACCTCAAAATAGCTGCCATTGTGTTGCCACGGGCATGTGCTGTGGGGAGCGGGGGTGAATGGTGATTGATTCATTATGGGTTGATCGATGGGGTATTTGACAAATGCTGGCTCTGGCAGCACATATACTAAAATTGGAATGATACAGGGATTAGCACAGCCCCTGACCCCTGAGGAGGTATGGTGTGCAAATTCATGAAGCATTCCATATTTTTTTAAAAAAATTATCTGAGAGGCTGAGGTGGAAGGATTGACTGAGCTTGGGAGTTCGAGGCTGCCCAGCTGACACTGCACTGCTGCACTCAAGCCTGGGCGAGAGCCTATCTTTAAAAAAAAAAAAAGAACGAAAGAAAAGAAAGGAAGAGCAGGAGAGAAAGAGAGAATGAAAGAAAAATGGAAAAGAAAAAAATAAAAAGCAAGCCCTCTTGTTCTCTCACGAGGAACCTCTGCAGACCCTCTCCTCCCCAAAGGTGGGTCCTGTGGTCTAGAAGATTCCCGGTACATTGCGAGCCACCGCGCCCAGTCAAAAAAAAAAAAATTGGCCGGGTACAGTGGCTCACACCTGCAATCCCAGCACTCTGGGAGGTCGCTGAGGGCGGATCCCTTGAGCCCAGGAGTTCAAGACCAGCCTGGGCAACACAGCGAGACTGTCTCTAATATACGTGTGTGTATATATACACACACACACACATATATATATGACAACGCCTCTATAATACGGCAATAGGAACTGTGGCATCAATGTATGTATACAAGAGGCCCCCGAGAGAGCGGGTCCTGGCCGCGCTCACCACCGTAGTAGGGCAGCCACCGGTACCGCCGCCCCTGGAACTCAGCTCCGTCGAACTCCGCGCACTGCTCGGCCCGGAAGTCCCGGGCGCCATCGGGGCAGCTCTGCGGGGCAGAGGGGAAGTCGGGGTCCAGGAGGCGGAGTCGGGGTCCAGGAGGCGGAGTCCGAGGTCCGCCCACCTCCCGCCCCGCCCTGTCACCCCCTCCACCGCCCCAGCCCAGGGAGCCCAGGAATCTCCCTCGCCTGCCTCGTCGGAGCCACCGGAGGTGGAGTCTGCCCCCCAGACCCCCGGACTCCTGTGCGCGCCCCTCCATGGTGCTCTAGGCTGTGGAGGACAAGGCCAGTCCCCGGGGGGCAGGGTGAGGAAGGGGCTCCCACGCAGCCCTGCTGTAGATTGGCAGGAGGACCCCAGGCTGGGCCAACCGAGCAGCCCCCGGCCAGAGGCGGGCATCCCTGTGGGGACGTCGGCCGGGAGGGGTTGGGGTAGTTGGTGCCCTCGCCCGCGCCCCGTGGGTTTTACCTCAGTGCGACAAGAGCGGTGGCTGCGGCCGGGGCCCACGCAGCTGGCGCCTCCATCTCTCCTGCGGGACCAGAGCACCGGGAGGACCCGGACCGAGACCCAACATCCCCGCCCCCGTGCTGAGGCTCCCTGAAGGCCCCAACTTCTGCGGGGCTCTCCAGTGGGAGCAGCAAGGTGAGAGGGTGCCCCCCGACCCCATGCCATAAATCCCCTGGCGGGGCGTGAGCGACCCGTGTTGGTACTCGGGAGAAGCGGGACTCTGAGCCCTACCCACCCCGTAGTTTGAATTTAAGGCGGGACCACTCCACTGCCTCTTATGGCAGATTCTCAGAGAAGACTCCAGGTGCGTGAGATGTAATACCCACCCGCCTGGCACAGCCATCCTGCGATCTAAGCAGGACATCAGTATAAAGCTCTTAGGATCGTTCCTGGTCTCTCATTCCTCCTCACATAGGGTTCTCAGGAACAACCCCTATACTGGGGCAGAGGCGCATCACTACCGCTTCTGTACCCCACCTTCTCCACTGACCCTGCCAGAGTGCAGCGCACACAGCAAGCACTTAATAAATCGCTTGAAATGGGGAACATCTACACTTGGCAAAGAAGCCACAGGAATTGGGAATTGGTTGAAGATTGTTTACTAGTTCCACCAAAATTGACTGCACCTGCCATAGGGCAGGCAGGTGCAGCATCAGGAGCTGGAGACCAGGGGCAGCAGGCAGCACGTGTGCTCCAGCTCAGCGTGGAAGGCCCTGGGAAATGGTTTGATTTCCTGTGCTGAACTGATGCTGCTTCCAGAATGAATCTGCTGCTTGGTGGGTTCTGTTGATGTGGCCAGTGCTAGCCTAGGCCGCGACCACCTAGCCTACCACCCAGAAGCCAGCATCCCCTGCTCCTGCTTTAACAAGCCAGCCCATTTTCATCTCTCCTACCTCTGGGAGTAGCAGGGGCGCTCCCGGAAACTGATGCCCCCTCCACAGGTCCGGGTGCAGGGGCTCCACTGGCCCCAGGGTCCCCAGGTGTCACTCTGCCGCCTCACCTTGGGAGCCTGCAGAAGACAGGACCATGTATCAGCAGTGCCCACTCAGAGCCTGAGCCCAGAGGCCCCTCCAAAGGATGCTCTGCCTAAAAGTACTCCCTCACCCATCAAGGAGCCTGGGATTCTCCCTTCCAGGGCCCACCTTTAGGACTCAGCAACACTGCCGGGCACCCCAAAACATATTCCTTTTCAGAATTAGCCTACTTTCCTCATAAGGAGCTGAGAGCCAGGCCTGGAGGGCAGGAGCAGGAGCAGCTGGGAAGGGTTTGGAGTTTCAGGGACCATTGTGGGGAGGGACCCTACAGCCAGGGGCAGTTTGAGGGTCCAGGCATTTGTGGGTTAACCATGATGTAGGGGAGGGGGCCCTAAAAGAAAATAAAGGGAAGCAGCATGGGGGGATCCTGCTAATCTGGCAGAGGCTCCCAGGAGTACCCCAATATTCATCCCCTCCTTCTCCCATTGTGAGAAAACCCTTGAAAACTTGACTCAGCTGGGTACCTGGCTGCCCAAAATTTAAAAAAAATACACTTCCTAGACTTCCTGCAGCTGTGGCTACGTCACTTAGTTTTCATCAGTAAGATGTAAATACAAGTGTTGGGCAGCTGCTGCTAGTAATCTCCTTAAGAGAGAGGCTGCATGAGCCTTTGTTCTTTTCTCCTTCCTCCTGTACTCTTTCAGGCTGGAAAGCAGATGTGATGGCTGGAGTTGGAGCAGCCTTTTAGACTGTGAGGTAACTTGGAAATAGAGGCTTCAAACAGTGAAGCAAAGATAGAAAGACTCTAGAGCCTGGAGGATTTTGTGCAACAGAATAGCCCCAGACTTCTGACCCCTGGGTGTTTATATGAGAGAGGAATCGTGTCTGTCTTATTGAAGAACTGCTATTTGGGACTCTACACAGGATTATAATCCTAGCAGATACATTTTCCCACCAGAAAGACTGGACCCCTTGTAGCTGGCATCAAGAATCCACATGCCACACACACATTATCTCATTTCATCCTCACAACAACCCAACAGACCCCATTGCATGAATAAGAAAAGTGAGGCAGAGAGAGGAAGCCACAGAGGAAGAAGTGGGCACAGGAGCCGGCCAGTCTCACTACACGCCTCTGCTCCCCTGCCGGGGCTGTGCCCCCACCCACTTGGGGGAATCAAATGAGACACTAGATGATTCCCTGCAGGGTTGGACAGGGGTTAGATGTAACTTCACAATTTTGCCAGGAGGCATACGGTGTACACGCAAACATTTGCTGGAAGGGGACTTTCTTTTAGGGTATCACCAGATAAGGTTCTCAAGGAAAAATACCATTCCCACTTTTCAGAGAAAGAGCTCAGTGGTCACATAGAAAAGCGGCTGGGCACAGTGGCTCACTCCTATAATCCCAGCACGTTGGTCTCAAAAAAAGAAAAGAAAAGCAGGCTCTTCCTTTCATGGTGATCCCTAATCAGCTTCGCTGGATCTCAGGTGAGGAAGGAGGTTTACTCATTTCTGGTGCCAAACATCTAGTTATCCTTGTCTTATAACAAAACCCAGAACCCTGAGGCAGAACAAACCATGCACAAACCACGCTAAGCTTGCTGAACCACACACACAACCAAGAAGGAAGGGCTGGCCGTATGAAAGGTCTTAGCTTTCACTTTGTAAAATCATCTACTCCTTCGAGTCTAACTTGAACAAAAATCTCGAAGCTTTCGCAACCGGTGAGCCAAAATATCAAAGTGTTCTCTCAATGAAAGTTAAACTGAAATTTACTTGGATCAAGTTTCTATTTCACAAGGAAGATACTGAGTGTTGAGTGTGAAGGGTGACTTTCCAGAGACAGCCAGCAGCCCCAGCTGGGATTCTGGCACCTGCCCCCCACACACAGCCTCATCCCACATTTTAAGTATTCAGGAGACGTCTTCAGGGGTGGCTGCTTTCTTAGCTGCTGGCCTGGGCCTGGTTGTCAATTACCCTCTGACCAAGGCCTGTTTGGATGTCTGTCTTGGCTCCTTGGCACAGCAGCCAGCAAAATCCACCCTTCCCTGGAGCTGGGCTGGATATACTAGTGTGGCCAAGGCAACGAGGGGTACCCCTGCAATGGAGCCACCGCCTGGCCATGAGGATAAGGCAGGGACAGGACTGGTCTGAACAAGGGCCCCCTAAGAGACGTGCTGTTTCCAGAATGCCCTCTTGCCTCCTGTGCCCAGCCCCTGTGAGGCAGGTGTCCACTAGCCAAGAGCCCTAGTCTATCCGTCCCATCCTAGAACCGTGTGCTCTGTCCACATACTCCACACTGTCTCTCCAAGGAAGAAAAGCACCTTCCGCCACAGGCGGCATGAGCACACTGTTGCTCTGTAATTACCCAAACCATGAACTGCCCGACGTGGTGTGAAGCCGGAATGAGCTGATCCAGCCAGCCTCACCTGGGGCCTGCCCTCACCTGTCTCATACTGCTCTAGGCGCCCCGCCCATGCCTCCTTCAACTCCCACCTGGAGCCACTCAGGAGTCCCCTTTCCTGCTGCACTGTTTCCAGGGGAATCAAGTGTCCAATGTGCGTGTGTGTGTGAGACAGAATGCATGCACACCCGCGTACAAGTGGGAGCAGAGGCTGAGGCCCAGGAACACGGAGGCCACCGCCTTTATTCATCTGCTCATTCTGTTCAGGCTGACCGCTGGCAGCATAGGTGATCCAGAGAAGGTGCTCGGACTGGGTGGCTCCTGCCCCAGCCACGGAGGGAGGCAGTGGAGCCGTGAGCGGGGCCACACCCCTGCAGACTCACAGAGGGCAGGGAGAGAAGAATTATCCACCCAGGCTGCACCCACCCCATCCAAGACTCACACTAGGAGGATGCGGCAGCCGGATGAGGCTACTCAGCATAGCCTTAAGGGAGAAAAGGTTTAAGAGAACCAAGGGCACTTTGGAAACTTGATTTGTTTCATCTGCATGACAACCTCTGGGATGGGCATTATTACCCCCAAATTAGAGCCGTCTAAGGCTTGATTATTTGCCTAGGGTCATGCAGCTGTCAAGGTGGCTCTGGGATTTAATCCTGGGGCCTGGACACTGTCCTGGTGCCCCCTCCACCTGGGCTTTGGCCTTCATGCAGCTGGGCCACCAGCACGTGCTGAACAACCTGAGAGTGGCATTTAGGAAGCAAGGTTCATGGGGTGGCAGAGGGGACCGCGGGTAGCTGGCAGGTGGTCGAGAGGACATGAAAAAGGCTGGCTCTGGCCCACCCTCCGCTCCAGCTGTGGCATAGGTTGGGTTCACAGGGCTCTTGAAGTGCCCAATCCCATCTATGGGATCCACTTCTAGTGGGAGAAGTGCCCACTGCCATCTATCCTGCCTACCCCACACACCCCTGCAGAGGAGTCCTTCTTAGCCTCCACCCACAGACGCCAGACGTGCCATTTCCCCCTGACCTCCTCAAGGCAGAAAACAGTTTGGGTCCTTTCTCAGGGATCCTTCCTCTCTCACCTCCTACCTGCCTCATACAGGGGTGGGCAGGGCTGTGGCTCACCCTGGGAGATTTCTCCTGGGGCAGGACAGGGCCCAGCTGCCTCTGCGGCTTCTATTCTGCCAGGCACCAAGCCAGGGCAGTACCCAGCTCTGCAGACCCTGTCCTCCCCAAAGATGGGGCCTGTGGTATAGAAGATTCCTTGTACATCCTCAAGGAATCTTGACCCAGGGACCTTCTCCAGAGAGCCCTGGCCTTTGGGCCCCTGTTAATGAAACAGCAACTCTGACCACTAGCCAGCTTCCTGTGTCCACTGTCTTAATTCGCAGTCTAATACGGTAGTCACTAGCGGCATGTGACTGTTTAAATTAATTATGGCCAGGCGCAGTGGCACACGCCTGGAGTCCCAGCTACCTGGGAGGCTGAGGCAGAAGAATTGCTTGAACCCAGGAGGTGGAGGTTACAGTGAGTGGAAATCATGCCAGTACACTCCAGCGTAGGTGACAGAGTGAGACTCTGTCTCAAAAATAAATAAATATTTTTAAAATTTAAAAATAAATTAATTAAAGTCAAGTAAAATTAAAACTCACTTCACCCACTTTCAAGTGTTCAATGGACCTAGGGGCTACCTATTGGACAGCAGAGAAACAGGACATTTCCGCCATCTCAGAAGGTTCCATAGGACAGCCCTGCCCTAGGTGCTACCCCAAGGGGAAAGCAAATGACTGGCACCCCAAACCTCTAGGCCCAAACACCCCAGCTTAGGGGAAACTGTGGCTCCAGGCAGAAGACAGGTGTCTGGTGGGATGGGCCACCCAGCCTTGCACCTTGACTGGTTTCAGCATTGCCTCCACCTGTCCTTCCACCTTGGAAGACCACCTGGGGGAGGGGGTTCTGCAGCACTGGCGGGGACTCCATGGAGTGCTCCCACCACCTTCTGAAGGAGGGAAGCCCTGAGAAGGTGCCATTCCTACAAACTGCGCCCTGCAGCCTGACGGGCCATTCTGAGCACCCTGGCCAGCCGGCTTCAAGGGCCCAGCCCTTTCTGAGGGAGCTCAGCGGCGCGGGCTCGCCTCCTCCCAACCCATCTTCCCTTTTCTGGGGACGCTGCCTGCGGGCCCGCGCGTCCTCGTCCCCGCATCCCCAGGGTCTTCTCGGGGGCCGGGCAGGGCCGCACTCACCGAGGACCCGGGCGCTGGAGCCAGCAGCAGCGGCAGGAGCAGGAGCAGCCGCATCTCAGCCTGCAGGAGACGCAGAGGATTAGAGCGGCCCGGGGCTCCAGCAGCTGTCCTGGGCGCCGGCGCGAGTGTGTGGGCGCGTCGCTCCCTGTGGCCCACAAGTGACCAGGAGACCCGCAACGGGACCGCCAGGCGCGCCTCGGTGCACTGCAGAGAACACAGCGTGCGGGCGCCCCTCCGGACAGCCCAACATGTGAGCGAGAAACGAACTGCCCATCCGCAACTGGCAGAAGTTCAAGAACAACTTGTTTCAGGGTTCCAGAGGGATAAAAAAAAGAGAGAGCAATTAAAAATACTTCTATGTGGTTGAAAAACAAGGAGTTCGGAATCCGAGTAATTAGACTATTTTAATTCAGCAAGATTCCTTTTTAAAAAGCTATTACATCAGATGTTTAAAAACTCCTAATATAGGCTAAAAAAAATCAAGTCTCTGAAGACACTTTGAAAACTCAGATGTTCTAAAAATGTTAATTGTATCCCATTTAAAACCCAGACCAGCATTTCTCTGCACAGGGAAGATCCATAAGCAGCCTCCATAACCAGCGTGTGTATGCAGTGCAGTGTGTGTGCCGTGCAGTGTGTGGTGCAGCGTGTGCGCCGTGCAGCGTGTGGAGGTGCAGCGTGTGGAAGTGCAGCGTGTGCGCCCTGAAGGTGCAGTGTAGTGTGCAGTACAGTGTAGTGTGTGCTCAGGGCAGTGTGCAGTGCAGTGTGTGTGGAGTGTCTGTGGTTGCATGTGTGCATGCATGGAATGTGCATGTGCAGTGTGCAGGGCAGGTCTATGTGCAGTCTGGTGTGTACTATTTGGTGCAGGTGTCCAGTCTGTATACACACTGTGCAGTGTGTATGTGTACATACATGTCGCTGAATCGCAGAATGACATAAGCAATATGCGCCGTTCAGTGCAAAACATTAAAACAAGTACCAGCATGTAGATTTGAACTTTAAAATCTGTAATTCTACCAATGTTCTAATTTTTTAAGGTATAAAATGACTTCTGCTTACAACGATAAAAGACAGCATACAGAAGCCAAGCTCAGCAGAAATGTAACCTGGCACATTGAACAATGTACACACTCGTTAATTTGGCACAGTGAGTCATTGAGTCATTATTCTTGTGGTCAAGTTCGAGATTCCTGGGGTTGGAGGGTGAGGGAGGATAGTTGCTGCCAGGGCCCTGCCTCTGCTCTATCGGGGGCAGTTCCCAGAGCAGGAGCCCCCTGCTAGGGCTAGGCTAGGCCTGCTAGGGCGGGCGAGGCTGAAGAAAAGACGGGGGAAAGAAGAATTTTACTTATAATTACTCAGAACACCACCGCCTCCGCTGCAATTGCACTGAACTCCAAGCTCGTATCTGCCATTCCAAAGTCTGAAAAGTTCAGTTTTTTCGGTTCATTTGGTGGCAAACAACCCCTTCGACTCCAAGACCAGTCCGGCGTCTGGCCACGGAGCTACTCCGAGGGCCGTGGAACCCCGACCTTTCCTGCCGCCCGAGGGCAAGGGCCGGGTAGCCCCGGGCACGCAGGTTGGGCGCCCTCAAAGTGATGCTCCTGGGGAACGCGTCTGCCTCGGGCTAGGGCTGCAGGCGGCGGCCGGCACACAAGGGCGCAGAGGGCGGGAAGGCGGGTGGCCGCCGACCGAGCCTCTTCCTGCACGGTCCCCAGCCGACTCGGGGACCGCCGCAGTCCGCAGACGCGCGTCCCCGTGGCCCCGGCGCACGGCCCTCCTCTGCATCGGTCCCGCCCTGAACAGGCACCCCGCGTCCCCACCCCAGGAACTTGCCGCGCACCCCCGAGGCGGCGAGGCGCGGTTCCCATGGGAGGCCCGGGGTGGCCGCGCAGGTGCCGGCAGCTGCAGGGGCTCCCGGACGCTCCAGGCCCGCGGCTCAGTGGCACCTCCCGGGAGGGGCGCGCAGTCTCCAGGGCCTCGCCTTCACCACGCGCCCGGAGCGGCGTCCCCCTGAAGGAAGGTCCCATCGGGCGGAGGGTGGGCGCCGGGACCGCCCCGCACCAGCTCCCCGGCTCCCGGCATTTCCTTCCCTCCCGGCCGGAGGCGCGCGGTGCCGAGCGATGACCCGGCGCCCACCTCGGGAGAGCAAGCCGGGACGGGGTCTCCTCTGCGGACCCCCACTTTCTCTGACACTCTAGTCGCCGTGAGCCAGGCAAGCAAATTCCTACAGAAGCCCCGGGGTGCGCCGCCCCCGCCTCTGGTCGCCCGCGGGCTTCCAGTCCCTCCGCCTCCCTACCTGTCTTCGCGGGCGCCGGGACGCTGCACCCAGGGCCGCTCCGTCGGTGCCCGCCCAGGCCCAAGCCTGCGAGGTCGGCCGGGCCGCAAGGAACGCCCGCAGGGGTGGGACTTTCTCTCTCCGCCGCTGCCTGGCCTCATCCTCCACCCCGCCCGGTCTCCCGTACCCACCTCCAATCCCCGTGGGAGGACAGAGCCCTTCGGAAAGGGCCTCGTGGTGACTGGTGTTGCCCGGGGCCTCCACTCGCTTGGGTCTGTGCCAAGGCTTGGCTCATCCTCCACTCTGTGGTCACCCTGTCTGTCCTGTCTTGGGTCAGCGCCAGTCACCTCTCCAATCCCATTTCCCTTTGCCCAAGCCTTCTAGCTTTGCCCTGTCCGCTCCTCTTCATGCCTACCCTACACACAACACACCTCTGTGTCCAGCCACTTCCTTCTCCTCCACCCCTGGATCCTATTCTTCAGCCACAACTGAGTTTCTCCACACACACTGCTGTGACCCATCTCCCAGCACCTTTTCTCACTCAGCATGCACTCTCCCAATCCCCTCTACCTCTCAAACCCCTACTCAGCCCTCAAAACCTTGGTCAAATGTCCCTTTCCTTCCTTTCTTCTTTCTTTCCCTCCCTCCCTTCCTTCCTCTTTTCTTTCTACTTTCCTTCCTCCCTTTCTTTCTCTTTCTTTTCTTCCTACTTTCCTCCCTCCCTCCCTTTCTTTCTTTCTTTTTTTTTTTTTTGAAATGGAGTCTCGCTCTGTCGCCCAGGCTGGAGTGCAGTGGTGCTATCTGGGCTCACTGCAAGCTCTGCCTCCTGGGTTCATGCCATTCTCCCGCCTCAGCCTCCTGAGTAGCTGGGACTACAGTCACCTGCCACCACGCCCGGCTAATATTTTTGTATTTTTAGTAGAGACAAGGTTTCACTATGTTGGCCAGACTGGTCTCCAACTCCTGACTTCAGGTGATCCGCCCACCTCAGCCTCCCAAAGTGCTGGGATTACAGACGTCAGCCATCGTGCCCAGCCTTCTTCTTTTTTAAAATAGAAACAGGTCTCGCCATTTTGCCCAACCTGGTCTCGAACTCCTGAGCTCAAGCAGTCTTCCCACCGTGGCCTCTCAAAGTACCACCGTGCCCAGCATGTCACCTGCTTTCCAAGCCATCTCCACACCACATCAGGCCGATGGGGTGCATGTCCTGCCCCTTTGGTTTCTGTCCCTGTTGCTGTGGTTTGCTCAGCTGTGAATCCCGGAGGTCAGGGCCTGCCATGCAGCCCGACTGCCTGTGCCAGGGCACTCATTAGCATCAAGGCAGGGGCTCAACATGTGATCAACTAAATTTGTTTTCCTGGTTGT
Source organism: Rhinopithecus roxellana (assembly GCF_007565055.1). Taxonomy (NCBI): domain Eukaryota; kingdom Metazoa; phylum Chordata; class Mammalia; order Primates; family Cercopithecidae; genus Rhinopithecus; species Rhinopithecus roxellana. The sequence continues at coordinate 131,330,686 of NC_044553.1, read as the reverse complement.
CCTTTTTCACAACCAAGACACTCTTTGCCTGCCATTCCTTTTTTGAAACTGGAATTCACTCATCTGTAGAAACTGGTCCTGGGCACGAGGGAGGTTGGGGGGAAGTTGGGGAGAGGTTGAGGGGGGGTGGCGAAGGCTGATCCCCTTCCCCACGCTCTTTTGCCTTCAGCCCCTTGCTGGCCCTGCTGCTTCTCCCTTGGCCTCATTTGGGCAAAGAGAAGTCACCAGTGGGAAGCTCAGCCCCGCTTCAGCCCCCCGGCTCCTGCAGCTCCCTGTTTGGACAAAATGCTTATTAAAATATGGCCAGTTTAAATCAATCTAAATCAGGCGCATTTCTTACCTATCAATGAAGACAGGAGGAGCAGCAGCTGTAGCAGGGCCCCTGGAGAGTTGTGTGAATTCTTAAGCAAAGATAAAGCTTGGCAGAGAAAGGGGAGTGGAATCATGCAGGCTCTCTGAAAAGGAAAAGCACTTCTTCCATTCAACAAGCCCCACTCCCTGCCCCCACCAGCTGGGACTTTTCTGAGCTTGGTCAAAGGTCCTCTGTCAAGTGGGAGGAAAATGCTTCTCCCGCTGCAGGGTGGGGGAATCTGAGGCCCAAGGAGCTCACTTTCCTGCTGTGTCCCTGCTTTTCCTATGATCCGTTCTTCTCAGACACCCAGGGCTGTGATTACTTACACCTCACCCCAGCTGCAAAGAGGACCCTGAGGTTGGGAGGCAGAACCCACACGCAGTGGTAAGGGCCTGTCTTAGACCCACCAGCCAGGCCCTACCAATTACTGGCTTGGGCGGGAATTTCTCTTTAAGCCTCATTTCTCCTCTGCCTGCCTCACAGAGATGTGGTGAACAGAACTGATGCATTACAATAGGGTGGTTTAGAAAGAATAGTCCAGGAAAAAGTGTAAGACCTTCCTTCCCATTGTCAAGTCCCCTCTGCACTGGCCCTATGCCACTCACTGGCTGCACCTGAGACCCCCTTGCATTGGGGGTTTGGGGAAGCTTGGGGCGGAGGCAGACCTGGACTGGAAGGCTGCTCTGCTTCTCATTGTGTGTGCACTTGGGCAGGTCAGGTCACCTCCTTAAGCCACAACTTGCTCACTTGAGACTCATACAGCAGGTGGTGGAGTGGGGAACTTCCTACTTCCATAAAATTCCTACTAGATGCTGAATAAACGTTCTGATCTGGGCACAGTGGCTCATGCCTGGAATCCTAACACTTTGAGAGGCTGAGGAGGGAGGATTGCTCAAGTCCAGGAGTTCATAACTAGCCAGGGCAACACAGTGAGACCCCCCATCTCTACAACTTTTTTTTAATTAGCCAGGTATATGGTGGCAGTTGCCTGCAGTCCAAGCTAGGGGTCACCAGTCCCCAGGCCACGGACGGGTACCTGTCCATGGTCTGTTAGGAACGGGCACACAGCAGGAGGTGAGCAAGCATTACTGTCTGAGCTCCGCCTCCTGTCAGATCAGTGGCAGCATTAGGTTTTCCACAGGAGCATGAACCCTGTTGTGACCTACTCATGCAAGGGTTCTAGGTTGTGTGCTCCTTATGAGAATCTAATGCCTGATGATCTGAACAGAATGAGGCTTTAGACTGTAAGTTTCATCCTGAAACCATCCCACCCCGCCCCCAGATCTGAAAAAATTCTCTACCATAAAACTGGTCCCTGGTGCCAAAAAGGTTGGGGAATGCTGGCCAAGCTACTTGGAAGGCTGAGGCAGAAGGATCAATTGAACCTGGGATGTCGAGACTACAGCAAGCTATGATTGCGTCACTGAACTCCAGCCTGGGCAGCAGAGTGAGACCCTGTCTCTAAAAACTTTTTTGTTAAATTTCTCTGTCCCATGCTCCCCCTATGTGCATCCTCAGTTCTCTACATTTTCATCATCTCTGCAGATTGCAGATCTAAGGATGAGGCTAAGAAAGAAGTGGCCAGATCTCTTTGTGTGGTTGGGTTGGGATGGAAGGCTGGAGAGAAGAAAGAGGACAAAATGCCAAGAGCCTCCAGGCTCCCAGGATTCACCTCCTCCGGGAAGCCTCCCTGTGCATCTGCCTCTGCGCTCCCACTGGTGCCGGACTTTGCCCTAGCACTTTCAAACTCCTGCAGTGATACAGTTGCTTCTCTTTCTTTCTCATAATTGTGAACATTGCAAGGGCAGAGATCCATTTTCATGTTATACCCTGTACCAGAGGTTCGTGGCGGCCCTGAAGGTTTGCCTCAGGAGAGGGGCTATGAGAAGTGTAGCTGGTGACCAGCCTCCAGTGGCTGCACTCAGCCCCACACCACGTTCTGAAGGCTCCCCCTGCACCTCCATCTCCCCGCAGTTTAACTTCACAGACGCTCCCCTGTAGATCTCTCACACATCCAGTCCCATCTCAGCCTCGGCCTCAGAGGGCCTGAACCAACCCTCGGGGTTCTTGGTTGCACACCACAGAAAAAGATTGAGTCAGCTTATTCAGGAGAGTTGCTTAGAGGAGGGGTGTTGGGAGATCGCAGATTGACAGGAGGGCTGAAGAATCAGGCACGGGCATGGGCCGAACCCCCGACAATGTCCTAGTTGTGGTCCAGGAGCAGTTCCAGTCAGGATCTATGTTGCCCTTTGGCTGCACGCCGAACTCGTGTCACCACCACTTTTAGGCAATGCTGACACATGCCATCCCTAGAAGAAACCCTGAAGGGTCCTCGTAGACTCACCCCCCACAGGAACATGCCTGTGCCCTGATGGCCAGGACCTGAGAAACAAGAATTGGCAGGGTCCCCAGGTGGAAGTTCAGATGGCAGCTGCCCCAGAAAACACATATCCACCAGGACAGGGTATTTGTTGAACTCCCATTGAACTGAATTTAGAGGATGTTGCTTCCCTCTTCCTTCATTTGGAGGTTGTTCATCCAAGTATCTGAGTGCCTACGCCATGCTAGAAGCTGGGAGAGACCTGTCTAGTGGTGGCAACCATTTCAGCTTTGCTCGGTGCAGGAGGCAGCGCTGCTGTGCAGGTGGATTCCTTCTCACAGTGTTTGGTGTAGGTGCTCCCACCATGGCTCTTTTCAAGCTACCAAGACGTGGAGTTGGGAAGAGATGCAATCACCTCTCCCAGGCGTGGGCTCCAGCACACTAGGTCTGCTCTCAGGAAGTTTACAGTCTAGTGGGGACTTGCATTCTAGTACTGCGTGTGTCAGTTTAGACTAAACTGAATTTTACAATCAGAGTATTCAAACGTTTTTACTATAAAAGTCATAGAACCGATGCCACAGCCCACTAGGAATCCAAAAGGAAAAAAGACAAGACACTCCACATCTGAGGCTGTCTGCGTTTATTTCTCTAACTTCTCCCCACCCCCTAATACATATATTCATTTCCCTTAATACAGTCATTCAAATACTGGGAACAGTGGGAAGGCGAGGGTCAAAACTCCACTCCGTGCTGTGCTTCCAGATGCCACCTCAACCTTCCTTCCCCCATCACGTTGCCATATCCAAGTCAGCTCTTTGAAGCACCATGCCAGACCACTGGAGTGGGAATTCAGGGCTCAGTGTGTCTGACAAGTGGCTGTCAGGAGATAAGCCACCTGGCCTCTGGAGGGGAGATTTACCCTTAAAGCTGAGACAGAAACACACAATAGCTCCTCCCACCCTTCCCGCAGACAAGAGGGCCATCCAGAGGGAAAGAACAGGAATTCCTGGGATGTTTCCTCAGTGACATCGGGCCCACGCTGACTCGGATCCCAGAAAGGGCACCGGAATGCGGGAGAGGCTGTGTGGAGGCAGGACAGTGCCTGAGGAAGGAGAGCAAAGACAGTGGGAAAGGAAGGGGCTTTCCAATGCTGATTCTGACTGGATCCCAGCCAGCAGCTCCAGCAGGCAGAGCTCTCGTCCCCTCTGCCCACAGGCGAACACAAACTCTGACCACAGGGACATCAACCATGGCCTCCTTTGGAGAAGCTGGTTGAGACATTAAGGGAGCTGCTGTGAGGAACCCACCCTCACTTCCCAAAGGGGAGAGCAGCTCCTGGCCCAGACCCCACAAAGGTCAGTGTAAGGCGTGGAGCCCGCTCAAGGGCACAGGCCTGGAGGGTGTCCCCAGGCCTCGAAGCTCCAGGTGGGCACCCCAGACTCCCAGGCAAGCCTGGTGTCCTGTGGCCGCATGGTGGCCCCATGGATGGTTGCAGAGGGCAGCAAGTCCCTTTTCTCTTGTGACGGATCCTGTGAGCCAGGCTCCGTGGTCCCTGGTGCTGTCCCTGGGGGGCTGTCATGGAGAGGGGCCCTGGATTGGTAACCCCAGAGGCCAGCAGTCAAAGCTGTTTAGATCCTTTCTTCTTGGTCTCACCCTCACCTTGCTCCTGGGGCACTTCTCATCTACCCTGTGGCTTCAGCCTCTGCACCGGAATGGTTCAGACACTGAGAGACAGCCTGTGTCCCGGGCCAAAGACCTGGAAACACAACCCAGAGGTCAGTGGGCCGGTGCCTCGTCATCCTAACACAAGACTTCCCTGAAGCTGAAGGGAGGGGAAATAACTCTTTTCTTTTCTTTTCTTTTTTTTTCCTTTTTTTGCAGTGCTTCTCTAGCTCTCATTTCTGTGGGGACCTGTTATCCTAGACCCCTGCTTTATAGTATAATGCCACGGAAGGATGTACAGACACAAAACTGGGTCTAAGCTCTTTATTTTTACAGCTTTCATATCACTATAATTCTATATATCTAGGTCCCGATCCCTTATCAGAAACTCTTGGGGCCAAACGTGTTTCAGAATTGAGAATTTTCCAGGTTTTAGCAGTTACTAAACTGCATATTATGTAATACTCCTGCTGGGAGTTTTCACCATCTTGGCTCACTGCAACCTCTGCCAGGATCCTGGGTTCAAGCGATTTTCCCACCTCAGGCCTCCCCAGTAGCTGGGATTACAAACACACGTCACCATGCTCAGCTAATTTTTGTATTTTTAGTAGAGACAGGGTTGCACCATGTTGGCCAGGCTGGTCTCGAACTCCTGACCTCAGGTGATCTGCCCACCTTGGCCTCCCAAAATTCTGGGATTACAGGCACGAGCCACCGTGCCTGGCCAAAAGCTCTCTCTCTCTTTTTTGTTTTGTTTTGTTTTGTTTTGTTTTTTGAGACGGAGTTTTGCTCTGTTGCCCAGTCTGGAGTACAATGGTGTGATCTTGGCTCACTACAACCTCCACCTCCTGGGTTCAAGCGATTCTCCTGCCTCAGCCTCCCGAGTAGCTGGGACTATAGGTGCATGCCACCACGCCTGGCTAATTATTTTGTATTTTTAGTAGAGACGGGATTTCACCATATTAGCCAGGATGGTCTCAATCTCCTGACCTCGTGATCCACCCGCATTAGCCTCCCAAAGTGCTGGGATTACAGGCATGAGCCACCATGCCCAGCCACAAGCCCTCTTTAATCAAAATCAACGAGCAAAACAACCACACATACACACTCATAGCTCTGCTGCAAAACACAAATGTCCTCCTAAAGGGCATAAATCAAGACTCTAAATCGCCTCGCAGCAGTTCAGTCAAGTATTATGGACAAATTTATAAGAAACCTTTCAGTTTTCAGAGCTTTGTAAATTATGTACATTAAACACAATATAACGCAGAGCAGATGGGATTCAGATGAGCAGCATTTGCGTGATGTGGTGGGCGGGGTGGCCTACTGCAATCACGGCCTGGTGGTGCCGTGAATGTGGCCCAAGCTTGGGGGCAGGGAATAGGGAGGCATGAAGCCTGGGCAGTCTTGGGTCTGCCACTCATTGGCTGTAACATCTCAGGCAAGCCAACCTTCCTGCATGGCAGTTTTCTCATTTTTAAAAGACAACAGATTGATGTAAATAAAAATAAATACAAAAATTGAAAAGTCCCAGGAATCCACCACCCCTAACTCTGAGAACAAAGTGAGGCAGCAGAAAGCTGGAGGTGGCATACTCTCCGAAGGGGAGCAGCACACACCCGTATCCACCAGGGCCTCCAGCACAGGCCTCCAGGCAGCACCGGCACTGAAAGGCAGACTGTGATGGGCTGTCCTGCTTGGCCAGAGCTGGGAGCTGAGGCCTGGCTGGTCAGTGTCTCTCGCACCAGAGCTTGTGACCTTAGGATCACAGGAAGACACTGAATAAATAAGACACAGCTCCTGGGAACATCAACTTTAAGATTAGGAGCGTGTATGGTGGTGTCAAATATTTTTGGTGATGGTTTATTATTATTTTTTTCTTGAGACAGAGTCTTACTCTTGTTGCCCAGGCTGGAGTGCAGTGGCACGATTTTGGCTCACTGCAACCTCCGCCTCCCAGGTTCAAGTGATTCTCCTGCCTCAGCCTCCTGAGTAGCTGGGATTACAGGTGCCCGCCACCATGCCCAGCTAATTTTTGTACTTTTAGAACAGACGGGGTTTCGCCATGTTGGCCAGGCTGGTCTCGAACTCCTGACCTCAGGTGATCCGCCCGCCTTGGCCTCCCAAAGTGCTGGGATTACAAGCGTGAGCCACTGTGCCCAGCTGTTTTTTTTTTTTTTTTTTTTTGATCTAGGCTCACTGCAAGCTCCACCTCCCGGGCTCATGCCATTCTCCTGCCTCAGCCTCCAGAGTAGCTGGGACTACAGGTGCCCACTACCATGCCCAGAGAATTTTTTGTATTTTTAGTGGAGACGGAGCTTCACTGTGTTAGCCAGGATGGTCTCGATCTCCTGACCTCGTGATCTGCCCGCCTCGCCCTCCCAAAGTGCTGGGATTACAGGTGTGAGCCACCGCGCCCGGCCTTTTTTTTTAAAAAAAAAACACTAAAACACGTCTACAACAATACGCATGAACCTCAAGGACTTTACGCTAAGTGAAACAAGCCGATCACAGAAGAATGAACAGTGGGTCATCCCACTCCTATGAGGTTCCTGGAGTAGTCAAATTCAGAGACAGAGCTGGAATAGGGGTGCTGGAGGCTGGGGCAGGGAGGGGGAGTTGTTTTGTGGTGAGGAAGGAGCTCTGGAGATGGGCGTGTGATGGCTACACATCACTGCAAAGGAACTTAATGTCACCAAATGCACACTCAAAAATGGTTAGGATGGTACATTTTATGTTGTATTTTACCCAGTAAGACAACAAAAAGCAGACATTATGAAATAAAACTTTTGGTTTTGGTAAAACTCCAGAGAACTCTCCACCTGAGGCTGCCACCTTGGACTGTGTCCACACCCCTCAGTGTTTCTGTTCTGTCACTTGAGCAGCTTTAGTGAGAAAGTTGAGAGAGGTTGTCAGACTGCGTTCCCAAGGCCCACTCAGACGAAGATTCGGTTCCACAGAAACAGGTCCAGTGCCCCGTCCTGGACAGTGCTGGGGGCGCAGCCTCTCCCACTTACCTGCGCGCAGAGATGCTGGGAGCGCTCCTCCTCCTCCTCCTCTGTAAAATGGGGCTAACAGGCCCTACCCATAGGGTGGGGTAAGCCAGGAGACAATGCCTGTGATGGGCTTGGCATAGTGTCTGTGGCATATTAAGGGACACGCTCAAGGGACATTGGTTTTATGAAGCAGTACCTTCCTCTGGGGCTTTTCTTGGTTAAATGCGGGGTATTAACAACTGCACTATTCTTTATCTCCCCTGCATCCAATGTGGTGGCATTGACCCAGGACAAACCCATACGTTTCTCCAGATGTCACAATCGTGACCTGGGGGAGGAATCCTGTTTGGATTCATCCTGACCACCATTTATAAATTCAGGTCTCCTGAGGGGATGAGGCTGGTTGACTTCGGCTCCGCACTAAACAGCACAGCCTTGTAAATAGAGGCTAAAAGCCCACACACATGCCCTATTGACATCATTCTGCACGGAAATCCCCTCCCGTGGACCCCGCAGCCACCCCTACAGTCCTTCATTGACTCACCATTTATTGAGCAACTGCCAGGAGTTTCAGAAATGGGACGGCGCTCAAGTTCCCTGGAGGGTTGGGCAGTGGCAAGGTGGCCCCCCGATCTGTATTTGCCATCATTAGCTCCTGTCACCAGGCTCGGAGGCATCAGGGTGACCCAGGCATTTCCCTTTGCCTGTCCAGGGAGCCAGAGTCTGCAGACAAAGGCGGGGCTCGCTCTGAAAGCGACAGAGGCAAGGGAAGACTTGGGAATGCCAAACCACAGGGAAATGAGAGAATCAGGTCCCCAGCCCCTTCCAGCCTGGAGCAGAATCCTCGGGCAGAGCAATCTGGCAAGGAAGGAGCTTGGAGTGAGGAAAATGTGCTGGAGATGGGCCCTGTCAAGGGAGCGAGGAGTGGAGGGAGGGGCCGCGGGAACATCTGGGTTGGCCAAGTTCCCAGTGGGGAGATGGGGCCAGACTTGTCTCCAGCATTGGGGCGGGCCAGGGGGCCCTCCGCGGGGTGGCGAGGCCTCACCCTCTTTCCCACCGCCATGGAGCACTGCCAGGAAGAGATAGGGTAAAGGAGCCCATCAGTTGGCTGGCAGAGCAGCAGGGCCCCAGGCAGGGTCTTGGTGGCACTCCAACTCTGTCTCAGACTTGGAATGGGCCTCCCTTCACAGGAATGTTTACCAAAGTATGTTTTGACTTAAAAACAAAAATCAGTTCATGCAATAATTACCAAATACTTGGAGCATCTTGGGGAACCGTGTTATTACATATCTTTAATGAGAAAAGTTACATAATCACTTGTAACATGTCTATGCCTTTATCCATAGCGCAAGAGGGGAAAGAGGGAATTCTGGTCCTTGACAGTTGAGAAAACAGAGTCCCCAAAGGATGACCTGCCAGGTGTGGACAGGCAGAGAAGCCAGGTCCCTGTCTCCTCCCTCAAGTGGGCTGCTCTGGCTCAATGGGCAGCACCCTACATCGCCAGTGCAAACGGCCTGTGCCATCGACAGCACGTTAACCCAGGCAGGCTGGCTTCACTTTCAGGTCTGACAGAGGCCGAAGGATCTAAAACATCCTGGAATTAATTTCTGGATGCCCACAGAAGTAACCTGAGAGCCAGAGAAGCCACATTTACAAAACATGAAACACTGGCCGGGCACAGTGGCTCACGCCTATAATCCCAGCACTTTGGGAGGCCGAGGTGGGCAGATCACCTGAGGTCAGGAGTTCAAGACCAGCCTGGCCAACATGGCGAAACCTCGTCTCTACTACAAAAATTAGCTGGGTGTGGTGGCAGGCGCCTATAATCTCAGCTACTCGGGATGCTGAGGCAGGAGAATCACTTGAGCCCAGGAGGCAGAGGTTGCAGTGAGCCGAGTTTGCACCACTGCACTCCAGTCTGGACGACAGAGGGAGACTCCATCTCAAAAAAAAAAAACACAAAAAAAATAAACATAAAAATAAATAAATACACAAACAAAAATGTGAAGCACTGGCTCAGCTCTCCCAGCCCCGGCCTAGGGGGCAGATATGAAATAAACCAAAGCGACGGCAGACACCCTTGCAACCAAGCATGGCCTCAGACTGTGCTTGGCCCTGTGCAGGTCCCAATATAAAAAGCCTTTCCCCTTCTGCTGGGATGTTCCAGTCCTCAAGCCTGGTGACATTTTAAACTGGATGACTTTGGAGCTGGGTGATTATAGATGACTTTGGAACTGGGAGCTGGGGGAAACGAAAGCTGGGTTAGCAGAAACCAAAACAAGGCCTCCCGAGCAGATGTCCCCTGAGGGAGGAGGAGGCACGGAAGCCGTTTTTGACATTTCAGAAAATCTGAAGAATTCTCACATTCATGTATAAATTTATAAACTATAAATCAATTATAAATTTATAAATCATACATCTAGCCCATGTAAATTAAAACTCAATTATCTCACTAAACAAGTTTAATACTATTTTATGATCTATGTGGGTAAATCTGATTAGTAAATAGAAAAACCAGTTATTACCTAGTAAGTCATAGGACAACATTTTTGAAAACCTGAATGCAAGATAAAGTTCCAAATTTCTCTCCTCGGTTTCTCATCGAGCATTTGAAAGACCACTGTGTTTCCATCCCTGCGTGGAGACCCACTAGCCCTGAAAGCACTCCCTTAAATTCAGGTATTTAAATGTGGTATCATGTTTATCTAGCTCCAAGTCTTGCTTCCCCTTTACATCATCCATGTACCTCTATCCTTGAGTTTAGTCTACTACCGAGAAAACAACTCACAATCAGACTTTCACCTACAGGTCCACCTTGAGGTATGCTATAGGTTTACTCTATAAGGATAAGAAAATCCTTTCCTCTTATGCACGAGAAATTGACCTTGGGTTATGTATAGTCTATATCAAATCCTATGCTATTAAAAAAAAAAAAAAAACAGGCCAGGCATGGTGGCTCATGCCTGTAATCCCAGCACTTTGGGAGGCCGAGGCAGGCAGATCATCTGAGGTAAGGAGTTCGAGACCAGTCTGGCCAACATGGTGAAACCTCATCTCTACTAAAAATACAAAAAAAAAAAAAAAAAAAAAAAAAAAATTAGCAGGGTGCGGTGGCAAGTGCCTGTAATCCCAGCTACCCAGAAGGCTGAGGCAGGAGAATCACTGGAACCCAGGAGAAAGAGGCTGCAGTGAGCCGAGATCGCAGCACTCCAGCCTGAGCGACAGAGCAAGACCCCATCTTAAAAAAAAAAAAAAGGTAGAAGAAACAGAGGCAGCAAGAGCATGTCTCCCTTTCTGCCAACAATTAGGACTTGAAACAAATCTGGTTCTCAAGGCTTTTCCTGTCTCTCCCTTTGAAGAGCGTGGCGTACCAGGCACAGGGCAGTCCATGCGAGTAAATCAACCTTCTCCAAGCATGGGACACTCTACTTGTCGAAAGACCCCTGTGGTAGATTGGGTCATCATCCTCTAGGTCGCCACAAGTCATGTGGTGAAGGAGATATATTCTAAGTAAATATGAAAACAGATTTGGTTAGCTAATTGAATTTTCCTCTGAATAAATCATCACCTTTATTCAAAAACCAGTTATCCATAGGTGTCTCCTAAATACTTCTGTCTTCCTGATTTTTAGTACAGTATATGTCCTTTGCCTTCTTGGCCAATTCAGGCTTTTCCCCTCTTTCCAAACTCAGTTAAAAGCTTTATTTCTGGCCTGGCACAGTGGCTCACTCTTATAATCCCAGCACTTCGAGAGGCTGAGCTGAGAGGATCACTTGAGCCCAGCAGTTCAAGACCAGCCTGGACAACAAAGCAAGACCCAGTCTCTACACAAAATAAAAAATAACTAGCCAGGCATGGGGGTGTACACCTGTAGTTCCAGCTACTCAGGAGGCTGAAGTGGGGGGATCATTTGAACCCAGGAGTTCAACAATGCAGTGAGCCATGATCATGCTACTACACTCCAGCCTGGGCGACAGAGCCAGACCTTGTCTCCAAAACAACAAAAAACCTTCTTTCTGAGAAATTTCTGATTTTAAACCCCTGCTTTTGTGGATCTCTCCTTTACTCTGCATTCTCATTCGAATGACAAGTCAACATTACTACTCGTTGTACTCAAGGATGCTGTCATTTCACTTTTATCCAGATCCTAAGCTACTCTCCACACCGCACAGAAGGGTCCCCAGGGAGAAGGTGTGGCATGGGCTGACGGAAAGCTGCGGAACTTACCCAGAGACACAGGAAACCCAGCCTTGTTATCCTTGCTTCTCAACCCTGCTCAAAGTCCCTCCTCATTCTCATCAAAAACACCACTGTCTGAACCCCTAAAAATCAGAAACCTCTCCCAAGTCCTGATGCCTCTGTAGGAGACTCCACAGACACTGCCTAAAAGAGCCATGAAACTGAATGATGCCTCCAATTCTCAAAGGAGGGAATAAACACGCCCTGCTTCCTGAGGCCCTTGGCAGATGTAGCCGGGAACACATCAATCTCTTATCTGCCCCTTCTGAAGACCATGGCCAACTGTGGTTTTTCTGCCATAAACACATTTCTGATCATTTCCAACATTCTATGTTACTTACTGTTTAGAAACAAAAGGTTTTGTCAAGTTTGGGGATGGAGAGGACATTCCATGCTCTACCAGGTCAATAAAAGTAACGTTGCTTTTTCTCATTAGTGTGACCTACATAATTTCTTTAAAAAATAATCCTCCAGCACATATCTGCACTGTACAACATACATGTCTTATAAGTTTATAGTTTGTTCTGACATATTTACATTAGTGTGAAAGTTGTTAGAAAAAGTACCTTTTAGAATGTAAAGGATAGCTGCTTTGAGGTTTTTATAAACAGATTTAATATTACACTCTTCAGAGGTGTGGCATGCTATAATCCATACCACTTTCTTATGAGTTAAGAATAGAAACAGGCCGGGCGCGGTGGCTCAAGCCTGTAATCCCAGCGCTTTGGGAGGCCGAGACGGGCGGATCACGAGGTCAGAAGATCGAGACCATCCTGGCTAACATGGTGAAACCCCGTCTCTACTAAAAAATACAAAAAACTAGCCGGGTGAGGTGGCGGGCGCCTGTAGTCCCAGCTACTCGGGAGGCGGAGGCAGGAGAATGGCGTAAACCCGGGAGGCGGAGCTTGCAGTGAGCTGAGATCCGGCCACTGCACTCCAGCCCGGGCGACAGAGCGAGACTCCGTCTCAAAAAAAAAAAAAAAAAAAAAAAAAAAAAAAGAATAGAAACAATGCATTTGTGGCCGGGCGCGGTGGCTCAAAGCTGTAATCCCAGCACTTTGGGAGGCCGAGAAGGGCAGATCACGAGGTCAGGAGATCGAGACCATCCTGGCTAACACGGTGAAACCCCATCTCTACTAAAAAATACAAAAAAAACTAGCCGGGTGAGGTGGCGGGCGCCTGTAGTCCCAGCTACTCAGGAGGCTGAGGCAGGAGAATGGCCTGAACCTGGGAGGCGGAGCTTGCAGTGAGTTGAGATCTGGCCACTGCACTCCAGCCTGGGCGGCAGAGAAAGACTTCGTCTCAAAAAAAAAAAAAAAAAAAGCATTTGTTTCTAAATTTTTTTTTTTTTTTTTTTTTTTTAAGACAAAGTCTCACTCTGTCGCCCAGGCTGGAGTGCAGTGGTGAGATCTCGGCTCACTGCAACCTCTGCCTCCCGGGTTCAAGCGATTCTCGTGCCTCAGCCTCTCGAGTAACTGGGACTACAGGTGCCCGCTACCATGCCCAGCTAATTTTTGTATTCTAAACTGTTTCTTGATAAGTGCTAGACAGTTCTCCGAGTTACAGTTATATATATATTTTTTTTTTTTTTGAGACGGAGTCTCGCTCTGTCGCCCGGGCTGGAGTGCAGTGGCCGGATCTCAGCTCACTGCAAGCTCCGCCTCCCGGGTTTACGCCATTCTCCTGCCTCAGCCTCCCGAGTAGCTGGGACTACAGGCGCCCGCCACCTCACCCGGCTAGTTTTTTGTATTTTTTAGTAGAGACGGGGTTTCACCATGTTAGCCAGGATGGTCTCGATCTTCTGACCTCGTGATCCGCCCGTCTCGGCCTCCCAAAGCGCTGGGATTACAGGCTTGAGCCACCGCGCCCGGCCCAGTTATATATTATGATACTTTCATGTAAGAAAACTAGCACAACTGGATTCATGCGGTCTTTATTAATCTGACAAATACAGAAAATCTGCAATCAGCTATCAAAATTATATCTTACCAAGAATTTGAAAGGTATTTATAAAAAAGGTGTATTCACAGTCTGTCTGAATTAAGTGCAAAGCAGTGTCCACAGAAGCAGAAGCCAGACAACATGTGAGAGCAAACGATCCCACTGAAGCCCTCATCCCAGTGCCTCCAAGGGTACCATAAACAAGATGATCCTGTACGTGCTACTATACGCAGTTGATTTTGAAACTGCCTCGTTTCAACAATTACATATTTCAAAAGGAAAACTGCTTTATGGGAAATCGTCCCTGCTACGCAGACCAGCTGGAAATGCTGCCACCACATGTCAGGGTCCAGGGTGGACCCAGCATCCACTAAGAGGCACCCTGCTGCCCAAGGCTGTGGGAGACAGCTTTGATGTTCAAGAAAGGGGTTCATTTCAGCACCAGGGTGCTTTTATATATGCAAATCTGAGGTGTTTCCTGTTAGAGGAGAGGACTGTGGAGATGATCACATGCGGATGACTCTGAGCCCAATGACAGCCTTGTTGGTACCCTCTGGCCAGCAATTTCACAAAGCACTATGAAGAGCTGAAACCTCTGTTTTTAATCTCCTGTGTTGTGGGAATTTAAAGAGGTGAGAGGATCACAAGGATCACTTCTAGGCTCAAACTAATAATGATTATATGATAGTTTCCATCCCAACGGCAAAACCAAATGTACAATTTTCAAGTCTCTTTCCAAATTCAATGTTCAGAATACCCTTGGAGGTGAGAAGGGCAGGTCAAACCGTTCCTTATGTCTAACAGTAAATTTACAGAAAAAGGAGTACTTTACTGAATGGATTGGCTTCTCAAGTCACTTTCATAACATCAATGTACAAGCCCTCAGTAAAGGTAACTGTTAAAAGTGATTATTGACAAATACCCAATATTTTAGAGAAGTTGAAGAAAGATGGTATATACCAGAAAACAAGAGATTATTAACTACATTCTGAGAATTTATCTTATTCATCTTTACATTCTTAGACTCCAGAACCTACGGGATCACAGAAAACACTGAACAAATCTTTTCTTTTTCTTTTTTTTTTTTGAGGCGGAGTCTCGCTCTGTCGCCCGGGCTGCAGTGCAGTGGCCAGATCTCAGCTCACTGCAAGCTCCGCCTCCCGGCTTTACGCCATTCTCCTGCCTCAGCCTCCCGAGTAGCTGGGACTGCAGGCGCCCACTAGTTTTTTTTTTTGTATTTTTTTAGTAGAGACGGGGTTTCACCGTGTTAGCCAGGATGGTCTCGATCTCCTGACCTCGTGATCCGCCCGTCTTGGCCTCCCAAAGTGCTGGGATTACAGGCTTGAGCCACCGCGCCCGGCCTGAACAAATCTTTTCATAGTGGTTTCTGAGCTCTTTTTCTTCCAGGGTTAGATCACAAATGATCAAATATACAAAGCCTTGGGGGTTGGGATCAAAGGCTTCCTGTAGTACTCTAACCCTGGGAGACCTTATTTGGTAGTTAAACTTATAGTTCACATTCTACAAATTATATCAAGAATACCTACACTGTTTGAGCCAAAGAAAAAGTAATAAACATCATCTGTTTGGGCATCTATTGCAAAAGGAGGGTTTTTAAAAGTAGAGAGACTACAATATGGGAATCCCGGAGCCTAGAAGTAAAAACATTGCCTCTTCAGTTGTTGCTTCTGTAGTAAAATCAACAAATTGCTTACTTATGACTGTTTTCTTCCAAGTTGCTTAGAAAGCTTCTATTTTTTCTGATTAAGAAATTTAATCATTTGGAGTCAGAGCTGTGATTCTAGGAACACACACGAACCTAGTGAGAATCAAAAACAGGAAAGTGAGCCTTTCCTCTCTGAAGAAAAATCTGCAAATCTTCCAAAAATGACTGGTATTCCCATAGGCATGTAATGACATTCTGTACATAAATACCCTTTATTCGGTAGCCCAGTCAGACTCAGACTCTTAGTGGCTACCTTCCTTCCTGTCTTTTTTTTTTTTTTTGAGACGGAGTCTCGCTCTGTCACCCAGGCTGGAGTGCAGTGGCCGGATCTCAGCTCACTGCAAGCTCCGCCTCCCGGGTTTACGCCATTCTCCTGCCTCAGCCTCCCGAGTAGCTGGGACTACAGGTATCCGCCACCTTGCCCGGTATTTTTTGTATTCTTTTAGTAGAGAGGGGGTTTCACTGTGTTAGCCAGGATGGTCTCGATCTCCTGACCTCGTGATCCGCCCGTCTCAGCCTCCCAAAGTGCTGGGATTACAGGCTTGAGCCACCGCGCCCGGCCCTTCCTTCTTTTTATTAGGCAGATTGGCTTGGCTGGTCATACTCTACTGCTGGTTTTGCCTGACTCCATAACCACCGCCTGTCCCGTGTGAGTGAAGGCACATCCTTATGGAAATTGCTACTGTTCTTTCCAGTGACAATCTATTTTTCATGGTGGAAGACTAGCATTTGGATGTTTTAGGAATGATTGAACTAATTCTAAAAAGAGTGTTTGATGAAAAAGTTCTCTGCCTAAGATGAATGATTTAAAGAAATAAGATGGGCTGTAGTCTCAGCTACTCAGAAGGCTGAGGTAGATTACTTGAGCCCAGGAGTTCAAGTCTAGCCTGGGCAACACAGCAAAATCCTGTCCTTAAAAAACACAAAAAAAGGAAAGATAGGTTCTCTGTACACTGTCTTATCATGTGGCTGAGATGTGGCTCAAACTTGGAGAAAGAGACAGAATAACTGCCATCTTTCTACAAGGACAATCAGTAATACACATGATGGATTTAAACACACACACCCCACGTACCCTCTTCAGAGAAGAAACTTATCATGAAAGGTGCAACACATCTGGGATCCTTACACAAGTAAACTACTCTAGATGAGGGATCCCTCAAGAATGCTTCCAATCACAAATTGCTATTCAGGTGGCTTTGCTGTAGCTGTGCTTTCTCAACAATACCCATGCTGGCACATGTCTGAGAGAAGGAATGAATCTTGGAAGAAGGGGGTTTCATGGAAAAAAATGAATTGAGATGATAGAACCTACTACTTTAAATCTCCCTTTCTTTGTATAGCTCTTATTTTTCCTGTCTTTGACTGACTAATATAAGCCAATTTTAATTTAAACCCAGATTAGTACTCACATACTACTCTTCAAGTTAGGTTCTTATAAGAAATATCCTGGGACAGAAAACAAATATTCTAAATGCCAAAGAGAACCCCAAACCAGGTCATATCATATCATGGATTGGGAGGGAGAACAGCAGGCAAAAGAGGAAAAAGCTGGCCCCTCCTCAGCTACAGGAGGAAGCTAAGTTTCTCATAAACGCTTATGGTCCGCTCAGCATGGCTACGGGCTCTCTGTGGTGAAGAAGGTTTTGCCCCACAAAGCTTGGTCCAGAGGTGCCCTGGGCCCACAGGCTGATGGCTGTTTGTGTGTTCTGCCTGACTGAGCTGCCCAGAGCCTGAACTCCATGGTAAGTGCAGCAAGCACCTCCACTGCCCAGTTCACACAAAGGTACACTGAGAGGAAAGGTAACGCGGGCAGAGACCACAAAGCACCCATTGTGGAGCTGATGAGAATAACCTGAAACTCCCCCTTGACATCATTAGCTCACTGTATCCCCTTTGCTGCTGGAGGCCCCTTCTCTTTCCCCTCGGCAGTTGGTTCTCCTTCTGCCACCAGGTTCTCCCACAGTTCACCAAATTAAATATGGCTTTCCCCAAACTCTAACTTTCTGTTGATACAACTAGTTCATAATTCACCAGCTTTTGGCTATTAGTTCGAATTCTGACCTACTGTGTAGCAAAAACAAACAAACAAAAAAAACAGGACAGAAAGTGCTTCAACAGCCATTTTACTCTTCTTTAATTCCACTGTCTTGGGGAAAACATCTCATTTGCTGTGGAAGAAGGTCTGACAGCAGGGCTGACAGCACCGATTCATAACACATTCTTTTCATCATACAAAGAGTAAAACCCTAGAATAATGGGACCATCTGCTACCACGACAGAGCTGTCTTACTGGCTGTAGAAAAGGACGGCTTGTGTGGGGGTGAGAGAAGAATGAGGACAGAGGAGGCATCTGGGGCAAGTGAGCCTACAAGTATGTCTACAAATTCAGAATTTGGTGGAAAATCCAAATTTGACTTCAAGATGATAGAGAATTGATGAGAAATAGTTGTATTATTTCCAAAATTTACTGAATTTGGAACCTGAGGTTAAAACTTTTAGGATAAAGCAACCTCAGGTTCAGACTGGCCTTAGGAAGAAATGACAATCACAGATGGTGATGAGTGTCAGTGCTTGAGAAGAATTGCCAAAGTCAATCTACACATTTGACTTGACTCAAAGGGGGGGAAAACAAGTCTCATTTAAAAAGGATGAGTCTGCAGCAAAAAATCAAAGGGAAGCTGGAGCCCCCGCCCACCTCTCCATTCTGCTGCTGGTGCCTGCTCTTCCTCACAGTACCTCCTGAAAAGTTCAGAATTCAGTTAATATAGAATTATTGGGATGATTTTCAACGTGTAGTTTAAGATGAAGAGTTCCGTTTGGTTTAAACCACTTCACCTAACCTCTTGGTAACAGTAGTCCTGAGAGTCCGCAGTGTCGGCGAAATCGTCCTGTGACCAAGCGTCAAGCTGCTGACGGGGCACAGCAACTTCCGGGCCCATCATGTCTCCTTGACTTCGTCCCTCAAATCTGGTAGTTTCTGCACCGAGGGACACAGTCCACTGCGATGAAGTATGTTCAAAATTGTTTTCTATAGGCACCTCCTTCCAAAGTCCAATAGTGCAGGTGGTCAGGAAGACTTGGAAGGAAGCTGCAGAAGTCCAGCCGGGAATCTTGACTTTGTTAGATGTGGACACAGGAAAATCACCTTTGTCCTCCCCAGATTTTGTTACAGTCAAAGGAGAAACATCCATGGGATTCTAACCGCAAATATGCTAGATATAAAATTGATGGAATGCTAATTGGTCCATAAAAGGCTGTACAAGATAATCTGTGGCAAAGTAGAAAACAAGCCCAAAGGTGATGGAGATTGGAAGAGCTGGCAATGCTTTCTTGAAAATGGCGAGGAGTAATAATGTAAGGCACAAACCCTGTGGAGAAGATGGGAAAGACACACATTCACACATAATTATGAAACCATTTTCAGGCAAAACTCAATCACAAGTCTTAGTTTTTAACATAGTTAACTGAATATTTTCCTTTGGGGTTAAATTTTAGAACAGATGTTTCATTCAATCTGGAAGAAGAGCTATGAAAAAACCTAGCTTTTCTTTGTTTCAGAGGGTTCACTATGCACACATTGTTATTTTATCCCCTAATTCTAGGAAATAAACAGAATCTGAAAATAAGTAAAATTATTTTGAAAAAAAGTTAAGGCCGGGCGAGGTGGCTCAAGCCTGTAATCCCAGCACTTTGGGAGGCGAGACAGGCGGATCACGAGGTCAGGAGATCAAGACCATCCTGGCTAACACGGTGAAACCCCGTCTCGACTAATAAATACAAAAAAAAAATAAACTAGTCGGGCGAGGTGGCAGGCGCCTGTAGTCCCAGCTACTCGGGAGGCTGAGGCAGGAGAATGGCGTAAACCCAGGAGGCGGAGCTTGCAGTGAGCTGAGATCCGGCCACTGCACTCCAGCCTGGGCGACAGAGTGAGACTCTGTCTCAAAAAAAACAAAAAAACAAAAAGTTAAAAGACACAGAAATTTCTATCTTAAATACTGTGTTGGCCTCTGTGATTTTAGTTTGGCTAGTTAAAAACCCAGAGGTGAAGAGCATTCTTTATGCTGAGCGGGAGCATTCTTCCCATGCAGGCCCCTCCATGAAGCATGCCGAGGCTGCAGTGTTTAAAAAATAAAATAAACTAAAAGTTTATTTATGAGGAGTATACTGCTTTCTTGTACACACAGAGCAGCCATGTAATAGAGTTCATTTTTTTACCGTAGTTACAGAAACACTAGAAAGTCTTCACCCGGCCAAGATATCTTTAGTAAAAATCTTTAGTAAAAATAGCAGTAAGAAATATTTTATGGGTTGTTTACTTAAATCATAGTTTTTAGGTTGCACACAGTGGCTCATGCCTGTAATTCCAGCACTTAAGGCGGCCGAGGCAGGCAAATCACTTGAGGTCAGAAGTTTGAGACCAGTCTGGGCTATGTGGCAAAACCCCATCTCTACTAAAAATACAAAAATTAGGCCAGGCGCAGTGGTTCACGCCTATAATCCCAGCACTTTGGGAGGCTGAGACTGGCGGATCACGAGGTCGGGAGATCGAGACCACCCTGGCTAACACGGTGAAACCTCATCTCTACTAAAAATACAAAAATTAGCTGGGCACGGTGGCGGGCGCCTGTAGTCCCAGCTACTAAGGAGGCTGAGGCAGGAGAATGGCGTGAACCCAGGAGGCAGAGCTTGCAGTGAGTGGAGATTGCGCCACTGCACTCCAGTCTGGGCGACACAGCGAGACTCCGTCTCAAAAAAAAAAAAAAAAAAAAATACAAAAATTAGCGGGGCATGGTGGTGCATATATGTTATTCCAGCTACTTGGGAAGCTGAGACAGGAGGATTGCTTGAACCCAGGAAGCAGAGGTTGCAGTGAGCTGAGATAATGTCACTGCACTATAGTTTGGGCGACAGAGCAAGACTCTTGTCTCAAAAAAAAAAAAAAAAGGCCAGGTGCAGTGGTTCACGCCTGTAATCCCAGCACTTTGGGAGGCCGAGGCAGGCACATCACTTGAGGTCAGGAGTTCAAGACCAGCCTGGCCAACATGGTGAAACCCTGTCTCTACTAAAAATACAAAAATTAGCCAAGCATGGTGGTAGCCACCTGTAATCCCATCTACTCAGGAGGCTGAGGCAGAGAATCACTTAAAGCTAGGAGGCGGAGGTTGCGGTGAGTCGAGATTGCACCACTCAACTCCAGCCTGAGCAACAGAGACTCCGTCTCAAAAAAAAAAAAAAAAAAAAATCATAGTTTTGAAAGCTTCAGGGTTCATGCTGTTGCACTATCACCAAGATCTATGTGGGATCATGCATGGCACTAGCTCCTCTCACTAGATGCTTGATGTCTTAAGTAACACTGTATGCTACAGGCTGTGTCATTAAATGCAAAACCACCACCAAACTCTCAGTGACTAAGTCTGGGGACTAAGGGAGGATCTGTTTATCCCTGTAAGACGGACCTTACAGAGCTAATTTGCTACATATCTGTGCTGCTAGGCTTGAGGCAGCGGTTCCCAAACAGAAATACCAGCATTTCCTGGGAAACTTTTAAAAACTACACAATTAAATTAAATAAGAATATCTCAGGGCAGAGCTTACAGTTTTAAAAGCTCCCAAGTGATTCTAGTATGTGGCCAGGGAAGAGAACTACTAAGGTGAGGTCCAATGATCAAAAAGCTCCTCAGAGAGCTGGAATATTTAACCCACCTGGGGTTAAAACAGAACTGCCTTAAAGGGACTGTGTAATCAAAGTTTTGACATTAAGAGTTCTGACACATTCTTATTAGTGTATACTTACAATTAATATGGCTACAAAACAGGCTATGGTTGTGTTCCAGTCTCCACTGGCTGTTGCTGAGGCTTTACCAACCAGAACACTGTAGAAAATAAAATCTCCCAATCCAAGTTTTACTCCCCCTAAAAAGGAAAGATTACAAATATAAAACAGTTGGTCACTCTTTGCTATGATTTCACAATTCAAAAATATCACTGCCCTACTCAACCCCACAATGAATGAGAGAAGTCAGTAAATGATATACAAAATTACGCTTCAGCTGTGTCTTTCTTTTTTTGTTTTCTACAACAGGAGTTCCAGATTCTACGTGACTGACTCTGGAGTCCTAACTGTAGATGCTGCTGTTATTTATCAATAACAATAATAAGTAATAATCGTCATCTATTGAATATATAGTTTACACCCAGCACTTGTACTAAGAAGTCCTTATAAGAATTCTGAGATAGGCATTATTTTATCATCTTATTAATTAATATATATATATATATTTTGAGATGGAGTCTTGCTCTCTGGCCCAGGCTGGAGTGCAGTGGCATGATCTCGGCTCATTGCAAACTCTGCCTCCCAGGTTCAAGCGACTTTCCTGTCTTAGCCTCCTGAGTAGGTGGGATTACAGGTGCATGCCACCATGCCTGGCTAATTTTTGTGTTTTTGATAGAGACGGGGTTTCACCATGTTGGTCAGGCTGGTCTCGAACTCCTGACTTCATGATCCACCCACCTTGGCCTCCCAAAGTGCTGGGATTACAGACGTGAGCCACCGCGCCCAGCCTATCATCTTATTTTTAAAAACAGCTTCATTAGGCTATGATTTATCTCATACAATACACGCCTGGCCCATTTTACTTAATATAATGTTTCTGAGGTTTAACCATGATACTACCAAGTGTCTACAGTTTCTTGGAAGTTATTGGAAGCTGAATGGTTTTCCATTATATGGTTTGCTTATCCATTTACCAGTTGATGGACACCTGGATTGTTTTCAATTTGGGGCTATTCTGAACAATGCTGCTAAGAACATTTATGTCCATGTCTCTGTGGGGACAGATTGTTTTCATTTCCGTTGGGTAGACTCCTGGGAGTGCAACTGCTGGGCCATGTAAGTTTAGGTTTTTAGCTTTTTAATAAACTGCCAAATCACATTCCACACTGGCTGTTCCAGTCTGCATTTCCACCACCAACAACTGAGAGTTCCAGTTTCCTCACATCCTCACCAGCATTTGGTATTGTTAGCCTTTCTGATTCTAGTCACTCTGATTAATGATGTTGAGCATCTTTTCATGTGCTTATTAGCCATTATGTATCTCTTTTGGTAAAATGTCTAGTCAAAGCATTTCCCTATCTTAAATTTGGGCTATCATCTTATTAAGTTGTAAGTATCCTTTATTTATCCTAAATACAAGTCCTTTACCGGGACTTCAATATGATTTGCATATATTTTCTCTCAGCTGGTAGCTTATTTTCCTTTTTTTTTTTTTAAGTGATCTCGGCTCACTGCAACCTCTACCTCCCGGTTTCAAGCAATTCTCCTGCCTCAGCCTCTTGAGTAGCTGGGATTACAGGCATGCACCACCACGCCTGGCTAATTTTGTATTTTTAGTAGATATGGGGTTTCACCATGTTGGCCAGGCTGGTCTCAAACTCCAAACCTCAGGTGATCCACCAACCTCAGCCTCCAAAAGTGCTGGGATTACAGGCATGAGCCACCACACCTGGCCTTATTTTCCACTTCTTAGTGGTATTTAAAAAACTTTTTTTTGGCCAGGCATAGTTGCTCACGCCTGTAATCCCAGCACTTTGGGAGGCTGAGGTGGGCAGATCACTTGAGGTCAGGAGTTCAAGACCAGACTGGCCAACATGGTGAAACCTTGTCCCTACTAAAAATACAAAAATTAGCCAGGTGTGGTGATGTGCGCCTGTAGTCCCAGCTCCTCGGGAGGCCAAGGCAGGACTATCGCTTGAACCCGGGAGGCAGAGTTGCAGTGAACTGAGATCTGGGCACTGCACTCCACCCTAGGTGACGAGTGCAAACTGTCTCAAAAAACAAAAAAATAAAAAACAAAAATTTAACTGTGGTAAGATACCCATCAAGTTTAACATCTTAACCTTTTTTAAGTGAACAGTTCAAAGACACTAGGTACAATCATATCATTGTGCTACCATTACCATCGTCCATCCACAGAACTCTTTTCATCTTGTAAAACTGAAACGCTACACCCATTAAACGATTCTTCATTTCCCCTCCCCTTAACCCCTGCAACCACCAGTCTACTTTCTGACTACTCTGATGTAAGTGGATCATATAGTATTTTTCGTTTTGTAACTAGCTTATTTCACTTAGCACAATGTCCTCAAGATTTATGCATGCTGTAACATGTCAGAATTCCCTTCCTTTTTAAAGCTGAATAAAAAACCTGAACAAAGATTTTAATTAGAAATGTAAGACATTTTTATTCATTGTGAAGGTAGTTGGTCTTTTTTTTTTTTTTTTTTGAGATGGCGTTTCACTCTTGTTGCCCAGGCTGGAGTGCAATGGCACAATCTCAGCTCACTGCAACCTCTGCCTCCCGGGTTCAGGTGATTCTCCTGCCTCAGCCTCCCAAGTAGCTGCGCCACCACACTGGGCTAATTTTGTATTTTTAGTACAGACAGGGTTTCTCCATGTTGGTCAGGCTGGTCTCAAACTCCCGACCTCAGGTGGTCTGCCTGCCTTGGCCTCCCAAAGTGCTGGGATTACAAGGCATGAGCCACTGCGCCCAGCAGTAGTTGGTCTTTTAGTGAATTTCAAGATATACTTCCCACAGCCAACATGCCAGTAACAGGCTCATCCTAAGTGTACTACTGATAGATTGGTTCTTTTTATAACCAAGTAATATTCCGCTGTATGAATATACCACATTTATTATCCACTTATCAGTTAATAGACAAATGGGTGGTTTCTGTTTTTGCCTGTTATGAACAATATTACTATGACCACTGAATACGTGTCTTTGTGTTGACATATGTTTTAATTCTCTTGAGTATATACCTAGGAGTAGAATTACTGGGTCATATTTAATCTTTTGAAGAACTACCGAACTGTTTTCCAAAATCACTATACTATTTTACATTCCCACCAGCAGTGTATGAGGATTCCAGTTTCTTCACATCCTCACCAATACTGGTTATTGTCTATCTTTTTTATTACAGCCAATCTAGTGAGTATAAAGTGGCTTTGATTTGCATTTCCCTGATGGCTAATGATGCTGAGTATATTTTTATGTGTTTACAGATCATTTTTACATTTTCTTTGGAGAACTATACATTCAGATCTTTTGATCAGTTTCTAATTAAATGTTAAATGTTGACTTTTAACAGGTTGCTTTGGAAGACATTTGTGTCTTTTAGCAACTGACTTCTAGTGTAAACTGAACCTTTTGGTAAATACCCATAAATCTGGTTTAACATACTCACACCATCAGAGATGGTGATATGTGTGCTGAATGCTAAGATGATGAAGCACGACCGTTATTACTTTGTATTGGCTTCAGAGAAAGAAAATACTGAAGTTAGAAGGGGCAACACTTGAGTTTCGCTTTTTTTTTTTTTTTTTTTTGAGGCGGAGTCTCGCTCTGTTGCCCGGACTGGAGTGCAGTGGCCAGATCTCAGCTCACTGCAAGTTCCGCCTCCCGGGTTTACGCCATTCTCCTGCCTCAGCCTCCCGAGTAGCTGGGACTACAGGCGCCCACCACCTCGCCCGGCTAGTTTTTGTATTTTTAGTAGAGACGGGGTTTCACCGTGTTAGCCAGGATGGTCTCGATCTCCTGACCTCGTGATCCGCCCTTCTCGGCCTCCCAAAGTGCTGGGATTACAGGCTTGAGCCACCGCGCCCGGCCTGAGTTTCGCTTTTTTTTAAAAAAGTTGGAGATGAAGAGGAGGAGGACACAAGGAGTTCTCTCAGGAGAGGGAATCTTCAAATTAGAAAAGGCAGTCATGAAAGAATTATGCTGCTGCTCTGGTCAACAACTATTATATTATTTCTTCTGGCTCCTGGTGCCTGTGAGAAAAGAGGAAAGTAGAAGAGGCAACCTAATTACGGTGGTAACTGAGAGCAGAACAAAATCCCAGCAAAGGCAAGCTAAAGCCTGCTGTAAGAGCAGGCAGATATATCTACTTTCCCAGGAGTGTGAAAGTCACAGGCTGCAGCTGGGCTTTGCTATCTGGAAAACTCAGCCAAGCAGTAAAGTCATGAATATGCCCAGTGAAAGTTCTGACTCAGTTAAAAGATTGAGGACAAGGTGTAAAAAGTGTTCTCCTCAAACTGATGGATATGTCAAGGTCACAATAATTAGTGACTAATGATTAAAGACACTAAGGAACCTAGGTGTGTGTTTCTTTAAAACTACTTAATATTCTTGTTGTAATGTTTTAATCAAGTTTCACTCTTGCAAAAACAAGAAAACCAAAAATAACTTAGTTGGAAAACATGCTTATTCAAATAATAAATTGAATAAAGTCTTATTCAATGGACCA
This sequence comes from Rhinopithecus roxellana, assembly GCF_007565055.1. Lineage (NCBI taxonomy): Eukaryota > Metazoa > Chordata > Mammalia > Primates > Cercopithecidae > Rhinopithecus > Rhinopithecus roxellana. The sequence continues at coordinate 131,305,145 of NC_044553.1, read as the reverse complement.
CATCTCTAAGACTAACTGAAGAGATGACTGAGCCCTAACCAAGGGGCTTTAGTGGCCGATCATGTTCCTAAGAAGCCCTAAGCATTAACTTAAATCTATTAAGTGGCAACACATCTTAGACACTGAAGAAATACTTGCATTTCTGCCAATATCCTAAATCCCTTTGATTTTCTTTAAAATAAATAAAATATAGCACTTGTCAACAAAAGGAATAATGTATAAGGTTGTATCATGAAAATCCACAGATCTCTCTACAGCAGAGACATATTAATAAAATTTTTGTAGACAAATGTATCACAGCCATGAAGGCTTATTGGAATAATTTTTAAAAATCTTTTACTTTACAAAATAAATGCCAAAAGGTCAGGCTGTAAAATGCCAACTTAAAAAGACTGAAGGGAGGCTGGGTACAGTGGCTCACACCTGTAATCCCAGCACTTTGGGAGGCCAAGGCGGGCGGATCACCATGTCAGAAGTTCAAGACAAGCCTGGCCAAGATGGTGAAACCCCGTCTCTACTAAAACTACAAAAATTATCCGGGCATGGGGCGCATGCCTATAGTCCCAGCTACTCGGGGAGGCTGAGGCAGGAGAATCGCTTGAACCCAGGAGGTGGAGCTTGCAGTGAGCCAAGATTGCGCCACTGCACTCCAACCTGGCGACAGAGAGAGACTCTGTTTCAAAAAAAAAAAAGGCACTATTACTGATATTTCCAAATAAAAGTTACATGTGACACAGAATTAGATTGTATTAGATTGTAACACTCTCAATTCATTTTGCAACACAGAGCAATGTACATACTTTCCTCTGGATCTTCACCAGCAAGGATGCTGCTGGAAAGTTCCTGGACAGCAGCTCGTGACTCAGGTGTAGAGCGATGAGGCCCTAGATGACTGTCCCTCTGGGCTTCCCATTCCTCACTGAAGCCGCCATCATCATTCTCTGCAACCGTGTCTTGTGACTCCCTTTCTGTGCCTTCAAGAGAAAGTGAAAGTTACAGCTCTAATATTTAGAAAAATTTAATACCTTTACCAAAATTACATGGAACCAGTAACTAGCTGTCATTGTAACTAGCTGGCCCTTAAACCACAAAGCATGGGCTGTAGCAGTGCCTGCTGGTAGTTTATCCAACAGCTATTTTCTCCCTTATTTCCTGAGGGCAGAATCCTGAATTGTTTGGGTTCCCCCATCCCTCTCCCACATGACTCTGGTGGTAAATCCTGACCAATCCAAGCCAAGCATGGTAATCCCACCAAGCCTCTTCCTAACAAAAGCTCTAAGGCTGTGGGGTTATAACTTGGTATGAACCTATGAATGGTGAAGCAAAGTCCGCTGGGATTCCTGGGGAATTTTTTCTCACTCTTTAAGAGAGACTAAAGGAAAAAATAAACAGTCCCCTTCTATGCCTGAATGTTGCCTTATCTAGATATGATGCCTAGAACTACAGCTGTCATGACCACCAGGAGCAGTGGGCTGAAGACCAAGCCTATACACTAGTGATGGTAGAGTAGGAAGTTGGGCTACTTGAAAACATCCCTGAGCCACCAAATTAACCAACTCGACAAATTTCAAATGTCTACACCTCAGGCCTTCCTGTCACGTGAAGAATACAATTCTTCTTTGCTTAAGGCAACTTAGTTGGGCTTTTTATCTTTGCAACTGAAAGCTTCCTAACTGTTAGCACTCATCCCTGGATTTGGTGACAAAGTTATAAAAGTGGCTTCATTCTGGACGGTGGATTGGGAAAGGAGGGGGGAGTGAATGTCTTTATGGGCCAGTCATTTCATTATAATGACTATCAATCTCATTGAAAATGGTGAGCACGATAGTCTTAAAAAACTTTCATACATTAAAAATAATTAAAATATTTAAGTGAAGTTCAAAGTACTTTTATTCTTCCTTCATTTTCTATAAAAGTAATATAAAATGTTCAGAACAGAAGTAGATTTGCCATGAATAAGTACAGCTTGTGAGCTTCAGGGCCCTTCCTTACATGGCTTCCTCTGGGACAGCCCTCACAATTTTGTATTGGTAGTTTTGTATTCTTTTTATTATCCAGGTCTCCAAAACACCTGAGTCTTCTCTGGTTTGGAGTTGAAGAAATAATATAAGAATAAGATTTATACATGAAAACAGCAGTCCCTTTTCTGCCCCCTCCCTCCTCATTTCTGATACTCATTCCTACTTTAAACTCTTTTAGCCATTCCTTTTGGTATTTACCTCCATAATTAATTATAAGTAGCATGCTCATTGTGCCATAACTTGATGTTTTAATTGGGGTACTTATTGGCCTCCTATAGAGAAGATAAAGCATTAGGTCTCATTCTCTTCTGCACGCAAATGTAACTCTTCCCGTCTTCCTAGTGCCATAACCTTAAATTCAGTTTTATATTCTCACTATGCAAATAATAGTCACAACTAAACTACTTTGCTACAGCCAGAATATACTATAATTACATTTGCTTTTTTGAACAAGTTTTTGTTTTCTTTGGAAAACTGCCTCATTTTTTTCCATTGATGAATTCTATATTATTATCTATGACTAATTTATCCTGAAATGCTCTGACAGAGTTCAACCACATCAGGTAATCTCTCAGTTCTTTTTCTTTGTTTTTTCCTTGCACAGATATCCCTCTCGGAGCCCTACGCCCTTTTGTTCCAATGTAACTTCTAGTTCCGTTAACACAGTGATTTAACTAGGGATAGCACCTCCCTTCCAGGGAGTGTTTGGAAATAACTAGGATGGAGGAGTTTTTGATTATCACAAAGCTTCAAAGCCATTATTGGCATTTAGTGGGTGAGCGGCCAGGGATGTTAAATATCTTGCAATGTGAAGGGAAGTCTCACACAATGAAGAACTGTGCCCCCCAGAATACTAGCAGCACTCTCACTGAGGAAGCCTGCAGTTCATCCAGCCTTCTCATTTCAAAGCCCTTGCTCATGCTGTCCGTCTCTTGGAAAGCTCTTCCTCCGCCCTTCAGCAAGCCGTCACCTATTATCACTTCCTCAGGGAAGCACCCCTTGACTTTCCAGGATACGTAAAATTCCACTATTATAAACTTTCACAGCAACTTATACGTCTTCTTTGCAGTACCTATCACAACTGTATGAATTATTTATGTAATAATTTGTTGACCATCTATCTCCCTAAATAGACTATAAGCTCCACAAGGGCAGGGGAAATCTTGTTTAGTGCTATATCCCCAGGGCCTAGCACATAGTCAGGTGCTCAGTCAACATCTGTAAAAGGAATGAAATTCTGTTGTATCACTCACTCACTCATACATACATATATACCTACATGCTCACAACCATTAGATTTTCTTTAGCTTAACACAGGTTAACTCTGTAGATTTCCTGGCTTTATAAAACATAAACTCTCCCTTTCCTGACAAACAGCACCTCAATTAAGGCCTTTTTTCCCCTCACCAATATTTATTTCGCCTGTTGTTTTTCAGATTCCTCATAAAAGTTAGCCCTTTTTTGTTTTTCTTTCAAAAAGTAAGCTTTTATTTTTTTAACTATTTATATTGTGCTGTTATTCCTCAGTTCTTTTTTATCTTTTTTTTTTTTTTCTGTGTGTGTGGGAAGGTAGCCTCCATTCCAGAAAATTGAATGAAAGCTCCCCCTCAACTCCTTCTAATAACAACTTCTAACTTGTGTTCTCCTTAATATGTTCTGTAGTATACTTAGAGGACTTTTCACTCTCATCCTAAGTCATTATTATTATTCATTATTATTATTATTTTTGAGGCAAGATCTCACTAAGTTGCCCAGGGTAATCTAGAACTCCTTGGCGCAAGTGATCCTCTTGCCTTGGCCATGTAGCTGGGACTATAGGCATACATAACAGGACCCAGCTCATCCTAAGTCATTCTTATCCTCTTCTAAAAAGTCATATCCACCTAGAATATTTAATCTTCTCAGTATAAACATTAGCACATCTCAAATCATATTTCAGTTACTCTGGCCATGGTAGACAAGAAGTTCCTATTGTTATGTTGTTTATATTTTGCTTTGTTTGTTTACTTATATTTCCTTTATTGTCTGTTTCTTTTAGGAGGTTCTTACTTTTACATGTTTGGAGAGAGTTTATTGTTTCTTTTTAAAATCATGACTTCTAAAAAACAAACAAAAAACAAAAAACAAAATCATAACCTCAACCTGAACCTTTCCATGCTGGTATTCTGTATTTAATGGGAGGTGTCTTAAGCTAGGGTGCCTTGACCGTATTGTTGGGTTATAAGTATCTGAACTCCTTAAATATTTATCTGTGTATTTACTGGGCATTACTACAGTTTTCAAGAGATTCTCAAAGGAGTCTATGACCAAAGAAAGATAATAAAAACATTGCTATACTGTTAGCTTATAAGATAACAGTGACCCTGAAAAACCAAGATATTATCTAATTAAAGTTACCTACTTTCTGCATTATACTTGGAATTTTTGGATACTCTCCTTTGAGCTTCCGGGTCTCCTTCTGCCATATTCACCAACCACACCATTGTTGCTGTTGAAAAAGACAAAATTCCAGGTAAGCACTGGATACACAAAGTATGCACAGACAACAACAGGCCATCATTTCTCCACACAAATCGCCAATCTTCCTAATGCTGCCTTAAGACTGTTCAACAGCCGGGCGCGGTGGCTCAAGCCTGTAATACCAGCACTTTGGGAGGCCGAGACGGGCGGATCATGAGATCAGGAGATCGAGACCATCCTGGCTAACACGGTGAAACCCTGTCTCTACTAAAAAATACAAAAAACTAGCCAGGCGAGGTGGCGGGCGCCTGTAGTCCCAGCTACTTGGGAGGCTGAGGGAGGAGAATGGCGTAAACCCGGGAGGCGGAGCTTGCAGTGAGCTGAGATCCAGCCACTGCACTCCAGCCTGGGCTACACAGCGAGACTCCGTCTCAAAAAAAACAAAACAAAACAAAACAAAACAAAACACTGTTCAACAATCAGAAGTAAAAATAATAAAAGGTTCTCTTTGGTTTTAGCAGATAAGAGAAAAAGTTCTGAAACTGAATGTTTACTGTAGTGTTCAAACTGTACCTGCTATCACAAAACTCTTCATCATCATTTTTAGTCCGTGAAAAGTAACCAGAAGGAAAACTGTTCAGCAGCAAGATTCCACTGAAACAACAGCTGGACTAGTTGAATGTTCTAAATTCCAGGACAAACTGGAGCTCACAAAAGCCTCAGATGATGATTATAATTCAAAAGATGCACAGAGTAAATTTCCTTCATATTATGTCTCACTTTTAGAATGCTCAATGATGCTAAATCATGTTTTAAACTTGAAGTGAGAAAGAACATTAAAAGCAATAAACATAATAGCAATAGTCAAGTGGCCTCCTCTGTGACCCTTCTACAAAAATACATGTGTATCAATATATCAATCTAGATCTAGATATACACATGTGCATCTCTACCACATATTAGTTCAGAGACAACGTGAAAACTTTAAAATGGTGCTTCTCTATTTCAGGCAGGAATGAAAAATAGTATAATCTCCATTGGTGGGAAAGTTCGTAACATCTAATAAAACTACATGTCCATTAACCCTTTAACCCAGCAATATTACATTTTGGAACTTATCCTGAAGATACATCAACAATAACACTAAAGTACATATAAACAAACACATGACATGGGGCTATGGTGGGAACCAAATGCCAGCAGCAAGCTGAGTCCAATCTGGTCACAGTAATTTTAAACAAGATACTTAGCATTTATGTCTCTCTGGCTTTTTATCACTATAATTTTATCCATGTTTCTAATACTTAGGCTTCTTGAAGAACTTACGAAAGAAATACACAAAGAAGCTGAACGACCGCCTTGTTATTTCTGAGGTCAACCAAGTTTCATTATAGGATAACACAACCAAATGATCAAAAGTTAACAGAAACCAGGCAGGCAACACACTGTTTAAATCCAGATCTAAAGAAGAAAAACTGAAGGGCAACCACCAAGTATGAGGTTTTTATTTTCATTTTTTCTAAAAACAGGGTCTCACTGTGTTGCCCAGGCTGGACTCAAACTCCTGGGCTCAAGCAATCCTCCCACCTCAGCCTCCCAAAGTGCTAGGATTACAGGCATGAGCCACTGCACCCAGCCTGTTTATGGATTTCTATAGCCTTTTGGAAATGAAGGCACCAGCAATTTATTAGGCTTTCATTCTTTATGCAAGTATGAAAAAATATAGCTACAAGCTTCTTTGTTTTTTAATAGTATCATGAAAATCAATGGCCAGCTAACTTTTTCTGTAAATGGCCAGGGAGTAAACATTTCAGGTTTTGAGCATCACATATTCTTCCTTATTCTTTTTTTTTTTTTTAAATGTAGAAACCATTTTCAGCTAATAAGCTGTACAGAAACAGGCAATGGGCCACATTTGGCTTCAAGCAGTAGTTTGCTAACCCCATGTTAATTATCATAAATAGTATATTTGTTAAATAGTCCTAAAATAATTTTTAAAAACCACTTTTCCTTTCACCTTAACACCAAACACCTTAGATCAATAGGAAAATAAGCAGATTTCTTGTTTAAATTTAAAAAAAAAAAAAGGCCAGGCACGGTGGCTCATACCTGTAATCCCAGCACTTTGGGAGTCTGAGGTGGGCGGATCACCTGAGGTCAGGAGTTCAAGACCAGCCTGACCAACATGGAGAAACCCTGTCTTTACTAAAAATACAAAATTAGCCTGGTGTGGTGGTGCATGTCTATAATCCCAGCAATTTGGGAGGCTGAGGCAGGAGAATTGCTTGAATCCGGGAGGCAGAGGCTGTGGTGAGCTGAGGTCGCGCCATTGCACTCCAGCCTGGGCAATGAGAGCAAAACACTCTGTCTCAAAAAAAAAAAAAAAAAGAAAAGAAAAAAAAAATTTTTAGGCCGGGCGCAGTGGCTCAGGCCTGTAATCCCAGCACTTTGGGAGGCCGAGATGGGCGGATCACGAGGTCAGGAGATCGAGACCATCCTGGCCAACACGGTGAAACCCCGTCTCTACTAAAAAATACAAAAAACTAGCCGGGCGAGGTGGCAGGCACCTGTAGTCCCAGCTACTCAGGAGACTGAGGCAGGAGAATGGCGTAAACCCGGGAGGTGGAGCTTGGAGCTTGCAGTGAGCTGAGGTCTGGTCACTGCACTCCAGCCTGGGCGACAGAGCAAGACTCCGTCTCCAAAAAAAAAAAAAAAAAAAAAATTTTTTAAATGTAGTCTAGGCTGGTCTTGAACTCCTGGGCTCAAACAATCCTCCTGCCTCTGCCTCCCAAAGTCCTGGGATTACAGTCACGCCCAGCTGGAAAATATGTAGATTTAAAAATTAACATAATATACCCACCTCCAACTGATATGAAATCAAAAAGCTTTAGGTAAAACGATCTACCTCAAGGAATTGTTAAGTTTCCCTTCTAGTTAAGCTCTCAGAGTGAACCACTTCTACTAATGACCACTAGGTAAGAATAAATTTGCTCAAAAAGTAGGTGTATAATTTGTCTGTCAAAAGACAGAAGTAAAAAACAAAACTGCTCATACATTTCCTGTCAGTAAGAGCATTTTGCAAACTGAATACCCTAAACTGGGAGACAGTATTAAAATGCATAAAAGAATTATATTTATTGATTTTTAGAGAACAAATAGCCAGGATGATTGATTTAAAACTTCTTATATTCATGCTTATATTCACTTCAGGGAAACAGTACTCATTTGCATTGCTGTTTTCTTACAGTTAAAAAACAGAATGTAAGAAAAAATGTAAGAAAAATGTAAGAAAAAATTCTTACATTCTGTTAAAAAAACAAAACAAAGGCCGGGTGCGGTGGCTCATGCCTGTAATCCCAGCACTTTGGGAGGCTGAGGCAGGTGGATCACCTGAGGTCCTGAGTTTGAGACCAGCCTGGCCAACATGGTGAAACCCCATCTCTACTAAAAATACAAAAAATTAGCTGGGCTTGGTGGCAGGCATCTGTAATCCCAGATACTCAGGAGGCTGAGGCAGGAGAATCTCTTGAACCCGGGAGGCGGAGGTTGCAGTGAGCCGAGATTGCGCCATTGCACTTCAGCCTGGGCAACAAGAGCGAAACTCCATCTCAAAAACAAACAAACAAAAAACCCTCTCAAACTCAATGATTTATAAAATCCTCAAATCTTTTTTTTTTTTTTTTTTTTTTTTTTTTTTTTTTGAGACGGAGTCTCGCTCTGTCGCCCAGGCTGGAGTGCAGTGGCCGGATCTCAGCTCACTGCAAGCTCCGCCTCCTGGGTTCACGCCATTCTCCTGCCTCAGCCTCCTGAGTAGCTGGGACTACAGGCGCCCGCCAGGTCGCCCGGCTAGATTTTTGTATTTTTAGTAGAGACGGGGTTTCACCATGTTAGCCAGGATGGTCTTGATCTCCTGACCTCGTGATCCGCCCGTCTCGGCCTCCCAAAGTGCTGGGATTACAGGCTTGAGCCACCGCGCCCGGCCAAAATCCTCAAATCTTCACCAGACATTTATTATTGCAAAAGAACAGATGTAATATTGAACCTACCTGATCTACACAGGAGGTAAGGGTTTACACTCCTATTTTCCCACGTATGTTGAATTGTTTCTAAAATATCTCAGAATGTCTCATGTTCTGTGGTCATTAAATAGACTTGAGAGCTTTTTAAAAAACACATGCTAATCATCTCTGTATCATTCCAATTTTAGTATTATGTGCTGCTAAAGCGAGCACAGACGTGAGTTTTAAAAATATTATATATGATAGATATTTTAAAACAGAGTAAATACTTCTGAGTATTAAATTAACATACATGTTTAATGTTACGGCAGACTGAAAGTCTGGTAATAACTCCTCACCCATCCCTGTACTCACACTCTTGACATGGACTCACTTTTAGTAGAATGTATTTTCCCTTCTCCCAAACTGTGGCTCAACTAAAAATATGGAAAAAAAGAAATTAGCCAGGCATAGTGGCACATGCTCGTAATCTCAACTACTCGGGAGGCTGAGGCAGGAGAATTGCTTGAACCCAGGAGACGGAGGTTGCAGTGAGCCAAGACTGCACCACTGCACTCCGGCCTGGGCGACAGAGCAAGACTCATCTCAAAAATAAAATAAAACAGGTTGGGTGCAGTGGCTCACATCTGTAATCCCAGCACTTTGGGAGGCTGAGGCGGGTACATCACTTGAGGTGGGGAGTTCCAGGCCAGCCTGGCCAATCTGGCGAAAGCTCATCTCTACTAAAAATACAAACACTAGACGGATATGGTGGTGGGTGCTTATGACCCCAGCTACTCGGGAGGCTAAGACAGGATAATCGCTTGAACCCAGGAGGTGGGGGTTGCAGTGAGCCAAGATCATGCCACTGCACTCCAGCCAGAGCAACAGAGCAAAAGACTCTGTTTCCAAAAAAAAAAAAAAAAAGAAAAAAACAGGCCGGGCGCAGTGGCTCATGCCTGTAATCCCAGTACTTTGGAAGGCCGAGGAGGGTGGATCATGAGATCAGGAGATTGAGACCATCCTGGCTAACACGGTGAAACCCCGTCTCTACTAAAAGTACAAAAAATTAGCCGGGCATGGTGGCGGGCGCCTGTAGTCCCAGCTACATGGGAGGCTGAGGCAGGAGAATGGCGTGAACCCGGGAGGCGGAGCTTGCAGTGAGCCGAGACTGGGCCACTATACTCCAGCCTGGGCGACAGAGCGAGACTCCGTCTCAAAAAAAAAATGGAATCTTCCCTCTCCTTGAAACACCTTTCCTGAAACCTGTTCTATCAGGTCACCACCTGCTCTGCCTATGAGACAGCAATCTTTGATGTAGTGCATGACATTTACTATACCTCTCCTTCTTCACCACCGATTCTCTGCCTACACTATCACTTCCACTGCCAGCACTGGCAAACCCCTGACACATGCATGCACACATAGGCACCTTGCCTTTGGAGTATTGCTTCTGGTTCTACCACTCTACTGAAACTGCTCTCTTCAATGTCACTAATGACATCTTAGGCAGCAAATACTGTATGGTTTACAGTCCTCATTACCTTTGACTTCTTTATAACATTTGATATTCTCTTTTTTTAGGGGGAGGGGGGGTTGAAGCCTTGCTCTGTCACCCAGGTTGGAGTGCAGTGGCACAATCATGGCTCACTGTAACCTCCGCCTCCTGGGTTCAAGTGATCCTCCCACCTCAGCCTCCCAAGTAACTGGGATTACAAGCGTGCACCACCACACCCAGCTGATTTTTATATTTTTAGAAAAGACAGGGTTTCACCATGTTGGCCAGGCTGGTCTCAAATTCCTGATCTCAAATGATCCGCCCACCTAGACCTCCCAAAGTGCTGGGATTACAGACGTGAGCCACCACGCCCAGCCTCTCTCCTTGAAATTGCTTTTCCAGTAACTCAACAGAAAAATTGGCAAAAAAAAATCTATGAGGATATACATCAAACTGACAACAGGGGTAAGTACTTGACAAGGCATTAAGACTAGAGATGACAGTTACTGTGAAATTTATTTTTATCTGTGATTTTTATCCTTTTTGAAGGATAATGTATTACTTGTATAATTAAGATTAATTTTACAGGGCTGGGAGCAGTGGCTCACGCCTGTAATCCTAATGCTTTGGGAGGCCGAGGCAGTTGGATCGCTTGAGACCAGGCTGGCCAACATGGTGAAATCCCACCTCTACTAAAAATACAAAAATTAGCCAGGCGTGGTGGCGTGCACCTGTAATTCTAGCTACTTGAGAGGCTGAGGGAGGAGAATTGCTTGAATCTGGGAGACAGAGGTTGCAGTGAGTTGAGATTGCACCACTGTACTCCAGCCTGGGTGACAAGGAGAGACTCTTTGTCTCACAGAAAAAAAAAAAAAGATTAATTTCACAAATATGAAAAAGATTATACCAAGCCAGTTACAAAATAAATTCAGATCTGTAGCTAAGAAACACATGAAAAAAAGTTCAAATAATCACCCAAAGCATTAGACAAACAATAAAAAATAAAAGAAGATGTTAATTTTTTGCCTATTAGATTTCTCTCTCAGACATACACACACAGACACAGGCAAGTATTAACAAAGGGGTGGCCAGGCATGGTGGCTCACACCCGTAATCCTAGCATTTTGGGAGGCCTAGGCGGGCGGATCACCTGATGTCAGGAGTTTGAGACCCAGCCTGGTCAACATGGTGAAACCGTGTCTCTACTAAAAATACAAAAAATTAGCTGGGCATGGTGGCACACATCCATAATCCCAGCCACTCCGGAGGCTGAGGCAGGACAACTGCTTGAACCCGGGAGGCGGAGGTTGCAATGAGCTGAGATCACGCCACTGCACTCTAGCCTGCGTGACGCAGCGAGACTCAGTCTCCAAAACAAAACACCAAAGGTGTAAGGAAATTGGTACTTTCATATTACTGAAGGGAATATAAACTGGAATAGCTTTTTTAGAAGGTAATACGGCAAACTATCAAAATTTAAATACACACATCCTTTGACTTAGCAACTCTAAGAATACATCTTATAATAATATTCATAAGTTCATGGATGCCCGCTGTAAGTGCTGTCTGTGATAGAAAATAAATTGAAATGATCTAAACGTCTATCAATGAGGATATCCACCACTGAGTATCTACATAAGAGAACACTATGCAGCCATTTCATGTGCTGACATCAAAAAACAGTCATGATACTGTAAAGTGAAAAATACTGGCTTGCCCAATTTTCTAATATTTTCTTCTACTTCCTGTAGTATCCTCTCTTCATTGTTTCATTCTCTAAACATAGTCGTTGACAAAGTTTGACCCTTGTCTTCCTCTTCTCTTCTGCTTTTATTTGAATTGCTCGACAGTTCACAGAGCTTAACTACCACCTCTCTGCTAATGTTCTTCAAGTCTCTATCTCGAATATCAACTTTTTCCCAAGCTCTAGTACTTCATTTCTAAACTTCTGCTAGCAATGTCTAATTCAGTGACCCACAGGTACTGTCAACTAAATTAGATATGAGCCACAGAAAGATATAAAACTAAACGGATTCTTCACACAAGAAAACATGGCCAGGCATGGTGGCTCATACTTGTAACCCAAGCACTTTGGGAGGTCAAGGCAAGAGGATTGCTTAAGCCCAGGAGTTCAAGACCAGCCTGGGCAACATGGCAAAACCCTGTCTCTACATAAAATACAAAAAAAATTAGCCAGGCGTGGTAGTGTGTGCCTGTAGTCACAGCTACTCGGGAGGCTGAGGTGGGTGGATGACCTGAGCCTGGGAGGTCAAGGCTGCAGTGAGCCATGATCACACCACTGTACTCCAGCCCGGGTGGGAGTGAGACCCTGTCTCAACAACAACAACATGAAAACACAGGAAAGCATTTTTTCTTCATCACCTTTCCTTCAAGCTTACAACTTCTCTCCTCAGTTGCTAGAACTATTGATTCTACCTCTGAATCCTCTCATCAACTCTTTCCCTTGATTGCTACTGCCACTACCATACTTCAAACCCCATTAATTTCCACCTAGATCATGGCAACATCATCTTAATGATGCCTAGTATATGCCTCTCATGATCTCAGTGTCCACCCAACAATTCATCTCACACAGTGCTGCCAGCTTACGAAGGCACAGGTCTGCTCACATTACCCTTCCGCTCAACAATCTCCGTTCCCCAGTGATCACTGAATAGCAGACAGACATCTAAACCAGTCACTCAAAGGAAACCTTGAGCTTGTCAATAACTCCTAACAGGTTTTAAAATGGGAATGCTGGTTCCCCAACATTTAAATATTTCCTTTCTTTCTACTCATATTGAAAAACTAGCCGGGCGAGGTGGCGGGCGCCTGTAGTCCCAGCTACTCGGGAGACTGAGGCAGGAGAATGGCGTAAACCTGGTAGGCGGAGCTTGCAGTGAGCTGAGATCCGGCCACTGCACTCCAGTCCGGGCGACAGAGCGAGACTCCGCCTCAAAAAATAAATAAATAAATAAATAAATAAATAAAAGAAAAAAAAAAGAAAACTCTCTTGAATCGGCCCGGCGCGGTGGCTCAAGCCTGTAATCCCAGCACTTTGGGAGGCTGAGGCGGGCGGATCACAAGGTCAGGAGATCGAGACCATCCTGGCTAACATGGTGAAACCCCGTCTCTACTAAAAAATACAAAAAACTAGCCGGGCAAGGTGGCGGGCGCCTGTAGTCCCAGCTACTCGGGAGGCTGAGGCAGGAGAATGGCGTGAACCTGGGAGGCGGAGCTTGCAGTGAGCTGAGATCTGGCCAGTGCACTCCAGCCAGGGCGACAGAGCGAGACTCCGTCTCAAAAAAAAAAAAAAAGAAAACTCTCTTGAATCAACATCAGGTAGAAGACAATCATCTGCAAGGAAACAAAGATCTGCAGGAGTTTCAGGAATGCTGTGCATTTAAGATGAGAACAAGTACCATGAAAAAGACCACAGTTACATGTGCTTCAGTTCCGATAAATTCTACGCTGATTACTAATTCAATATCATTCTCAAATACTTACAGGAGTAAATGAGAGCTGGAAAAAGTGTTTCATTTCTCTCCTGAGCTGTCTCAACCAGCATACGAAGTGGACCTTTTGGACACAAAACAGCCACTAAATCTAGAAAAAGAAAAACAGAAAAGACATCTGATTAAATCTATGGGCTAAACTTGTAAATGGGTGTTAGGGAGGAATTAACGAAGGGAAAAGGTTTAATGTTTTTTGTCTCTTTTTACACAAAAAGATGTTGAATAATATGAAATAAATGGCAGGTGAACTGCTGGGGATGGGGGGACAACCTAAACGATATAAAACCACACAGAACATCTGTAAAAATTTCATTTGGGTTTGACTGCTATTTGCTTAGTGTACAGTGTATTGTTACTGGGGTATAGGAATAAGTCTTCCCAGTTTAAAGGAAAGCTGCAGAGATGATGATGAGACAGACTATTTTAAGCAGTTGTCAACCTACAGTGAGCAGAATCAGGGAGAAGTCACTTCTAAACTAATCACAGATATGAACTATAAATAAAAAGATTACTCCGAGATGAATTTAATAAAGGGGATTTGACTGAACTTTTCAAAATATGAAGAGCAGAGTAGAAGAAATTCATTCCTTCTCCTTTTTAAAAGCAGTATTATGTACTCCTGAGAAACACCTGAAATAAGAGGGCAGTAAATTTAAAACAAAATGGTAACTCTGTGCAAGATAAAGTTTATTACTTCTTTACTCTTTGGTCACAAATATTCAGGTCTCAGAACATATGTGGTGCTGAAAAGTAGCTTATTTTTACAAAAATAATAAATCAGAGGAAACAATATGCCTAAGTTATTCCTGTTTATACCACCATTTCTTTCCATCAACTGCAATTTTTCTTGCATTTTCTGTCATGAAAATTCAGAATATAGGCTGGGCACAGTGGCTCACGCCTGTAATCCCAGCACTTTGGGAGGTCGCGGTGGGCGGATCACGAGGTCAGGAGATCGAGACCATCCTGGCTAACACAGTGAAACCCCATCTCTACTAAAAATACAAAAAATTAGCCGGGCGTGGTGGCGGGGCGCCTGTAGTCCCAGCTACTCAGGAGGCTGAGGCAGGAGAATGGTGTGAACCCAGGAGGCAGAGCTTGCAGTGAGCCAAGATCATACCACTGCACTCCAGCCTGGGCAATACAGCAAGATTCCATCTCCAAAAAAAAAAAAAAAAAAAAATCAGAATATAAAAATATAGAAATAATTTTAAACACTTAAAAATATAAAACAGGGCCGGGCGCGGTGGCTCAAGCCTGTAATCCCAGCACTTTGGGAGGCCGAGACGGGTGGATCACGAGGTCAGGAGATCGAGACCATCCTGGCTAACACGGTGAAACCCCGTCTCTACTAAAAAATACAAAAAACTAGCCGGGTGAGGTGGTGGGCGCCTGTAGTCCCAGCTACTCGGGAGGCTGAGGCAGGAGAATGGCGTAAACCCGGGAGGCGGAGCTTGCAGTGAGCTGAGATCCGGCCACTGCACTCCAACCTGGGCGACAGAGTGAGACTCCGTCTAAAAAAAAAAATATATATATATATATATATATATATAAAACAGGTATAGCTAAACTTGTAAAGGAAGAATTGATAGCTTGTGTTGACATTATTGTCACTTAGATGCATTTAAATTTAAAAATTTCATGTCTTGCCAGGCACAGTGGCTTATGCTTATAATTCCAGCACTTTGGGGAGGCTGAGGCAGCAGATTACTTGTGCTCAGGAGTTTGAGACCAGCCTGGCCAAGATGGGAAAACCCCATCTCTACCAAAATACAAAAAAATAGCAGCTCACGGTGGCAAATGCCTACAGTCCCAGCTACTCAGGAAGCTGAGGTGGGAGGATTGCTTGAGCCCTGGAGGTGGAGGTTGCAGTTAGCCAAGATGGCACCACTGCACTCCAGCCTAGGTGACAGAGTAAGACACTGTCTCCAAAAAAAAAAAAAAAAATTCATGCCTCAAAGTGGTCATGTCTCTTTGTATAATAATGTATATATATGTACAATATAATATAGTATACAGAGGACCATAAGATAGTACAGTAATAAAACACACACACACAGAAATCTCTACTCTCACCACTTCTACTTCAATTTGTTTGCATGAGAAGGCTGCCCTGCTCTAAAGTAATGAGATTTTCAACTTGTCTGACTCTGCCACATTCTGCAACTATTTCAGTTTTATTCTTTACTCTCCTTAAAGAATTGCTAAATGATAAATCTGCTTATTTTTGTTTTGTTTTGAGACGGAGTTTCACTCTTGTTCCCCAGGCTGGAGTGCAGTGGCATGATCTCGGCTCACCACAACCTCCACCTCCTGGGTTCAAGCAATTCTCCTGCCTCAGCCTCCCGAGTAGCTGGGATGACAGGCATGTGCCACCAAGCCCGGCTAATTTTGTATTTTTAGTAGAGACGGGGTTTCTCTATGTTGGTCAGGCTGGTCTCGAACTCCTGACCTCAGGTGATCCACCCTCCTCGGCCTCCCAAAGTGCTGGGATTACAGGCCTGAGTCACTGTGCCCGGCCAAATCTGTTTATTTTTTAGAGCAATTAAATTAAAATTGCTTTTGCTTTGAAAATTTCAGAACTTTTGTGACAAATTAAATCTTGAAACCTTGTAAAAATGGAACCGAGAATCACTACTCCAAACATTGGGTACAAAAATCTCTTTTGTTTAAAAGGAACTCAAAGCTCTGTAGAGATACTCATTTGTGGCCGGGCGTGGTGGCTCAAGCCTGTAATCCCAGCACTTTGGGAGGCCGAGACGGGCGGATCACGAGGTCAGGAGATCGAGACCATCCTGGCTAACACAGTGAAACCCCGTCTCTACTAAAAAAATACAAAAAAGTAGCCGGGCGTGGTGGCGGGCGCCTGTAGTCCCAGCTACTGGGGAGGCTGAGGCAGGAGAATGGCGGGAACCCGGGAGGCGGAGCTTGCAGTGAGCTGAGATCCGGCCACTGCACTCCAGCCTGGGCGACAGAGCGAGACTCCGTCTCAAAAAAAAAAAAAAAAAAAAAAGAGATACTCATTTGTATGATGTGCAGACAGAATGGAGGGCTGATGGTAAAAATATTGTAATACAGTGAAAAGAATATTGGACTTGGGATTCAGATTCGAGATCAGAGTTTAAGCTTGAGCAAATAATTTACCTCTGTAAACTTCAAGTTTCTTAGCAGTAAAACAGGGATAATAACTGCCTTGATATTTCATAGGATTATATAAAAATGTAACACTGGGTTGGGTACAGTGGCTCACGCCTCAGCACTCTGGGAGGCTGCTTGAGGCCAGGAGGTCAACATCAAACTGTGCCTGTAGTCTTATCTCCTCGGGAGGCTGAGACAGGAGGACTGTTTGAGCCCAGGCTTTTGAAGCTACAGTGAGCTATAATCGTGCCACTTCACTCCAGCCTGGGAGACACAGTGAGATCCTGTTTCTTAAAACAGAAAAAATTTACTGATAGACACTGTTCTAAGTGTATTATTGTATTAAATAGATCATTTAATTTAATCTTCATAACTGACTTAGGAGTTGAGTAACTTGTGTGGTCAAATAGCTAGCAAGTGATGAGTAGCCCAGGTGCAGTGGCTTACATCTGTAATCCCAGCACTTTGGGAGGCTGAGGCGGGCAGATCACTTGAGGTCAGGAGTTTGAGACCAGCCTGGCCAACATGGCAAAACCCCGTCTCTACTAAAAATACAAAAATTAGCTGGGCGTGGTGGTGCACACTTGTAGTCCCAGCTACTCAGGAGGCTGAAGCAGGAGAATCACTTGACCCTGGGAGGCAGAGGTTGTAGTGAGCTGAGATCACACCACTGCACTCCAACCTGGGTGATAAGTGAGACTCCATCTCAGAAAAAAAAAAAAAAAAGTGATGAACCCAGACATTCTGTCTTCAGACCCGGCATTCTTACTCACAGCTAAGCAAGAACAGATGGTTACTTTGCAAACCATCAAATACTATACAACATTAGGTAATTATGAAAGTCAGAGAGAGTATATGACTTCTATAGTTCCACAACTGATTACTCAAATACAAGAACAGAACCAGTTCAATCCTATTTCCACAGACTTCTTCGTCGATCAAACGAGGATGATGTTTCCTATTACAGGCCACCAAACATTTTAGTAAGTATGTAAATAGTGATAAAATTGTATGGCCAGGCCGGGCATGGTGGCTCACGCCTGTAATCCCAACACTTTGGGAGGCTGAGGCAAGTGAATCATGAGGTCAGGAGATCGAGACCCATTCTGGCTAACATAGTGAAACCCTGTCTCCACTAAAAATACAAAAAAATTAGCCGGGCATGGTGACAGGTGCCTGTAGTCCCAGCTACTTGGGAGGCTGAGGCAGAAGAACAGCATGAACCTGGGAGGCGGAGCTTGCAGTGAGCCGAGATTGCGCCACTGCACTCCAGCCTGGGCGCGACAGAGCCAGACTCCGTCTCAAAAAAAAAAAAAATGTATGGCCGGGTATAGTGGCTCATGCTTGTAATCCCAACACTTTGGAAGGCCGAGATGGGAGGATCCCTTGAAGCCAGGAATTCCAGACAAGCCTGGGAAACACAGTAAGATCTCATCTCTGAAAAAAAAATTTTTTTTTTTTTTTAAATTAGGCATGGTAGTGCATGCCTGTAGTTCTACTTTGGAGGCTGAGGTGGGAGGATTGTTTGAGCCCAGGACAGGAGTTTGAGGCTGCAGTAAGCCATGATCATGCCACTGTACTCTAGCGTGGATAACAGAGAGGGATCCTGTCTCTAGAAGAAAAAAACAGAAAGAAAAAAGAGAGTATGGCCATGGTCTTATAATATAGAAGGGGTCACATATTAATCTCTGAAAATGCATCTCTTTTTGGCTTTCAAACAGGGCAATAGCCCCACAGTACATACCTGAAAGCTGCCTGGGTTAATGGCTAGAGTATGTTCTAACTGTTCAGGAACCATGTCACACGGGTGGTAGAATGTGTATCTCACACTGTCCAAATTGGTTTTATTTTTAAAAGAATAATTCCATACATTACCTTATAAAAGTAGGTAACCTAATTTTGATTTTAAAAGTGAATTGAGGCCAGATGCAGTGGCTCACACCTATAATCCCAATACCTTGAGAAGCCAAAGCAGGAGGATTGCTTGAGCCCAAGAGTTCAAGACCAGCCTAGGCAATATAGTGAGACCTTCTCTCTACAAAAAATAAAAAAGTTAGTAAGGCAAGGTGGTGCACACCTGTAGTTCTAGCTACTTGAGAGGCTGAAGTGGGAGGACTGCAAGAGCCTGGGAGTTCAAGGTTGCAGTGAGCTATGATTGCACCACTGTACCCCAGCCTGGGTGACACAGCAAGACTTTGTCTCAAAAAAAAAGAAAAAAGCTTATGCAGTAACATATAAAGGAAAAAAAATCATTTAAAAAATGAATTGAGCATTTTGTGTGTCTACCACTCTGTGTTTTTTGGTTTTTTTTTTGAGAGAGTCTCGCTCTGTCACCCAGGCTAGAGTGCAGTGGCACCATCTCGGCTCACTGCAACCTCCTCCTCCTGGGTTCAAGCAATTCTCCTGCCTCAGCCTCTCAAGTTGCTGGGATTACAGGGGAATGCCACCACACCCAGCTAATTTTTGTATTTTCAGTAGAGACAGGGTTTCACCATATTGGCCAGCTTGTCAAAACCTCAAAATCTTTAAAAAAAACAAAAATCTTTTTGAGACAAGGTCTTGTTCTGTCACCGAGGCTGGAATGCAGTGATGCAATCATGGCTCACTGCAGCCTAGACCTCCTGGGCTCAATCGATCCTCCCACCTCAGCCTCCTAAGTAGCTGGGACTACAGGTGTGCACCACCACGCCTGGCTAATTTTTGTATTTTCTGTAGATATGAGGTTTTGCCATGTTGCCCAGGCTGGTCTTGAACTCTGGGCTTAGGTGATCTGCCTGCCTCGGCCTCCCAAAGTACTGAGATTACAGGCATGAGCTACCATGCCCAGCTGAAATCTTCAAATGAAAAAGTTACTATAGCGAATTAATAATGATTTACTGAAGAGTTATGGGATGTACATTTTACCATTTTCTCTAAATCAAGATGAAGAGATGAGGAAAGAAAACACTCCAGTGGGGCATTCCTGTGACAAACAAATTATCAGTCTTGGATTTTACCATATACTGAAATCACAGCCAAGATGAGCCACGCAGTCCATTCAGGGAGGTACTTGATAAACACCAGGGCCATGAGGGCACTAATCATAATGAGATATGCCTGCTGGAGTCGAAGTGGACCTTTCCAGTGAATGGAAATCATTCCCACCACACCAAAATTCCAGATCAGGAGTGCAACAGTAATGTAGTCCACAGCAACGTTATAGGTTTTAAACACTTCCCTGAAAAAAAATTAAACAGATTTTAAAAGATTTATGTGTATTGTACATAAATCTTACATACTTTTCATCAAAACGTTATTTAGAATAATGTGATGGCTCCCAAACATTAGATATTCATATCCCACCTTTATAATGTTACCATAACCTATATCAACTGTGCTATTATTTATTTAATACTTTCCTTTAAATTAATTTACTTTTTTTTTTTTTTTTTTTTGAGCCAGGATCTCATTTTGTTGCCCAGGCTGGAGTAAAGTGGTGCAATCATGGCTCACTGCAGTCTTGACCTCTGGAGATCAGGTGGTCCTCCCAGTTCAGCCTCCTAAGTAGCTGGGACAACAGGTGTGTGCCACCATGCCCAACTAATTTTTCTAATTTTTTTTGTAGAGATAGGGTTTCACCATGTTTGCCTAGGTTGATCTAAAACTCCTGGGTTCAAGCAATCCACCCGCCTCAGCCTCCCAAAGTGCTGGGATTACAAGCATGAGCCATGGTGCCTGGCCAATTAATTCACTTTTTTCCCTCAAGTTGAACAATTCACTTTTTTTCCCCAAGCTGAACTTTTTCTTAACAGGAAGCTCTGTATCATTCATATAAATGGGAAATCAGCTGCACAGGCCATAACTATAAAAATAAGTACAAAAAGGAAAAAAGATCATATAATACCTAAAATACCATACTATACTTTGGGAAATATTAGTTTAAAACATCTGAAATTAGAAAAAAATTAAACATGTGCTAAAAAATTTTATAGCTAGGACATAAATTTTCATACAATGAGATTTAGCAGTCATTAAAAATAGATATATGCAGGATAGGCACAGTGGCTTACGCTCTAATCCCAGCACTTTGGGAGGCTGAAGTGGGAGGAACTTGAGGTCAAGAATTCCAGACCAGCCTGGTCAACACAGTGAGACTCTACCACTACAAAAACATTTTAAAATTAGCTAAAGGTGATGGCACATGCCTGCAGTCCCAGCTACTCAGGAGCCTGGGGCAGGAAGATAGCTTGAGCCTGGGAGTTGGAGGCCGCGTGAGCTATGATGACACTACTGCACTCCAGCCTGGGCAGCAGAACAAGACTCTAACTCTAAAAAAGAAAAGAAAAAAAAAAAAATAATAATAATAATATATATAAATACGTATTTTGGAATTTCAAAGTGGGAGATAAATCATCTTTCCAGATAGTATCTGAAACCCAAAGTTTATGCTTAAAGGTGTGCTTTCTTTCTCCTTCAAAGCAGAAGAATCATCATACACACAAACACACACACGCTTTTATATATACACAATACAGGATCCCATTTATGATCCCATTTGTGCGAAACAGTGTGAGAGAAGAGTAGATGAGAAATTGATACATTAATTCCTGAAAGCATGACAGGACTTATCTTTAGGTGGTGGGAATCTGGTCATTTTTCTTCTTTATAATCTTACATAATATCTTTTTAAAAAAACAATGACTATTCAGTATTTCTATAATGAAGAAAACGTTATTTTAATTTTGGGGAGGAAAAATCCACCATCTAATAACAAAGAGATTGCAACTATAGAAGATGCCTGAGGTAACTGAGGAGAAAGCAAGCACGCCTTTAGGCATAAACTTTGAGTTTCAGGTACTGTCCAGAAAGATGATTCCTCTCCTACTTTGAAATTCCAAAATAGAGTAAACATTGAAATTTCTGGACAATGTAGATATTTATATTAAGCATTTCCGGTATCCTCGAACTAAAACAAAAACAAACAAACAAAAAAACCTATTTATTAATCTTTGCCTAGGTAACACATGAATAAGATAAAAAATTCACAACAGACACTGTGAAAAGTAGGTTTTCTCCCCATTGTGTCCCATGGTTCCCCTCTCTAGAGGAAAGCACTATTTTTTCTTGAGATGGGGTCTTGCTATGTTGCCCAGGCTGGCTATGAACTCCTAGGCTCAAGCAATCCCCGTCTCCACCTCCAAAAATGTTGAGATTACAGGTGTGAGCCACTGTGCCTGGCTGGAAAGCACTATTATTAATTTCATGTACATCCTTCCAGAAAATCTATACATATCATACATATACTTTTCTACTTGACACAAATGATAGCATATTTTAATTTTTTTAATAGAGACAAGGTCTGTCACCCTGGATAGAGTGCACAATCATAGTTCACTGCAGCCCCAAAGTCCTTGGCTCAAGTCATCCTCCTGCCTCAGCCTCCCAAGCAGCTGGGACTATAGGCATGCACCACCATGCCTGGCTAAGTTTTGTATGTTTTGTAGAGATGGAGTTTCACTATGTCGCCCAGGCTAGTCTAGAACCCCTGGGCTCAAAGGATCCTCCCACCTCGGCCTCCCAAATAGGTGGGATTACAAGTGTGAGCCACCACATCCAGCCTTAAAATTTCTCAATAATAGATCTTGCATATTATCTTTTTTTCACTCTTCTAAGCTGTCACTTTATTCACTTAAAATATCTATTTCTTCAGAAGCAGGCACAGGGACTGCTGGCCCTCAGTTTTATTCACTTAAAATATCTATTTCTTCAGAAGCAGGAACAGGGACTGCTGGCCCTCAGTTTTATTCACTTAAAATATCTATTTCTTCAAAAGCAGGAACAGGGACTGCTGGCCCTCAGTGCCCCTGCCCTCCTCTGCACAGCCTGAGTACAATGTACGTAAGAAGGGGTAACCTGAGCTGGAGAGGGCCTGGAGCCACATCAGACCCATCCACCCAATTGTTGGCCTGCAGCTGGCTGTGGATCCAAAGGAAGGTAGAGGCCAGCTCAGTCTACACATGCTACTGCTCAGTGCCTACCCGGTCATGGGAGACCAACACATGGTAAAGGTCAAGGGCTTCTTGGAAGGGAGTCAGCAGCCTGTGCAAGATGTTCTCCACACTGCTCAGCTTAAGGGGAGTTGGGGGCAGGACCTCAACTGGCACCTCTGCTTTACCAGTGTCCAGGGCTTGCACAATTCTTGTTTACTCACAGATATTTAATCTTTTTTGCTGCTATCATAAATGGGACTTGTCCTATTATTATGTTTTCTAACTAGTTGTTTATGTGAAGGTTATTGATTTGTGTTTTCATTTTATTTTACTTTTTTGAGATGGAGTTTCGCTCTCGTTGCCCAGGCTGGAGTGCAATGGTGCAATCTCGGCTCACTGCAACCTCCACGCCATTCTCCTGCCTCAGCCTCCCAAGTAGCTGGGATTACAGGCACCCACCACCACGCCCGGCTAATTTTTTGTATTTTTAGTAGAGGTGGGGTTTCACTATGTTGGCCAGGCTGGTCTCCAACTCCTGACCTCAGGTAATCCACCCACCTCAGCCTCCCAAAGTGCTGGGATTACAGGCATGAGCCACGGCACACAGCCAGGATATTTTTGTTTAATTTTGTAATCAATTGCCTTACCAAACTTACTGAGTAATTTGAACTGGTTTTCGGTTAGTTCTAAAACAAAGTAAACAATCATTTTATCTCCAAATATTGGTAATTTAACCTTCTTTTCCAAAGTACATAGTTCTTATTTCTTTCTCTTGTTTAATTGTGTTTGATAGTCCCTCCAGAGCAATGCTAGATAATTGGTGATAAAGAAAACTTTCATCTCAGCCGGGCACAGTGGCTCACGCCTGTAATCCCAGCATTTTGGGAGGCGGAGGCAGGTGGATCACCTGAGGTCAGGAGTTCAAGACCGGCCTAGCCAACATAGTGAAACCCCTGCTCTACTAAAAATACAAAAATTAGCCAGGCATGGTGGCAGGCGCCTGTAATCCCAGCTACTTGGGAGGCCTTGAGGCAGGAGAATTGCTTGAACCCGGGAGGCGGAGGTTCCTGTGAGCTGAGATCACACCATTGCACTACAGTCTGGATGACAGAGTAAGACTCTGTCTCAGAGAAAAAAAAAAGAAGAGAAGAGAAGAGAAGAGAAGAGAAGAGAAGAGAAGAGAAGAGAAGAGAAGAGAAGAGAAGAGAAGAGAAGAGAAGAGAAGAGAAGGAGAGGAGAAGAGAAGAGGAGAAAAGAAAACCTCTATCTCATTCCTGACCTTAGTAGGCAAGCTTCTAGTTTCCCTATGAGGATGACATTGGCCTTTAGAATGAGATGCATACATTTTATAATGTTAGAGATTTATTTATTTATTTATTTTTAGAGACTGGAGTGCAGTGGTGCAATCATAGCTCACTACAGCCTTGAATTCCTGGGCTCAAGCCATCCTCCCACCTTAGCATCCCGTGCAGCTAGAACTACAGGCACACACCACAATTAGCTAACTTATTTTTTGTAGAGGCAACGTCTTGTTACGTTGCACAGGTTGGTATCCAACTCTCAACCTCAAGCTATCTTCCTACCTTAGCCTCCCAGAGTATTGAGATTATAAGCATGAGCCACCAAACCCCACCCCATCTATTTGTTTTATTAAGAAATCTGATCAAGAACACGTGTGGAATCATCAAATGCCTTTTAGCACGTACAGAGATGATGATCTAGTGATATGGCAACTTATAATGAAGCAGTCTTCCATTCTGCAAACTCCACTTGGTCAAATGTATTATTATGGCAGGGTGAGGTGGCTCACGCCTGTAATCCCAGTACTTTGGGAGGCCAAGGTGGGCGGATCACGAGGTCAGCAGATCGAGACCATCCTTGCCAACATGGTGAAACCCCGTCCCTACTAAAAATACAAAAATTAGCTGCGCGTGGTGGTGCACACCTGTAGTCCCAGCTACTCGGGGGGTTGAGGCAGGAGAATCGCTTGAATCCAGGAGGTGGGGGTAGCAGTGAGCTGAGATCATGCCACTGCACTCCAGCCTGGGCGACAGAGTGAGACTCAAAAAAAAGTATTATTCTTTTTATCTATTGCTGAATTCTCTTAATATTCTGTTATTCTTTTGAGATCAATAAATATAACTGACCAATAGTTTTCTTTTACTTGGTAAATTGCAAGGCTTTAGTTATCAATGTTATGCTGGCTTCTTTAATTAATTAATTAATTAAATTAAAATTAATCTGGAAACTTTTTTTCTTTTTATATGTTCTGGAACACTTAGTATTAGAGTTACCATTCCTTAAATAAACGTTTAACAGAATTTCCTCATGAATCCACTGGGGCCCGGTACTATTGTTATTTGTGCAGGTGGGGTGGAAACTTCTTCGTAACTTTCTGTATTTCTTCTTTGCTCTGTTTAAATTTTCTCTCTCTTCAGGGGTCAGTTTTGATAATTTTTTTTCTAGAATATCATCCATTTCACATAGATTCTAATATTTGCTTCTTTTGTCTGTAGTTATTTCCTTTAACCCTCTACCAAAGAAATAACTCTCCAATTTATTTATTAGTTTTGCTGCCTCTTTGAATTTAAGAGCTAGTGCAATTGTTTACAAACTGTATTCTGCCACTTGAGCTGAGAAAAAGACCAGGCTGGCACATCTCTGAGCTTCACTATTCTCTTTGACAGACCAGATCCACTTTTTTCTATGTTATATATGAAAATTTCATATAAGATTTCGTTTGAAAGAAAAAAGAGTCACTGAAAAAAATATAGAAGTATGAAAATCAATTACTCTGGTTTTTATACATTCTTAAAACCCTTTCTTAACATTCTGATTCAGACTTCTACTAGAAGAATATATAATCTTCAAAAAGGCTTAGAATTAACTGCAGTCTTAAGTTCTTTCAGTTCTATTTATTATAAGCAAGGAGCAACAGAAGAATGTCTCAATTAGTAATACTGACTTGTCTTTCATATACCAAGTATGACCTAAATGTGGAAACAATTAAAACTTCAGAGTAATTCTTCAACAAAGTACATGGCTTTAAGAGCACAAAGGTAGTTAATTCCGAAAGATAGACCAAAAATTGCACGACTTACCCCAAGTAAATGAATGAAAAAAAGAACAGCAACAATAGAGATGATATAATAAGCCAGGCATGGATGACCTAGAAAAGAAAGCATTTCAATATAATTAACAGGTCCCACAACCCTTAAAAAGTACAAATTTTTTTTTTCTTTTTTGAGACGGGGTCTCACTTTGTCACCCAGACTGGAGTGCAGTGGCATGACCTCAGCTCACTGCAACCTCTGCCTCCTGGGTTCAAGCAATTCTCGTGCTTAAGCCTCCTGCGTAGGTGGAACCACACGTGTGTGACACCACGCTAGGCTAATTTTTGTATTTTTAGTAGAGATGGGGTTTTGCCATGTTGCCCAGGCTGGTCTCAAACTCCTGACCTCAAGTGATCTGCCTGCTTCAGGCTCCCAAAGTGCTGAGATTACAGATGTGCACCACCACGCCCGGCCCACATCTCTCTTTAAAACAACTTTATAAAATAGTACAACTTGGGAAAGGCCAACAGAATGGCTTTACCTAGATACTGGCTACTTCGTGGACAGTTGAATATTCTTTTTTTTTTTTTTTTGAGACGGAGTTTCGCTCTTGTTGCCCAGGATGGAGTGCAATGGCGCAATCTCGGCTCACCACAACCTCTGCCTCCCGGATCAAGCAATTCTCCCACCTCAGCCTCCCAAGTAGCTGGGATTACAGACATGCACCACCACGCCTGGCTAATTTTGTATTTTTAGTAGAGACAGGGTTTCTCCATGTTGGTCAGGCTGGTCTTGAACTCCCGACCTGAGGTGATCTGCCTGCCTTGGCCTCCCAAATTGCTGGGATTACAGGCATGAGCCACCGCGCCTGGCCAACATTTGAATATTCTAAATTAAGTTGACTATCCAATACAACAAAGTTGTTTCTGGTGTTCTTCCACAAAACTTTTCCAACTTGTTACAAAAATGTTCAAACACACAGCAAAATTTAACAAATTTTACAGTGAATACCCATATATCACCCAGGGTCTACCATTCAAATTTTGCAGTACTTGGTTTATAAAATTTCTTTCTAGCTCCTCATCCATTAGTCTTTGTTATTATTAATACATATCAAAGTAAACTGAGAAGTCAGGCGTGGTGACACACACCTGTAATTCCAGCACTTTGGGATGCCGAGGTGGGCAGATCATGAGGTCAGGAGTTCAAGACCAGCCTGGCCAATATGGTGAAACCCCGTCTCTACTAAAAATACAAAAATTAGCCGGGCGTGGTGACACATGCCTGCAGTTCCAGCTATTCGGGAGGCTGAGGCAGGAGAATCACTTCAACCCGGGAGGCAGAGGTTGTGGAGAGCTGAGAACGCGCCACTGCACTCCAGCCTGAGAAATAGAGCGAGACTCCATCTCAAAAAAACAAAAAAAGTAAGCTGAGAACACCTGTATATTTCCCTCCAAATACTTCAACTTTAGCCTAAATTTTATCTTACTCTTTAAAACTTGTCTGTCTTCGCCAAGACAGACATTAACCGTGGGAGATGTACGCTGGGATTCCATATTAAGCTTTAAATTAAGGACCAGAATAAATATTAAATAATTGAAATTCTCATCTTTCTTGAGAGATGCTTTTCACCTTGGTTTTTTGGCAAGGGAAGAAGGAGATATGCTCTTATTTCTTTTTTTAATTTTATTTATTTATTTCTGGGAGATGAAGCCTCACTCTGTTGCCCAGGCTGGAGTGCAGTGGCATGGTCTCGGCTCACCACAACCTCCATCTCCCAGATTCAAGCAATTCTCCTGCCTTAGCCTCCCGAGTAGCTGGGATTACAGACACCCACCACCATGCCCAGCTAATTTTTGTATTTTTATTAGAGACGAGGTTTCACAATGTCGGCCAGGCTGGTCTTGAACTCCTGATCTCAAGTGATCCACCCTCCTTAGCCTCCCACAGTGCTGGGATTACAGGCGTGTGCCACCGCGCCCGGCCTAATTTTAATTTTTTTTAACTGCACCTTATACAAGCCCCCAAATTTTTATTTATTATTTTTTGAGATAGGGTCTCACTGTGTTCGCCCAGGCTGGGGTACAGTGGCATGATCATAGCTCACTGCAATCTCAAACCACTGGGCTCAAGCCATACTCTCACCTCAGACTCCCTAGTACCTAGGACTATAGGCGTGGGTACACCACCATGCCTGGCTTTTTAAATTTTTTTTTTTTTTTGTAGAGGTGGGGGTCTCACTCTGTTGCCCAAACTGGTTTTGAACTCCTGGCTTCAAGTGATCCTCCGGTCTCAGACAGACTGGTGAGAGTCACCATGCCCAGTCTTATTTATTTTAAAAATAGCATTTTTCTGAATCAAAAGTAACATATGCTTATAACATTTAAGAAACACAGAAACACTAAAAGAAGAAAACTATTCTAATGGGCAGTGACAACCAAAATTAATACCAACATTTCCCTTTCAGGCCAGGCACAGTGGCTCACGCTTGTTATCCCAGCAGTGTGAGAGGCTGAAGCAGGTGGATTGCCTGAGGTCAGGAGTTTGAGACCAGCCTGACCAACACGCCAAAACCCCGTCTCTACTAAAAATACGAAAATTAGACAGGCGTGGTGGCGGGCACCTGTAGCCCCAGCTACCAGGGAGGTTGTGGTGGGAGGATTGCTTGAACCCAGGAGGTGGAGGGTGCAGTGAGCCGAGATAGCGTCACTACATTCCAGCCTGGGTGACAAAGTGAGACTGTCTCAGAAAAACAGTATGAAACAAAACAAAATAAAACCATTTCCCTTTCAGACATGTTTTCTATCTGCACGTATAGGTGTGTGTAAAGACCTTTTAATAGTGAGAATCAACTAGTGTACTGTTTACATTCTGCTTTCACAAATGTAATCTTTTATTACAAACATATTCTCATGCCACCAAATATTATTTGAAAACATGTTTTTTTTTTAAGAGACCGGGGTCTCACTATGTTTCCCAGGCTAGACTGGAAAACCTGGGCTCAAGCAATCATCTTGTCTCAGGGTCCCAAGTAACTGGGTCTACAGGTGCGTGCCACTGCACCTGGCTTGAAACTTTTATTTATTTATATATTTTTTTATTTAGAGATGGAGTTTTGCTCTTGTTGCCCAGGCTGGAGTGCAACAGCGCAATCTCACCGCCACCTCTGCCTCCCAGATTCAAGCGATTCTCCTGCCTCAGCCTCCCAAGTAGCTGGGATTACAGGCACTCGCCACCATGCCCGCTTAATTTTTTTGTATTTTTAGTAGAGATGGGATTGCTCCATGTTGGTCAGGCCGGTCTCGAACTTCCAATCTCAGGTGATCCGCCCACCTCAGCCTCCCAAAGTGCTGGGATTACAGGCATGAGCCACTGCACCCAGCTGAAACTATGATTTTTAAATGACAAAATAATAGTCTACTCACATGGATAAACCCACAATTGAACCTTTGCCTTACGCATGGAATCTGTATTGTTTTCCCTTTCTTTCCCCAATTTTAATTTACGCTAAAATGAACATCCTACTTCACAAATATTTTTCTGCATTTCCAATTCCTTCTTTAGAATATATCATAAAAGATCACTAAATCAGTGTTCAAACTTTTTCTAATTACTGATTTAATTTGGCTTAGTTACTTGACAAAAAAAGACTAATCTTGACAAAGTCAATATGCCAAATATGTTAATTTGTTATTTTCATATGCATTTCTTTTATTACTATGTTATACACACACATTTAAACAAGGCTTTCTCATCTTGCAAAAATCCCTAGTTCTGCTTTCCTGTGCTAAAGGATATGAAAGAAAACA
Source organism: Rhinopithecus roxellana (assembly GCF_007565055.1). Lineage (NCBI taxonomy): Eukaryota > Metazoa > Chordata > Mammalia > Primates > Cercopithecidae > Rhinopithecus > Rhinopithecus roxellana. The sequence goes on along the minus strand of NC_044553.1, from coordinate 131,275,684 downwards.
GCCCTGCTTTAGTACACAACAGTATCTTCTCTAAACCCTAAACCATCAAGGCCAGAAATCATCTGACTTTAATAAGTTATAGTTCCTTTTATAACAAATTATGTATAATAATTAACTGCCTTTTCTGTTTCTAACATTTTAAGGTTTTGTCTTTTAGCTTCTAGGGCTTGCCATAGATATTGCATAACCAACCACTGATAGGAGAAATCCTCAGGGTTTATTTCCAAACAGGCTCTGGCAAGTTACTGATCTCTGACTCAAAAGCTCCTTTTACTAATATTGGGAGTCAAAGTAAACAACTTGTTTCTATATAATTGTTTGTGCGTGCTAAGACTTGAACATTAAAAAAATCACAACACAAATGAACAAGTCAATGTGGAAATCTGGCTGAATATAATAAACTTCTTAAACTGTCTAAAATGAAGGATAGGGCTGGGCGTGGTGGCTCAGGCCTGTAGTCCCAGCAGTTTGGGAGGCTGAGGCCAGTGGATCACCGGAGGTCAGAAGTTCGAGACCAGCCTGGGCAACATGGCAAAACCTCGTCTCTACTAAAAAGGCAAAAATTAGCCAGGCATGGTGGTGGGTACCGGTAATCTCAACGACCTGGGAGCTGAGGCAGGAGAATCGCCTGAACCCAGAAGGCGGAGGTTGCAGTGAGCCAAGATCACACCACTACACTCCAGCCTGGGCAAGAGACCGAGACTCCATCTCAAAAAACAAAATAAAACAAAATGAACGATGGATAAAAGATGCACAAATGTGACAAAAAACATATTAAGAAAGATTCCAGATAAGATGGAGTAAAGCACATTCCACTCTCTCTGTCCCACTGAACACAGTTACAAAACCTGGGCAGAAAGCAGCAGCAGCTGGTTGCAAAAGATGAAAAGTAACGAGAGGTAGGTGGGCTGGGGAATTAGAAGCACTAGCAGTGAGCCTACCGTTTTTTTTTCCTCCGTCTGTACTCAATACAACCTGAGTGGGCATTAGCAAGACAATGGGAGCTCCAGAAGACCTCTAGTGGCTTGAGGATCAGGAAAGAGCTCTCCTAACACCCAGAGAGTGTAAAAATCGTTTTTCTTCCTTTTTTTTTAGAGACAGAGTCTCACTCTGTCACTCAGGCTGGAGTGCAGTGGCACAATCTCAGCTCACTGCAACCTCTGCCTCCCGGGTTCAAGCAATACTCCTGCCTCAGCCTCCTGAGTAGCTTGAACTACAGACGCCCGCTACCGTGCCCGGCTAATTTTTTGCATTTTAGTGAGACAGGTTTTCACCGTGTTGCCCAGGCTGGTCATGAACTCCTGAGCTCAGGCAATCCGCCCACCTCAGCTTCCCAAAGTGCTAGGATTACAGGCGTGAGCCACTGCACCCGGCCTTCTTTTCCCCTTTTCTCCATTCTCGTATGCCTAGTCCTCACACAGTCCTCTGGTGATGGTAATGTGGGTGGCAGAAGCCTAAAATTCAGAGGGAGAGAATCCTTTTTCTCTGACTGGAGGAATGTCAGTTCCAAGAGAGTGGGGCAAATAGCCCTTGCTTTATTTCTCTCTCTCCTCCCACATTTTGGCCCTGACTTTAGGAAGATACAGTCCACTTTGAGCTGCAGGAATGGAAAAGAGAAGCCCAAGAAACCACAGGGAGATCACAGAAAGAGAGAAACTCATTAAAGCAATCTCTTAAAGCTGTTTATAAACTTGTGGGTCCATTCCCAAGGTAAGCGGGTATGGATATGATCCTCAACAGCACACACCGACCCTGACGACCGAATTACAAATAGACCACCACTATACCCCACTATACCAGTCCCAGACTGGTGACTGGGTGGCATATACATGGGGCAGATCTGAGCAACACTGCAAAGGCTTTGAAAAATGAACTGATAATGTAACCACAGTTCACACAAGGCTAGCTGGACCTAACCCAATCAGATCAACTGGCCAATAAAACAAAAATATCAACATCCTTGGAGCATAAAAATGCTCCAAGAAGTAAGGGCAAACACTCTTAAAATGAAAGGAAAGTTTTAAGTTTCAGAATAAAAAAATGTAAAGAAGGGCTAAATAGGAATTTTAGAACTAAAAATAAAATAACCAAAAACATTTCACTGAATAGGTTTAGTAACAAAATGCAAATGTCAGGAAACTTGAAGACAGATCAAAAGAAATTATCTAACCAGAATAGTGAAAAAAATTGGAAAATAAACAGAGCCTCAGAGACCTGTGGAATAAAAAGTCATTTGTGTCGTCACTCCCAGAAGAGGGTAAAGAGCCAGGCGTGGTGGCTCACATCTGTAATCCCAGCACTTCGGGAGGCTGAGGGAGACGGATCACTTAAGGCCAGGGGTTTAAGACCAGCCTGGCCAACATGGTGAAACCCCACCTCTAATAAAAATACAAAAATTAGCTGGCCATGGTGGCACATCTCTGTAATCCCAGCTACTTGGGAGGCTGAGGCTGCAGTGAGCTGAGATCACATTACTGCACTCCAGCCTGGGTGACAAAGCAAGACTCAGTCTCAAAAAAAAAAAAAAAAGGGGGGGCCGGGTGTGGTGGCTCACACCTGTAATCCAGCACTTTGGGAGGCCCAAGCAGGCAGAATACTTAAGGCCAGGAGTTCAAGACCAGCCTGGTCAATGTGGTAAAACCCTGTCTCTACTATAAATTAACAATAATTAGCCAAGCATGGTAACAGGCACCCATAATCCCAGCATTCTGGGAGGCTGAGGCAGGAGAATTGCTTGAACCAGGGAGGCAGAGGTTGCAGTGAGCCAAGATCGCACCACTGCACTCCAACCTGGCTGACAAAGCAAGACTCAGTCTTAAAATCAAAAAAAAAAAAAGAAGAAAAAAAAAGGCCGGGTGTGGTGGCTCACACCTGTAACCCAGCACTTTGGGAGGCCCAAGCAGGCAGAATACTTAAGGCCAGGAGTTCAAGACCAGCCTGGTCAATGTGGTAAAACCCTGTCTCTACTAAAAATTAACAAAATTAGCCAGGCATGGTAACAGGCACCCATAATCCCAGCACTTTGGGAGGCTGAGGCAGGACAATCACTTGAACCAGGAAAGCAGAGGTTGCAATGAGCCAAGATCGCAACACTGCACTCCAGCCTGGGTGACAGAGTGAGACTCCATCTCAAAAAAAAAAAAAAAAGAAGAGAGTAAAGAATGTGGTACAGAAAAATTTTAAAGAAATAATGGTTGAAAATTTTCCAAATTTGGTAAAGACATAAACCTAGAGATTCAAAAAGCTCAGTGAACTCTGAACAGAATGAATAAAGAAATCCTCCCACAGTCCCATAACTGCTGAAAAGAAAAAGAAAATTTTGAAAGTGGCCAGAACAAAACAATGTATTACTTATAGAAGAACAGTGATTTGAATGACTGATTTTTATCAGAAACCATGGAAGCTAAGAGAAAGTAGAATAGCATTTTTTAAATGCTGAAAAAGGGAAACATCAAGACAATTTTCTGCCCAGTAACAATATCCTTCAGTAATAAAGGTAAAATTAAAACATCCTAAGGTGAAGAAAAATTAAAACAAATTGAGGCCAGCTGACTTGCTCTAAAAGAATTACTAAAGGAAGATGTTCAGACAGAGGGCAAAGAATACTAGAAGAAAACAGCTGTCCTGGCATAGCGGCTCACGCCTGTAATCCTAACACTCTTGCTTAGGTGACAAAGCAAGACTTCATCACACACACAAACACACACACACACACACACAACCCCAGCAAAGCAGTCCTACTGATGATAATGAAATGGTATAAAGGACAAGTCGTTCGATTTACATGCTACCAGGTATCTGAGTAGAAGAGATATGCAAAGGAGAAAACAAACCGACCACAGGCCCTTCTGGGCTAAAAATACTACTACATTAAAAGTTATGTTTAAGGATGAAAATTTAAACCATGAGATTAAAATATAACTTCCCAAGAAGTAATGGGAGAGACGAAAAAGTCCATCATCTGAGAATCATGGCTGGTTAGCTTTAGGAAACTGCAAAGAGGACCAAAGTAGGAAGAAAAGCAAAAGCTAGAATCAATGTCAAGCAGGAGGCAATAATTAAGTCAAATGGCAGTAAGGTCCAGAAAAATCAGGTTCAAAAAGATCAGCAGATACGACCAAAGGAAAAACTGGTAACCACATGATACGCAGTTTCCACGGAGGCATGAAAAGAGAACCCACACTTCAGGGAGCTGAGGACTGAATGTGAGAGGAATCTTATGTAATAGCTATGTGTGTCAATCCAGGCCAAACTCTGTACTCAAATATCCATTCTGACCCATTAGGTTCTGACCCACACTAGCTGTGTGACCCCTGCCTCAGTGCCTCATCCATAAAACTGGGATAATAGTAGGGGTTACCTCAAAGAGTTTGTATTTAAATTAAACAAGGCGGATGTAAAGTGATACCTGTCCTGTACATGTCACTGCCCAAGACTGGGAAAACCCATACATGCTTAAAAGCAGAGAAAAGAAGAGGTAGTTGAGAGATGGTGCTTTCTCTTTTATGTGTGAAAATATGAAAATACAGAAAAATTATATAATTTCCTAAGATTACTAGGAGAAAGAACTCCAGAGTTCTTTCCAGTCCAGAGCTCCACCTATCCAATTACAAAGGTATTTTGTAAGGGAAAGGCAGGAAATCTGTATGTAAATCCTAAATTATAAGAAAGAAAAAGTAGAATTCTACCCTCCAATAAAATCTGAGAAATAAACAGAAGAACAAAAGTATAATGGGATCCTGGTAAAAGTCACAAGATCAGTCTACTAAAGCAAGGAAACCAAAGGCAAGTAAACACATGCAGACAAAATATATACGGTGAAAAGGGATAAAGAAAAGGAATTAAGAAACTAGCCTGTAATCCCAGCACTTTGGGAGGCCGAGATGGGCGGATCACGAGGTCAGGAGATCGAGACCATCCTGGCTAACACGGTGAAACCCCGTCTCTACTAAAAATACAAAAAAACTAGCCGGGCGAGGTGGCGGCGCCTGTAGTCCCAGCTACTAGGGAGGCTGAGGCAGGAGAATGGCCTAAACCCAGGAGGCGGAGCTTGCAGTGAGCTGCGATCCAGCCACTGCACTCCAGTCCGGGCGAGAGAGCGAGACTCCGCCTCAAAAAAAAAAAAAACAAAAAAACAAAAAAGAAACTAGCATTTTTAAAGTGGGGGAGGCAAATGCTTCCCATTTGGCCTTCTGAGTGTTGGTAACAACCTGTCATCATCACATATACCTGTCATCTTTAATGGTCTCCATACATTACTAACAGATTATACAGACGGCCATCACTTAACACATCCACTCACTCAAATGTTCAACAAGCAAAGTTAAACTCTGTATAATTTTAAAGTTTACAAGCATTGAAAAGGTATTGATATTACTAGTAACCAACTAAATGCAAATTAAGACATTTTCTTTACCTATAAAAACCAACACAGAGTTTTAAAAAAGAAATTCAGCACTGGTGGGGTACGAGAGATACTCTCATTCACTACCGGTGTTAAGTACAAACTGATATAAGCTTTTTGAAAATGGGATTTTGTATCCCAAGAGAGTTACAAATACGCAGATAATGTGCCCCAGAAATTCTACTTCTAGGATTTTACCCGAAGGAAATAATTTGAAAAACTGAAAAAGCTCTAGGCATAAAGACAGACATTACTGTTTTTTAAAATAGTGAAACACTAGAAACAAATGTGCAACATCAGGGACATTTGAGAAGTAAATTACAAGGTACTTGAGTCAAATATCTCATAGCCATAGAAATATTTTCTAAGAATTTGTAATAGAAAAAATGCTCACACCAAAGTAAAAGGACACATATTGATTATACATTTTAACCATGTTAGAAAAGTATACAGAAATAAATACTAGAAAGAAACAGAGCAGATTCCAACATTTGGAAAGTTAATCTTTTTTTTTTTTTTTTTGTGGTAGAGATAGGTCTCACTATGTTGCTCAGGCTGGTCTCAAACCTCTGACCTCGGCCGGGCACGGTGGCTCACGCCTATAATCCCAGGACTTGCGAGGCCAAGGCGGGTGGATCACCTGAGATCAGCAGTTCTAGACCAGCCTGGCCAACATGATAAAAACCAGTCTCTACTGAAAATACAAAAACTGGTCGGGCGTGGTGGCAGGTGCCTGTAATCCCAGCTACTCGGGGGGCTGAGGCAGCAGAAAGGCTTGAACGTGGGAGGCAGAACTTGCAGTGAGCCAAGATTGCACCATCACACTCCAGCCTGTGGGACAAGAGCGAGACTTTGTCTCGGGAGGAAAACAACAACAACAACAAAAAACTCCTGACCTCAAGCAATCCTCCTGCCTTGACCTCCCAAAGTGCTGGGATTACAGGCATGAGCCCCATGTCTGGCTGAACATTTGTAATTTCTATTATTTGAAAATGACCTTAAAAGGTGCATGACTTGTGATAATGTGTAACTTTTTCTAAGGTATGAGTCTGAAACGTGCTAGTTGGCTGAAACTCAGCAGTAGGCCACTTGGCAAAAGAGCGAGCTGGGGGAGGAGAGGCTGAGAAGGGTGTGTCTGTGTCTTTCCTGTACAACCTCCCAGCGCCCCACTTTCCGAGGAATGAAGTAGTACAGCAGAGATGGTGAGGGGGTGCATGATGGCTACCAGTTTAGGCAAGGTGTGATCAGTCACCAGTGAGTTTAATACCAGCATCTGAACATGGCTTTATTGTTCTGTACTCTAACATGAAAATCTGATTTCAGTTATACTGTATTTTATAGGGACCATTATAACCTATAGTGTTATTTGTGAATGAGGAGATTCACAAAGGTCTTAGGTAGGTATATTTCTTCAGTATACTGTCAATCAAAATATTAAAACCACTTAGGGCCGGGCACAGTGGCTCACACCTGTAATCCCAGCACTTTGGGAGACGAAGGCGGGAAGTTCACTTGAGGCCAGGAGTTTGAGACCAGCCTGGCCAACATGGTGAAACCCCGTCTCTACTAAAAATACAAAAATTAGCTGAGTGTGGTGGCGGGCGACTGTAATTCCAGCTAATTGGGAGGCAGAGACAGGAGAATCGCTTGAAACTGGTGGTTTGAGGCTGCAGTGAGCCGAAATCGCGCCACTGCACTTCCCTCCAGCCTGGGTGACAGGGCAAAGCCCTGCTTCAACAAACAAACAAACAAACAAAAACCCACTTAGATTGTGCTATTATATGAAAATGTTTATTTTTCAGTTATACCTTTTTTGTTTTCTGGTTTTATTGTTTGAGACAATGGCCTAAAAAGGCATTGAAATCCAAAATAATATGAACTATCACAAACTCTTGATAATTAATCATAATATATATTTTACACTACTTTTTTCATGACATATAGATTCCATGCATATAAAATACTTCCAATATTTGTTTTTCGTTTTCTTTAATAGAGACAGGATCTTGCTATGTTGCCCAAGCTGATTGTGAACTCCTGGGCCCAAGCGATCCTCCTGCCTCGGCCTCTGAGCCTGGCATTACACATGCACCTGGCTTCCTTTTTGTATTTTTTGAATGTTCCACAGTGAACAGGAACAAAACTAAAAACTAACTTAGCTCTACAAGACAAAACATTTTTTCTTTCCTAGATCAGTTAAGTTACTGTGACAGGAATACCCAACCATAAGAAGAACAGGGTGGAAAGCAAAGATCTGTGTCTCATGCTCACCTTATAGCACCTGTATTTATACAGAACCACCAGGAGGATAGTCATGACAACAATGACACTGATCATGATGGCCGCATTCAGAATTGAGTGCAGGGCTCTCTGGCCCACAGTCTCGGTATCTTCTGTGAATGGGGTATAGATTCTACAATAAAACAAACACAAAAGCCCTAGGTAAGTGTTAATGGAGATCCCCAACCACATTACCACCTCTAACACAGAATTTTCTTTTTCTCAATTCAATTCATATCTTATAAGTCACTTTTCCCCAACTCACCAATCTAGCTAAGAATTTTTAACCTGAGAAAAACAACTACACTCTAAAATAATTGCTTCAAAGAAAATATCTAACATATGGAAAGGACTTACATATGAACCAGACACGGGCTCCATCTAGTGGGTGCTTTATATTGAAATAATTATAATACCTCATCAAATGTTTTTTGGCTACAGCTTATTAGGAACTTGTTATAGAACCAGATTCTGCCACAGAAACCACGTGGGCTGACAAGTGGTTGTCAGAAGAAAGGTAATATGGCTTATAATTAACGCCTCTCATCTATAGAGTAATTGCAACTGGAGTTGTCTTAAGATAATGTCACATATCCATCTTTCCCCTTGTTTCTCATTCATAGAAAAACATTTTTATTCCAGGTGCCAATATTCCCAGCCAAAAAGACTTTACTTCTGACTCCCTTATACTTATGAATGGCTATGAGAACAAGTAATGGCAATGACTTTTAGGGAGATGTGTTGTGTATGGAACTTCTAAGAAAGGAGTGAATTCTGCTGACATGTCCTACGTTCTTTTCTCCCCTACTCCTTCCTACCGTCAGAACGAAGGCTAGGGCTCCAGCGTGGACCTTGAAGTAACCTAGAGGTTAGAAGTTAAAGAAGAAAGAAGGAGATTGAGTCCTTGATGAACGTGAAGCCACTGTACTAATCTGGACTGCCTACCTCTGCACTACTCTACGAGGAGAAAGTATGTGCATTATTTAAACCAGTTGTTTTGATTTTCTATTAACAAAGTCAGAAACATTTCTGTAAAAAGTCAGATAGTGAATATTTTTAGCTCTGTGGACCATATGGTCTCCAGGGCAACCACCCAGCTGTGCTACTGTAGTGTGAAAGCAGCCACAGACAATGTATAAACCAAGGAGCATGGTCACGTTCCAATAAAAGTTTATTCACAAGTTTGTGAATAACTTTGTTACTATACCTTTGTGGAAAGCTAGCAGGCAGATCTGGCCTGTGGCTGTAGCTTGCCAATGTTTGTTCTATAATATGTTGCCAAACCTAACCCTAACCTATAGGGATAATATTCTTCAATCCCTCTAGTTCTAACCACTGCCCTTCATCTGCTGTCTTAGATGCTCTCCCAAAAGGCTAAAAGTTTGGCTTTCAGAACACCATGTAGTTTTTCAGACACTTCACAACTTCAAATTCTAAAACTCAATTACAACTCTTCTAAGGCCCCATGAGAGTCCCAGAGATGGAACTAGATGACATTTGAATCAAGCATTTTTCTTGGAGGCCAAGGGCTGACAGCAGCAGCACCAGGGAATTCACATGATAGCTCCCCAAGAGTCTAGAGAGTGCTGGCTTGAATTAGTTATTCATCCTTCCAATTAACGATTTGTTTGGCCATTTATTATACACCTCACCCTGGAGACACAGTACCCTCACAGGCCTTGCAATAAAGAAGGAAATCAGGCATTAAATAAATAATGTAAATAAATATATATTTGCAAATTGTGACAAGTGAGAGAGAACAAGTTGCTATGAGAAAAGATACCAAGAAGGACCTAATCGTGTTAGGAGAAACAGGAATGTTATCTTTGAGGATTTAACATTTAAGTCGGCCGGGCGCAGTGGCTCAAGCCTGTAATCCCAGCACTTTGGGAGGCCGAGACGGGCGGATCACAAGGTCAGGAGATCAAGACCATCCTGGCTAACACGGTGAAACCCTGTCTCTACTAAAAACTACAAAAAACTAGCCGGGCGAGGTGGCAGGCGTCTGTAGTCCCAGCTACTCGGGAGGCTGAGGCAGGAGAATGGCGTGAGCCCAGGAAGCGGAGCTTGCAGTGAGCTGAGATCCGGCCACTGCACTCCAGCCTGGGCAACAGAGCGAGACTCCGTCACCAAAAAAAAAAAAAAAAACATTTAAGTCAATGTTAGATGTGAGTTCTAAATTTCAAAGAATATGTAGGTTCAATTATTTGCCTTCTACTTTTAAACTTAACTTCCTTGTAAAGCAACCTTTTTTGATTACCTACTCCACCCTCATTCTGATCACCTGCTCCATCCTCATTCCAATTACCTGCTACCTGCCCTGCCCTGACTCCTGCCAAAGCACTCACCCCATCATTCTCTTTAAATTAGCCAACTGGAATTAGTTTAGCCTATGCGGTCTAACCCTAGCCAATAGGGGAACGACATAGCAGCAGGGACCACGTGTGTCAGGGTAAGAACCCCTTCCCCTCCCTTGTCTAAATGTGCGCTTGCCATTGTTCCATCTGTAAGGGCGCACCCTTCTATACAGAAGTAACTTGCCTTGCTGAGAATTAAAAGGAAAATTTTATATTCGAGTGCTATTTCTTTTGCGGCACTGAAACTTTATATATAACACCAAGAGGAGAGGGATGACAGGAATTTAACCCACCAAAGTCAGAAAAGGAAAGAATACTCTAGGCAGAAAAGTAATGGGCACCCAATGAGCCTGAGGTGGAAAAGAATTTGTGTGTTCAATTCAGCATAACTTCAGTCCTATCCAGTAATACCATACAGGAAACATACTTCTGCAGTGTTCCTTTTCTCCACTTAAAACATCAAATAATAACCCCTTGCTCTCTCAACTGCTCCTGACCATCACAGAGGATGGACTCTCTAGCTAAGTCATGCCCCTCCAATGCAGAGGCCTTCAAGGTGATGATGATATGCTGTAAAGAAAAGCCACAATGGCTTTGAGAATAATAAAACAAAACTCATACATACAGCTGCCCATCCTTCCGGGTATAAAAGCTGACTGACTTGATGGTAGCCACGACCACCACCATGCAGAGAGTCACAGGGACAAAGAGCATGATCACATGTTTGGCGCCATATTTCAATGTCAGCTCCTCATCTTCTTCTTCATCTTGCTCCACCACCTGCCGAGAGTTACCCTGGGGTCGTCCATTAGATAATGGCTCAGGGTGGCCAAGCCTGTCGTTGTGCTCCTGCCGTTCTCTATTGTCATTCTATAAGCACAAGAAAAACGTTTTCAGTAAATCAGATTCTCAGCAGAATCAAGGTAACGGTTAGACCTGGGATTAACAACAGACCTGTCACTACATGAGTTCTAAAAACCTGAAGCAAGAAAAAACTATTTACAGGAAGTATGCAGTTTAAAAGTCTAGATTATCTATCACTGCTCACTGAAGGCACTCAGGTCCTCTCTTTTACCTGGGTCTTGGCTTGCTCCATTCTCTCTGTTCATCCCAACAAAATACAATTGTACTTATCCTTTGAGATGTAGCTTAAAGACTGACACTTGCATTAAACCTTGTTTATTGGCTGCAGCTCCAAGCACCTTTTTCAAATTCAGCTTTCTGTGATTTCAGACCACTTACGCAAGGAACTATCTTACCTTAATTAACATGACTTTAAAATCCTTGTGTCAGAGGCGTTTGGACCAGAGCAATTCTATCTTGAATAGGGGCTGGGTAAAATAAGGTCGAGACCTACTGGACTGCATTCACAGGAGGTTAGGTACTCTTAGTTACGGGATGAGATTGGAAGTCAGCACAAGATACAGCCCATAAAGACCCTGCTGATAAAACAGGTTGCAATAAAGAAGCTGGCCAAAACCCACCAAAACCAAGATGGTGAGGAGAGTGACCTCTGGTTATCCTCACTGCTCACTATACGCTAATTATAATACATTAGCATGCTAAAAGACACTCCCTGCCAGCATCATGACAGTTTACAGATGCCATGGCAAAGTCCAGAAGTTACCCTGTATGGTCTAAAAAGGGGAGGGATCCTTAGTTCCGGGAATTGTCCACCTCTTTCCCAGAAAACTCATGAGTAATCCATCCCTTGTTTAGCATATAATCAAGAAGTAACAGGCTGGGCGCCTGAAATCCCAGCACTTTGGGAGGCCAAGGTGGGCAGATCACTTGAGGTCAGGAGTTTGACACCAGCCTGGCCAACATGGTGAAACCCCGTCTCTACTAAAAATATAAAAATTAGTCGGGCATGGTGGCACATGCCCGTAATCTCGGCTACTCATGAGGCTAAGGTAGGAGAATCACCTGAACCTGGGAGGTGGAGGCTGCAGTTAGCAGAGATTGTGCCACTACATTCCAGCCTGGGTGACAAAGCAATGCTCAAAAAAAAAAAAAAAAAAAAAAAGTGGTAAGGTCGAAGAAATGACATAATCAGATGTTTCATTTTTAGCAAACTTGGTTGAGTGGCAATGAACGAGATTTCTAACATAAGGAACTAGCATTGGTAGAGATATGGAACACAATAAGATAAGCAGACTGGAAGACAAAAGTACTTTAGTTAGAGATATAACCAGGCAGTCAAGTCCAATGGCAGTTACCAACAGGACTTTCAAGCTCAGAAGGGTCAGAGGAAGTCAATGGTCTCTGAGGCTATAGCCTCAGAAATGGATGAAATCTCAGGCCTCAGAAATGGATGAAATAGCTGTGAAGGGAAAAATACAGTAAAAAGATGACCAAGGAGAGAAGTGTAAATAACCCCTAAGCTTAACCAGCAGGTGATGGGAGAAAACCAGAAAATGAGATTAAGAGAATAGAGGAGAGGGAAGAAAACTCAGGAATCAATATAACACAGAAGCCAAAAGTGGAGCACAAATCAAAGAGGTGTCATCAACAGTCTGGCAGGATGAGAGCTAAAAAGACCCTGAACTTGCAATGGGAAGTTCATTAAGGGTTTTACAAAAGTAAAACAGTGAAGAGGAAGTTGGGTTGAGATGAGACAGGATAACTCCCTTGACCCCTCATGGCTCAGAGTGTGGCTCGTTTACTCGGCCACCACACACTCAAACCCCTTGCAAGAGGAAGTGTGCAAGCGAGTGAGTCAGTGTGGGAACCAGAGCAAACGAATGCAGGAACCAGCCAGTTGCTCCTCTTTGGCAGGAGCAGGCTCTGTGCAGGCCCGCAGCAGCATCCAAGTGTGTTACAATCAATGCTCCTTCAACTCTGCCATTCGGGGATGGCCAAGTGCCAGCCAGCTCAATGGAGGGTCAGGGTGGCAGCCCCTGCTCTCTCCTCTTGGCACCCAGGTTCTCTTCCAGTGTCCAGGAATAATCAGGTCACACGAACAGATCGAAGGGTAGTGTGTGCAGAAGATTTTATTGTGCAATGTAAGTGGTTCTCAGTAGGATGGAGAGTTGAAAAGGGGATGGTATGGGAAGAAGGTGATCTTTCCCTGAAGCCAGGCCATCTCCGGCTGGGCCTGTTCTCCAAAGCTGCACCACCTGAAGTTAGCCACGCCCATCCATAGTCTCTAACGCTCAGCTGCTTTTCTGCTCACTGCTCAGCTACTTATATCACCAACGCTCAGTTGCTTGTATTTCTGACAATCAGCCGCTTGTATTTCCAACACTCAGCCATTTATATCCCTGATGTCAGCTGCTTGTATTGTTCTGCCAGCTGCTGAAATCTTTTTTTTTTTTTTTTTTGAGACAGAGTCTCGCTCTGTTGCCCAGGCTGGAGTGCACTGGCACAATCTGGGCTCACTATAACCTCCACCGCCTGAGTTCAAGCAATTCTCCTGCCTCATCCTCCCAAGTAGCTGGGATTATGGTGCCCAGCACCATGCCCAACTAATTTTTGTATTTTTAGTAGAGATAGGGTTTTGCCATGTTGGCCAGGCTGGTTTTGAACTCCTGACCTCAGCTGATCCACCTGCCTCAGTCTCCCAAAGTGCTGGGATTATAGGAGTGAGCCACTGTGCCCAGCCCAGCTGAAATATTTTTACGGGCACAGGATAGGGGCATGGCAGGCCAAAGAGGCAACATTTGGGTGGGGAAAAATGGGGTCAGCTGTTTTCACTTAGGGCTGCAGTTCCAGGTTTAAGGGCGGAATTTAGCCAGGAGCCCAGCCCTTCTGTATCAATGTCATAAATCACAATGGGCTGGAAAATGATTGAGAATTGAGAAGGTAAAGGCAATCATTCTTCGAAGCAAAAAAAAAAAAAAAAAAAAAGGTGGAAGAGACTTGCAATAGAGACGGATTTAATTTGAAAAAGTTATTTTATCCAACCCCAATGGAAAGGAAGACAAAACCAGAAAAGGTTATTTTAGAGCTCGTAGAAACTTGAGCATACCTATCATGTCAAAGCGTAGACTGAAGACTAGAGGAAGAGACAAAGTGGGGATTAAAACTAATGGAGCCGGGCACGGTGGCTCACGCCTGTAATCCCAGCTCTCAGGGAGGCAGAGGCGGGAGGATAGCTTGAGCCCAGGAGTTCGAGACCTGCCTGGGTAATACAGCGAGACCCCGTTCTCCACAAAAAGGAAAACAAAAAACAAGAAAAAAAGCCAAAACAAACAAACAAAAAAAAAAACTAATGGAATAGGGTAAGGGATAAAGGAGGGTGCCATAGTTGGAATGTTCCCCCAGAAAGTTCATGTACTGGAAACTTGGTTGCTATTGTGGTGGTATCAAGAGGTGAGGCCTCTAGGAGGTGACTGGGTCATGAGGACTCTGCCTTCATGAATGGATTACAGGTTCAGTATTCTTTATCTGAAATGTTTGGGACCAGAAGTGTTGCAGATTTTGCATTTTTGAATATTTCCATTATACTTACAGGTTGAACATACCAAATCTAAAAATCCAAAATCTAAAACGCTCCAATAAGCATTGCCTTTGAGCATCACACTGGTACTCAGAAAGGTTTGGATTTGGGAGCACTTTGAATTTCAGACTTTCAAATCAGGGATACTGAACCTGTAATGTCGCTATCACAGGAGTAGGTTAGTTATCATGGGAGTGACTTTGTTACAAAAGCAAGCTCTCTCTTGCCCTGCTGCCTATCCACCAAGGGATAATCCTCCTCAGGTGCTGGTACCATATACTCTTGGACTTTCCAGCCTCAAGAACCATGAGTTGAATAAATTTCTTTTCTTTATAAATCACCCAGTCTCAAAAAGATTAAAAAAAAATAAAAAATAAAAAAACAAAAAAGAAAACAAACAAACAATAAATAAATAAATAAATTCGCTGGGCGCGGTGGCTCAAGCCTGTAATCCCAGCACTTTGGGAGGCCGAGATGGGCGGATCACGAGGTCAGGAGATCGAGACCATCCTGGCTAACATGGTGAAACCCCGTCTCTACTAAAAAATACAAAAAAACTAGCCGGGCGAGGTGGCGGGCGTCTGTAGTCCCAGCTACTCGGGAGGCTGAGGCAGGAGAATGGTGTAAACCAGGGAGGTGGAGCTTGCAATGAGCTGAGATCCGGCCACTGCACTCCAGCCCGGGCGACAGAGCGAGACTCCGTCTCAAAAAAAATCAATCAATCAATCAATCAATCAATCACCCAGTCTGCGGTATTCTGTTATAGCAATACAAAATGAACTAAGACAGAGGGGAACAAAAAAAAGACAGAGGTTGGCGTTATAAAGGTATGGTGCCCTCTCCTTCAGTCTGGAAGTCAGGATTTCTCTTCAAACAATTATGAAGACCCAATCCCTATGAGAAATGGAAAGGAAACTATTCTAAAGCATAAAAGGTAGAAATATCTATACCACACATCAAGAAAGATTATTTTTGCTGAACACAAGTCACCAGAGCGGCTAAAGCCCAGTAGAATGGAAATGGTTATACGGAAGGTGAGGCCAAAGGGACCAGAACATAGTGTGATAGACAGCAAGAAGCAGGAGAATTGAGAATTCATACTTCTATTCTTCCAGAGAAGGAGGTGACTAAGTCATCTGCCAAGAAAGTTATATCTGCAATTGATGTTCAGCAGTACAAGTCTGAACAACTTGATTGGCTGATTAATGTTCACAATAAACATACAAGTAATAATAGCTATCTCTATATAGTATTTGATATTTATAAGGCACTGTCACATTATCTAATTTATTCTTTTTGTCTGGAGAAGTTTTGGTAAATGAACACAAAAGCAATTGATCCAAAATCTCACAACCAGAAAACAGGAGAGGTAGGAATCAAACTAAAGTCTCTTGCCTCAAAACTTGTTTTCTTTCTATGGCACCACAGCCATCATTTTAGGTCATATGAACAGTTTAATTAGCTAAGTCTAGCATGAAAGGGGCAATCATATGCTCATTCACAGTCCCCAACCGGATGATCTGGTTTATAATGACCATTAGCCAACTCAACCCTGCCCTGCCCTGCCCTGCCCAAGGCTGATAATGAGATGGATACTAGAATACTGTTTAACTTAACAGTACTATACACATTCACAAACCCTTCCTCTTTGTAGTATGTTGGATACTTCTTTTATTATTATTTATTATTATTATTATTTTGGAGACAGAGTCTCATTCAGTCGCCTAGTAGTGGCACAATCTTGGCTCACTGAAACCTCTGCCTCCCAGGTTCAAGTGATTCTCGTGCCTCAGCCTCCTGAAGAGCTGGGATTACAGGTGTGTGCCAAAACACCTGGCTAATTTTTGTATTTTTAGTAGAGATGGAGTTTCACCATGTTGGCCAGGCTCGAACTCCTGGCCTCAAGTGATTCACCCACCTCTACCTCCTGAAGTGCTGGGATTACAGGCATGAGCCACTGTGCCCAGCCATGGACGCTAATTTTTTTTTTTTTTTTTTTTCTGAGACAGAGTCTTGCTCTGTCACCCAGGCTAGAGTGCAGTGGCACAATCTCGGTTCACTGCAACCTCTGCCTCCCAGGTTCAAGCAATTCTCCTGCCTCAGCCTCCCAACATTATAGGCATCCGCCACTGCGCCGGCTAATTTTTGTATTTTAGTAGACACAGGGTTTCACCATGTTGGCCAGGCTTCAAACACCTGACCTCATGATCCACCCACCTCGGCCTCACAAAATGCTGGGATTACGGGCATGAGCCAGTGCGCCTGGTCAGATACCACCTTTTTTTTTTTTTTTTAAATGGAGTTTTGCTCTTGTTGCCCATACTGGAGTGCAATGGCGCGATCTCGGCTCACCACAACCTCTGCTACCTGGGTTCAAGCAATTCTCCTGCCTCAGCCTCCTGAGTAGCTAGGATATACAGGCATGCACCACCAAGCCCGGCTTATTTTTTGTATTTTTAGTAGAGACAGGGTCTTATCCATGTTGGTCAGGCTGGTCTTGAACTCCTGACCTCAGGTGATCCGCCTGCCTCAGTCTCCCAGAGTGCTGGGATTAAAGGTGTGAGCCCAGCCCAGATACCACTTTCAAAACTGATTTTATTTTCAGGAATGGTGGCACACACCTATAGTCAAGTGCAGCCCAGGGAATGTAGTGAGACACCATCTTTAAGGAAAAAAATACTGTTTTAATTTCTTTATTTAAAAAAAGTACAATTTGGGCTGGACGTGGTGGCTCATGCCTGTAATCCCAGCACTCTGGGAGGCTGAGGCGGGCGAATCAACTGAGGTCAGGAATTCAAGACCAGCCTGGCCAACATGGTGAAACCTTGTCTCTATTAAAAATACAAAAATTAGCCAGCGTGGTGGCGGGCACCTGTAATCCCAGCTACTTGGGAGGCTAAGGCAGGCGAATCGCTTGAACCCGGGAGGCAGAGGTTGCAGTAAGCCAAGATCGTGCCACTGCACTCCAGCCTGGGTGACAGAATGAGATTCCGTCTCAAAAAAAAAAAAAAAAAAAAAAAGTACAATTTGGTGACAGAAGTGTTGGTTAGAGACAAAAATGGCAGATTCATTGACTGTCCAGATTTAATTTACGAATGAACATATATATATGAAAATAAAAGAAGCAAGTTCCTAAAGTATTTTACAGGGTACTCCAATTAATCAGAAGACTATGGCTGAATCACTACATTTTATGCGTGAAATCGTAGTGTGTGAAATTTGGAATTTAAAAGTCTCTAACTTATGTTATCATATGTTGGGTTTACCCCAGTGACACTGTATTATATAGTGGTAATTAGCCCAAGTTCTGGGGTCAGACTACCAGGATTTGGATTTCTCTTCTATATAGTGTGATTTAGAGCAAGTTATTTAACCTCTTTGAACTTCAATGTCTTCATCTGTAAAATGGTGAAAAAAGTATCTCCTGATAGAGTTGTAAATTCTACTGGGATAGTACTTGAAAGACATATCTCATGGTGTCTGGCCCATATTAAGCATTCAGTAGTTTTACCATTTATTCTACATATACACATTCCTATGGCTACTAGCAGGTGCCAAGGTATAACTGATCTCCTCTTAGGGTACAGTCCAGATGAAACTGCATATAAAATTCCAGACATTTTTAGTCGATCAACAGAAAATCGTAGGCACTATGGAATTAGAAAAATCTGTTTCCCAAATGTTGATCTCCCATCTCTGACCTCTCCCAGAACTCTATTCTAAGCTTCTCCTCTGTCTTCTCCATTTATCTCAGTCAACAGCAGTACCATTCTCCCAGTTTCTAGGAAGTCCCAAATCTACAAATTATTCTTTATTTCTTTCTCTTCCTTAGTACCTCTGTCTAGTCAGCCAGCAAATTCTGCCAGAATACCTCCAAAACACCTCCTGGACCTATCTACTTCTTTCTATGTCCACAATCTTTGTGGTTCAAACCACTATTACCTGTCATTTGGATTACTGTTAATAGGCTTCTAATTTGGTCTTTCTACTTTTATGCTCCCCTAGTCCATTCTCCACACTATAGCCAGGATGATTTTTTTTTTAAACAAAATGAGATCATGTCATTCCTTTAAAACTCGATTACATGGCTTCTTGTCATGCTCATAACATAATCAAAACTTCTTAGGCTCATGAAGTCTAAAATGGTTTGGTCCTTGCTCTGACCACAGACTGTTCCTCCTCTCTCCATTCCTTTTTTCAAACTGGCCTTCTAGTTCCCCGCTCAGGACTGGTTCATCTGGAACGTCCTTCTCCCACCTGACTGTTCCTTGTCACTCAGTTCCCTCCTGGTAGAGAGAGAATTTCCTGACTATCGAATGTAAGGAACCCTTTCTCTACACTGATCTGCTGGTTTTAATTCTCTGAATCGTACTTGTGATCATTTGAGGTAGCTCCTGTTTGTTACTTGATTATTCATCTTTATCTCCTTAGAATATAAATTTTCTCCAAGGACAGCACAAGTTCTTGATCTTCGCTGGATCTCTAGTGTCTCCTGTACTCAGTAACTATTTGTTGAGTTAATTAATGAATGATTCCTAAAAGACTGCTTGCGAAGCCCAGCTAATTTTTTGTAGCGACAAAGCTTCAGCATGTTGCCCAAGCTGGTGTTAAACTTCTGGGCTCAAGAAATCCTCCCGCCTTGGCCTCCCAAAGTGCTGGGATTACAGGCATGAGCCATCGAGTCCAGCTGTCTTGTACTTTTAGATTGGAGTTTTGGGTTTCAGAGATTTGTAATTCACTGAAAATGAAGCACCACGTAGGTGTGCCTGGGAGGGAGTTTGCTAAGAATTCTTACTAAATAAAGTTCAATCAATCAAATGTTATTGTACTTCAAAAATTCTCCAGGGAAATAAATTGTCAGCTTCCATTTGAAGACTGTATTCTGTTTAAATGTGCTATTAAAGTAAAATGTAGCATAAGAATCTACAGATAATAATTGAAAGGGAATAAAAATAGGGCTCTTCAAGAAAAGTATAATTTATTTGTTAAAAACAGGTAAAGCAAAAATTAAAAATAAAATAAATACACAGGTGAAACATTCACGTGGTTTCAAAGAAAGTATTAAAAGGTATAGAGTACAAAATCTCCCTCTTAATATATACCTAGTTTCCTAATCCCCCTGCTTACTACTGTTATTGCCCTCCTGTGAATCCTTCCAAAGTTTCTTTCTACATCTGCAAGCAAATACACACACACACTCTTACTCCCCTTTTCACACAAATGGTAGTATAGTAAATGTACCATGCAGCATTTTGTTTTCTCCACTTAACTATGTATCTTAAGAGATTTTTCTACACATCAATACATAAAGAATATCCTCATTCTTCTTATTTTTGAGATAGATTCTCTGTCACTAGGCTGGAGTGCAGTGGCATAGTCACAGCTTACCACAGTCTTGACCTCCCAAGCTCAAGCAATCCTCCCACCTCGGCCTCCTGAGCAGCTGGGACTGCAGGTATGAGAAAGAGAAAGAGAGAGAGCAAGCGAGCGAGAGAGAGAGAGACAGAGCATGCCAAATTGCCCTCCCTATGGATTGCACCAATTTAGAGACTCAGCAATGCAAGAGAATTGCCTACTTCACCACACTGTTGCTAACACCTTATGTTAGCAAGTGCTTAGACTTTTACCAATCTGATGGGAGAAATATGGAATCTTGGCATAATTTTAATATCTATTTCTCTTATTATCAGGACAGTTGAGTGCTTTTTCATCTACGTCCTTTTTCTATTTGACTTTAACTTTTTTTTTTTTGAGATGGAGTTTTGCTCTTGTTGCCCGGGCTGGAGTACAGTGGTGCGATCTCGGCTCACTGCAACCTCGGCCTCCCAGGTTCAAGTGATTCTCCTGCCTCAGTCTCCCAAGTAGCTGGGATTAAAGGTGCGTATCACCACACCTGGTTAACTTTTTTTTTTTTTTTTTTTTTAAGTAGAAACAGGGTTTCACTATGTTAGCCAGGCTGGTCTCAAACTTCTGACCTCAGGTGATCCGCCCACCCTTGGCCTCTCTAAGTGCTGGGACTACAGGCGTGAACCACTGTGCCCGGCCTTAATTTCTAATTACTAATTATTAATTCATTTTAAAAATAAGTGTTACAGGCCGGGCGCGGTGGCTCAAGCCTGTAATCCCAGCACTTGGGGAGGCCGAGACGGGCGGATCACGAGGTTAGGAGATCAAGACCATCCTGGCTAACACGGTGAAACCCCGTCTCTACTAAAAATACAAAAACTAGCCGGGCGAGGTGGCGGCGCCTGTAGTCCCAGCTCCTGGGGAGGCTGAGGCAGGAGAATGGCGTAAACCCGGGAGGCGGAGCTTGCAGTGAGCTGAGATCCGGCCACTGCATTCCAGTCTGGGCGACAGAGCAAGACTCCGCCTCAAAAAAAAAAAAAAAAAAAAAAAGTGTTACAGCTCTTTTAAAATTTGTCTAGTGATTTTTCTAGTTTTCACAGGGAACTGTTACCCCTAAAAAAGGTAAGTGCCAGCTATGTGCCAGACACTGTGCTAGGTGCAGTGCCAGGGATACAACAGGGAGCAAACAGATAAGGTTCCTGGCTCTCATGAACTGCTTTCAAGCAGAGGGAGACAGATAATAAACAGGATAATTACACAGTGGGATAGTACTATAAAAGGAATAAACAGGCTGCTCTCAGTGTACTGCCTACGGGCTAGCCCAGCTCTACAAGGAACAGTTAAAAAAAAAAAAAAAAAAGGAATAAACAAGGTGATGTGATAAAGAACACCTGGTATGGGACTACTTTTAAATAATATGGCCAGAAAATACCTGTCTGAGGAAGTACCACAACATGACCTGAAACCTGAAGGATGGAAAGATGTACAAGGCCGCTATACAGTACAGGGAGTAACTCGGCACATCAAGGTTGTCCAAACTCTGCACAGGCCAAAAAAGGATTTTTTCCCTGCCCAGCTCCTGGAAGACAACCTCTAAACCCTTAGAATATCCGGCCTGTTAAGACTTCCTGGGTGGGTGCAGTGGCTCATCCCTATAATTCCAGCACTTTGGGAGGCTGAGGTGGGTGGACCACTTGAGGTCAGGAGTTTAAGACCAGCCTGACCAACACGGTGAAACCCCAGCTCCACTAAAAATACAAAAATTAGCCGGGTGTGGTGGTGCATGCCTTAATTCCAGCTACTGGGGAGACCGAGACATGAGAATCGCTTGAACCTGGGAGGCAAAGTTTGCTGTGAGCTCAGATCACACCACTGCACTCTAGCCTGGTGACAGAGTGAGATTCCATCTTAAAAAAAAAAAAAAAAATTAATTAAAAAGAAAAACAGGCCGGGCGCGGTGGCTCAAGCCTGTAATCCCAGCACTTTGGGAGGCCGAGACGGGCGGATCACGAGGTCAGGAGATCGAGACCATCCTGGCTAACACGGTGAAACCCCGTCTCTACTAAAAACTACAAAAAACTAGCCGGGCGAGGTGGCAGGCGTCTGTAGTCCCAGCTACTCGGGAGGCTGAGGCAGGAGAATGGCGTAAACCCGGGAGGCGGAGCTTGCAGTGAGCTGAGATCTGGCCACTGCACTCCAGTCCCAGCGACAGAGCGAGACTCCGCCTCAAAAAAAAAAAAAAAAAAAAGAGAAAAACAATTTCCCTTGTTTACATGAGGCACTGGGTCATGCCAACAAGTTTCTGCTAACAATGTGATCTATGGTGAGGGCCTTGAGTCACACAGTCTCAGCTTGGCCTCTGAAGAAGCCAGAGAACTGAGGTTAGCCACGTGTGACCCGGACACCACGGCTCAGCGAGCTTCCCAGGTTGCCAATATTCCACGTGTGTTGTCATACACTGTTGCTGGAAAAATTAAGCACTGTGTGCACAACTGCACTGGGAGAGGACTATTGACAGCTTGTGCCTGGTGGTGTCTCCTAGACCCTGACCTATGTGTCTTTTTCTGTTGCTAAAGTTAATCCGTATCATTTCAAAGTATTAAACTATAATTTGAGTATAAAACCTTTTCTGAGTTGAGTCTTTCTAGCAAATTACTGAACCTGGGGGTAGTCTTACAGATCCCCAAATATCCGGTACAATGAAACTTACAAAATATTGCTAAGAGAAATTAAAGAACAAAAACAAAAATAGACAAATGGATCTACACCAAGTTTTAAAACTTCTACACACCACAAGAAGCAGTCATCAGAGTGAAAAGGCAACCTACAGAACTGGAGAAAATATCTGCAAATCAGTCTGGGTGTGGTGGCTCAGGTCTACAATCCCAGCACTTTGGGAGGCTAAGGCAGGTGGATTGCTTGAGCCCGGGAGTTCAAGGCCAGTCTGGGCAACATGGTGAAACTCCGTCTCTATAAAAAATACAAAAATTAGCTGTGTGTGGTGGTGTGTGCCTGTAGTCCCAGCTACTCAGGAGGCTGAGGTGGGAGTATCACTTGAGCCTGGGAGGCGGAAGTTGCAGTGAGCCCAGATTGCATCACTTTACTCTAGCCTGGGTGACAGAGTAAAACCCTGTATCAAAAAAAAAAAAAAAAAAAAATTGCAAATCATGTATCTGGTAAGAGATTAATATCGAGAATACATTAAAAAGTCCTACAATAGCATGAACCTGGGAGGCAGAGCTTGCAGTGAGCCAAGATCACGCCACTGCACTCCAGCATGGGTGACAGAGCAAGACTCCTCAGAAAAAAAAAAAAAAAAAAAAAAAAGTCCTACAATTAAACAACTGGAAAAAAACAAATAATCAGATTTTTTTAAATGGGCAAAGGACTTGAATAGATATTTCTTCAAAGAAGATATATAAATAGTCAAGAAGCACATGAAAAGAAGCTCTACATCTGTGTAATATGGGAAAAAAAAAAAGATGTTCAACATCACTAATCATTAGGAAAATGCAAAAAAATACAACTGTTAGGATGGCCACTACCAAAAAACAGAAAGTAACAAGTGGTGGTAAAGTTGTGAAGAAATTGGGACCACTATGCACTGCTGGTGGGAATGTAAAATGGTATAGCCACCATGGAAAACAATATGGAGATTCCTCAAAAAATTAAAAACTATCATATGACCCAGCAATCCCATGTACATATACATACCAATGAGTATTGAGTATACATAAAAAGAATTGAATTACAAACAAGACCTCAAACAGGTATGTGCACAGCCACTTTCACCACAGCATTATTCAGTATAGCCAAGAAGTGGAAGTAACCCAAATGTCTACTCATAGATATGTGGTATATACATAACACTGAATATTATTCAGTCCTTAAAAAGGAAATCTTGTCACATGCCACAATATAGATAAACCTTGAGGACCTTATGCTAAGCAAAATAAGCAAGTCACAAAAAGAGAAATAATGTATGATTCCACTTATATGAACTATCTTGCCAGCTGGGCATGATAGCTCACACCCATAATCTCAGTATTTTGGGAGGCCGAAGTGGGAGGATTACTTGAGCCCAGGAGTTTGAGATCAGTCTGGCCAATATGGTGAGAACTCGTCTCTACAAAAAAATTAAAAAATTAGTGACGCATGATGGTGTGCACCTGTAGTTCCAGTTACTCAGGAGGCTGAGATGGGAAGACCGCTTGAGCCCAGGAGGTGAAGGCTACCATGAGCCAAGATCATGCCACTGTACTCTAGCCTGGGTGACAGAGCGAGATCTTGTCTTTAAAAAAAAAAAAAAAAACTCAAGTAGTCAATGTTATAGAAAAAGAAAGTATACTGCCACGGGCTGAGAGAAATGGAAAATGGGGAGTTGTTCAATGGGTATAAAGTTGTTCAATGAGTATAGTTTCAGTTTTCTTTTTTTTTTTTTTTTTTTTTTTTTTTTTTTTTTTTGAGACGGAGTCTCGCTCTGTCGCCCGGGCTGGAGTGCAGTGGCCGAATCTCAGCTCACTGCAAGCTCCGCCTCCCGGGTTTACGCCATTCTCCTGCCTCAGCCTCCCGAGTAGCTGGGACTACAGGCGCCCGCCACCTCACCCGGCTAGTTTTTTGTATTTTTTAGTAGAGACAGGGTTTCACCATGTTAGCCAGGATGGTCTCGATCTTCTGACCTCGTGATCCGCCCGTCTCGGCCTCCCAAAGCGCTGGGATTACAGGCTTGAGCCACCGCGCCCGGCCAGTTTCAGTTTTTCAAATTCAAAAGCCTCCCCGTGAGAACAGCCTTTGACCCATGACTGATGGAACAGATTGACACACATATGGACAACTGATTCAAAGGCACTTTAGTGGAGAAAATACTTGTTTTAAAACAAACAGTGCTGAAACAACTGAATATCCATATGCAGAAAAATGAACTTTGATCCATACCTTGGACCATGTATACAATCAACTTGAAAAGGATCACAGACCTAATGTAAAACATGAAACTATAAAGCTTCCAGAAGAAAATGTAGGAAAAAACTCCTGAGAACTTGAGGTAGGCCAAAGTTTCTTAAGACGTGACACCAAAAACGCAATCAATGAAATACAAACTGAATTAGCTGGGTGCAGTGGCACACATCTGTAGTCCCAGCTATTTGGAAGAATGAGGCAGAAGAATTCTTTGAGCTCAGGAGTTTGAGGCTGCAGTGAGCTATAATCACACCACCAAACTCAAGCCTGGGTGATAGTGCAAGACCCTCTTTAAAAAAAAAAAAAAAAAATCTGCCCTTCAAAAACCACCGTTAATAAAAAGAAAAGCCACAGTCTGGGAGAAAACATTTGCAAATTATATATATTACAGAGGACTTGTATCCAGACTATGTAAACAATTCTCAAAATCCAGTAAGAAAGCAATTTTTAAATGGGCAAGAGATTTGAACAGACAAGTCACCAAAGAAGGTATCAGGATGACAAGCACATGAAAACATACTCAACATCATTACTCAATAGAGAAATGTAAATTAAAACCAAAATGAGATATAACTATATATATAAGAGCTAAAAAATTTTAAAGACTGATAGTATCAAGTACTGACAGGATGTGGAGGAACTGGAACTCGAACTGCTGGTAGAAATGTAAAATTATACAACCAGTTTGGAGAGTTGTTTGGTAGTACCTTAAAAACGTTAAATATAAGGCTGGGCATAGAGACTCATGCCTGTAATCCCAGCACTTTGGGAAGCCAAGGCGGGAGGATCACTTGAGGCCTGGAGTTCAAGACCAGCCTATGAAACATGGAGAGACTCCATCTTCTATAAAAAATATAAATAAAAACTGGCCAGGTGTGGTGGCTCACGCCTCTAATTCCAGCACTTTGGAAGGCCGAGACAGGCAGATCACTTGAGATCAGGAGTTCAAGACCAGCCTGGCCAACATGGAGAAACCCGGCCTCTACTAAAAATACAAAAATTAGCTGGGCGTGGTGGCAGGCACCTGTAATCCCAGCTACTGAGGAGGCTGGAACAGGAGAATCACCAGGAAGCGGAGGTTGCAGAGAGCCAAGACTGCGCCACTGCACTCCAGCTTGGGCGACAAGAGCGAAACTCCGTCTCAAAAATAGGTAAGACAGAAAGATAGATAGATAGACAGAAAAAAAAAAAGTTAAATACACACCTACCATATTGGATCATATTTTACTCCTAGGTATTTGCCCAAGATAAATTAAAGCATTTGCCCATACAAAGACCTGTACATAAGTATCCATAGCAGCCACTATCTGTAATGCTTCAGAACTGAAAATCCAAATATCTACCAACAAATAAATAGATCAAAAACCGTGGTATACAACTCAGCAATAAAAAGGAACCACATAACATTGACAGATTTCAAAATAATTATGCTGAAAGAAAGAAGCCAGACAAGAATCTGTAAGTTTTTTGTTTTGTTTTGTTTTGTTTTCAGACACTCACTCTGTTGCTTAGGTTGGAGTGCAATGGCATGATCTCAGCTCGCTGCAACTTCTGCCTCCTGGGTTCAAGCAATCCTGTCTCAGCCTCCTGAGGAGCTGAGATTACAGGTGCACGCCACCACCCCTGGCTAATTTTTGTAGTTTTAGTAGTGAAGGGGTTTCATGTTGGCCAGGCTGGTCTTGAACTCGTGGCTTCACGTGATTGCCCACCTCGACCTCCCAAAGTGCTGGGATTACAGGCGTGAGCCACCGTGCCAGGCCTGTATGATACTATTTATATAAAATTACAGTAAATGGCTGGGCACAGTGACAAAACATGGTTGCCTGGGGATGGGGAGGAATCAGAGGAGAAAGAGAGATTACAACAAAGCATGAAGAAACTTCTGGAGGTAATGGACATGTTCATTATCTTAACTGTGGTGGTGGTTTCAAGATTATACATATGGGGGGGAGGGATAGCATTAAGAGATATACCTAATGTAAATGAGGAGTTAATGGGTGCAGCACACCAACATGGCACATGTATACATATGTAACAAACCTGCACATTGTGCACATGCACCCTAGAACTTAAAGTATAATAAAAAAGAAAAAGAGTATACATACATATCAAAACTTATCACACTGTATACTTTAAACATGTACATTTTACATCAATTATACCACAATAAAGCTGTTTTCAAAAATGTATCTTTCTTGGGCTGGGGGTGGTGGCTCATGCCTGTAATCCCAGCACTTTGGGAGGTTGAGGCGGACGGATCATCTGAGGTCAGGAGTTTGAGATCAGCCTGGCCAACATGGTAAAACCCCATCTCTCCAAAAAAAAAAAACAAACAAACAAAAAAATTAGCCAGGTGTGGTGGCACGCACCTGAATCCCAGCTACTCAGGAGGCTGAGGCAGGAGAATAGCTTGAACCCAGGAGGCAGAGGTTGCAGGGGGCCAAGATTGTGCTACTGCACTCCAGCCTGGGCAACAAGAGTGAAACTCTATTGCAAAAAAAAAGAAAAAAAAAATACATCTTTCTCAAAGGAGTGCGTAGGTGCTTTGAAAAGTGTCAAATGAGAGGAAAGTGGTACTAGAATACCGAGGGATTTCCAAAAGGAAAAATCTTGGTAGCTAAATATGAGAATGATGACTTAAGCATGGTATTATCTATAAAGCTATTTTAAAGAAAGGCCAGGCACAGTGGCTCAAGCCTGTAATCCCAGCACTCTGGGAGGCTGAGGCGGGCAGACCACGAGGTCAGAAGATCGAGACCATCCTGGCTAACACGGTGAAACTCCATCTTTACTAAAAATACAAAAAATGAGCCGGGCATGGTGGCAGGCACCTAAGTAGTCCCAGCTACTCGGGAGGCTGAGCCAGGAGAATGGTGTGAACCCACGAGGCGCAGCATGCAGTGAGTCGAGATCGTGCCACTGTACTCCAGCCTGGGCGACAGAGGGACACTCCATCTCAAAAAATAAAAATAAAAACCTTTTTATCATGGAAAAAATTCAAACAAACATTGTTAGAAATGTACAATAAAGCCCATGTGCAATTTATTCAACTTCAATAATTATGAACTCATGCTAATCTTGTTTCATCTACTCTCCCCCTCACCTCACTTTGCCACTCCAGTATTATTTTGAGGCAAATCTTAGATATATCATTTCCTTCATAAATATTTTAGTATGTATTTCTAAAAGATGGGAACTTGAAGCCTTTTGCATTTGTGGCTTGATAGCTCATTTCTTCCAAAATATTCTTATTTTTATTTATATTATTTATTTTATTTATTTATTTTTGAGACGGAGTCTGGCTCTGTTGTCCAGGCTGGAGTGCAGTGGCATGATCACTGCTCGCTGCAACCCCCACTTCCCAGGCTCAAGTCATCCTCCCACCTCAGCCTCCCAAGTACCTGGGACTATAGGCACATGCCACCATGCCCAGCTAATTATTATTATTATTATTATTATTATTTACTTTTTTTTTCGTAGAGATGGGGTTTCACCATGTTGCCCAGGCTGGTCCCAAACTCCTGAGCTCAAGTGATCCATCCGCCTCAGCCTTCCAAAGTGATAGGATTACAAGTATGAGCCACCATGCCATAAAATATTTTTAAATGGAATCTTAGATCCACAGCAAAATTGAGCAGAAAGTAGAGAGTTCCCACATACCCTCTCCAACAGGCATAGCCTCTCTCTGTCAACATCCTGCACCACTGTGGTAAACTGTTACAACAGATGAACCTACATTGACAGTCCACAGTTTACCTTAGGGTTCACTTTTGGTGTTATACAGTCTATGGGTTTGTATAAACAGACAATGACAGGTTTCCATGATTACAGTATCATACAGAATAGTTTCACTGCCCTAAAAAATCTGTATGCTTCAGGAGGCCAAGAAGGGAGAATCGCTTGAGCCCAAGAGTTCAAGACCGGCCTCGGCAACATAGCGAGACCCCAGCTCTACCAAAAAAAGGAAAACTAACAACAAAAAATATTAGCCAGGCATGGTGGCACACACCTGTACTCCCAGCTATTCACAAGGCTGAGATGGAAGAATCACTTGAGCCCAGGACTTAGAGACTGCAGTGAGCTATGATCACACCACTATACTCTAGCCTGGGTGATAGAAGGAGACCCTGTCTCAAAAAAAATAATAATGATAAAATATATTTGATTCTATGTTGGACATATAAATATACCTCATTCTTAAATATGGCAATTTTCATAAGAAATGTTAATATTTATTGAACAAGTATGTGCTAGGTAGTGTACTAATTCAGGTTATCTCATTTAATTTAAATAAAACTCTAAGTTAATTGCTATAAACTTCATTTAACAGAAAAAGAAACTGAAGTTTAGTGAGGCCAGATAATTTGCCAAATATCATAGTGCTAAGAAGTTCTAGAACGGAGATTCAAAGTCCAACTGTGTAGTCAAGAGACCCTACTGTTAACCACTACCTTTACACTACTAACTGGGTAAACCATAAGCAATTAATGATAAAGATTGAGATTACTGCCACATTCTCACTGTTATAAATAAAACTTCAATAAAAATTCTTGGCACTCCTCTGGTAATATTTTTATAGGATAAACCTCTAGAAGTAAAATGCTAGATCAGATTAGATTAGGTTAGATTTAATTGCTAAATTATTTCCAAAAGGCATGTATATCTGTAGATTCAATTAATAGCTTGCCTCCAAATAAATACTAACTTAACTCCAAAGAACACAGCATACAAGAAAGGCTATTTCCCTACAACCTCAGTAGCAGTGTATCAATTTTAACTCACTGATAGGTAAGAAGTGAAGTTTTAATTTTTATCTCTATTAGTAAGGCTGATCAACTAGGCTTTTCATATATTTATTGTCATTTCTATTTCTTACTCCATAAATATTGCTTGTAACCTTTGCTACTGAGTTAGTTGTTCATGTTCCTTTTTAATTTCATAAGAATTCTATGTATATTGGGATATATCTGTCATGTATTTCAAGCCTTTGTCCTAGTTTGTTTTGGACTTTGTTCACGGCAGTTTTTGCCACACGTTTTTTTCTTTTTTTGAGGCAGGGTCTCACTCTGTTGCCCAGGTTGAAGTGCAGTGGCATGATTACAGCTCACTGCAGCCTCAACCTCCTACTCTCAAACAATTCTCCTGCCTCAGCTTCCCAAGTAGCTGGAACCACAGAAGCACACTACCACACCCCACTAATTTTCACAGTTTTTTTTGTAGAGACAAGATCGTGCTATGTTACCCAGTCTAGTCTCAAACTCCTGCTCTGAAGGGATCCTCCTGCCTCAGCCTCCCAAAGTACTAGGAATACAGACATGAGCCACCACACCTAGCTCTATAATTAAGTTTATAATTGTGTGTAGTTGAATATGAACTTAGGTAATTTTATAAAGAAAACAGTAACTTATTAGGCCGGGCGCGGTGGCTCAAGCCTGTAATCCCAGCACTTTGGGAGGCCGAGACGGGCGGATCACAAGGTCAGGAGATCGAGACCATCCTGGCTAACACGGTGAAACCCCGTCTCTACTAAAAAGTACAAAAAACTAGCCGGGCGAGGTGGCGGGCGCCTGTAATCCCAGCTACTCGGGAGGCTGAGGCGGGAGAATGGCGTGAACCCGGGAGGCGGAGCTTGCAGTGAGCTGAGATCTGGCCACTGCACTCCAGCCTGGGTGACAGAGCGAGACTCCGTCTCAAAAAAAAGAAAAAAAAAAAAAAAAAAAAAGAAAACAGTAACTTATTTTAACAACACCCCAAATCCTAATGTTTTTCAATATATACACACATATACATAGTTATAAGTGTTTACAAATATTATATTCTACCCTTTTCCCTTAATATTTCATGCACACATGTAAGCAGTTAACATGCCTACGTGGTTATAATGTATTCAATTATGTTAATATATTTATAGTGTGAATATTTACTTAAAATACATGTTTTCAATAATTAATATTTGTAAGAAAATGTATTGGCAGTCACGGTGGCTCATGCCTGTAATCCCAACACTTTGAGAGGCCTAGGTGGGCAGATCACTTGAGGTCAGGAGTTCAAGACCAACCTGACCAACATGGTGAAACCCCATCTCTATCTAAAATGCTAAAATTACCCAGGTGTGGTGGCACACCCCTCTAATTCCAACTACTCAGGAGGCTAAGGCAGGAGAATCGCTTGAACCTAGGAGGCGGAGGCTGCAGTGAGCCGAGATCGTGCAACTGAACACCAGCCTGAGCAACAGAGGGAGGCTCCATTTCAAAAAAAAAAAAAAAAAGGAAAGAAAATGTATTAATCCTTTAAGACTTAATGGGCAAAAAAAAAAAAAAAGACTTAATGGATATTGTTTTTTTTTTTTTTTTTTTTTTTTGAGACGGAGGCTTGCTCTGCCGCCCAGGCTGGAGTGCAGTGGCCGGATCTCAGCTCACTGCAAGCTCCGCCTCCCGGGTTTACGCCATTCTCCTGGCTCAGCCTCCCGAGTAGCTGGGACTACAGGCGCCCGCCTCGTCGCCCGGCTAGTTTTTTGTATTTTTTAGTAGAGACGGGGTTTCACCGTATTAGCCAGGATGGTCTCGATCTCCTGACCTCGTGATCCGCCCGTCTCGGCCTCCCAAAGTGCTGGGATTACAGGCTTGAGCCACCGTGCCCGGCCTTAATGGATATTGTTTGAATTTCTACAATGAGAAATGTGGGGCTCTAAGCCTGCTCTGTAGGACAGAACTAGAAGAGTGGCTTAACCAAAGAACTGGCAAGTTAAGTGGAAAACTTGAAAACATTTATTAATCATCGGGAACATGTTTCCAACAACACACATAATTCCATTCAGCATCTGACCAAGCTTTGTGATTCCCTGGAGTCAGAGGTTTAACCATTCCTCTAATGCCAAGAAAGGCTGTCATTTCCACAAACAGTTGACATAACCGGTTAGAAATAATACTGAACATTTATGGGGCTGTTATGTTAGGCTTAAGCCTAAAGTTTCTTAATATGTATTAAGATTTGTGCCTAAGAGATTTTACTCATGCAAAAGCTAGCATGTTTCTCTGGAGGTCATTGAGATTTTAAGTTCTTTTTTGCCTTACTCCACTTTAACACAACTGAGAAAACAAATTCATAACTATAAACGATACAATAACACTGTCAAAGGCTAACTAGAGCTGCAGATTCTATTTAAATTTAGATCACCCCTTTCATTTATTTTTTTATCTCCTCAAGGTCCTTTAAATAGCTTCTAGGTTTGTTTTTTGCTTATTTTTATGTATTTATTTGAGACAGGGTCTCACTTTGTCACCTAGGCTGGAGTGCAATGGTGTGATCTCGGCTAAATGCAGCTTTGACCTCCCCAGGTGAACCCTGAAAGCAATCCTCGTGCCTCAGTCTCCCAAGTAGCTAGGATACAAGGGCACACCACCATGCCTGGCTAATTTTTGTATTTTTAATAGAGACGGGTTTCACCATGATGGCCAGGCTGGTCTGGAACTCCTGGCCTCAAGTAATCCACCCACCTTAGCCTCCCAAAGTGCTGGGATTATAGGTGTGAGCCACTAAGCCCAGTGAACATTTATTTTTTTTCAAATGGAGACTAAGAAACATAACTGAAGCTTTTATTGATGACAAGGGCACAATATAAACTGCAATTACCAATAAGAATATAAGAATGCTCTCAAAGATCTCATGCTAACCAGGGTTTCACCATGTTGGCCAGGCTGGTCTCAAACTCCTGACTTCAAGTGATCTGCCCGCCTCGGCCTCTCAAAGTGCTGGGATTACATGTGTGAGCCACCATGCCCGGCCTTTTTTGGTTTCTTTTGTATCAGCTGTTCTAACTCCATGACATTAGTCAGTCATCACAGAAAACTTTGAATGCTTGATCCCTTTCCACAGATATTCCACAGGTAGTATACTATTCTTTTGTGACCTTTCTTCACATTAAAAAATATAAAAAATATTTTAGGTTGGGCACGGTGACTCACCCCTGTAATCCCAGCACTTTGGGAAGCCAAGACAGGTGGACCACTTGAGCTCAGAAGTTCGGGACCAGACTGCGCAACATGGTGAAACCTTGTTTCTGCCAAAAATACAAAAAAGTAGCCGGGTGCAGTGGCATGAGCCTGTGGTCCCAACTACCTGGGAGGCTGAGGTGATAGGATCACTTAAGCCTGGGAGGTTGAGGTTGTGGCGAATTGAGATAGCATCACCGCACTCCAGCTTGGGTGACAGAGTGAGATTACTTTTTTCAAAACAGCTTTTTAAATTATTAAAACATTTAATATTATATTTAGTATTATAGAACATTTAGTATTACAGAACATTTAGTATTACATTTAGTATTATAGAACATTTAGAAAATGAAAGGGGGAGGCCGGGCGCGGTGGCTCAAGCCTGTAATCCCAGCACTTTGGGAGGCCGAGACGGGCGGATCACGAGGTCAGGAGATCGAGACCATCCTGGCTAACACAGTGAAACCCCGTCTCTACTAAAAAAAAATACAAAAACTAGCCGGGCGAGGTGGCGGGCGCCTGTAGTCCCAGCTACTCGGGAGGCTGAGGCGGGAGAATGGCACAAACCCGGGAGGCGGAGCTTGCAGTGAGCTGAGATCGGGCCACTGCACTCCAGTCCGGGCGACAGAGCGAGACTCCGCCTCAAAAAAAAAAAAAAAAAAAGAAAATGAAAGGGGGAAATCACCAAGATCACCCATGTTTTTCTTCTCTTATTTTTCCAAGATAGGTAATACGGCCGTGAACCTGGCCTGCAATATACTCTTGATGCATAACCACTTTGGAAGAATCCTAGCAATCTCTAAAATAGTTCTAAGACCCAAATATCCAATCACAGCAACTATCTTTGAGAAACTCACACAAGGGCACACAGACTAATGAATTAGTATGTCACAGCAGTACTGTCAGTTATTGTGAAAAACTGGAACCTACCAAATGTCTGTAAACAGAACAATTTTTTTTTTTTTTGAGACGGAGTCTCGCTCTGTCGCCCAGGCTGGAGTGCAGTGGCCGGATCTCGGCTCACTGCAAGCTCCGCCTCCCGGGTTCCCGCCATTCTCCTGCCTCAGCCTCCCGAGTAGCTGGGACTACAGGGGCCGCCACCTCGCCCGGCTAGTTTTTTTGTATTTTTTTTAGTAGAGACGAGGTTTCACCGGGTTAGCCAGGATGGTCTCGATCTCCTGACCTCGTGATGGGCCTGTCTCGGCCTCCCAAAGTGCTGGGATTACAGGCTTGAGCCACCGCGCCCCGCCAAACAGAACAATTTTTATATATTCACAAGAGAAAACGAATGCTAGAGCTACATGCATCTACGTATACATGAATGTCTAAAATTCTACAAAGGAATGTATCTTTTGCAACATATACTAACATATATGTGGAAATTCTCTTCAACTTTCAGACACAAACTACATAAAGTTTTTTGTGTTTTGTTTTTTGAGATGGAGTCTCACTCTGTCGCCAGGCTGGAGTGCAGTGGCATGCTCTCTGCTCACTGCAACCTCTGCCTCCTGGGTTCAAGTGATCCTCCTGCCTCAGCATCCTGAGCAGCTGGAACTACAGGTATGCGTGCACTACCACACCCAGCTAATTTTTGTATTTTTTAGTAGAGACGAGGTTTCACCATGTTGACCAGGATGGTCTCAGTCTCTTGACCCTGTGATCCGCCCTCCTCGGCCTCCCAAAGTGCTGGGATTACTTTGGGAGTAAGCCACCGCACCCTGCTGCTTTTTTTTTTTTTTTTTTTTTTTTTTTGGTCTCACTCTGTCACCCAGGCTAGAGTGTAGAATGCAATGGTGAGATCTTGGCTCACTACAACTTCCACCTCCCGAGTTCAAGCAATTCTCTGCCTCAGCCTCTGGAGTAGCTGGGATTACAGGCGCCCACCATCACACCCGGCTAAATTTTGTATTTTTTTTTAGTAGAGACAGGGTTTCACCATGTTGGCCAGGCTGGTCTTGAACTCCTGACCTCATGATCCACCAGCCTCGGCCTCCCAAAGTGCTGGGATTACAGGTGTGAGCCACTACGCCCAGCCTAAAGTTTTAAAACATGCCAAGTGTATTACATAATATGATACGATTTATGTACATAAATATTACAGTAAGCCTAATACCCAATTTTATTATAGTAAATATGATAAATACCCAATTCAGGACAGTAACTATCCTGAGAAAAGAGGAAAAGGAATGGGGGAGGGGCACTTCAATTTTATCTGCAATTTTTTTGTCATATAACTAGTCTCTTTTCAAATTAAATGCAAAATCTTGCTTTGTTTAGTTAGGATTTCATTTAGCGTAGGATCAATAAGCAATAGAAGCAAAAAAAGCTTATCAAAAAACGAGCAAATAAGATGTTAAAGTTTAATAAAGTTGGGTGAAAGGTACATGGGTGTCTGTTACATTAAGTGCCATACTTTCTGTATGTCCTTGAAACATTTCACAACAAAAACTTGAGAAATAATATTTGGGCTAAAAAAACAAACACAACTTCAGTTCTCTGACTATTCTGTCATCAAACTTCAAATCCCTTTACTATGAATGAAATTATGCACAGCAGCCCACAAAAAGAAAACTATTTTCTAGGCTATAGCAGCTCGTCACAGTATGTGCTTAGAGTTGAAGAAATGAAGCTAAAGGCAACATTTAACCTTTGGACCAAGAAATGCTTTAGAGGTTATATTCTATTTGAACTCTAACAATATAGAACTGTAATAGTACTCGAAGTTAACCAAGAAAGTCAACTAAGTGAATAAGACTTGGTTAGTCAGATCCAAAATTGTTTCAATTTGATTACACACTTCTGGTAGATAACTGATGTGATCCTATTGCTCAGGACTGTCCCAATTTTAAAACTGAAAGTCCTGTGTTCCAGAACCTCTAGTTTTAGACAAACTGGGACAACTGGCCATCCTAGCTTCTAGGCACATCAAAACTTTCCAGCTGGGAAAGAATTTTCAAATTAGCTAGTAAATTATCTAATTTTACTGATGAGAAGAGTGAAGAATCCTAAACCTTCAGAGTGTAAAAGGAAGTTCCAGGCCATCCAGTGCTCTAGTTCAATTGCTGAATTCACAGACTAGTCCTCTACAGATTTTGCTAGAGTGGCCTTTCAGCCTTTTGTGACTGTTTGTAGTGAAAAGTACACACAAGCCTACAAGGCAGCCCAGATGTACAATAACTGTGGGAAAATTAAAAAAAATAAAAAATACAGAGCCTCTCTATGTTGCCCATGCTGGACTCAAACGCCTAGACTCAAGCAATCCTTGTACCTCAGCCTCCTGAGTAGCTGGGACTACAGGCATCCACCACCAAGCCAGGCTATGAGAAAGTTCTTTTTATTGATCCAGACCTTATTGCCTGGTAACTTCCACCACTGTTCCTAGCTCTGCTCTCTGGTCCTAACAAAGGAAAATCTGACCCCACACCTAGTGCAACTGGATAGGTTATAGTTGGCCTTGTGGTTTCCTCTATTCTGGTTCCGCCTCTAAAAATCCTACAGATACTGTAGGACTACAGAATATCCATGCAGTCTGCGCTCCTTTTCTTTCTTTCCTTTTCTTTCTTTTTCTTTCTCTATTTATTTATTTTGTATTTATTTATTTTTTTTGAGACAGAGTTTCGCTCTTGTCGCCCAGGCTGGAGTGCAATGGCGCAATCTCAGCTCACTGCAACCTCCATCTCCTGGGTTCCAGCAGTTCTCCTGGCTCAGCCTCCCAAATAGCTGGGATTACAGGCACCCACCATCAAGCCCAGCTAATTTTTGTATTGTCAGTAGAGACGGGGTTTCTCCATGGTGACCAAGCTGGTCTTGAACTCCTGACCTTGGGTGATCTCCCCGCCTCGGCCTCCCAAAGTGCTGGGATTATAGGCATGAGCCACCGCGCCCTGGCCTCTACTCTCACTTTATAATGATTAGCTAGTAGAGTTGTAGTCAGATTTGACATCTGTGTATGTAGCTGGTGAGGAGTCTCTTTGTCCCACAGCACAGATTACATTCCTTTCCTGAATCCCTCTTTGAACTCTGAGAATTTCTACACTTATCCTTACATTGTACAATCATAATGAATATTTACTGAGCACTAACAGGAACTGTTAGGTACTGAATACAGTAAATAAAATAAACTCAGCCATAGGAGAAGAAGAGCAAGATAGGTAAAATAATAAACAACGTGAACTCTGAGGTGCTGCACACCTTGGGAAGCTGGAGAAGGCTTCACCTGAGGTGGTGATATGTGAGTTAGGTAGGAACTGTATCAACACCTGTGCGTTAAACAGCCCTGTGTCCCCCAACAATCAGCTGAAGTTCAACAAATAGATTGTAAATTTGGTAAAGTAGAGAAAGCCTGCTCAGCCCCCTCAGCATTTCTTAGAGGTAAGGGAAGATGATAAGTGAATCCAGTCTGGCAAAGGCAGTTGCAGAGACTGACACTGTACCTGGCTACGTACAGTATTGCTCAGGTGGTTGTCCTCGGACATCTGTGCATTCTGGAAGTAGGACAACGGTGCAGGTAACTCTGTCATTGGAGCAACTGTATAGAAATACTGTTTCACAGAAAACAAAGCCTCTTGAGGTTCTGAAAAGGGAAAGAAAAACAGAACTTTGTACACTACAATTATACTGTTTTAAAAAATAGTTTCATAGATTACACTAAGCAGAAACAAACCTTTCTTTCATGTGTTCTCCTCCAGGCCAAGCTGTCTAAGGACTTCAAAGACTGTTGTCACTTGCAGGCTCCCGGATTAGGTCTGAAATACGATTTCACCAGGTCATCCATTATTAGTTAAATCCTAGTAAATTCATTTAAACCAATCAAATACTTATAAGACCAATTTGTAAACCAGGAATGTATTAATTTATCACCACCTTCAACTGACAAATTTACTATGAGCTCAAGGTAGACCGCTTTAGCAATAAGTAGAACCACCTGAGACACCAAACATTTTTTTTTTTTTTTTTTTTTTTTTTGAGACGGAGTCTCGCTCTGTCGCCCAGGCTGGAGGGCAGTGGCCGGATCTCAGCTCACTGCAAGCTCCGCCTCCCGGGTTTACGCCATTCTCCTGCCTCAGCCTCCCGGGTAGCTGGGACTACAGGCGCCAACCACCTCGCCCGGCTAGTTTTTTGTATTTTTTTTAGTAGAGACGGGGCGGGGGTGTTTCACCATGTTAGCCAGGATGGTCTCGATCTCCTGACCTCGTGATCTGCCCGTCTCGGCCTCCCAAAGTGCTGGGATTACAGGCTTGAGCCACCACGCCCGGCCGACACCAAACATTTTCAACCACAAAGATACTTAATGACTTCCAATTTCTAGCCAAGGAAGCTGAGTAATCTTAAAGAATGTTCTCCCCAACATTCCTTTTTCTGTGCAGACCAATTCAACCTAATCTTTATATTTTCATAAAATCATTTGTCTAGCACTTTTAATTTTGTAAAATTCTATAATCTCATCTTATCCTTATCACAATGCCCAAGGCAGGATGAACAAATAACATGCTTATTTTACAAAAGGAGAAGGGAATCCAGAGAAGTTCAGTGACTTGCTTAAGATGACACAACTGGGTAGAGCTGGCAAGAATCGCAGACTTGGCCAGGTGCAGTGGCTCATGCCTGTAATCCCACCATTGTGGGAGGCCAAGGCAGGTGGATCATGAGGTCAGGAGTTCGAGACCAGCCTGACCAACATGGTGAAACCCCACCTCTACTAAAAATACAAATATTAGCCGGGCGTGGTGGCATGCACCTGTAATCCCAGCTACTCAGGAGGTTGAGGCAGGAGAATCACTTGAACCCAGGAGGTGGAGGTTGCAGTGAGCTGAGATGGCACCATCACACTCCAGCCTGGGCGACAGAGTGAGACTCCATTTCAAAAAAAAAAAGAATGGCAGACTCCTGACTCCCAGTCTCAGGCCTCTCCTTTGATGTTGGGACAGCCTTATTTACAGGAATGACTGTGTCTCTCAGAGTTCACCCACCCTCCTGGGGGGCCACATTTCCATTTGCCTGTCTACCTTAATTTCCATCAACCAATTCTTCATGATTTCAACTTCTCCTTTTCACAGGTCTTCAGAAATACAGGAAAAATCCATGTACATACCTAACGCTAATTAATACATTACCATATACATATTTACATTAAAAAAATTTTTCTCAATGTCCTATTTCATTTTCACTTTTAACATCAGGATATACTTTCTTCTAAATATTCCATTTTTTTTCTTCTAATGATTTTTCATAAAAAATGCATATAGTACCTTTTCCTCTAGCAAAGGTATCAAGTTCAAAATAACTCTTAACTACTTATATTTATATCATTCAAATCATTACACATTTTTAACCAAGGTGACGTTCTACTTTATCATACATGCTTTTATATACCATGTCCATCTTTCTCTTCCCTTCACCTTCAGCCCATTGTCAGCTAGCATGACATCAGTGAAATGCAAATTCATATTAACTGAAAACATGGCGCAAATTTGCTTAAAAAATAAAGTGGTTAAGGCCAGGAGTTGCAGATCAGTCTCCAGCCTGGGCAACACAGCAAGACACTATCTCTAAAAAACACGAATTAGCTGGGTGCAGGCGGGATGCATATGTAGTCGTTCCAACTGCTCAGGAGGCTGAGGGGGGAGGATTGCTTGAGTCCAGGAATTAGAGGCTGCAATGAGCCAAGATCTCGTCACTGTACTCAGCCTGGGCAACAGAGTAAGACTCTGTTTCAAACAAAACAAAACAAAAAAAGATTTTTCAAAATGAGATTTTTGTGGGAATTTAACCTATAGAGTTATTGATACCTTTGTTGTTGTCTTTATTTTGAGACACAGTCTTGCTCTGTCACCCAGGCTGGTGTGTAGTGGCACGATCTCGCTCACTGGAACTGCTACCTCCTGGGTTCAAGCAATTCTCGTGTCTCAGCTCCCCGAATAGCTGGGATTTCAGGTGTGCACTACCATGTTCAGCTAATTTTTGTATCTTTAGTAGAGACTGGGTTTCACCATGTTGGCCAGGCTGGTCTCAAACTCCTGACCACAAGTGATCCACCCACATCAGCCTCCCAAAGTGCCAGGATTACAGGTGTGAGCCACCACGACCAGCCCTGTTCCTGTCTTTTAATAAGGACAAAATTAAGATTTCACAATACAGACAGTCCCTAATGACAGTTCAATGTAAAACTGTTCAGCTTTAGTATGACGCAAAAACAGTATATATTCAGTAGAAACTGCACTTTTTGAGCATCCATACAAGTTCACTTCAGTGAAGTAAGTAGTCAATAAATTGCATGAGGCCGGGTTCGGTGGTTCATGCCTGTAAACCCAGCACTGTGGGAAGCTGAGACGGATGGATTACTTGAGGCCAGGAGTTCGTGACTAGCCTGGCCAACATGGTGAAACCCTGTTTCTACTAAAAACACACACACAAAAAAAATGGCTGGGTGTGGGTGGTGGGTGCCTGTGGTTCCAGCTACTCAGGAGGCTGAGGTGGAAGGATCACTGGAGCCAAGAAAGTTGAGGCTGCAGTGAGCAGTGACTGCATCACTACACTCCAGCCTGAGTGACAGAGTGAGACCCTGTCTCAAAAAAACAAATAATAAAATAATAAAAGTACACTCCATTATGGAAAAACCCATAGAAATCTCATATAATCCCTCAGAAACAAAGCAAGTAAACAAGACAATCTTAGCCAAATGAAACAAGGCAAAGAAAGGGTAATGCAAGCAAAAACAAAAGGTAAGTAGGTTGGATGCAGTGGCTCACGCCTATAATCCCAGCACTATGGGAGGCCGAGGCAGACAGATCACTTGAGGCCAGGAGTTCAAGACCAGCCTGGCCAACATGGTGAAACCCTGTCTCTACTAAAAACACAAAAATTAGCTGGGTGTGGTGGCTCGTGCCTGTAATCCCAGCTACTAAGGAGGCTGAGGCAGGAGAATCGCTTGAACCTGGGAGGCGTAGGTTGCAGTGAACCAAGATTGTGCCACTGTACCCCAGCCTGGGTGACAGAGCAAGACTCTGTCTCAAAAAATAAAATAAATAAATGGTATATAACTAAACTATATTACACTTACAGGTTAAATATGAGAAGTGATTACCGTGCACTAAACAAGATTAGTACAATCTTATACAATAAATTTAGTAGAAATACTATTAAATAATAAGACTGATTATTCACTAAACAAGAAAGACACTGTCTACTCATATGTAAAACTTAAGAGACAAACACTATTAAACTAAGGCTTAATAAACTAACGTTTTTTTATTTTTATTTTTTTTTTTTATTTTTTTTTTTGAGACGGAGTCTTGCTCTGCCGCCCAGGCTGGAGTGCAGTGGCCGGCTCTCAGCTCACTGCAAGCTCCGCCTCCCGGGTTCACGCCATTCTCCTGTCTCAGCCTCCCGAGTAGCTGGGACTACAGGCGCCCGCCTCGTCGCCCGG
Organism: Rhinopithecus roxellana; assembly: GCF_007565055.1. Lineage (NCBI taxonomy): Eukaryota > Metazoa > Chordata > Mammalia > Primates > Cercopithecidae > Rhinopithecus > Rhinopithecus roxellana. The sequence continues at coordinate 131,234,481 of NC_044553.1, read as the reverse complement.
CTAGTTTTTCGTATTTTTTTAGTAGAGACGGGGTTTCACCGTATTAGCCAGGATGGTCTCGATCTCCTGACCTCGTGATCCGCCCGTCTCGGCCTCCCAAAGTGCTGGGATTACAGGCTTGAGCCACCGCGCCCGGCCTAAACTAATGTATTATATTCACTTTATCCTTTCACAGAGGAAAACAATGTGGCACACAGAAGTTAACTTGCTTAAGGTCACATCTGGCAAGCAAGGAGTTGGAATTCACAGAGTACACTATATAGCCGCTTAATAAAACTCCACACCTGCCCCGTAGGAGTTTACGGCAATGAGGATTACGGTATTTTGAAGCGATTTTGATTACTAGTAAAACTATTACTTAGAAGTAAATGAGATCTTAAACTTCAAAAACTGCTCTAAGTATAAATTAAAAACTGAAGCACCAAAAGCATTTTCAATAATTTCAATATCCTAGTATTTATGTTTTTTTAAAAAAAAGGATAAGCTGGCCAAGCGCAGTGGCTCACACCTGCAATCCCAGCACTTTGGGAGGCTGAGGCGGGCAGATCACAAGGTCAGGAGTTCCAGACCAGTCTGGCCAATATGGTGAAACTCCGTCTCTACTAAAAAATACAAAAATTAGCCAGGCGTGGTGACGTGCACCTGTAGTCCCAGCTACTCAGGAGGCTGAGGCAGGAGAATCGCTTGAACCCAGGAGGCGGAGGTTGTAATGAGCCAAGATTACGCCACTGCATTCCTGCCTGGGCGACGGAGTGAGACTCCATCTCAAAAAAAAAAAAAGGATAAGCTATAACGCAATTTTTTTCTTTTTTTTTCTGTAAGAGATAAGGTCTCACTCGGTCACCCAGGTTGAAGTACAGTGGCAATCATAGCTCACTGCAGCCTTCAATCCTGGCCTCAGTCGATCCTCCCACCTCAGCCTCCCAAGCATGTGGGACTACATGGTTGGCTAGTTTTTTATTTAGAGAAAGGGTCTTGCTGTATTGCCCAGGCTGGTCTTGAACTCCTGGCCTCAAGCAACCCTACCACCTCAGTCTCCCAAGTAGTTAGGATTATAGACCCGAGCCCCTGCAGCCACTGGTCATTCTGAAAGAAGTAGTTTCCATTTTTACCCTATGCTAATAGGATCTGTTCAGTTATTACAAGAAACCATACAAGCTGGTACAAACTGGTCATACTGCAGCTTTCTCAGACAAATCCTGTAAAAATCATCAATAATAAAGTAGTCACTTTAGCATTTTCCAATACTATCTTCAACGTTCTTTTCGCATCTATTCTTCCATTTGAGTCTTAAAGAAACCTCATGAGGGGCCGGGTGCGGTGGCTCACACCTGTAATCCCAGCACTCTGGGAGGCCGAGGCAGGTGGATCACAAGGTCAGGAGTTAGAGACTATCCTGGCTAACACGGTGAAACCCCATCTCTACTAAAAATACAAAAAAATTAGCCGGGCATGGTGGTGGGCGCCGGTAGTGCCAGCTACTTGGGAGGCTGAGGCAGGAGAATGGCATGAACCCGGGAGGTTGAGCTTGCTGTAAGCCAAGATCACGCCACTGCACTCCAGCCCGGGCAACAGAGCAAGACTCCGTCTCAAAAAAAAAAAAAAAAAGGGCCGGGCGCGGTGGCTCAAGCCTGTAATCCCAGCACTTTGGGAGGCCGAGACGGGCGGATCACGAGGTCAGGAGATCGAGACCATCCTGGCTAACATGGTGAAACCCCGTCTCTACTAAAAATACAAAAAACTAGCCGGGCGACATGGCGGGCGCCTGTAGTCCCAGCTACTTGGGAGGCTGAGGCAGGAGAATGGCCTGAACCCGGGAGGCGGAGCTTGCAGTGAGCTGAGATCCGGCCACTGCACTCCAGCCTGGGCGGCAGAGCGAGACTCCGTCTCAAAAAAAAAAAAAAAAAGAAACCTCATGAGGAAAGGAATCTGAACTGACATGTAAAAAAAACTCAGAAAAGGTAAAAGATTTTGCCTGCACAGGGTTACAGAGCGAGTGTATACCAATGCCGGTTCCAGAACCCAAGTCTTCTGATGCCCAGTCCAGGTCTTTCCCAGTTCACCCAGAGAAACCTTGTGCCTCCCTTGATGCTTCCAAAGATCACAATGCTACAAGGTGAGCCTCCCTGGGACAGCTGCTCTTTACAGGGGGCTCAGTAGGAAGCAGAGGCAGGCAACAGGGCTAGGTCTTCAATGAGGCCTGATGAACAAACAAGCGCTACTGGGACAAAGAAAGGGGCAGGCAAAGCTAGATTTGATTTGGGTCCAGTAACAGCTGAAAACAATTGAGGACTGCAAGGAGGTCAATGACCCCACCGTTCAGGCGGCATGGCAAGACACTAGGAGACTTTTTAACATTCTTAGCCCTGTAAACAACAACAACAACAAACAGTTACTGGGATCTGAGGATCTTTCATGGGACCTGAATTGAGGAGTAGGTGGGAGTAGGGACAGAATCTACTTTGGTGTTTTTGCTCTCTGGTAACCTGCTGCAAACTGACAGAGCACAACACTTGAATTCACTGACATCCATTTCCTTAATCTCGAGACACTTGCTAAATCAGACAAAAGGAAAACGAAATCCTTCTCTGACGGGAAACTAGAATTTATCTGTTATATACAATGAGATTAAAAAAGCCCCAGGAGAACTACAAATAATCTCCAAACTCAGATGTGCTGAACAGAGAAGTCTGTCTAACCAGAAAACCTTCTACCCATCAGCACTGCAGAAATTATCACAGGAGCAATGTCCAGAATCTCAAAATAAGTTTATTAAAAATCTCATTCAAGAAAGTACCAACAGAAAAGTATTAATACATTTTTTTCTCTCACTGTATCCCAGTGTAACAACAAAACCTCCAACTCCTACAGAACATGGTTACTTATTGATACATTTTCTTTTTTCACCCTCAGATATAAATATAAACAAAATCTGTACTGTGGAAAAACATCTTCAGGAGATTTTTAACCATGATCTCTAGCACAAAGGGCTTGTAGCTTGTTTTAATGTCTCTAAGCTACTAGACTAGTTTCTCTTTCACTGAGAGAACTGCTACAAGTATTTTCTGCTGCATCTGCACTGCAATGCTGTTTTCAAGTGCCAATGAGCTTGTGATTTATTCTTTATTTTACAAAAGTATTTAATCAGCCTTAGTGTTACTTTGAAAGCTTCTCCCTGGACAGGCAGCCCAAGTTCTGATGTTATGAATGGGCTGGAAAAGCCTCTACTTGAGTTTTTAAAGGTTCACATCCAATAGTAAATGTAACCTAACTCTAAATTCCAACCTATAATTGAACATATTATTATTAGTGAGACATAGTTTCGCTCTTGTCGCCCAGGCTGGAATGCAATGCCGGGATCATGGCTCACTGCAACCTCCACCTCCTGGGTTCAAGCGATTCTCCTGCCTCAGCCTCCTGAGTAGCTGGGATTACAGACGCCCACCACCATGCCCAGCTAATTTTTGTATTTTTTTTTTTTTTTTTTTTTTTTTTGAGAAGGAGTCTCACTCTGTCACCCAGGCTGGAGTGCAGTGGCCAGATCTCAGCTCACTGCAAACTCCGCCTCCCGGGTTTACGCCATTCTCCTGCCTCAGCCTCCCGAGTAGCTGGGACTACAGGCGCCCGCCACCTCGCCCGGCTAGTTTTTTGTATTTTTTTAGTAGAGACGGGGTTTCACCGTGTTAGCCAGGATAGTCTCGATCTCCTGACCTCGTGATCCGCCCGCCTCGGCCTCCCAAAGTGCTGGGATTACAGGCTTGAGCCACCGCGCCCGGCCGGCAATTTTTGTATTTTTAGTAGAGATGGAGGTGTCACCATGTTGGCCTGGCTGGTCTTGAACTCCTGACCTCAGGTAATCCACTACCTTAGCTGGGATTACAGGCGTGAGCCACTGTGCCCAGACTATACTTGAAATTAATAAAACAATTTTTTTAAACTAATTTTAAAACTTTAGGAATACATCCTCAAAAGACTCCTCTGGTTTTTAAGAGACTAGGAGCAAATCATTTCTCCAGCCCTATAAAAGGCTTTGTGAAAGCAGTAGACGCTAAAAAGAGCAAGGGTAGTGATACATCCCATTTGGTGATTTTTTTTCCTCCTCCTCCCATCCCACGCCACCTGTTAACCATCTGTGGTAGATTAGATTATTATTCAGCCAATATTCACTCCCTCCCCCAGCCTGGCCAAGGGAGGAATACACCTCTCTCCAGTGATGTTATAGGCTTGGCCCTTTAGTTTGCTTGGCTGCATGGTGGTAGAAGTCTACTACCCACTCCTAAGTCTTTGGGCATGATCATATGACTTGCTTTGGTCAATGCAATCTTAGCAGATGTGGCATAAGCAGACACTTGAACTATGCTTGTGCAGTTGGCCTTGACTTCTGGTACTTCTGCTGGTACCTTGAGAAAAGCTTACCATGGATAGCCACTGCCCCTTCAGCCTGGGCCCCAGAATAAGGCATACAAATAAGAACTGCCCCCACTGATCCACAGACCTACCTACATTGAAGCAGAGTCTTGAGTGAGAATACATGCTCTGAACCACTGAGTTTGGGGGAGGTCTGTAATGTAGAGTTACTATAGCAACTTGTTTTTAAATAATAGTTATGTTGGCTCAGAAAATGCAATAAAAACGAACAAAGACTTAGAATTGCAAGTCCAGAATCCCTTATCTGTAACTCTTGGGACTAAATGTGTTTAGAATTCGGATTTTTTTTGATTTTGTAAAGGTACTATGCAAATACCAGATGTCATATAATGTCCCTACAGGGTCTTAGAAGCAGAAAAGCAAACACATTATTAAGCTATAGTGAAAGAAATGAATAGTTTTAAATCACATTAAAAAAAGAAAATAGAGACTATAACTAAGCCAGATTTTGCTGTCAAATTAGTTATGAAAAACCTTGGCCAGGTGTGATGGCTCACACCTGTAATCCCAGCACTATGGGAGGCTGAGGCGGGTGGATCACGAGGTCAGGAGTTCGAGACTAGCCTGGCCAATATGGTGACACCCCCCCGTCTCTACTAAAAATACAAAAATTAGCCCAGTGCGGTGGCACACGCCTGTAGTCCCAGCTTCTCAGGAGGCTGAGACAGAAGAATTGCTTGAACCTGAGAGGCGGAGCTTGCAGTGAGCTGAGATTATGCCATAGCACTCCAGCCTGGCCGACAGAGCGAGACTCCGTCTCAAAAAACAAAAAAGAAAAGAAAAAAAAACCTTTTAGTTTTTGGATTTCAGAACTGTGGATATGAGACTATTTTGTCCTATATACCTTTGTATAATTATAAAGAATCTTTCCCAATAAGTTATTTAATTTCAATAACTCTGTAAGAGAGGTATGATTATTCAAAATCATTGTCTAAAATTCTCTGTGGAAATGGACAGAATACAACCAATTTTTAATGAAAAACTGATTATTTATGTCTAATTAATTTGTAAATCACTGGTTATATTCAGCATTGTCTGCAATCTTTCTTTTGTTCTGATCAACTTAAAACAAGAAACCATACAAAGCGTTGTGAAAAGCCAACACTAATACCTTTTTCCTCACTCTGTTACCCAAGCAGGAGTACTAATGCCTTTCAATCAACAAACACTGGGTTTCTTCTTTACCACTACACACTGTGATAAGGGTTGGGAATTCTAATGTATCAGGTATTACTTCTGTTTACTTAAGGATCTTACTATCTAAAAAGCAAAACAAGTACTTTTTTTTTTTTTTTTTTTTGAGACGGAGTCTCGCTCTGTCGCCCAGGCTGGAGTGCAGTGGCCGGATCTCAGCTCACTGCAAGCTCCGCCTCCCGGGTTCACGCCATTCTCCTACCTCAGCCTCCCGAGTAGCTGAGACTACAGGCGCCCGCCACCTCGCCCAGCTAGTTTTTTTTTTGTGTTTTTTTTAGTAGAGACGGGGTTTCACCGTGTTAGCCAGGATGGTCTCAATCTCCTGACCTTGTGATCCGCCCGTCTCGGCCTCCCAAAGTGCTGGGATTACAGGCTTGAGCCACCGCGCCCGGCACAAGTACATTTTTATACTGGTTAGATGTTGAAATAAAAATATGTTAGGTATATTATGTTAAAATAAATTATTCACATTGGTTTCATCTCTTTCTTCTTACCTTTTTTTTTTTTTCCTGATGGAGTCTCGCTCTGTAGCTCAGTCTGGAGTGCAGTGGTGCGATTTCGGCTCACTGCAACCTCCCCGTCCTGGGTTCAAGCGATTCTCCTGCCTCACCTCCCGAGTAGCTGGGACTACAGGCACCCGCCACCACGTCCGGCTAATTTTTTGTATTTTTAGTAGAGACGGGGTTTCACCATGTTAGGCAGGATGGTCTCGATCTCCTGACCTCATGATCCGCCAGCCTCGGCCTCCCAAAGTGCTGGGATTACAAGCGTGAGTCACCGCACGTGGCCACCCAGCCTCTTTTTATTTTATTTATTTACTTTTTTTGAGACGGAGTCTCGCTTTGTCACCCAGGCTGGAGTGCAGTGGCGAGATCTGGGCCTATAGCTGGGACTACAGACGCCCGCCACCACGCCCGGCTAATTTTTTTTTTTTTTTTTGTATTTTTTAGTATAGACGGGGTTTCACCGTGTTAGCCAGGATGGTCTCGATCTCCTGACCTCATGATCCGCCCGCCTTGGCCTCCCAAAGTGCTATGATTACATGCGTGAGCCACCGTGCCCAGGCTCTTTTTACCTTTAAAAATGCGTTTATGGGCCGGCCGCGGTGGCTCACGCTTGTAATCCCTGCACTTTGGGAGGCTGAGGCGGGCGGATAACGAGGTCAGGAGATCGAGACCATCATGGCTTACACGGTGAAACCCTGTCTCTACTAAAAATACAAAAAATAATTATCCGGGCGTGGTGGCGGGCGCCTGTAGTCCTAGCTGCTGGGCAGGCTGAGGCAAGAGAATGGTGTGAACCTGGGAGGCAGAGGTTGCAGTGAGCCAAGACTGCACCACTGCACTCCGGACTGGGCGACAGAGCGAGACTCTGTCTCAAAAAAGAAAATAAATTAAATAAATAAATAATAGTATGTTTATTAGAAAATTTAAAATACCCGGGCGCGGTGGCTCAAGCCTGTAATCCCAGCACTTTGGGAGGCCGAGACGGGCGGATCACGAGGTCAGGAGATCGAGACCATCCTGGCTAACACGGTGAAACCCCGTCTCTACTAAAAAATACAAAAAACTAGCCGGGCGAAGTGGCAGGTGCCTGTAGTCCCAGCTACTCGGGAGGCTGAGGCAGGAGAATGGCGTAAACCCGGGAGGCGGAGCTTGCAGTGAGCTGAGATCCGGCCACTGCACTCCAGCCTGGGCGACAGAGCGAGACTCCGCCTCAAAAAAAAAAAAGAAAGAAAATTCAAAATAGAGATAATCACCTTGTTGTTCTCCCAATGTGCATGCTAATAAATTTGTATGCCTTTTCTCCAAAAGAAAAACAAAAAAGATTTTTTTTTTTTGAGACAATCTCACTCTTTTGCCCAGGCTGCAGTGCAGTGGCATAATCTTGGCTCACTGCAACCTCCTCCTCCCGGGTTCAAGCGATTCTCCTGCCTCAGCCTCGCTTGGGAGCAGCTGGGACTATAGGCGCGCGCCACCACGCCCAGCTAATTTTTTGTAGAGACGGGTGTTTCGCCATGTTGTCCCAGCAGGTCTCGAACTCCTGAGCTCAAGTATCTGTGCTGCGGCCTCCCAAAGTGTTGGGATTACAGGCATGAGCCACCGCGGGGGGCCTCACATTGTATTTCTATTGGCTAGTGCTGCTCTAAATCTTCTGTTCCTTCTGCTACACCAGGCCTAACAAATTCCTGCCAACCTTTTCCTTCCTGAAGCCTCCCTCCCTTTCTCAGCTCTGGCGACCCTGCACTGTGGTGGTTCTCCAACCACACTCATTCTCCTCAACTGGCTCCTTGCTCTTCTTCCACCCCCTCGTTAGAAGTGTTCCTAAGAGTTTGCCTTGGCCTTCTCTTCCCCTTTCTTAGCTTAGACTTCTCCACTGCTCCAACATCAACTGGAAATTTATGGAATTGACTCCTGTTTTCAGCTCTAGTCCTGCTGATAGGACATTTTCACCTGCTGGCACTCGCAAAGTGACGCTTCCAAACCACTTCCTCGCCCTCCTCTCTAAACCAGTTCTTTCTTTTTATTTCTGAGAATGTCTCTGCCATGTTCTAAACTGAAAACCTCCTAGTCAACTTCACACTTTATTCCCTGATCCTCAATTGGTTACCATGTCCCGTTCGTGTTTCTTCTAAAGCCTCTGCCACCACCGCAGATCGAACTCTAGTCACATCTTACCTGAATTATGGAAAAGTCACCTCAATTCTCTCACCCATTCCAGCCTCCACTATAGATTAATGTGCCTAAAGCAGAGCTGACCACAACGGTGAGAAGAATCTGAGAGGGAAGCAGCAGCAAACACAAGAGGCACTGGACCTGCATGCCTGGAGACAGCCCCAACCAAGAAGAAAGCATCAGACCCCGTTTTCCGCCTCGAATGAGAGGCGTGCGGACTTCGCCCAGAGTGCCCGTCGCCCCTGGACAAGGACACACCCGGGGCGTGAGGCGCGGAGTTTCACCAGTTGCTCAAGCAGACCCAGCCCAAAACGCTTCCTCTTTCTCCTGCTCCACTCCAGTCCAGACGGCTACTAATCCCGGCCCCAAAGCACCTGCGCCCTGAGACGTCTTTGAGCAAACAGCATTTCCGGACCAAGGCTCTGAGGAATCTCTCTCCACCCGGCCGCGCCCGAAGCCCAAGAAACGGGCTGCCCCTCCCGGTTTCCCACACGGGGTTCCCTGGCCCCAACCCGGCGACGCCCCGCCCCTCATCTTTTAGGACACCGGCTCCGCGGCCCAGGCCGCGACAAAGGGCCGGGCCCTGCCCGCGGCCGCCCTTGTCCGCGGTGCCTTCCTGTCTTCCCCGGATTCCCCATCACGCACATACGCTCAGCCGCCGCCGCCGTTGCCGCCGCCGCTCGCAGTTCAGGTTCCTTCCAGACCAGCCGCTGTTTTGTTTCCGATGTGAAACCGCGGACCCCGGAGCTGCCCGTCCCAGGCCCCGCCCGAGAACCCTCACCGGTGTCGTCATTTCCGGCTCTGGTGTCGTTGGCCGCCGGCCCACGGGGGAGGGGAGGAGCCAGGAGGAAGGGGCGGGGACTCCGGCCTGGAGCAACGATTGCGGGAAGAACCCAGAGCTCCACCTTGGCGGTCCCCACCTGACGGAATCCGCCCAGAGTGCTGGCGTGGATTGTCGGGGTTCTGAGGCTGCTCTTGAGCTGAGGGCGAAAGCCCCTATATAAATTGGGCCCAGCGTGTGCTTCTCCCGGCATACAAGCGATGGCCATCCTAAATGTAACACCTGTCATTTCTGTAGGGTACCTATTTGCGAATCAGCTGCATCACAATCAAGAAAATGCTGTTAAAATTGAAAATATCTCTGCCCTCTTGGACCACCCAATGAATCAAAACTTCTGGTGGGTGGCGAGAATCTGAGAAACTGCATTTTAAACATCCTCCGCGACTCCTGCACTCCAACTTTGACAACCAGACTCTCTAGGTGGCAAGCTAACAGAGCAGAAAATATGCCTGGTTTGCTGGGTCACTTGATTTTTGCAGCTGCCAGCTCTTTGTCCAGTTTTGGTAAAGACAGTACCAACATCTAATTCATTAGGCAGCATACCACACTTACACATATATCCGAAAGCTAAAACTAAAGGAATACTACCTTATTTAACCAAGGTGAATGGAGAAATGTCAAACACGGGTATTCAAAAAACCAAAAATGAAATTAAACGGTACATGGTATCTGGGCAAGTTACATTCTTCTGAAGTTTCTTTTAAAATCCACCCCCAAGCGGCCAGGCGCAGTGGCTCACGCCTGCAATTCCAGCACTTTGGGAGGCTGAGGCGGGCGGATCATGAGGTCAGGAATTCGAGATCAGCCTGACAAATATGGTGAAACCCCGTCTCTACTAAAAAGACAAAAAAATTAGCCGGGCGTGGTGGTGCACTCCTGTAATCCCAGCTACTCGGGAGGATGCAGCAGGAGAATCACTTGAACCCGTGAGCTGAGGTCGCACCACTGCACTCCAGCCTGGGCGACAGAGCAAGACTCTGTCTCAAAAAATAAAAATAAAAATAAAAATAAAAAATCCACCCCAAGTTAGGGTTTGCTCTTTTAAAAAAACTTACTGCCTTTTTCTTGCAGGATTTTCTGTTGTTGTTGAAACAGAGTCTCACTGTGTCTCCCAGGCTGGAGTGCAGTGGTGCCAACTCATCTCACTGCAACCTTTGCTTCCCAGGTTCAAGCCTCAGCCACCCGAGTAGCTGGGATTACAGGCCTGCACCACCATGCTGGAGTAATTTTTGTATTTTTAATAGAGATGAGGTTTCGCCATGTTGTCCAGGCTGGTCTTGTACTCCCAACCTTAAGTGATCCTCCTGCCTTGGCCTCCCAAAGTGCTGGGATTATAGGCATGAGCCACCGCACCCAGCCATTCATGAACAATTTTCATGACATTCTGTGAGGTGGGTGAACCATAATTTATTGTACCTTATTTATTTATTTTTATTTATTTATTTTTTGAGACGGAGTTTCACTCTTGTTGCCCAGGCTGGAGTGCAATGGTGTGATCTGGGTTCACTGCAACCTCCGCCTCCCAGGCTCAAGCAATTCTCCTGCCTCAGCTTCCCGAGTAGCTGGGATTACAGGCGTGGGCCACCACGCCTGGCTAATTTATTTTGTATTTTTAGTAGAGATGGGGTTTCTCCATGTTGGTCAGGCTGGTCTTGAACTCCTGACCTCAGGTGATCCGCCCACCTTAGCCTCCCAAAGTGCTGGGATTACAGGCATCAGCTACCGCGCCCAGCCTATTGTACCATATTTAGTTTCCCAATTTTTTACTGTATAATATTCCATGAATATCTTTGCACAGAATTTTGATTTGTAGATTGTTTCTAAGAGTAGTTCATCGGCATTTTAAGACATCCTACTAATATTAGCAGACGGCAATCAGATTGAAGTAGTTCACAAATAGGTTTTAGCCTATATTTGTTTGATACTGAACTACTGTATGTATCAGGCACTGTTATGTATCAGGCACTGTTCTCAGCACTTGTAAAATGTGTATGTGCTGCCGACAAGCACGAGCACTTGTAAATGAACAAACTAAAATCCCTACTCTTGTTAAAGTAGGGGAGGTGGAGAATTTTATTATTTTATTTATTTTATTTTATTTTATTTAGATGGAGTCTCCCTCTGTCACCCAGGCTGGAGTGCAGTGGCGCGATCTTGACTCACTGCAAGCTCCGCCTCCCAGGTTCACACCATTCTCCTGCCTCAGCCTCCCGAGTAGCTGGGACTACAGGCGCCTGCCACCACATCTGGCTAATTTGTTTTTTGTATTTTTAGTAGAGACCGGTTTTTTACCGTGTTAGCCAGGATGGTCTCGATCTCCTGACCTAGTGATCCACCCACGTCGGCCTCCCAAAGTCCAGGTATTACAAGTGTGAGCCACCGTGCCCAGCCAAGAATTTTAAAAATATCTTTTTTGTTCAACCTTCTCCCACAACTTATCTTTCATTCTGCTAATGGAAAATACTACTTTTGTTCTTAAATATGAAGCTTTTGTGTGTAAAAAGTATTAGAATCTGAGCTTTTTAAGCAGGGTTGGCAGTGGGTGGGGAGGGAGGGATTGGAGATTGATGTGATAGGAATGTGAAGGGATAGCTTGGGTGGATTTTTTATTTTTATTTTTATTTTTAGAGACAGAGTCTTGCTCTGTCACCCAGGCTGGAGTGCAGTGGTGCGACCTCAGCTCACGGGTTCAAGTGATTCTCCTGCTGCATCCTGCCGAGTAGCTGGGATTACAGGAGTGCACCACCACGCCCGGCTAATTTTTTTGTCTTTTTAGTAGAGACGGGGTTTCACCATATTTGTCAGGCTGATCTCGAATTCCTGACCTCATGATCCGCCCGCCTCAGCCTCCCAAAGTGCTGGAATTGCAGGCGTGAGCCACTGCGCCTGGCCGCTTGGGGGTGGATTTTAAAAGAAACTTCAGAAGAATGTAACTTGCCCAGATACCATGTACCGTTTAATTTCATTTTTGGTTTTTTGAATCATTGAGCAGGGTAAGGGTGATTAGGTTTTAATGGGATGGTAAAGGGTGCATGATCGGTCGCTGAGGAGGGAGCAGAGGTATCCCTCCCCTACCTGCCTAACGATTTCCTCTTAAAGAGGTGGCTGGAGCTGAAGGCACAGTCAAGGTTAATGCTCCTTTTTCTTTATCTGACCTCTCCCAAATCAGTGAGCACGTTTAGGCTCTTTTTCATCAAATATAAAAACCCAGCCCAGTTCATGGCCTGTTTGGCAACAACCCTTAGACGCTTTACCACCCTACACCCAGAAGGGCCAGAAGGCTGTCTTACTCTTTTTTATTTATTTTTTTTGAGATGGAGTGTCACTCTTTTTGCCCAGACTGGACTGCAATGGCCCGATCTCGGCTCACCGCAACCTCCACCTCCTGGGTTCAAGTGATTCTCCTGCCTCAGCCTCCCGAGTAGCTAGGATTACAGGCATGCGCCACCACGCCTGGCTAATTTTGTATTTTTAGTAGAGACAGGGTTTCTCCATGTTGGTTAGGCTGGTCTTGAACTCCCGACCTGAGGTGATCTGCCTGCCTTGGCCTCCCAAAATGCTGGGATTACAGGTGTGAGCCACTGCGCCCAGCCCTAAGGCCGTCTTATTCTCAACATGCATTTTATCTGCTCCTAACATTAAAGAAAACCTCCAAAAATTGGATTCCAACCCTCAAACCCCACAACAGAACTGAATTAACCTCGCCTTCAAGGTGTACAATAATAGGAGGCAGCCAAGTGACAACGCATCTCTGAGTTACAGCTACTTGCCTCTGCTGTAAGACAACCCACAACCATGTCTCCAGCATACAAAAACTTCAGAACATCCAAGCCACAGCTCCTCGTGGACCTTGCTTCAAATGCCAAAAGCTTGGCCACTGGGCCTCGTAATGCCTGCAGCCTTGGATTGCTCCTAAGCCGTGCCCTGTCTGTGCGGGTCCCCAATGGAGGTCGGACTGACGGACTCACATCACCACTGCTCCTAAAGCTCCTGGAGCTCAAACCCAATGTTCCTTGGCCAACTCCTTCCCAGATCCCCTCAGCTTAGTGACTAAAGACTGACGCTGCCCCATCACCTCAGAAGCCTCCTGGACCATCACAGATGTTTTAGGCAACTCTTACAGTGCAGGTAAGTCCATCCCCTTCTTAATCAATACGGAGGCTACCCACTCCACATTACCTTCTTTTCAAGGGCCTGTTTCCCTTGCCTCCATAACTGTTGTGGGTATTGATGGCCTGGCTGCTAGACCCCTTAAAGCTCCCCAACTCTGATGCCAACTTGGACATCCTTTTACGCACTCCTTTTTAGTTATCCCCACCTGCCCAGCTCCCTTATTAGGTTGAGACATTTTAATTAAATTATCTGGTTCCCTGACTATTCCTGGGCTACAGCAACACCTCATTGCCGCCCTTTTCCCTAGTTCAAAGCCTCCTTCGCATCCTCCCCTTGTGTCTCCCTATCTTAATCCACAAGTATGGGATACCTCTGCTCCCTCCTCAGCGACCGATCATGCACCCCTTACCATCCCATTAAAACCTAATCACCCTTACCCTGTTCAATGCCAATATGCCATCCCATAGCACGCTTTAAAAAAGTTAAAGCCTGGCCGGGTGCGGTGGCTCAAGCCTGTAATCCCAGCACTTTGGGAGGCCGAGACGGGCGGATCACGAGGTCAGGAGATCGAGACCATCCTGGCTAACACGGTGAAACCCCGTCTCTACTAAAAAAATACAAAAAACTAGCCGGGCGTGGTGGCGGGCGCCTGTAGTCCCAGCTACTCGGGAGGCTGAGGCAGGAGAATGGCGTAAACCTGGGAGGCGGAGTTTGCAGTGAGCTGAGATCTGGCCACTGCACTCCAGCCTGGGCGACAGAGCAAGACTCCGTCTCAAAAAAAAAAAAAAAAAAAAAAGTTAAAGGCTGTTACCACCTGCCTGTTACAACATGGCCTCTTAAAGCCTACAAACTCTCCTTACAACTCTCCTATCTTACCTGTCCAAAAACTGGACAAGTCTTACAGGCCAGTCCAAGATCTTCACCTTATCAACCAAATTGTCTTGCCTATCTACCCAATGGTGCCAAGCCCATATACTCTCCTATGCTCAATACCTCCCTCCACAACCCATTATTCTGTTCTGGATCTCAAACATGCTTCCTTTTCTATTCCTTTACACCCTTCATCCCAGCCTCTTCTCGCTTTCACTTGGATTGACCTTACACCCATTAGCCTCAGCAACTTATCTAGGCTGTACTGCTACAAGGCTTCAAGGACATCCCCCATTACTTCAGTCAAGCCCTTTCTCATGATTTACTTTCTTTCCGTCCATCTGCTTCTCACCTTATTCGATACTTTGGCGACCTTCTACTTTATAGCCCCTCCTACAAATCTTCCCCATAGGACATCCTCCTGCTCCTCCAACATCTATTCTCAAAGGAATATCGCGTGTCCCCCTCCAAAGCCCAAATTTCTTCTTCATCCATTACCTACCTCAGCTTAATTCTTCATAAAAACACACGTGCTCTCGCTGCTAATTGTGTCCGGCTAATCTCCCAAACCCCAATCCCTTCTACAAAGCAACAACGCCTTTCCTTCCTAGGCATGGTTAGGTACTTTTGCCTTTGGATACCTGGTTTTGCCATCCTGACTAAACCATTATATAAACTCACAAAAGGAAACCTAGCTGACCCCATAGATCCTAAATTCTTTCCCCACTCCTCTTTCCGTTCTTTTAAAACAGCCCTAGAAGCTGCTCCCACACTATATCTCCCTAACTCATCCCAACCCTTTTCATTACACACAGCTGAAGTACAGGGCTGTGCGGTCGGAATTCTTACACAAGAGCCAGGACAGTGCCCTGTAGCCTTTTTGTCCAAACAACTTGACCTCACAATTCTGGGGTGTCCCTCATGTTTGTGCACGGCGGCAGCCGCCACTTTAATACTTCTAGAAGCCCTCAAAATCACAAGCTATGCTCCACTTACCCTCAACAGTTCTCACAACCTTCAAGCATTAATATCCTTCTCACACCTTTCACACTTACTGTCTGCCCCTCGACTCCTCCAGTTCTATTCACTCTTTATTGAAACTCCAACAGTAACTATTGACCATGGGCCCGATTTCAACCCAGCTTCTCACTTAGCACCCAACACAAGTCCTGAACCACATCTTATACCCCGCCCGGTAAATAACAGTGAAAGATTGCTCATAGACACTCAGCGCTTTCTCATACACCATGAAAATCAAACCTCCCCCTCTACGCATTTACACCATCAATCCCCATTACAACCTCTGATGGCTGCCACCCTAGCTGGATCCCTAGGAGTCTGGGTACAAGACCTCTTTTAGTAGTCTTTCTCATCTTTTCACTTTGCATTTTCAGTTTTGCCTTGCACAAGGTCTCTTATTCCTCTGTAGCTCCTCTACCTCCATGTGTCTACCTGCTAATTGGACAGACACATGCACACTAGTTTTCTTTACTCCCAAAATTCAATTTGCAAACGGGACCAAACAGCTTCCTGTTCTCCTCATGAGACCAACACTTCACTGTTTTGTTTTGTTTTTCTTATTATTAATATAAAAAGACAGGAATAGGCCTCGACTTACTCATTGCTGAAAAAGGAAGACTGCATATTTCTAAATGAAGAATGTTGTTTTTACCTAAATCAATTTGGCCTGGTATGTGACAACATAAAAAAACTCAAGGATAGAGCCCAAAAACTCGCCAACCAAGCAAATAATTACACTGAAACCCCTTGGACATTCTCTAACTGAATGTCCTAGGTCCTCTCAATTCTTAGTCCTTTAATACCTTTTTTTCCTGCTCTTATTTGGACCTTGTGTCTTCCATTTAGTTTCTCAGTTCATACAAAACCGCATCCAGGCCATCACCAATCATTCTATACGACAAATGCTCCTTTTTTTTTTTCTTTTTGAGACGGAGTCTCGCTCTGTCGCCCAGGCTGGAGTGCAGTGGCCGGATCTCAGCTCACTGCAAGCTCCGCCTCCCAAGTTTAGCCATTCTCCTGCTTCAGCCTCCCAAGTAGCTGGGACTGCAGGCGCCCGCCACCTCGCCTGGCTAGTTTTTTGTATTTTTAGTAGAGACGGGGTTTCACCGTGTTAGCCAGGATGGTCTCAATCTCCTGACCTCGTGATCCGCCCGTCTCGGCCTCCCAAAGTGCTGGGATTACAGGCTTGAGCCACCGCGCCCGGCCTGACAAATGCTCCTTTTAACAACCCCACAATATCACCCCTTACCCCAAAATCTTACTTCAGTTTAATCTCTCCCACTCTAGGTTCCCACACCACCCCAATCCCTCTCGAACCAGCCCTGAGAAACATTGCCCATTCTCTCTCCATACCACTCCCAAAAATTTTTGCTGCCCCAACACTTCAGCACTATTTTGTTTTTTTCTTATTAATATAAGACAGGAATGTCAGGCCTCCGAGCCCAAGCCTGCCTGTATACATCCAGATGGCCGGAGGCAACTGAAGAACCACAAAAGAAGTGAACATGGCTGGTTCCTGCCTTAACTGATGACATTACCTTTTAACATTCCTTCTCCTGGATAGCAAGTCTCTGGGGCTCCCTACCAAGCACCTTGTGACTCCTGCCCCTGCCCGCAGGAGAACAACCCCCTTTAACTATAACTTTCCACTACCTACCCAAATCCTGTAAAACTGCTCCACCCCTATCACCCTTTGTTAACTCTTTTCCAACTCAGCCCACTTGCACCCAAGTGAAATGAACAGCCTTGTTGCTCACACAAAGCCTGTTGGTGGACTCTCTTCACATGGATGCGCGTGAAACCTACATCTTTAAAAATATTTTGTTACTCTTTTTAGAGACAAGATCTCACTGTCGCCCAGTCTGGAGGATGGTGGCACAATCAAAGCTCACTGCAGCAGCTTTGAGTTCCTTGCCTCCAGCGATCCTCCCACCTCAGCCTTCCAAGTAGCTAGGACTACAGGCACATGCCACCTTGCCTGGCCTTTTTTTTTTTTTTTTTTTTTTGTAGACACAAGGTCCTGCTATGTTGCCCTGTTTACCTTCATCTTTTTATAAATATGAACACCCAGGGAAAAGCCAGCAAGATACTGGGAAAAACAGACTACGGGAACAAGGAAAAGTGATATCCTAGACACCAAGTAAGAGTTCCAAGAAGACAGGAAATGTACATGGTGCTAAAAGACAAACTAAGGCATAGCCTCTGTGAATCCTGAAAATTTGAGACAGGTCTCAGTTAATTTAGGAAGTTTATTTTGCCAAGGTTGAGGACACCCGCCCATGACACAGCCTCAGGAAGTGCTGGTATGCGCCCAAGGTGGTCGGGGCACAGCTTAGTTTTATACATTCTAGGGAGACATGAGACATCAATCAACATATGTAAGAAGTACATTGGTTCAGTCTGAAAAAGTGGGACAACTTGAAGCAAAGGCAGGAAGACTCCAAGCTGGGAGGGGGCTTCCAGGTCACAGGTAGGTGAGAGATGAATGTCGCATTCTGTTGAGTTTCTGATTAGCCTTTTGAAGGGAGGCAATCAGATATGCATCCATGTCAGTGAGCAGAGGGGTGACTGAATAGAATGGGAGGCAGGTTGGCCATAAGCAGTTCCCACCTAGACTTTTCCCTTTAGCTTAGTGATTTGGGGTCCCCAAGATTCAGTTTTCTTTTACACCTCTTACATGCCCAGTTTCTGACACAGGCTCTCACCAGCCATCAGAGGAATGGTGAAGTACAAACTGGAATAGGTTGAGTGAAATTCAAGAAATCTGGAGGGCATATATAAAATACTATTTCTGGAATCTTGATAGTATAATGAAAGGAGATAGGATCTAAGATAAATTTTTTGTGCTGTTCCTCCATGTTAGACCGGGGGAGAAATCAGATAAAAGAAATACCTGAGCAACACTCAAGAAATTGTAGAATGTAGTTAGAAAACAGTGCCACGGGGGAGAGGATCTTCTAGATTGGGATGCATGTAGTAGTATGTTCACTTACGAAAACAGGGGTAAGGTGGATTCTGTCATAAACTGGATAGAAGGTGCCTAATAATTTTTTTTTTTTTTTTTTGAGACGGAGTCTTGCTCTGTCGCCCAGGCTGGAGTGCAGTGGCCAGATCTCAGCTCACTGCAAGCTCCACCCCCCGGGTTCACACCATTCTCCTGCCTCAGCCTCCCAAGTATCTTGGACTACAGGCGCTCGCCACCTCGCCCGGCTAGTTTTTTTGTATTTTTTAGTAGAGACGGGGTTTCACCGTGTTAGCCAGGATGGTCTCGATCTCCTGACCTCGTGATCCGCCCGTCTCGGCCTCCCAAAGTGCTGGGATTACAGGCTTGAGCCACCACGCCCGGCCAATAATTGTTAAAAAAAAAAAAAAAAAAAAAAGAAAGAAAGAAAGAAAGAAAAGAAAGAGAAAAGAAAGGATTATTTGCCGGGTGCGGTGGCTCACACCTGTAATCCTAGCACTTTGGGAGGCTGAGGCAGGCAGATCACGAAGTCAGGAGTTCGAGACCAGCCTAACATGGTAAAACCCTGCCTCTACTAAAAATACAAAAATTAGCCGGGCATGGTGGCGTGTGCCTGTAATCCCAGCTACTCAGGAAGCTGGGACAGGAGAATCGTTTGAACCCAGGAAGCAGAGGGTGCAGTGAGCTGAGATCTCGTCACTGCAATCCAGCCATGGTGACAGAACAAGACTGTCTCAAAAAATATATCTGTATATAATAAAAAATAAAATAAAAATTAGCTGGGCATGGTGGCATGCACCTGTAATCGCAGATACTTGGGAGACTGAGACAGAATAATCACTTGAACCCGGGAGGTGGAGGTTGCAGTGAGCTGAGATCACGCCATTGCACTCCAGCCTGGGCGACAAAAGCAAAATTCCATCTAAAAAATACATAAATAAATAAATGAAAGAAAGAAAAGGATTATTTACCAGGTGAGGGGAAAATCAAATCACTTCTGATCATTCAGTATTTTTTCAATACCTACTATAGCAATGAAGGTTCAAAAGAGTAAAAGCTGCAGTGTGTGAAAAGTAAATGACCAAATAACACTAAAGGTCCTAGACTCTGCAGTGATGCATTTCCATTTGCCTCAGAAGCGTTTGTAACTTAGGAAGAGGGACAGATAAGTGAATGATGAAATAAATGGTGGCAAAACCCAACAGTAAGTGGTAAAAGATGAAGCTGAAGGGCAGGGCATGAAAGAATTACTTGGGGGAGAGGGTTGTTAGACTAGAAAAGCTGGATCAGTCACTACTAAAGTCAGGACCTAGGCAATGGGAAAACAAAAACCAGCTCTTCACACTAATGATTCCAAAGGAATCTACCTCATTAACATTTTCACATGAAAACAGTTTGCCTTAATTTATGCACAATGTCACTGCCATGCTTCTTATAGCAGGAGGAAAGAGGAATTGTTATGGGATTAAATATTGCCGTCAGGGCTTGGTGCATAGCCACATTTTATCTTATTAGCTCTCACGTCATTTGAATTCTTTACGGGTTTCCTTAGATTGGAATCTGCTTAAAATCAGGGGCTGCCATATCTTCCTCATCTTGTTCTAGCCTTAAGTTCTGAATATGTGTTGGGATTCAATCAGGCCAGTGGGAAAAACATTAAAGATAGTTACAGAGACAGACACAATTCTTGGAAGGCGGAGAAGTTTGCATAGCTTCCGTAATAGATATGGTCGAAGGCAACCTGATCTTTAGTTTTAAACAAATTATAGTAGTAATAAAGGAAGGCAGAGTAGTTTACCTTGTTTGTTTACTCATATATGATCTTAAGACTAATCTTAGATGTACCTCTGGTGCATAAGTGTTTTTCACTTGGGAAGTCCACAGTATCAATTACCCTCTAATGGTGTTGACTCAAGCCTTTGTTAATTAGTCTTACTGAATAAATACAAGTCTCACTAGCTGACTGAGGCCTAGTTGCAACTGTTTACCCAACTCTCCAGGGAGTCTGTAAGTGGTGGGACACCCTCAGCTGGACTGGCAAAACAGAGTATCTGTGTGTCAGTGTACTTTATTCATCCGTCGTCGCAGGGTCAGGGTCTGTGGGCAGACCCCTACAGCTGGTGCCCCCTCTGAGGCACACTGCCGGAAATGTTTGTCACTGTTTTCTTAATTCTAAGTTCCTTCTTAACCAAGAACCTGGGCCCTCTCATTTAGAAACTTGCCTCAACAGTATACCGAACAAAACAAAACGTTGTTTTGGTACTTTTCTATCTACAGTAACAGTCAGACAAGTCTCTTCACCTGGGTACATTTACAAAACGGTAAATTGACAGGAAAAAATTAACTTTCATGGTTTTGGATTCTACAATGTGAAATGCTCGCTAGTTTTTCCTTTATCAAAAAATCTTATGCCTGTAATCTCAGCAGTTTAGGAGGCTGAGGCTGAAGGATCACTTGAGGTTTGAAGTTGAGACCAGCCTAGACAACACACTTCATCTCCACACACACACACATACAAAATAGGCATGGTGGCGTGCACCTGTAGTCCTAGCTACTCAGGTGGCTGGGACAGGAAGATCACTGAGCCCAGGAATTTGAGGCTGCAGTGAGAGCCATGATTGTGCCCCTGCACTCCAGTTTTACAGGGAATCCTTGTCTCTAAACAAAAAATTTATTTAAAAAAATGTAATTACAATGGGCAAAATAGACTACGTGACCTCTAAGGCCCCTTCCACATATTACTACTTCTACTGAGAATCTTCCTATTTCCCATTTCCTCTCAGTTAGCTCATCACATTTGATAATTCATATAGTATTTTGTATTTATGTCTAATGATGTTCCTGAACTCCTTGTGTAATTTTTTTTGCCACCATTAGATGACCAGCTACCAGAAATATATATATATATATATATATATATATATATATATATTTTGAGATGGAGTTTCGCTCTTGTTGCTCATGCTGGAGTGCAGTGGCGCAATCTTGGCTCTCTGCAACCTCCATCTCCTGGGTGCAAGATGCTGTCTCAAAAAAAAAAAAAAAAAGAGTAGACAGACTCAGGAGTGTCATTTAATTCAAACATGGCTTGAAAAGAACTTTTATTTTTGTTTCTAGAAATTATTTTTCCTGGGTATTTTAGACCGCCAATCTTTAATTTGGCCTTCATGACTCAAGTAATGAAACGCAAAGATTCTGTCAATTAAAAATGTAAGCATTCAAATGCAAATAAATTAACATAAGTATTTCAGTATTTTACTATAATCACATTACAAAACAATCTATCAGTTTATCAAAAAGTGTGAGTTCACTTCGGTCTACAGTATGATTGTTATATTAGTAGCTCCTGGGTTTGGTATTATCTCCCTGTTTTCTTCTTGACAGCTAGACTGTTTCTTTGCCTGCCTGGGATTCCTTCTCATACCCTTTAATCTCCAGTGACAGTCATAAATGAATTCCTCATCATATTTTGTTGAGCAAAACTATTTCTCAATTTCATACTTAACAGAAGACTGAAATACAACCCAGAGAAGTTCATAATCAATTTGACATAAAACCTCTCAGCAGTCTTTTGGGTATAAATTGGGGCCATCATAAAACTTGTTAAAAAGAGTTGGGAAAATAAGCTTCATCTAAACATTGTATACCTGCTTACACTTATTTGCATTAAATTGATTCCATAAAAAAGGAGAAAAAAATGACAGTGTATAGTTCAAATTGGCTCTCAAGCTAAATGTTTTCTCGGTTTTTCTACTATATCTATCAGGTATTCATGCCAGATTAAAACCTGAAACAGCACTCTTCACAAAATAATCATTAGCTTACACTTACATAGTTTACAGGGAAGTGCTATAAGATTCAGAGTAAGTAACAACATAAAGTTATCTACAGAAAAAATTTTCAGGGCTGGCTAGAAAAAAAGCCTAGAATATTAGGGTTTTCTCAGGCATAATTTTGGAAGATTACATTATGTTCATGAATATAATTATGTATATTTGCCTCAAAAAATGTTTTCCTCTTTAAAATCTACTTAAAGGAAAATTCAGCTGCATTTATGTAGTCTGTTAGGATAAAATAATGCTGAATAGACACCTTAAAGTGCTAATCAAAATGTGGTCCTTGGATCAGCAGGCAATGACATTAGCTGGGAGCTGTCCAGAAATGCAAAGCCTGCGGCGCCACTCCACCTCTGCTACTTCAGTGTCTCTATTTCTACAAGCACTCCTCAGATGATTTGGGGTCACATTAAAGTTTAAGAAAAACAACTTCAAACTTACCTTTCTTCCTTGTAAACAGATGTACATACTTTATTTTGTTTTTAGGGAAAAAGAAAAGTAGTATTCTAACTGCCAGATCAAGACTGGTTCTTAAGATGTTCATGCTTTGGCCAGGCAAGGTAGCTCATGCCTGTAATCCCAGCACTTTGGGAGGCTGAGGCGGATGGATCACCTGAGGTCAGGAGTTTGAGACCAGCCTGGCCAACATGGTGAAATCCTGTCTCTACTAAAAATATAAAAAATTAGCCAGGCGTGGTGTTGGGCACCTGTAATCCCAGCTACTCAGAAAACTGAAGCAGAGAATCTCCAGAAACAGGGAGGCAGAGGTTGCAGTGAGCCGAGCTCGCGCCATTGCACTCCATCCTGGGCGACAAAAGCATAACTCCCATATCACCAAAAAAACACCCCCCCACCAACCAAAAAGAAAAAAACACCAAAAAAAGATTTTCATGCTCTTTATATAACAACTTGAAAGGGCAAAACGAATTCATACTGTATAAGGTTTTCAAACTAAAATTAATTCACGGGTTTATGGTAAAATTAACCCACAAAGTTCAAGCAACTTAATAGAAATTTCTGATGTGTATTTGCAGACACTAGAATATGCCTGTTTAATGTCTAATTCTTTATATATACAATTCTAAAAAACAAGCAACTCTGACAATCTAAAGGTTTTTACTGAAGCTTGGTTACAAAACATGATTTAAACTGGCATTAAGCGATTAACAGTTTCTACCACATTTATTATAACAATTTTCACTCTGCTGCAGAAACCTTAATATATGAACTTGCACAAATTCATATATTTAGTTGAGGTCCTGCCACAAACCTCACTGGAGATGTTATGCAGTACACAGTACATCTCCCCAAAGGTTTCAGATTAAGAGATCTCCCTTGTTTTTAGAGGGGCCCTTTAAGATAAGTATACTTGACAGAGCAGGAGAAGAAACCAAGCAAAGGAAATCAAATCTACCTGAATAAACCTTCATGTTAATAGTAGCTAAACAAAAACAACATAATATGATGCCTTAGAAACAGCAACTGTGCAGTACATTAAGAAAAGACAGACACAATAAACTGCTCGAACAAAGTCTTAGGCTGGGGGTGTGTCCGAGAAAAGACTGAAAAACAAACGAAAATGGTAAGGGGCATCTTTTCTGAAACTTTCCGTCGAGAAACCAGAATTTAAAATAAAAAAGAGGCATTTCCATAGATGTATAGTAGATTCATCCAAAATAATATAAATGGCTTCCTTGACCTTTAGATACCAATAGTCATAAAAATCAAGTCCATAAAAAAATTCAGCCCGTATTTTTAAGTTTTCTAGTATGCACCACACAATTACAACATGATGCCATTTATTTACATGATTCTGAAAGAACATGAGTCCCCAGGATCAAATATATACATTTTTAATATTTGAAATATTTACATAATGGAACCACATCAGGGTTCGAGGGTAAGAACAGTGTTTTCAAATGTCCTCTTGAGGTGTGTTTAAAAAAAAAAAAAAAATCCAGTAATCCAAAGCTCACATTATGCTTTTCTAACAGGCCAACCTTTACCTTTCTTTTAAATAAGTATTCAGACATGGGAACAGCTGCATCTAATTTGTGTGAAAAGCTGTTTAAAACTTGTTACATTTTCAGGTAATTTTACTCCCTGGTGAAATTCTGATCTACAACAAAGAAAGCCCCAGGAATTTCTCTAAGCACATCATCAGTATAGTTTTAAACACTAATGAGCCAAGGTAAAACAAGATACAAACCTTCTACAAGACAAAAATGAAAACAAAAAGTTAGTGGTTGGTAACTGCCTTGAATGATTTACCTTTATCCTTAAATAAGATGTAAACTTACAAACTGCCGAGCAGAATACCTATCACGTTTGTAAAACTCTCATTGTCTGTCAATTTGCCTAATTTTACTTCATTTTTTTGTTTTGTTTTAAAGGGGGTTTTCACTTATACTTTTGGTATGATGAATTTTTTGTTAAATAAAGGGATATAACAGATTTCAACTAAGGACCAATTAGTGCAAAAATGCATTAAATACAACTCTCCAGTATTTTAGGATATGCCTCATTTCTGAGCAATAAAATTAAAGGGAAAAATCACTATGATCCACATTCCTTTAAAAGAGAAGCTGAAGCAGCCAGCTTATTAGTAAGAAAACCCCACCCAGTTAGCAGACCATTGCTCACGATACGAGAATACCATGCTCTGGGAAACTAATAACCTAATTATAACAGATATTTTAGGTTGGAACAGTATCATTTTTCCTTTACAATTCTATTCTTTAATTAGGAAATGTTTTAAGGACCCCACCAAAGCAAATTAGGGAAAAGAAAGACTTTTACACATACATTCACAAACACATTCATACAGAAATACAGTAGGAATGGATTGTCTGCTAATTTTTGCATTCCAATTTTAAACTCCATGCCTTCACAAGGGCTTGCTATTTCTGATCAAAAGAGAGTGGGAGTGGTTAATAGTTTATGACTGGTGTTTTCAATTAAAATTGTTCATGTTGGTTCCTATACAGTACATTTCAGTATTAAGTGCAATTCTGCAAAATAATTGGGGAGTCGTTTTAATATTTACAAGAAACAAATCAGCAGAACAAGATTATTATTAGATAGGCTGTGTACAGTAGCTGCGGCTTATAAAACATACCAGTAATTTGTACCTGGTGAGTATAAAGAGAACCAAGGATTCAGATGACTTTACAACCAAGGGAGTACACAGGGCAACAACAAATTAGAGGACCAAAAAATTCACATTTTCTACAATAAAAAAAAATTACAAATCTCACAATGTCTTCAAAGACAAAGAAAAATTCAAAGTCCTTAAAAGGGTGGCGAAGAAGAAACCTGAAATGGAACTCTTAATATAAAAAGTTTTACTTCACAAGACCAATTTTCTTGGCTTCTGTTTCATATATCAATAATCTCCACATTTTGACTATAAAAACTTCTGCTTCTTCATCAAGTACCTAAAGAGGAAACAAAAACAGCAACACGTGTAAGAGAAGCAATCATCAACATCTGCCAACAACAGTGACCAGTATAAAAAAGATTTTCATCCACTGACAATAAGCACTTATTACTTAAATGCTAGTTATGATTGGTTTAGTGGCGGGGCGCAGTGGCTCACACCTGTAATCCCAGCACTTTGGGATGCTGAGGCGGGCAGATAACAAGGTCAGGAGACTGAGACCATCCTGGCTAACACGGTGAAAACCCATCCCTACTAAAAATACAAAAACTTAGCCAGGCGTGGCAGCGTGTGCCTGTAGTCCCAGCTGCTGGGGAGGCTGAGTCAGGAGAATGGCGTGAACCCGGGAGGCGGAGCTTGCAGTGAGCCAAGATCACGCCACTGCACTCCAGCCTGGGCGACAGAGCAAGACTCCATCTCAAAAAAAAGAAAAAAGTTTTAAGGTTGTTTTGAGGGGGTAAATGAGATTCTGTATTGTTATTACATGGTTGTATATTTCGTTCTTCTTAAATTACTACGTTCTTTATAACACGTATTTGTTTTCCTTAGAAAGTAGTTTTACTTTCAGTAAAATGACTTAAAGAAAACTTGTCCAGTGTGAGAAATGTATTATTAATAAATAGTAAATGGGCTGGACACAGTGGCTCACACCTGTAGTCCCAGTACTTTGGGAGACTGAGGCAGGCGGATCACCTGAGGTTAAGAGTTCAAGACCAGCCTGGCCAACATGGCAAAACCCCATCTCTCCTAAAAATACAAAAATTAGCTGGGCATGGTGGCAGGAACCTGTAATCCCAGCTACTTGGGAGGCTGAGGTAGGAGAATCGCTTGAACCTGGGAGCCGGAGGTTGCAGTGAGCCAAGATCATGTCATTGCACTCCAGCCTGGGCAACAAGAGCGAAACTCCTCCGTCTCTAAATAAATAAATAGTAAATGTAAATTACCAACAACAAAAAAATCATTCAAAATTCCATGGCTTACTAAACAGTACAATATTTCTGTGATCTACCTTTTATTCTTTTATTTTACCTGTACAGATACTGCATTTATACACATCTGACTAAACTACTTCCCAAGGAAACCACATGCTTTTCATAAAGAACATAGTAATTTAAGAAGAACTAAACAAATACACAATTACATAATAACAATACAGAATTTCATTTATCCCCTAAAACATAACCTCACAAACTTTTTTTTTTTTTTCCCTGGAGACAGGATTTCTCTTGTCACCCAGCCTGGAGTACAGTGGCGTGATCATGGTGCACTGTAGCCTTGACCTCCCAGGCTCAAGTGATCCTCCCACCTCAGTCTCACCAGTAGCTGGGACTACAGGTGTGCACCACTACTCCTAGCTACATTTTTGTGCTTTTTAAATAGAGACAGGGTCTCCCTGTGTTGCCCAGGCTGGTCTCAAACTCCTGGACTCAAGCAATCTGCCCACTGTGGTCTTCCAAAGTGCTAGGATTACAGGTTTGAGCTGCTGTACACAGCCCAACCGTGCCATCTTAACTAGCATTTATTGTGTACTTGACACTAAAGTGAACATTAAATGAGGATATAAGTAGTACAGTGTTCAGAATACAGTAAACAGAATAAGCAAACACAATCATCATCACGGGGCACACATGACTACTAAGTAACAAGTCTTCTTCCAGTGGTGGACGAGGAAATTGTCTTCCTCTCTACTTATGAGTTAGGGTCCTTGTGTCCCCATCACTATTCCTGCCATCATCCCATACACACATCTGGCCCTCTACATTATGGCTGCTGTGAGGTGAAATGGACTACTCTGCTCCCTTCTAAAGGGGGCAGCTATGACTGTGCTCCAAAAGTGTGGCCTAGAGTTGCCAGGTCTTCATAGAGGAAGCTTGTGGTAGGAATTTAGAGTACTCAATTTCTAGTCAGACTACATAGGTTCAAATTCTCTAGTCAGGCTACATAGGTTCAAACTGCAGTGCTGCCTCTTACTCAGCGATTGGTCCTTGGTTGGGTTACTTAACCTGAGCCTCAGTTTCCTCATCTCTAAAGCGGAGGGGATGTAGCTACATACCATAGCAGTAGGTACTAAGTGGGAATTAAAAGAGATGGTATGTGGTTAAGTGCTCTGAAAAGTGTCTGGTATATAACAAGTACTTAATAAATACCTAGGAGAAGGCTGGGCACAGTGCCTCACGCCTCTAATCCCAGCACTTTGAGAGGCCTAGGTGGGCAGATCACCTGAGGTCAGGAGTTTGAGACCAGCCAGGCCAACATGGTGAAACCCATCTCTACAAAAATTACAAAATTTAGCCAGGTGTGGCTAAATTTTAGTCTCTACAAAAATACAAAAATTAGCCAGGCATGGAGGTGGGCACCTGTAATCCCAACTACTTGGGAGGCTGAGGCAAGAGAACTGCTTGAACCCAAGAAGTGGAGGTTACAGTGAGCAAAGATCATGCCACTGACACTCCATACAGCCTGGGAAACACAGCAAGACTCTGTCTCAAACAAACAAACAAACAAAATAAATTAAAAGAAAAAAAGGAATTTGTCACTTTCTCAATGATGGCAATTAATTAAAGAACTTTTGATCAGATTTCTGAGACAGATTTGACCTTCGTTTTAGAACTCTGTTGTAACACTAATCCACATCTAAGTCACACTTCAGAGAGATGTAGGCACAAAATGCAACCAAACTTCATTTAATTTACATAAAGTGAAAAAGATACAATAGAAAGAAGTCAGACTTTTGTTAAGAGTAAAACAGTACTCAGGCTAAAAATTCAGTCTCCTCATTTATTCAAGAAATATTTACAAGGCCCCTGAGCTTCTCAGCAGAGCTGTTTGACAACACTAGCTCAACTGGTTTCCTCTCATTCTAATCAACAATGAGCCACAAAATCATAAACAACACTCCAAATATCAATATATTACAACAGATAAAAAAATCTAAAATTAACACTGACATGAAATCTTTACTATGATAGGAACTCTGCTGAGGCCAAACACTGGAACACTGTTTCACTTAAAAAACGTTTTCATTCAGGCCTAATTACGACACCCTCTATTCCAAGAAAAACAGGGCTGGAAGCTTCAGGAAAGTTCAGAATCCAGCCCTAAGGACTGAAATCTATTCACATTTCTCCTTTCCTCCGAGGCAATGAAGTTTTCACAAATGTTTTATCAGGTGTTCTAAACGACAGCTGCATCAAGCTAGCTAGGCAGCAGAAAAGGAATGTTATCTGGCTTTAGACATCATAAAAATGCCTGGCCACAAAGCAGCTTGAACTCACAATCCTTCTTTTTGACTATAAACCCCACTATGTCCCTCCCTGACGTCTTTGGTGGCAGTTCCAAGTGCAAGTACTCCCAGTCATCTACCTTTTCATATCATGTTTGATGATTCTTCCTTACTTACTCATCTTCCCATTGCTGCCTTCTCGCTCTGCCCTTTGGACTCTTGCTCTATTTTATACTACACACCAACAACTAAATTAGGATTTTCCTCTTAACAGAAACCCTCCTCTATCTCCTAGAGCCCTGGCACTTCTCAGGTAGTCTCTCACTGTCAATGTCTTAGTCTCCACAGGAATGACTGCTGGGTCTTCACTGTTTCCTTCTTGGCAAAAAAAAAACAACAACTCCATGGACGTTCATGAGCTCTCACCACCTTATCCATTGCAAAAGCAGCTATCTGGCAAGTATCTTGTCTTTCCCCCCACTTAAATGAGTGCTCTGGCAACTATTTCCAGTATTTCTCTCCAATCTGACTCCCAATACCCAGGAATTTCCCACAGTCATACCGTGCACCTTGCCATCATCCGGACTGACCTATCATACAGACTTGAACTTTCTACACTCTGACCATAACCTCTCCTTTCAGTTGTTTTATTACAATTCACCTTCCACAACTTCACTGGAACCACTAGTCCTTCATTCATTCAAACCACCAGCTCCATTCAGGTATTATTTTCTTCTCTTCCTAACTTGGAGATCATAGTTCATTCAATCTCTTGCTCAACCTTTACCATCAATTATCTTCACCTTTCCTTGTCTCACAAAAATCAGTGTTAACTACATGCTACCAATGACTGTAATCCCAAATTAAATGCAACGAGGATTTGACGTTCACTGTCAGTACAACAGGTGTTTGGATACCTGTCCAAAAACCAACATATATATACAACCTTGTGGCCAAAAAGAAGGAAATAGTGTCCTTTACAGGGTCATGGATGGAACTGGAGGCCACTATCCTTAGCAAACTAACACAGGAACAGAAAACCAAATACAGCATGTTCTCACTTGTAAGTGGGAGCTAAATGATGAGAAAACATGAACAAAGAGAGGAGAACAACACACAAGGTGGCCTATCGTAGGGTGGAGGGTGGCAGGAGGGAGAGAATCAGGAAAAATAACTAATGAGTACTAGGCTTAATACCTGGGTGATGAAATAATCTGTTCAACAAACCCCCAGGCACAAGTTTATCTATATAACAAAACTGCACATGTATCCAACTTAAAAAACACACACACACATATACACACACACACACACACACACACAACTACATGTCTCAGTTTCTGTGGTAATCCCTGTGATGCTTAACCTAACTGCTATCAATGCCATCAGATGTTCTATCTCCTCTACCTCCATTATCGTTTCTACATATCTAATTCAAACAAGTACATCAAGGTTTCAGTATCTGTATACCTCTCTCCCCGCTACTACAGGTCATTTGTTCTACATTATGCTTCTAGCACATTGTGCTGGGCATAGGGAAAACATGAACGGAACTGGTGGAAAAGAATAAAGCTCTATTTATTTATTTAGAGACGGGGTCTCACTCTGTCACCAGGCTGGAGTGCAGTGGCGCGATCTCGGCTCACTGCAACCTCTACCTCACAGGTACAAGTGATTCTCCTGCCTCAGCCTCCCTGAGTAGCTGGGAATATAGGCGCACGCCACCATGCACAGCTAATTTTTGTATTTTTCATAGAGACAGGGTTTCACCATGTTGGTCACGATGGTCTCGATCTCTTGACCTTGTGATTCACCCGCCTCAGTATCCCAAAGTACTGGGATCACAGGCGTAAGCCACTGCACCCGGCCACTCAAGTTTTAATTCAGGCCTAAAAAAGATTCTAGAACAAAGATAGGCAGGAAGTGAATCAAATTCAAAAGTGAGTTTATATAGATGTTAATTAAAATATTAATAATAGTGCATTTCTGGCCAGGTGTAGTGGCTCATGTCTGTAATCTCAACACTCTGGGGGGCTGAGGCAGGAGGATCACTTGAGCCTAGGAATTCAAGACTACCCTGAGCAACATAGTAAGACCCCATCTATATTTTAAGACCAAAAAAAAAATTTTTTTTTTTAATTAAAAGAAATAAAAATAGTGAATTTCTAACTTACCATAGCAACATCATCTAAAATGCTCTGGGGTGAACTATGAGCCATAACCTAAAAGAGAAAAATAATTGTCACATTAAAAATAAATAAAAATTAACAATATAGTCAAGAAATTTTAAGGTATGAATCCTCAAATTCAGACAGGAATTTCTTGTGACTAAGGAACCATTCTATAAATGTTTTAATTTTCAGAATATCATTCTTCAATGAAAGAGGCACCAAAACCTGGAATCTTAATCTCTATAGTGGTCTGTAGTCTAATTTTAAGTCAAATCTGACACAAGTTTTTTTTTTTTTTGAGACGGAGTCCTGCTCTGTCACCCAGGTGCAGTGATGCTATATCTCAGCTCACTGCAAGCTCCGCCTTCTGGGTTCACGCCATTCTCCTGCCTCAGCCTCCCAAGTAGCTGGGACTACAAGTGCCTGCCACCACACCTGGATAATTTTTTGTATTTTTAGTAGAGATGGGGTTTCACCGTGTTAGCCAAGATGTTAGCCAGGACGGTCTCGATCTCCTGACCTCGTGATCCGCCCGCCTCAGCCTCCCAAAGTACTGGGATTACAGGCATGAGCCACTGCGCCCGGCCTTGACACAAGTTTTAATGCCACAATAATTACAAGTTAGAGAAGGCAGAGTAAATTTACTGTTCATATCAAAAGAGCACTGCTAGCAGAAAAATACCTTAGCTATACCTTTATAGAAATACGGTGTTTCTACTATGTTAACTGTTTTATTAAAGTTAAGACTATGTTTTCAGGAGACAATGGGAAGATATACCTTAGTGGTTAAGAGCATGGGTTTCAAAGGCTAGACTCAGTATACAACATAGCCAAGACACAACCTCTCCTTAAACCTCAATTTCTTCATGTATAAAATGGGTATAACATTCATGACAGACACATTCTAACAGTGTTATGTTAAAAGAAGTTTTTCTTTTTTTGAGACAGAGTTTCACTCTTATCGCACAGGCTGGAGTGCAATGGCGCGATCACAGCTCACTTCAACCTCCGCCTCCCGGGTTCAAGTGATTCTCCTGCCTCAGCCTTCAGAGTAGCTGGGATTACAGGCGCCCACCATCATGCCCACCCTCTTTTTGACTTTTTAGTAAAGACGGGGTTTTACCATGTTGGCCGGGCTGGTCTCGAACTCATGACCACAAGTGTTCTGCCCCGTTGGCCTCCCAAAGTGCAGGAATTACAAGGCTTGGGCCATCACCTTGCTAACATTTTACAGAACTTTATCTTCGGCTGGCATGATGGCTCACGCCTTGTAATCCCTGCACTTTGGGAGGCCAACGCGGGCGGATCACTTGAGGTCAGGAGTTCGAGGCAGATCACTTGAGGTCAGTTGGAGACCAGCCCGGCCAATGTGGTGAAACCCCGTCTCTACTAAAAATACAAAAAATTAGCCTGGTGTAAACCAAACACTGTATGTTCTCACTCATAAGTGGGAGCTGAACAATTAGAACACATGGACACAGGGAGGGGAACATCACACAGCTGGGCCTGTCGCGGAGTTGGGGGCTAAGGCAGGGAGAGCATTAGGAGAAATACCTAATGTAAATGATGGGTTGATGGGTGTAGCAAACCACCATGTTACACCTATGTAACAAACCTGCACATTCTGCATATGTACCCCAGAATTTAAAGTATAATTAAAAAAAAAAAAGAAAGAAAGAAAAAAAAATTAGCAGGGTGTGGTGGCATGTGCCTGTAGTTCCGGCTTCTCAGGATCCTAAGGCAGGAGGATCACTTTAGGCTGGGCGTTCAAAGCTGCAGTGAGCCATGACTGCGCCACTGCACTCCAGCGTGGGGGACAAAGCAACACTCCGACTCAAAACAAAAAACAGCAACAACAACAACAAAAAACAAACAAAACACAGTATCTGCCGAGAACACAGCCTGTCAGTCAATAAACACTGATCGTTACTATGATATGAAACGAACTATTTTCATCCTATCCAAAGGATGGGTGACTGACAAAGGAGTTGATGGGAAAAGCTATTGGCTATGACCATAAAATCTCAACATAATTATTCCAACCAAGACAAGAAGAAGATGGCACAGCATTCTCAGGGGCAGAAAGAGAGCACACAATTGGCAGTAACGAGCAACTCCATCCTCCTTGACCCACAGAAAGAAAAACACATGGTGTGCAGAGTCTGAAGTTACATAGAAGGGTTCATTAAAACAAACATAAATCTGCATCCACTGCAGTGAATAATGAAACACACCAAAAATAAAAATAACTTTTAAAAAGCAGATATAAATCACTTAATTGAACCTAAACCATCATGCAACTTGACTCTGTAAAATTTCTGCTCTTTTAAAAAGTGTCTAATATTTTAATATATAAAATAAAAGCTGGCATGGAAGAGAATAGAAGACTAACCTTAGAACAAACAAAATCAACTAATGTAGCTTCCTCTTCACCTATATATTCTATGATTTTCTTATTAATCCATGGTCTAATTCGACGTTCCATCAGTATCTGCAAAACAAAGCATGGTTACTGAATTAAAGAATTGTAACTTGCGACACAGTTATTAAAGCTTCATGATTTTTCCTGAGACTAAAATATAATGTTAATTTACAAGTTGAACTAAGACAGATATGTATCAAGATACAATCATCTGCTTTTAATAAGTCTTCAAGTACCACCAAAAATTTTTCCATTATTACTAATTTCTTGACCATGGCATTGAGTTGGTGTCAAGATGATCATCCCTACTTATTTGTCATTAATAGAATCAAATGAGGTTTTTTCTTCTTCAAATGAATTTTTATGGCATATTCCAACTGTTCCCAATAACATGATGAAATATAATTTCCCACTCACAGAATCCACAATAGACCAATCCAGGGGATAAGCGAAGAGCTCAGGTTTGGCTGTAGGGATTTTCTCAATGAGACTCTTAATGTGTTTACGCTTTTCTTCAGTGTTTACAGTGCCTTTGGCTGCATTTTTATCATCTTCACCATAATCCAAGGGAACCAGTTTCCTTTTTCGGGGTACGTCATCACTGTCTTCATCCTCAAATTTGTTAAAGACACTATCTACAGGCAGTTTCTTTCTCTTCACAGAATTAGGCTGACCAGGACTATTGGAAGCACCTACAGTAAAAACACTCTCTTAGCATGATGACTTAATTTCCAAATGTTTCATTTTACAACCCACCATCCCTCAAAAGCAATGCAAAATATACTTCCACAAATCTTAGAGAAAGATCCCAACTGTAAAAAATAACTCACTACTCACAAGTGCTAGAAAATTAAACTTTTCACTTCTTCTCAGAACTCGAGGCAGCTGCAGATATAGGAGCACTAGTAAAACTATGAAAACAATCGTGAGCTAAAAAGGCATTTTTTAGTAATCTTCTATCTACCTAACCAAGCACAAATACATATTTTTTTCCTTAAAGCACAATACAGGTATTTGCAGGGGTGAAGGGAAGAAAATAAAGAAGGAAGGAAATGCTAACGTACCCAGTTTAAGACTTAGTCCTATTTTTGGCCTATGCTCCTCAGGTTGTTGTTGATCTGGTGAGTTTTCATGAGGAATAATAATACCACAGGGAGACTCATCCCCAGGAGTGTTAGGTGTTGCATTGCCACTGGCAGAAGAAACAGACGGAGCAGAGCTGATAGGCCTCAGAGTAGGTTTCAGACAAGGCTTTTGCTCTGGCTCCTCTTCCTCTTCCATGGGTTCTTCTCGTTTTTCTTCTTTTTCTTGCTTTTCTTCTTCCTCTTCTTCTGATTCTGGCTCTTGCTTTATTTGTGGCTGCCTGCGCCTCTCGGCCTCTTGTTCCATCTAAAACCAAAACAATAATCTGATTAACTACAACTCTACACCATCCAACTTGATTTTTGTTTTGCATTATCTCTTGTAAAATGCCTTTATGAAAAGAGAAAAAGCCAGGCGTGGTGGCTCACGCCTGTAATCACAGCACTTTGGGAGGCCGCGGCAGGCAGATCACCTGAGGTCACGAGTTTGAGACCAGCTTGGCCAACATGGTGAAACCCTATCTCTACTGAAAATACAAAAATTAGCCAAGTATGGTGGTGCGAGACTGTAATCCTAGCTACTCAGGAAGCTGAGGCAGGAGAATTGCTTGAACCTGGGAGGTGGAGGTTGCAGTGAGCCTCGCAGAACTGCACTACAGCCTGGGCAACAGAGCAAGACTCCATCTCAAAAAGAAAAAAGAAAAAAAAAAAAAAGGACATGGGCAGTGGCTCAATCCCGGGTAAAACAGGAAAACCCCATCTCTACAAAAAAGCATAAAGAAGTTAGGCACTCTGCTCATGCTTGTAAGTGTCCCAGACACTCAGGAGGTAGAGGCCTGAGGACCACTTGAGCCCAGGAGGCAGAGGGTGCAGTGAACCAAGATTCCACCACTGCACTCCAGCCTAGGCAACAAAGCCAGACTCTGTCTCAGGAAAATAAAAAAAGGCCGGGCACAGTGGTTCGCGCCTATAATCCCAGGACTCTGGGAGGCCAAGATGGGCGGATCACTTGGGGTCAGGAGTTCAAGACTAGCCTGACCAACATGGTAAAACCCCGTTGCCACTAAAAATACAAAAATTAGTCAGGAGTGGTGGCACATGCCTGTAATCCCAGCTACTCGGGAGGCTGAGGCAAGAGAATCCCTGGAGCCTGGGAAGCGGAGTTTGCAGTGAGCCGAGATGACACCACTGCACTCCAGCCTGGGTGACAGAGCGAGACCCCATCTCAAAAAAATAAATAAATAAAAATAAAAATACAAAAATTAGCCAGGCAAGGTGGCGTGCACCTGTAATCCCTAATACTAACCAGCTACTTGGGTACCTGAGGCAGGAGAATTGCTTGAACCCAGGAGTCAGGGGCTGCAGTGAGCAGAGATCACACTATTGCACTCCAGTGTGGGCAAGAGAGAGAGACTCTATCTCAAAACCAAAACAAAACAAAAAACAAAAAAGGACACAGCTTTATTTTAAATACAAAACACTGGCCAGGTGTGGTAGCTCACGCCAGTAATGCCAGCAACACTTTGGGAGGCTGAGGCGGGTGGATCACCTGAGGTCAGGAGTTCGAGACCAGCCTGGACAACATGGTGAAACCCTGTCTCTACTAAGAAAACACAAAAAATTAGACAATCCCAGCTACTCCAGAGGCTGAGGCAGGAGAATTGCTTACACCTGGGAGGCAGAGATTGCAGTGAGCCGAGATCACGCCCATTGCACTCCAGGCTGGGCAACAAGAGTGAAACTCCATCTCAAAATAAATAAATAAAAAATAAAAATAAAAACAAAATACTTTGGCAATAGAGAAGGAATTTAACTCACAAAAAGTAAGTGTCAGAGCAAATTATAGGAAGAACAGGTTCAACTACAGAAATAACAGATTCTAGCAAACTGGCATTAGAAGACATATGATACGCCAGGCGCAGTGGCTCAAGCCCGTAATCCCAGCACTTGGGGAGGCTGAGACGGGCAGATCACGAGGTCAGGAGATCGAGACCATCCTGGATAACACGGTGAAACCCCGTCTCTACTAAAAAAATACAAAAAACCTAGCTGGGCGAGGTGGCGGGCGCCTGTAGTCCCAGCTACTCGGGAGGCTGAGGCAGGAGAATGGCATAAGCCGGGGAGGTGGAGCTTGCAGTGAGCTGAGATCCAGCCACTGCACTCCAGCCTGGGCGACAGAGCTAGACTCCGTCTCAAGAAAAAAAAAAAAAAAAAAAGATATACAATAGAATGGCCAGGCGCAGTGGCTCATGCCTGTAATCCCAGTACTTTGGGAGGCTGAAGCCAGTGACCACTTGAGGTAGACCAGCCTGGCCAACATGGTGAAACCCTGTCTCCAACTAACAATACAAAAATTAGCTGGGCATGGTGGCGGGCACCTGTAATCCCAACTACTTGGGTAGCTGAGCCAGGAGGATAACTTGAACCTAGGAAGCAGAGGTTGCAGTGAGCTGAGATCGCACCACTGCACTCCTGCCTGGGGAAGACAGAGCCAGACTCCATCTAATTAAAAAAAAAAAAAAAGACATACAAAGAAAACAAATGAATAAGACATCCGCAGGATGTTTAGAATGAAGTTGTAAATCAACTAATACTGACAACTTGTGTAATTAAAGAAAAAGTACTAATAACGTTCCACAAAATAGCACATTACATGGAGCATAAAATGCATTTCCCTTAACTATAAATTAAACTGCATCATAGTTGGCTTTAATATGATATGATAACCTTAAAACAAAATCATGTGGATGGTATAGTATCTTACCCTCTGGAGCTCTGCATCTGGATCTGGATGCCCTTCTGCCAGAAGGCGCTGCCTGATTTCCTCAAGCTCCTCCTTCTCTCTCTTCCTATCTCGTTCATCTGCTTCCATTTCCTTTTCTCTATCACGCAACCTTTTCTGAAGAGCACTTCCTCTGTAAAAGTGAATGATAAAAGGCTTCATTTAATACTCAGATCATTGAGCAGTACACATGACATCTCCAGCAGCACCTCTTTTCAATACTACAACCTGCATGCTAAGAGGTTAAAGAATGTCTTAATGTTCTGTATCTACAGAACACACCAGAGTGTGTTCTCTACCTATAAATGTATAACAAATAAGCATTATCTTGTCATTTACCACTATGTTCCCTTCATCCTTAAAGTAATTCTAATAAATGTTTAAAGAAGTAAAATAGTCGCTTTCAGAAAGAGAGCTCACATTTTGTGCCTATTTCACAAGGAATACCCAACAAATAATTTTCGTTTCCCTAGATACCAACCTAAAAAAATACATAAAGTAGCATTAGTAGCACTGAGAGTTCTGTAACCCCAATTTATTCACTCGTAAAAAATATCTCAGAAAGTAGTGCAGAATCAACAGAAAGCAGAGGTTCTCTCCTATCTAGCAGTTCATTACTTCTCAGAATGTTGACGTTATACATTGCCACTTTATGCTTCTAGCCTTCAATGATTTTACTGATTTCATGGCATTTTCTACAAAGCCAAATCCCTGGCACTCTTTAAATTTAAGCAACTAATTACAATGCTTTAATTATTTTGGCTATATTGTATTAAACTATATTAAGTATCTTCATTATGATTGTATCATGTCAGACAAATTAGATAAAATACTATAGATAAAACAGAACTATAGATAAAACAGTATCAAGACACTGTCTATATCCCCAGGGAACTTACAGTTTGGATGGAAGGAAGAGCAAAACAAGCAATTTTGCCATAAAGTCGTAAATATTAGAATGAGAGTAGTTTGAAAATGCCATGGGAACAAAGAATGAGAGAAGGCAGTTGTCACAACTCTTACTTCACAATAATGTATCAATTTGGAGATAGGGTGAGAGACAGGAGCTCAGATTGCTAGGAGACCAAAATTTCTAGACAAACCCAGATAGTTACAGAGATTAGTTGTAACTTGCTATAAAAATTGGACCTAGCAGACAGGTGTGGTAGTCCACACCTATAGTCCAACCTACTCAAGAGACTGTGAAGGGAGGATTGCTTGAGCCCAAGAGTTCAAGGTTACAATGAACTATGATCATGCCACTGCATTCCAGCCAAGGTAAGACCCTGTCTCTAAAAAACATCAAGAAAAAATTTAAAAAATCAGACCCACTTACAACACACAAAGATAAAAATAGTATTATTTGATATAATACTATCATGGGCTCCCCCACTGCACAAAAGATGCATAGAAACGTTGATACTTTTCTGATAGCTCTTTTCTCTGAAGAAAACAGTGTATTCGCTATAGAAGTAATTATTACACGGAATGTGAAAGTTTCTTGTTTTCTTTTTCTTTTTTTTTTGAGACGGAGTCTCGCTCTGCCGCCCAGGCTGGAGTGCGGTGGCCAGACCTCAGTTCACTGCAAGCTCCGCCTCCTGGGTTTACGCCATTCTCCTGCCTCAGCCTCCCGAGTAGCTGGGACTACAGGCGCCCGCCAGGTCGCCTGGCTAGTTTTTTGTATTTTTTTAGTAGAGACGGGGTTTCACCGTGTTAGCCAGGATGGTCTCGATCTCCTGACCTCGTGATCCGCCCGTCTTGGCCTCCCAAAGTGCTGGGATTACAGGCTTGAGCCACCGTGCCCGGCAAAGTTTCTTGTTTTCTTATTCCACTTAGTGAACCTGCATCATCAACTGTGAGTATGGGAAAATACAGCTAATAAAAAACCAAGTATGAGTCCACAGAACAAGCCTTCTTTACCTGTAATATTTGGGGTCATCTCTATCATCATCATAGTCTTCTAAGAATTCTTTTAGTCGTTTAGCTTCTTTGGCCTTTGAGGAAATAAGGACAATGTATAAAAATAACATACAAGTAATAAAGATTACCCTTCCCTTTTTCGTGTAAACAGATTTTTCGGACTCAGACATCAACCAAGAGTAAGGGGAAGATTTATAGGAATTTCTCTTCACATAATTTTAGGAAAAACGTGGCCGTTTCAATAAATGAAACTACAGTCTCTCCTGGATTCCAGAATTTAAACCATATTTATAAATGTATAATGTATCCAGCTATTTGGTTTAAATAAACTTGTTGGGCTAGACTGGGAAATGGTATTTTTACTATTTTCTATAGAGAAAATATTTTCTAATTTAAGTTGGAGCTATCTGCACAGCTCTCTCTCTACAGTTGTACATAAAATGTTTTTACTGTAAAATGAGATAAAATAGTTTGGTGTAAAAAAAAGATTTTTCTTATCCCCTTAAATTTTATTTTTCACATACTTCATATATTAATTATAAGTCACATTAGACATTTTAAATT
The DNA here is from genome assembly GCF_007565055.1 of Rhinopithecus roxellana. Classification (NCBI taxonomy): domain Eukaryota; kingdom Metazoa; phylum Chordata; class Mammalia; order Primates; family Cercopithecidae; genus Rhinopithecus; species Rhinopithecus roxellana. The sequence goes on along the minus strand of NC_044553.1, from coordinate 131,194,939 downwards.
TTTTACCTCTAAGAAAAGTCTGAATGAGGACGTATCTGTAAAATGCAAACCACATACATATACTACGCTACAATAAATATGCTCTTTGAATATAATCTTCAAAATACAATACCTAAGCACACCAACAAAACTGGAGATTATCTTATTAAATGAAAAATACGGCTCACGCCTGTAATCCCAGCACTTCGGGAGGCCAAGGCAGGCAGATCATTTGAGGTCAGGAGTTTGAGACCATCCTGGCCAACATGGTGAAACCCCGTCTCTACTAAAAATACAAAAATTAGCTGGGTGTGGTGGCACACGCCTATAATCCCAGCTACTCGGGAGGCTAAGGCAGGAGAATCGCTTATCACTTGAACCTGGGAGGAGGAGGTTGCAGTGAGCCAAGATTGCACCCGCTGCGGGGGTGGCAGAGCAACACTCTGTCTCAAAAAAAAAAAAAAAAAAAGGTATATACATATATATGTATATATGTTTACATGTATGTATGTATATGTTTTTTAACTCCATTTTTCAAGTAGATGATACTATAAGAAATACTTTTTAAGAAATGCAGAAATTTAAGGCCGGGCGCGGTGGCTCAAGCCTGTAATCCCAGCACTTTGGGAGGCCGAGACGGGCGGATCACGAGGTCAGGAGATCAAGACCATCCTGGCTAACATGGTGAAACCCCGTCTCTACTAAAAATACAAAAAACTAGCCGGGCGACCTGGCGGGCGCCTGTAGTCCCAGCTATCCGGGAGGCTGAGGCAGGAGAATGGCGTGAACCCGGGAGGCGGAGCTTGCAGTGAGCTGAGATCTGGCCACTGCACTCCAGCCTGGGCGACAGAGCGAGACTCCGTCTCAAAAAAAAAAAAAAAAAAAAAAAAAAAAAAAAAAAAAAGAAATGCAGAAATTTAAATCATGTTCATCAATCAATTTAAAGGTTAATGCCTACCTAACTCTAAACTGATAGCAAACAATCCGTGAGATAAAATGAATCTCTTACTCTTAACTTACGGAATTTCTATTACATCTAATAAGAACAGTTCAACAATTTTAAAAATATGCAGATTCTTAAAAATAAGTAACTTTTTGACTTAAATATTACTATATGACAAATTTACTTTGATGGTATACAGAAAGATAACTTTGGATGCAGCAAAAATTTGAAAAGAGGAAAAAAGATTTTGGTGTACTTAAATTGGCTCAAAATGCTCAAAATACATAAAAATTAAATTATCCATGAACAGAGAAGCATGTGCATTTCAATTATTAAGTTACTTGTAGTCAGCAGTAAAGATATAATCTGACTTTATACCTGAAAAATCACTTACTTTAGCCTAGAATCTTACCATTTCTCTTCTTCTTTCTTCTTCTCTTTCAGCTTCTTTCTCATATTCTCGGGTTTTCTTTCGTTCTCTGATTTCCCAATTCTTAAGGCGCTAAAAAAATTAAATTTTGAAAGCTTTAAAAGTTTATACATAGCGTTCTATAAATTTTGGTTAACCTATTAAGGGATACCAAGATAAGAATAAAAGCATTTGTTCAACTTACTTCTTGATAAGCAGCTTCTTTCTCTCGGAGTTTTCTTTCAAGTTTTCTTCGTTCATATGCATCTTCTTCATCTTCTTCTCGGTCCCGTTTTTTGTCTTTTTCTCTTTCTCGCTCCCGTTCCCTCTCTCGCTCTCTCTCTCGCTCCCGTTCTCGTTCTCGCTCTCGTTCTCTCTCTCTCTCTCTTTCCCGCTCTCGTTCCCTTTCACGATCTCTGCTTTTTTCTCTAATGTAAACAAAATATTTTACAAACCTGTCAGTCTACTTTCTGTTTTCAAGACCAAAGTAAAGGAGGACAACATACATTATGAAATAATATAAAATCTCACAGGCCAGAATCTAGCACTTGATTTCCATAGAACTATATAACCTCTTCTACACTCATGAGAAAGACATAAATTGCAGTCCCAAATCCTAAAATGCATTCTAATATCGATGTTAATGCTTACTGGTATGTCAGAAAACAAATACAATCTAAATATAAAATAGTTACAAATCATTAAAATGAATGATTAGTTAATGCCTATCATATACTGGAATAATAGTTAATCCCCTGATGGTATAAAACAGAAAAAAGGAAAACTGTTAATTCCCAAAAGAAATATGAAGGACTAATGAATATGTTAAGAGACAGTAAAATAATCTTTTGTTAAAAAAAAAAAAGAGAGATAGTTTAGCTTACTAGTAATCAAGGAGTAAGTGCTGGCAAACGTGGAAAACAGAATTTTGACATGTTGCATGGATTAAGTTAGAACTTTTGTAAGTATCAGCACTGAAAGTCCTCAAATATTTAATTAGAGTGATAAAATCTAATCCCAGCATTTTAAGAAGCTGAGGCAGGAGGCTTGCTTGAGGCCAAGAGGCATGGTGGCACGTGCCTGTAGTCCTGGCTACTCTAGAGGCTGATGTGGGAAGATCCTATGAGCCCAGGACTTCGAGTTTACGGTGACCTATGATTGTATCCCCGCACTCCAGTCAAGGTGATGGAGCACGCCTGTCTCCAAAAAAAAAAAAAGTAGTAAAACCAAATTGCAGATTATATATAGTATGGTGCCAAGGATCTAATCAAATAACTGTATGTATGTGTATTTAATATGTATATGTGAAATATACTCTTCATGGATACACTTATGCCATAAATATGAGAGATGGATTTTATTTTATTTTGTTTTGTTTTGTTTTGTTTTTTTGAGACAGAGTCTCACTCAGTTGCCCAGGCTGGAGTGCAGTGGCCAGATCTCAGCTCACTGCAAGCTCCGCCTCCTGGGTTGACGCCATTCTCCTGCCTCAGCCTCCCGAGTAGCTGGGACTATAGGCACCCGCCACCTCGCCCGGCTAGGTTTTTTGTATTTTTTTTAGTAGAGACGGGGTTTCACCATGTTAGCCAGGATGGTCTCGATCTCCTGACCTCGTGATCCACCCGTCTCGGCCTCCCAAAGTGCTGGGATTACAGGCTTGAGCCACCGAGCCCGGCCCGAGAGATGGATTTTATACATATCAACCTCTCAATGACTGTATCAGGGATGGACAGAATGAAATAATTTTAATGCCTACTAAAGGTTGAGCGCTCTGGGCTTCCAGTTCCAGTTCTAGCAATTAGGTGAAATGACCTAAAGTGGAACTCCCTCCAGCCAGAATCAAATAAGAAACTGCAACACAGTAATGTATATTTTAAAACTAGCTTGAAGAAAAAGGAGTTTTTTCTCTCTTCCTTGCTTTCTCCTCTTCCTTTGTTCATGTTTGCTATACCTCATTGCTCAACAATGAGATGACTCATCAAAATAATTCAATATAAGGCTGGGCGTGGTGGCTCACACCTGTAATCCCAGCACTTTGGGAGGCTGAGGCGGGCAGATTACCTGAGCTCAGGAGTTCGAGACCAGCTGGGCAACATAGTAAAACCTGGTCTCTACCAAAAAAACCTCAAAAATTAGTCCAGGACAGTGGTGTGTGCCTATAGTCCCAGCTACTCGGGAGGCTGAAGCAGGAGAATTGCTTAAGCCTGGGAGGCAAAGGTTGCAATGAGCCAAGACTGCACCACTGCACTCCAACTTGGGTGACAGAGCAAGACCATGCCTCAAAAAAAAAAAAAAAAAAAAAAAAAAAAAAAAAAAATCAATATAATTTAAAAATTTTAAATAAAAAATAAAACCGTCCAAAGAGTAAAATTACTAGGAGCCAGAGGTAGAGGTAGATAGTAAATTTATAGATAGAAAGATTAAGCTGTGGCAGTGCAGTGGGCTAAAAAGCCAAATAAAAATGCTAGGAGCTAAAAAGATGTGGTGTTACAGTTGATGTCTCAATATACAGAACTTCAACGAAAAGAACAACTTAAAAAATGCCCACGGACCCAGGGAGACAGCAGGGAGTCATGTCTGCCCAGAATACTGAGTGGCCACTGTGTTTCTATAAAAAGTGGCTTCAGACAGAAATTAACCAGAGTTGAAAATTATTACTTTCACCCATAGTGAGTGAGTGTGTGTGTGTGTGTGTGTGTGTGTGTGTGTGTGTGTGAGAGAGCATGAGAGACAAAGAGAGAGAGACAGACAAAGACCATGTTGTCTCTAAAAAAAATTATCAGGCCGGGCGCAGTGACTCACGCCTCTAGTCCCAGCACTTTGGGAGGCTGAGGCAGGTGGATCACTTGTGGCCAGAGTTCAAAACCAGGCTGATTAACATGGTAAAACCCCATCTCTACCAAAAATACAAAAAATGGTGGTATGAACCTGTAATCCCAGCTACTTGGGAGGCTAAGGAATGAGAATCACTTGAACCCAGGAGGCAGAGATTGCAGTGAGCCACGCTCAGCCACTGCAGTCCAGCCTGAGTGACAGAGTGAGAACGTCTCACACACACAAAAAATCCTCTCACTCCATGAATGCAAATGGTACTCTGGAGGACTACCCGGTAGTTCTGTAAAAGCTATCAGGAAACAGTAACTTCTGTAAAGACTTACCTTGATCGACTCCGATCCTTATTACGATCTGAGCTCCTTTCTCTATCCCGGTCACGATCTCTCTCTCGATCCCGATCTCGGTCTCTCTCTTTCGTCCGGTCACGGTCCCTATCCCGTTCTCGTTCCCGCTCCCGTTCTTTCTCCTTTTCTCGTTCACGTTCTCTTTCCCTTTCTCGTTCCCGTTCTCGCCTTTCTCGTTCCCTTTCACGCTCCCTCTCTCTTTCTCTCCGTTCTTTCTCAATTTCCTGTCTTTCTTTTTCCTTTTTGCCTTTCTCTTCTTCCAGTTTCTAGAAACCAATAAAAGCACTTTTAGAGTTAACTCTGTAGCTCCAGTATTCAGATTTTTCCCGGCGCAATGCCCAATATTGGGAACAAAAACACCAAACCACTGATACACTAATATTAAATACTTGTGGTTTTATGTGACAAATTAAACTGAAGCAATCACAAGACTAGAAAGATTTCGTGCAAAACCATATACTCTACACAGACCAGGAATCTCCAATCTTGGATGCTGGGAGATTGTGTCAGGTGTGGCTGGCCACTCAATGACTATGTACTAACTAAAATGAACATGAAGAATGTGGTGGTTCGAAATATTTTCTATAAATACTATCACTGGTTAAAACTCAACTCTGTCCATTATGGATTTCTGTAAATCCACAAGATGATTAATACTAATTAAAACCCCAGACTGTGCATTACCTCAAGTTGAGGGTTTCAAAGGGCAAGTGGTACAGAAGAATACCTATAATGCAACTAAATAATCTCTGCCCTCTGATTTGCCCACCCTCCAAAAGAAACACAAGCTGAACTCAGCCAAGAACTGCCTTATTATCTATGGAAACATTTACTCCCACCATTACAAGATGGACAGCCCACCAAATACAAAAAGTTTGAAAATCACTCACTTCAAGCAAAATATATGTAACTGTAATAGTTTCATTTAAAATATTTAAAAGCAATACACTTATGCCCATTATGCCTGTAAGACAATGAAAATATATTTACAATGATAAATTCATCCTTGGAAGGAACGATTGTGCATTAACTTACAGATGCTGTGCTAGGACATGGATCGCCAACACTGGATTAACCTTGCCTACAAGCTATGTTTCTGGGAGGAAGAGCAAGTACATGGTTCACAAATAAACCAAATAACAAAGTCAGACCAAGTTTGTACCCTGAAAAGATTACCAGTGTACCACATGGTTTCTACACAAACTCAGAAAAAAATATCCCAAACAGGTAAAACAATACAAAACAAAACACATTTATCCCTTTTGTTTCACCGAAATGAAATTTTAAACTGCAACAATAAAATGTGCATTTTTCTTTTCTCAGTCATGTAATGCATTTAAAACAACTTTAAAAAGCAATCTTACCTGTCAGATACTCTCTTTCTCTTCCTCATGGATCAGAGAACTGATAGCAGGTTATGAAAGAAAAGCTAACGTATGAGCAACATATTCAGTTGCTGTGCCAGTCTGTATTGAAGTAGAATGCAGGCAAAGCCAAAACTGAATACATTGAAATTACAAAGGGATGAAATGAGATGACAGAAAGAGGACAGAAACTGACAGCTATTAAAGGGGGAAAAATCTCATTTCTGAAACAGTTCTAATGAATATAAAAATTTATATTGTAAAATGAGGCTAGACTATATAAAACTTACCTCAATGGCATACACTTATAAAGAAATTTGTTTATTTCTGAAATAGATACTTACAGAATATTTTAGCTGTTCCAATACTAATTTTCTTGTAGAATTCCTCAATTTTTAATTCTTGCTTATTTCACTGTGCTCTTTATATTCAGTAATATAAATAACCATTTGTTTCAGAACTCATTTCAAAAGTTTGATTCTAAGTAAATGAAAAAGTGAGTGAATCTAGTCCATACTGTTTCCTAAAGTTTATATATGAGAGATATATATACATGTATATAAATATATGTATACATGTAAACATATACATGTATTTTTTTAAATAAAGATTGGAGAAGGGAAATGAGGCGAGTCTAAAATTACGTAAGAAAGTAATGAAGAGGAAAGGACAGATTTTTAAAAAATCATAAATCTTACCTCATTCTCTCTTCAGACTCATCCGTGCTGTAAATGGACGCCCCCTGCCACGCTGATACCCTGACAGTCTGTGGTTATTTAATAAACTCATACCAAAACATGCAAAGGTTCACTGAGCTCATTTTTTGTTACTAGAGTTTCAAACAACCCTTTTAGCCAAACCACCCAATAAAAAAAACTGTTTTGGTTTTTCATTTTGGTCTCTTTGTATTTTGAAAAGACATTCTGAAAATTCAAAACATCCCTCCGGTGAAATAACACTAAGGCAGTACAATGCCTGGCAGGTCCCCAAACTTTAAAGCAAATATGTTTTCTAATTTTTCTTAAAACATGATTTCCTCATAATTTACCAATAACATGACAGGGTTTAACAAATAAATAAAAACAAAAAGGGGGTAAACCACACACACAACCATATACCATTTTTAAGCTTACTCGGTCCTGAATTTGAGTATTATACCTAACCAAAATTATTCATCTAAAATGATTTCCCATAGACCACCTTTTCAACTCTCAAAATTAATTTTGGGAGAATTATGTTTGTGCTCTCAGACACATTTAATTCTTGAAAAAGCACCGTGTATATGAGCGAGGGCTGGGCATCTGGATAGTAAGTGTTCAGCAGCACTGATTCATTGGCATTATTTGTGAACTACAGATTTTGAAAGCAATGGGAAAAAGTAAGAATAAAAGAGAAAATGAACATTTAACATTTCACTGAGTTAAAGATCTCTCAGTCTATCAGTAAGAACCAGCAACACCTTATTATCTCTACCATCAAAATACATGTCATGCAGTGTTTGCATTGCACCGTCCAAAAGCATCATTTTCAACACCAGCGAACATTCACAGATGCACTGTCATTGAGAGAAGCTTCAAATAGGCAAAACTCGTGAGTGGGATTTACTATGCATAAATACCCATTTCCAAGCCAGTTACCCCTTTGCATATTTTTCTGAGGGGGCATCCATAAATATAATAAAAAACAGAAGCTCATACTTACATCCTATTCCTTGTTACTTTCCAAGCTGAGAGTTTCATCTTGCATTAGTCACCATATGATCTCTATCATAATGGTGGGGGTCAATGAATAGATTAGCTTTATGGGAATTTACAGTTCTTCCATGCATCTAAAATTTGGTAAGTCTGGTAACCACTGACCTACTTTTTAAAATCTCCCCCACTCAACTTAAATCTATACAAATATAAAATGTAAATTTTAATCTCAGCTCTCTAAAGAAAAGGTAATCCTAAGATCAAGTTAAATAACTGCCCCCAGAAATACACTACAGTGTATGTTATCCTGCTGCCCCCTGAATCTAATTTAAGTCTGACCTTGATGTTTATGTTGAAATCTAAAAATAAAATTAGCTTCTATTCATATTAAAGTGAGATGACTGCAGAATAGTCAGTAACTGAAAAAACTAAGCACAATATGTCAAGGACCACTTTAATATGGTATTGGTCTTCTGTTTCTTTTTTCTATCTAAATATCAATTAAACCTATAAAAAGCATTTAAAATTATATTCTAATTTAAGGTTGTTTTTTTGTCTCTTTGCTTTGGATTCTGTAAAAAGTCTAGATTGGTATCAAGTGAAAAGACAAGAATACTACCTTATGTGTGTCTCTGAATTTGCTGATCTCTCGAGATATCAGGTCTCTTTTGTCTTCTTCCATTTCTATAGCATTTATATCCTCCTAAAAGAAAACGAGCAAAGGAGCAAATGAATAAAGAACAACCTACTTCAATATAAACAGTTAAAGGTTAGATATTCTGTCTCAAAGAGTAAATAAGTAAATAGAACATCCACAATAACAAATCTAACAATCTAAAGTTAAATAGTGAAAAATCACAAAGACAAGAATGATAAATCAACAATCAGCAGTAAACACAGTATTGTCAAAGCCTACAATTTAAACGAACCTTAGTGATGAGTGGATAAGGGATCAGTGGGGCCACTGGAAATCTGCGGAAAATCTGCGAAAAAAATCCACCAAGAATCTTTTTTAAAAGAGAAAAACAGAGCTCATACTACTCTGCAAAGCAATGCCCTATACATTTATGACATGAACAATACAGTACGCTTTTGTGACAATTTCTTGATTTCAAATTACTCGGGAATGAAAGTGATTTCACTCTCTTCACAATAACTGATCACACACCACCTCCTCTCTGGATACTCGAACACCCCCAAGAAATGGAAATATAGAAGGTGATCTCATAGTAGCAGGGCTTTCTAATCATACCAACAATATTTACCCATAACTCCTGCCACAGAGGAAGATTTTATTATCTCCTCCCAATCCATATCAAACAAATATGTTATTTTTTTCCTTTCCCACTAATGAAGAAAGAAAAAGAATGAATTCTACAGGCCTCAATTACTCTGTACCTTACTGACCCTACCAATTACCATTCCTAATAGAATACACCTCATTAGAAAAGTTATGGGTCGGGCACGGTGGCTCACGCGGATCACGAGGTCTGGAGATCGAGACCATCCTGGCTAACACAGTGAAACCCCATCTCTATTAAAAATACAGAAAAGCAGCCAGGCATGGTGGCTGAGGCAGGAGAATTGCTTGAACCCAGGAGGCAGAGCTTGCAGTGAGCCAAGATTGCAGCCACTGCACTCCAGCCTGGGCAACTGAGTGAGACTCCATTTCAGTGGGGGGGAAAAAAAACCAAAAAAGAAGTTTTATGGCCAAATGAGGAAATACATACCAAATAATAAAAATGTATCTGGGGCCGGGCGCGGTGGCTCAAGCCTGTAATCCCAGCACTTTGGGAGGCCGAGACGGGTGGATCACGAGGTCAGGAGATCGAGACCATCCTGGCTAACATGGTGAAACCCCGTCTCTACTAAAAAATACAAAAAACTAGCCGGGCGAGGTGGCGGGCGCCTGTAGTCCCAGCTACTCGGGTGGCTGAGGCAGGAGAATGGCATAAACCCGGGAGGCGGAGCTTGCAGTGAGCTGAGATCTGGCCACTGCACTCCAGGCCAGGCAACAGAGCGAGACTCCGTCTCAAAAAAAAAAAAAAAAAAAAAAAAAAAAGTATCTGGCCACAAAGAAAACTGAAGATGGCCTAAAAAGGCATTCAAATTTAAAATAATATAAAATGTAACCATCCATTCATAACTAATCATAATATATACACCACGTAGTATTTTTTTTTATTATATAATGGATGCATATAAAACACTGGCTATGAGTGGGTCACGCTTGTAGTCCCAGCACTTTGGAAGGCTGAGGCAGGCAGATCATTTAAGCTCAGGAGTTCAACACCAGCTTGGGCAACATGGTGAAACCCCATCTCTACAAAAAACACAAAAATTAGCTGGGTATGGTGGCACATGCCTATAGTCTCAGCTTCTCAGGAGGCTAACACAGGAGGATCACTTTAGGACAGGTATTCAAGGCTGCAGTGAGCCGTAACTGCGCCACCATCCTCCAGTTTGGGTGACAAAGCAAGATACTGTCTCAAAAACATAAATAAATAAAACAAAATACTTCCAATACTTGTGGGATTTTTTTTTCTTACTTTACAGACAGGGTCTCGCTCTGTGGCCCAGGCTAGACTCAAGCTCATGGGCTCAAGTAAACCTCCCCTCAGCCTCCCCAGCTGCTGGGACTACATGTATCATCCACCACTCCTAGTTTCTTCCATTATTTTTAAAAGACCATTTCCTATAATTTATCTAAGTTTATCCAAAGGAAATAAGTATAAGAAAACTAAACTTTTTCTTCAACCTGGACTGCCCACTGTTCAATTCGCTTAGGGCGATAAAGAGGTAGCAATCAATTCACTGAGGAGGAATGTTTCAAGTTGTACTGCTCTTTCAGAATCCTCCAGTTTGATTCTTCAATACCACTATTGTTCAGGGAGGGGAATGCAACACAGTTTATAAAGAAAGGCAGCTAAAAATTAAGAGTGGGTGGAAATCTTCAGTGAATCAGATCTGGTTTCTTGCTTAGAACAGAGACAGAACAACCATAGGCAAACAAAGTAAAATAAGAGTCAGGCGCAGTGGCTCACGACTGTAATCCTGACACTTTAGGAAGCTGAGACAGGAGGATAACCTGAACCCAGGAGTTGGAGACCAGTCTAGAAAACATAATGAAACCCTGTCTCTGTAAAAAAGTTTAAAATGTATTTTTAATATATTTTTTAAAATAATTAAAAAAAAATTTTAAGGCTGGGAGTGGTGGCTCACGCCTGTATCCCAGCACTTTGGGAGAATGAGGCAAGTGGATCCCTTGAGGGATATACGGCATATAACCCATGCGCATTCTCCCATATACTTTAAAACTTCTCTAGATTACATACAATGCCCCACAGAACCCGAGAGGCGGAAGTTATAGTGAGCTGAGATTGCGCCACTGCATTCCAGTCTGGGAGACAAAGTAAGCCGCCATCTCAAAAAAAGAAAAGAAAGAAAAAAGAAAACTGACATGTAATCAAAGCATAAGAGTGATATCATAAAAAACAAATGGTAGAAATTATATGTTGTTGTCAGAACACATACGTCCTCCTTCTTTTCCTTCTTCTTCTTCCTGGGGTGAGAATCAGATTCCTGTGAGGGGGCATTTAGCTCACTGGAGTATTCACGAATTAAAACTTCAATAGCTCCTTTAATCATCTGATCTCTCCTCTTTGTTTCTTCATCCAAGGCTTCTTCATCGTCATTAGTGACAGTTTCTGGCCTTGCATTCTTAAAGAAAACAGCAAATTCAGGGGAAAGAAAAATCAAGCAAGAAAATCAAAATCACTCTACGACAACAGTTAATAAACATACATGTTTTCTCAAAAACATCTCTGTAGTCCTAGTAAACACAGAGTTGGTTTTGTTCTTAACATCATAAAAGCTTCATTTTTTTTTAATTTCACTATTCCTGAGATACTAGTTCATTTTCATTTTCTTTTTCTTAATAGCTAAAAAATTCTGGCCCCTAAATTTCAGGACTAGCATACTATATAACACATCTGCAAACCATTCACAAGTTTTCAGACTGTTTTGCTCAACAGGTACACAAATAGTAACAACTGTACGTAATAGTTCATTCTTTTAAACAGATACTAAATGGCTGAAAATTCAGTTATGCAGTAAAGGCAAAATACGATTTTAAGTTAATTGTGAAAGCTACCGCACAGAATAAACAAAATTGTATGTAGATTAAATAAACAAAAACATCAGATTGCTAAATACACCAAAATGCCAGAATCAGGAGTTTAGGGACTGAAATGATTTGCTTTCTATGAGTTCCTACAATGCAAGAATACCACTTATAGAAACCATACACTTACAACACTAACAAGGAATCAAGGTAACTATTTATAGGTCTTTATCAGTAATTTTCTGGCCAGGCGTGGTGGCTCACTCCTGTAATCCCAGCACTATGGGAGGCTGAGGGGGGGCTGGATCATGAGGTCAGGAGTTCAATCAAGACCAGCCTGGCCAACATGCTGAAACCCCATCTCTACTAAAAATACAAAAATTAGCTGAGTGCGGTGGTGCATGCCTATAATCCCAGCTACTCAGGAAGCTGAGGGAGGAGAATTGCTTAAAACCGGAAGGCAGTAGTTGCAGTGAGCAGAGATTGCGCCACTGCAATCCAGCCTGGGTAAAAGAGCGAAACTCCATCTCAATAATAATAATAATTTTCTAAGAAGTCTAGATTATTCCCTCTCTGTGGGGGAAATTGTTGGCTTCTAATGTGCTACAATAGTGGTGCGTGCCCCAAAGTTTTTAAAGACTTACTTGGTAAACATATACTGTGCACATTTTCAGATACATACAAGAACCATGCTCATGTGCATACATGCCTGGGTCTTGGTCATAATTCCTGCAACTCTATTCAAGGTGAGTTTCATGCCTTGTGGCTCCTTAACAATGTAACTTAGCACTAACTTTATAAGTTGACCACCAGCATTCTGAAAGCTGTCTCCAATGGGTATATATTCAACAAACATTTTATTTCTTTTTTTTTTGAGACAGAGTCCCGCTCTGTCGCTCAGGCTGGAGTTGCAGTGGCCAGATCTCAGCTCACTGCAAGCTCTGCCTACCGGGTTTACACCAGTCTTCTGCCTCAGCCTCCAGTGTAGCTGGGACTACAGGCGCCCGCCACCTCGCCTGGCTAGTTTTTTTTGTATTTTTTAGTAGAGATGGGGTTTCACCGGGTTAGCCAGGATGGTCTCCATCTCCTGACCTCGTGATCCGCCCGTCTCAGCCTCCCAAAGTGCTGGGATTACAGGCTTGAGCCACCTCGCCCGGCCAACATTTTATTTCTTAAATTAATTTGCTCAATTCTTTTTTTTTTTCTTGCTCTGTTGCCCAGGCTGGAGTGCAGTGGCACCATCTCACCTCACTGCAAGCTCCGCCTCCTGGTTTCACGCCATTCTCCTGCCTCAGCCTCCGGAGTAGCTGGGACTACAGGCGCCCGCCACCACGCCTGGCTAATTTTTTTGTATTTTTAGTAGAGACGGGTTTCACTGTGTTAGGATGGTCTCAATCTCCTGACATCGTGTTCTGCCCGCCTCGGCCTCTGAAAGTGCTGGGATTACAGGCGTGAGCCACCGCACCCAGCAACAAATTCTTAAGAGCGTACCGTGAGAAACATGCTGCACTTAGACGGAGTAAAATTCAAATTGAAAAACGCGCTCTTCTCCTCAAGCTATACTAATACAGAGTAACAGATGGGTTATGACACAGACAACTTAAATATAAGGCATTACATGTTATTATAAAACTAACCACTTGGCAGGGCACGGTGGCTCACGCCTGCAATCCCAGCACTTTGGGAGGCCAAGGCAGGCGGATCACGAGGTCAAGAGTTCAAGACCCGCCTGGCCAGCATGGTGAAACCCCATCTCTACCAAAGTTACAAAAAATTAGCTGGGCATAGTGACACATGCCTGTAATCTCAGCTATTCGGGAGGCTGAGGCAGGAGAATTGCTTGAACCCAGGAGGTGGAGACTGCAGTGAGCCGAGATCACGCCGCTCCATTCCAGCCTGGGAGACACAGCAAGACTGTGTCTCCCTGCCGCACAAAAGAAAAAAACTTGCTCCTGTAATCCCAGCATTTTGGGAGGCTGAGGTGGGCGGATCACAAGGTCAGGAGTTTGAGACCAGCCTGACCAACATTGTGAAACTCCGTCTCTACTAAAAAAACACAAAAATTCCCAGCCAGGTGCAGTGGCTCACAAGGTCAGGAGATGGAGACCATCCTGGCTAACACAGTGAAACCCCGTCTCTACTAAAAACACAAAAAAATAGCCAGGCATGGTCCCAGCTACTTGGGAGGCTGAGGCAGGAGAATCACTTGAACCCAGGAGGCAGAAACTGCAGTGAGCCAAGATCGCGCCACTGCACTCCAGCCTGGGCGACACAGCGAGACTCCTTCTCAAAAAAAAAAAAAAAATAAAATAAAATAAATCCGTATAAACCCTAAACTGAGTATTGTTTCCACTGTAAACCAACATTTAGGTATCAATATGGCTATTTTACCTGAATTAGAGATAAAAGCATTTGGAATTAACTAATTCACATTTTTAGAAGAAAAGTTTATTAACCCAAAAATCTTAACTGATTGCTAATATTAAAAAAAAAAGAACTGGCCGGGCGCGGTGGCTCAAGCCTGTAATCCCAGCACTTTGGGAGGCCGAGACAGGCGGATCACGAGGTCAGGAGATCGAGACCATCCCGGCTAACACGGTGAAACCCCGTCTCTACTAAAAATACAAAAACTAGCCGGGCGAGGTGGCGGGCGCCTGTAGTCCCAGCTACTCGGGAGGCTGAGGCGGGAGAATGGCGCAAACCCGGGAGGCGGAGCTTGCAGTGAGCTGAGATCCGGCCACTGCACTCCAGTCCGGGAGACAGAGCGAGACTCCGCCTCAAAAAAAAAAAAAAAAAAAGAACTGATTATGGTAGATGATCAGGTTAGAAAGATACTCCACAGACTGGCAAGTTTCATCTAAAGCTCTATCTCTGGAATATCAACCATATACAATTTTCTGATTTCCAGTTTCTTATACTTCAGAAACCAGATGGCTGGGCACGGTGGCTCACACCTGTAATCACAACACTTTGGGAGGCCTAGGTGGGTGGACCACCTGAGGTCAGGAGTTCAAGACTAGCCTAGCCAACATGGAGAAACTCATCTCTACTAAAAATGCAAAAAATTAGCCGGGAGTGGTGGCGGGTGCCTGTACTCCCAGCTACTCAAGAGGTTGAGGCAGGAGAATTGCCTGAATCCAGGAGGCTGAGGTTGCACTCCAGCCTGGGTGACAAGAGTGAGACTTTGGAGGGTGAAGCGGGAGAAACCAGAAAGCATATTCAGTAATACTGGGAAACAAAAGGTCAAGGATTCAGCCATATAGGAAGCTGACAGATTATCTGTAATGTTTACATGGCCCACCTAGTTGGTTCTTTTCAGAGAAACTAAAATTTCAATAGTAAAGCTAGTGGCTGTGAAGTTAAACAGCTCTGCTGGGCTCATTCTTTGACAATGAGTTCTAGAATCCAAAGTACAAACCTTTTAAAAAACTTAAGGAAATGCAAAGTTCTTTCTTTTGAGAAAATGTAGACTCAACTAGGCTAATTTCCAGACAAAGATGTTCACCTGCAGCAGCTGTCCTCTATTAACAGGTTCTTTCCAGAGAGTAACTGTGTTTCCAGCACTTGTCAGTGTTCATTCTTGAATATATGGTTAATAACTGTGACTTGTGACATACAAGCAGATATACTGACTCCTATACTATTTTTGCTGGACAGCCAGAAAGCAATAGGACGTGAACTAAATTAGCATGGCCACCTCACACAGAATACTTTTACTACTAAAGGTCAGTAAGAAATGAAAGAAAAAAATTTACTCCTGTAAATTCTGCAAAATCTACATTAAACTGTTCAGTCAAGTTGTTTGACAAGATACCTTACACATGTCCAAAATTCTTCTTAAAATTCTGAATCCGGCTGGGCACAGTGGCTCATGCCTGTAAACCCAGTACCTCGGAAGGCCGAAGCAGGAGAATTGCTTGAGCCCAGGAGGTAGACACCAGCCTGGACAACACTGCGAGACCCCATCTCACAAAAAAAAGAAAGAAAATTCTGGATCATGAAAAATTTATTGCTCTCCTAGACAAACTCATGTTTCCTTTTTAATTAATGAGAAATACGGAACTAATTGTTTTCTCTTCCGCCTCAGAGGAAAATGCCTAATAAAGCAACACAAAGGGTTCTCAATGTCTCGTTCTCCTATCCTCTACTTAACAGCCTTTTAAAATTTCTCCAACTAATCAACGACCAAGAATAAAAAACAATCACCATGTCATATTTTTATGCTGAAAAATCATGGCGGCAGTGGTCACCCATCTCGCACCCACCATCTTCCCCCCTCCCCCACTCCCTCCCTCCAATCTCTCCCTCTCCGGCTTTCCTACCTCCCTCCACCCAAAACCACCCTTAAAAAAAAAAATCATGGCAAATCTCTAATCTACTCCACTATATAGTAATATTTGCTTATGTTATTTGAAATAAAATTTTTTTACATCAGATAGAATGCTTTTTTAACCTATATTGTTGAGTAAAATTAACACTAGGAAAATATGCCATGTTTATCCTATGACTTCAAGTACCACTGGGCAAGAAGCCAAAGGGCACTCAGAAATACAAATACACAGTTGGAACAATAAATCATATAACCGATGTTTGTCAATTGTTTTAATTTCATTTTATTAAAAATAATTTTTCTGTGTGATTTTATTGCATGTAACTTAGCTTTTTCATGACTCTGTCACCCAGGTTGGACTGCAGTGGCACAATCACGGCTAACTGCAACCTCTACCTCCCAGGTTTAAGTGATTTTCCTGCCTCAGCCTCCCAAGTAGCTGGGATTACAGGTGTTTGCCACCACACCCAGCTAATTTTTGTATTTCTTTCTCAGTAAAGACAGGGTTTCACCATGTTGGCCAGGCTGGTTTCAAACTCCTGACCTCAGGTGATCCTCCGACCTCAGACTCCCAAAGTGCTGGGATTACAGGTGTGAGGCACCACATCCAGACACATATTGCTTTTCCTGAAAACCAACAAACAGATCTGAAGTGTGGTTACTCTGGCTAATGTTGATTATACAAGAAATCAACATTTCTTGGGCACAGTGGCTCCTACCTGTAATCCTAGCACTTTGGAAGGCTGAGGTAGGTGGATCACTTAAGACAAGGAGTCCAAGGCCAGCCTGGACAACACAGTGAAACCTCATCTCAACAAAAAATATAAAACTTAGGCAGGTATGGTGGTGCATACCTGTAGTCCCAGCTGAGGCAGAAGGATCACTGGAGCCTGGGAATAGGAGGTTGCAGTGAGCAGAGATCACACCACCCCACACTCGAGCTTGGGTGACAGAGCAACACTCTGTCCCCACCCCAAAAAAAGCAAACAAGCAAGCAAGAAATACCAAGTCACCTTTCCTTATTTATAAAAATACATGGTATAGTGATTTATTTCATTTTCAGAGTTTTTCAGTATAACATTTCCAAATGCTACAAATTAAATGACCTCACAAACTGAAGATTAAACACAAGAAAACAGTGAGTCCTAGCAAATCAGAACACTTTGAAGATACTGATTCCATACCTTTAACTAGTTAGTATACAGTCATCACAACAAGGCAAACCTGAAAATCCTTATTTCGAACATTTCTGGTTTTTTGAGGTTTTAGTGATGTGACAGGCAGTATTACTGATTTGAAATAAAATATAAATATAATTTCCTTATGAAGCAGGGTAAGGATAGTAAGACTGACAGATAAGCAACTGTAAACAAATGTTAATTCCGTCCTTGCTTTAGGCAAGACACTGTCCTAGGTGCTGTGGAGGTACAAGATTAAGGAGACACAGCCCACAAACTTATCACCCTTTCTATTTGTAATCAGAGATGGGGGTTGAAAGAGGATATGGGAATGAGATGGGTAACAAAGGGCTGTGAAAGAGAGAGACATATAAACAGTATCTACTAAAACAGCTACAAAGATCTGCTTTATACGGGAACAGAGGACTTAACTCTGAGAGAAACTGAGGGTAGGCTGATAAAGTCTATATGAATCAAGGGACATGTTAATTATAAGTATGGATAGAATTTCAACAGGGAGCTTGGATAGGGAACAAAGACATGAGATGCCAGCAAAGCAAAAAGGAAGATTGTGGAGGTACATGCAGTAGTATGTGCAGAGAAGGAAAGAAGGAAGTTAGAAAGGTGGACTGGAAGCTGGGCGCGGTGGCTCACGCCTGTAATCCTAGCACTTTGGAGGCCCAGGCGGGCGGATCACAAGGTCAGGAGATCGAGACCATCCTGGCTAACACGGTGAAACTCCGTCTCTACTAAAAATACAAAAAACTAGCCGGCCGAGGTGGCGGTGCCTGTAGTCCCAGCTACTTGGAGGCTGAGGCAGGAGAATGGCGTGAACCCGGGAGGCGGAGCTTGCAGTGAGCTGAGATCTGGCCACTGCACTCCAGTCGGGCGACAGAGCGAGACTCCGCCTCAAAAAAAAAAAAAAAGGTGGACTGGAGCGAGCCTTGAATGTCATCCTAAAAACATGGGCTTTATGGCCGGGCACCATGGCTCACGCCTGTAATCCCAGCACTTTGGTAGGCCAAGGCGGGTGGATCACCTGAGGTCAGGAGTTCAAGAACAGCCTGGAAAACATGGAGAAATCCCACCTCTACTAAAAATATAAAAATGAGCCAGGGATGGTGGCGGGTGCCTATAAACTCAGCTACTCGGTAGGCCAAAGCAGGAGAATCACTTGAACCCAGGAGGTGGAGGTTACAGCGAGCCAAGATTTTACCACTGCACTCCAGCCTGGGCGGCAGAGCAAGACGGAGTCAGAAAAAAAAAAAAGGTGAGGGGGGGTCTTTTTTCTGTAGGAAATCTAAAATCATCAAGGATGGGTCTCACATAATAAGCAAGAGTGTGATAAAATTATACTTATGTTTTAGAAATACAGGCAATGCTGGCCGGGCTGAGTGGCTCGTAAGTAATCCCAGCACTTTGAGAGGCCGAGGCAGGCGGATCACCTAAGTTTCAAGACCAGCCTCACCTACATAGTGAAAATAGAAAAAGTAGCTGAACTTGGTGGCGGGCGCCTGTAATCCCAGCTACTTGGGAGGCTGAGGAGGGAGAATCGCTTGAATCTGGGAGGTGGAGGTTGCAGTGAGCTGAGGTCGTGCCACTGCACTCCAGCCTGGGCAAAAGAGTAAGACTCCATCTCAAAAAAAAAAACCCACCAAAAAACAACCAAAAACCTACATTTCGCCAGGCATGGTGGCTCACACCTGTAATCCCAGCACTTTGGGAGACCAAGGAGAGCAGATTACGTTAAGTCAGGAGTTCCAGACTAGTCTGGCCAACATGGTGAAACCCCATCTCTACTAAAAATACAAAAATTTGCTGAACGTGGTGGCGGATGCCTGTAATCCCAGCTACTCAGGAGGCTGAGGCAGGAGAATCACCTGAACACGGGAGGCAGAGGTTGCAGTGAGCCAAGATCACACCACTGCACTCTAGCCTGAATGACAGACACTCTGTGTCAAAAAAAAAAAAGAAAAAAAAACTACATTCATACACAGAAAAATGTCCGGAAGAACATACATCCAAACTGTCTAGTGTTACTTATGATGATGAGATTACAGTGGCATTTAATTGCTTATTTATACTTTGCTTCATTTTGTGAGCTTTTTGGGTTTGGTGTTTTGTTTTGTTTTTTTTTAACAAAGAACTTGGAGGTGACATAAAAGGTATTTCTTTTTTCTTTTTTGGCAGCAGGGAGATAGAGTTTCGCTCTAGTTGCCCAGGCTGGAGTACAATGGCTCGATCTCAACTCACTGCAACCTCCACCTCTCCAGTTCAAGTGATTCTCCTGCCTCAGCCTCTGGGTTGCTGCGATTACAGGCAACTGCCACAATGCTAGGCTAATTTTTTGTATTTTTAGTAGAGACAGGGTTTTGCCATGTTCACCAGGCTGGTCTCGAACTCCTGACCTCAGGTGGATCTGCCTGCCTCTGCCTCCCAAAGTGCTGAGATTACAGGCATGAGCCACCACATCCAGCAGAAAGCGATTTCTTTTTTTTTTTTTGAGATGGAGTCTCGCTCTGTCGCCCAGGCTGGAGTGCAGTGACCCAGGCTGGAGTGCAGTGCGTGATCTTGGCTCACTGCGAGCTCCGCCTCCCGGGTTCACGCCATTCTCCTGCCTCAGCCTCCCAAGTAGCTGGGACTACAGGTGCCTGCCACCATGCCCGGCTAATTTTTTCTATTTTTAGTAGAGACCGGGTTTCACGATGTTAGCCAGGATGGTCTCGATCTCCTGATCTCGTGATCCCCTGGTCTCGGCCTCCCAAAATGCTGGGACTACAGGCATGAGCCACCGCGCCAGGCCCAGAAAGCAATTTCTATTTTGAAAGATAATAAAAATTTGATAACAGTGAAAGACACTTCTGGTTTTGTTTGTGTTGGAAGAAGGCAATAATAAATCTATTTTGCATTTGTTCAGCATGAGATGCCAAAAACGAACTAAGAAAAGAAATGAAGGAAATATATACTCAAGTTTTAGCTATGTTTCACTTTGTCGAGGGAGTAAAAATGTATACATTACAATACAATATACAACCATGTCCTTTATTTTAGCTTCACTTAGTATAGCTTGAATAAATCCCCCAAGCTAAGGCAAGTAATCAGAGTTTCATTCATTTTAGAGTTGGTATACTTCTAAAAGAGAGGGAAACTAAGAAAAATTGTGTAGGTTGAAATATATTTTGTACTTACTTACAAAGCTGCCTTAATGAATTAGCTCTGTTTGGAATAGTCTGTACCAGTGTTTTCTCTGGCAAGTTAACCTTGTCCAGCCTCCCTTACTACTTTCATCCCAACCTGGAACAAGCAAACCAACAGTCATCCACCCACTATGGGTAGATAAGACTTAAAATAACTACAAACTATCAAATACCCTCCTACATTTAAGCCACAAGCACATATATGATGATCTTTTGAAGCCCCATATTAGATTCATTTATAATGAGAAGCATTACACTGAAATAGCAAAGCCTGGCCTAGAAAAGATACCCCGACAGAAAACATACCCCATTAGAAGCTTTCTTCTTCGCTTTCCATTCATCCAGCTGCGCCTTTGTCTTTGCATCAACTTTAACGAGTAGCTTTTTCTCCCCAATTTGCAGGTCATGTAATAATCTGAGTGCACGCAGAGTAGATTCTGGCTCCTTGTACTCACAAAATCCAAAGGCTAGCAATGGATGAAAACAATTAGTCAAATATCAATCCACTTACAAAAGAAAAAAAATTATGGAAAAGTCAAATTACTAGAGTCCAAATGTTTTAATACAAAGACCACTCAATTCATAATTCCACCCCTGTCCACCAATTCCCTTTGATAACCATTTTAGTACCCTCAACCAACCAAAGGGGGAAAAAAGGGAAAAACAGAGGAGAGGAAGAAAAATTCAAATCAGACAAACTGATACTCATTAGAAGCTCTGATAAAATACTTAGCAGAGTCAATGAAACTCATGATTAAAAGGACTCGATTATTTCATAAATTCACCCTATCTAGACTTCCAAACAGCCACAAATAAGAACAGACTATAGGAACATAAACAATGCACTTTTCGGCCGGGCGCGGTGGCTCAAGCCTGTAATCCCAGCACTTTGGGAGGCCGAGGCGGGTGGATCACGAGGTCAGGAGATCGAGACCCTCCTGGCTAACACGGTGAAACCCCGTCTCTACTAAAAATACAAAAAACTAGCCGGGCGCGGTGGCGGGCGCCTGTAGTCCCAGCTACTCGGAGGCTGAGGCGGGAGAATGGCGGGAACCCGGGAGGCGGAGCTTGCAGTGAGCCGAGATCGCGCCACTGCACTCCAGCCTGGGTGACACAGCGAGACTCCGTCTTAAAAAAAAAAAATGCACTTTTCAATTCTGAGATGTTAAATTACAGAATTAGTGATCTTGTATACTAGTTATCATTCCATTTTGCTTATATCTATTTCCTTTTATAACTAGTCAATCTCGCTATTAAGATGACTTTAACAGATAGATATTAAAACAAAATTAAACTAAGAGCAACCAACAAATTGAAAATAAAATCAAATAAATCTAAACATGTATATAATGACACGAAACAGAAAAAAACTACTGATATTAAAATAGTAAATTTTGGCTCAAGCCTGTAATCCCAGCACTTTGGGAGGCCGAGACGGGCGGATCACGAGGTCAGGAGATCGAGACCATCCTGGCTAATACGGTGAAACCCCGTCTCTACTAAAAAAATACAAAAAACTAGCCGGGCGCGGTGGCGGGCGCCTATAGTCCCAGCTACTCGGGAGGCTGAGGCAGGAGAATGGCGGGAACCCGGGAGGCGGAGCTTGCAGTGAGCTGAGATCCGGCCACTGCACTCCAGACTCCAGCCTGGGCGACAGAGCGAGACTCCGTCTCAAAAAAAAAAAAAAAAAAAAAAAAAAAAAAATAGTAAATTTGACTATAACATTTTCAGCATGCTATACCATAAAGACAAACAGATATGCCCCTCAAAAAAGTACCTTCAGGCCGGGCGCAGTGGCTCACACCTGTAATCCCAGCACTCTGGGAGGCCGAGGCGGGCATATTACCTGAGATCAAGAGTTCTAAACCAGCCTGGCCAACATGGTGAAACCCTGTCTCTACTAAAAATACAAAAACTAGCTGGGTGTGGTGGCACATGCCTGTAGTCCCAGCTACTAGGGAGGTTGAGGCAGGAGAATTGCTTGAACCCAGGAGGCAGAAGTTGCAGTAAGCTGAGATTGCCCCCACTGCACTCCAGCCTGGGCAACAGAAAGAGATCCTGTCTCAAAAAAAGGAAAAGTAATTTAAAATGATCATACTGCTGGTGATAGTGTCAATGTTGTTAGTGTTAAACTGTTCTATGTGCAATGTGAGATAAAACAACTCAGTAATTAATATTCTATCATCCCCAATGGCCTTGAAACTCAGGCAACTCAGTGTGGGGAAAAAGGAGATACAGATATATGACAAACAGGTTAAATAAAAACCTTTTAGTCCTTAATCTGAATTAGTATGCACTGGAAAAACCTAAAAGCAAACACCAAAGCACTGCTTTTTAATTTTTTTTAGACGGAGTCTCATTCTGTCGCCAGGCTGGAGTGTAGTGGTGCGATGTCAGCTCACTGCAAACTGCCTCCTGAGTTGAAGCAATTCTCCTGCCTCAGCTTCCTGAGTAGCTCAGACTACAAGCGAGCGCCACCACACCCAGCTAATTTCTGTATTTTTAGTAGAGATGGGGTTTCACCATGTTGGCCAGGATGGTCTTGATCTCCTGACCCGCCTGCCTCAGTCTCCCAAAGTGCTGGGATTACAAGCGTGAGCCACCATGCCCATCCCAAACCACTGTTAATATGAGTGCACCTCGTGCCCAGATCGTGATCTTCAAAACAATTTCCCCTGGAGAAATGGCTGATTCTAAGTCTGGGGCCAAAAAACTATTATACTAGATGACCTTGGAACAAATTGTCATACCAGATAACAAAGCAGCTGTCAAAGGCGTTCAGGGTCATGTCAAAACCACTGGAGATGTATAAAGTGCAGAGACAATTTAAGTTAAGTTTTAATGGTGATAATAACTACGAAGAATCCACATTAAATACAGTAACACTAAATATGCTTCAATTCGTAAGTTCACAATAATTTAAAAGAAAAAAGAAAATCAGTCACTGCTAGAGAATGCTGAGGATACCAACTCATTGTTTTAAGAAAGAAAGCCAGGGCATTTATCCTGCCTTTTCTGTATTAAATATGCCTCTATGCCAGGCATGGTGGCTCAAGCCTATAATCCCAGCACTTTGGGAGACTGAGGTGGATGGATCACCTGAAGTCACGTGTTCAAGACTTCCCTGGCAAACATGGCAAAATCCCGCCTCTACTAAAAAAACCAAAAAATTAACCAGGAGTGGTGGTGGGCACCTGTAATCCTGGCTACTCAGGAGGCGGAGGCAAGAGAATCGCTTGAACCCAGGAGGCGGAGGTTGCAGTGAGCTGAGATGGTGCCATTGCACTCCAGCCTGGGCAATAAGAGCAAAAAACTCCATCTCAAGAACAACAAAAATGCCTCTAAGTTACCAAATAGTAGATGCAGGGGCAACTTTCTCCACAGAGAAGCATTCTACTAATATATGAAAAAGATTTGTTCCTCAATGAAAGAATGACAGAATTCTTCAAAACATACTACTGATGAGGCCCCGCGCAGTGGCTCACGCCTGTAATTCCAGCACTTTGGGAGGCCAAGGCAGGCTGATCATGAGGTCAGGAGATTGAGACCATCCTAGCCAACATGGTAAAACCCCGTCTCTATTAAAAATACAAAAATTAGCTGGGTGTGGTGGCACGTGCTTGTAATCCTAGCTACTCGGGAGACTGAGGCAGGAGAATCACTTGAACCCGGGAGGCGGAGGTTGTAGTGAGCCAAGATCGCACCACTGCACTCCAGCCTGGGTAACAGAGCGAGACTGCGTCTCAAATAACACAGTAGCTGGGAGCGGTGGCTCGTGCCTATAATCTCAGCATTCTGGGAGGCCGAGGCAGGCAGATGACCTGAGGTTGGGAGTTTGAGACCAGCCTGACCAATAAGGAGACACCCCATCTCTACTAAAAATAAAAAATTAGCCGGGCATGGTGGCACATGCCTATAATCCCAACTTCTCAGGAGGCTGAGGCAGGGGAACCGCTTAAAACCAGGAGGTGGAAGTTGCAGTGAGCTGAGATCGTACCATTGCACTCCAGCCTGGGCAAGAAGAGCAAAATTCCGTATCCAAAAAAAAAAAACCCAAAACACCACACAACACACATCAAGTACAACTACTGACCACTTTACAGAAAACACAGAGGATAGATAGATTAATGGCAAATTATAGTACTGGAGCTGCATTCAGCAAAACTCATCTTAAAAAATACTACTGCACAAATGACCCAGTTTCTTCAACAAATAAACTGCAAGGAAATTAGAAATAGAATAATTTAAAATATTAAGAGTATGGTCAGTTAGCTCAGTTGGTTAGAGGATGGTGCTAATAATAAAATATTAGGAGACTTAAAACAAATTGCCAACTAGTTGCAATGTGTGGACTTCATATAGATCCTGAATCAAATGAACTATTTAAAAAATTGACACTTGAGGCCAGGTGTGGTGGCTCCTGCCTGTAATCCCAGCATTTTAGAAGGTCAAGGTGGGTGGATCATCTGAGGTCAGGAGTTTGAGACCAGCCTGGCCAACATGGCAAAACTCCGTCTCTACTAAAAATACAAAAATTAGCCGGGCATGGTGGCGCACACCTGTAATCCCAGCTACTCAGGAGGCTAAAGCAGGAGAACTGCTCCAACCCAGGAGGCAGAGGATGCAGTGAGCAAAGATCACACCACTGCACTCCAGCCTGGGTGACAGGGTGAGAGTAGGTCTCAAAAGAAAAAAGGCCGGGCGCGGTGGCTCATGGCCGGGCGCGGTGGCTCAAGCCTGTAATCCCAGCACTTTGGGAGGCCGAGACGGGCGGATCACGAGGTCAGGAGATCAAGACCATCCTGGCTAACACGGTGAAACCCCGTCTCTACTAAAAATACAAAAAACTAGCCGGGCGAGGTGGCGGCGCCTGTAGTCCCAGCTACTCGGGAGGCTGAGGCAGGAGAATGGCGTGAACCCGGGAGGCGGAGCTTGCAGTGAGCTGAGGTCTGGCCACTGCACTCCAGCCTGGGTGACAGAGCGAGACTCCGTTTCAAAAAAAAGAAAAAAAAAAAAAAAAGAAAGAAAAAAAAAAGTTAACAAGCCATGATTGTCTCTTCTTCTCCCTTACTAACATTAACTTCTAATTGTTCCATCTTGATCATGCAGTCATTTCTTGAGACAAAAGAGACTTCTGAAAGCACAAGAAACCAGTTAAATTGAGCAGTTTTAATTTTTTCCTTTCCTGTTACCTTTTTCCTCCTTCAGATCTCAATTCTCAGCCAATATTTTCCCAAACTGCCTTTTAACCCTATTTCAATAAAAAAGAGCACAAAGAGTGCTAACAAAATAAGTCTCCCCAATAAAGACAATAAGAGTAAGTCATGCAAAGTGACATAAGCACACAGTTTGTTAAAGTGATTTCAGCAAATAGGAAAAAAATGACATACCTTGAAGCTTTCCGGAAGCACCTTGTACTCTCTTCCAGCTCAAAACCAAACCACATTTCTTAAAAAGAAAACAAAACAAAAAGATTGCTACCATTTAACAAAATAATTTTTAATGTAACTAAAAGCAAAATTATATTTCTACTAGGGTTAAAAAGCATAAAATAAAAAACCAGCAACTACATTTGTGAAAATTTTTGCAATTCCCACAAACTTATCACATGAAAGAAATGAACAACAAATCATTTAAAGAAAAATGTAAATTCTTACTGATTTTTCATGTGCAGAACATTGTTTACCTTTTATTAAATTAAAAGTTTCACATCACTACTTATCCTAACGAAATAAACATGTAAACCTAAATGCCTAAAAGTAGAATGGTTAAAACAAACTATAATAAATTTAAGTAAATATTATGAACCTAGAAAGAAATGTTTTCAAACAAAAATGTATGTATTTATAAAGGATTTTTTTTCTTTTGAGACGGAGTTTCGCTCTGTTTCCCAGGCTGGAGTGCAGTGGCACGATCTCGGCTCACTGAAACCTCCACCTCCCAGGTTCAAGTGATTCTTCTGCCTCAGCCTCTGAATAGCTGGGACTACAGGCATGCACCACCACACCTGGCTTTTTTTTTTTTTTTTTTTTTTTTTTTTAAGTAGAGATGGGGTTTCACCATATTAGCCAGGTGGTCTCAAACTCCTCACCTCGTGATCCACCCGCCTAAGCCTCCCAAAGTGCTGGGATTACAGGTGTGAGCCACTGCGCCCAGTCATCAAGGATTTTTAACATGGGAAAACGCTTGATACGGTATGCAAAAATAACTTGGGAAAAGAAAATGCAAATACACAAGACTTTAACTATAAACAAAAACAACTTTCTGTAAAACAAAGAGAAATATTCCAAAATGTGAAGGAGGGCAGGTTATCTGAAGGTGGGACACTATTATACTTTAAAAATAAAAACAGGCCGGGCGCGGTGGCTCAAGCCTGTAATCTCAGCACTTTGGGAGGCTGATGTGGAAGGATTGCTTGAGCACAAGAGTTCAAGACCAGCCTGGGCAACATAGGGAGACACCGTCTCTACAAAAATAAAAAAATTAGGAAGGCGTGGTGGCACGCACCAGTGGTCCCAGCTACTCAGGAGGATGAGGCAGATAGATGGCTTGAGCCCAGGAAATCGAGGCTGCAGTGAGCTGTAATCATGCCAATCGCACTCCAGCCTGAGCAACAGAACCAGACTGTCTCAAAAAAGAAAAATAAAATAAGGTTCCACCCGGTTAAAAAAAGACGGAGGGTGTAGGTGAGAAATCTTCAGAGAACAAGAGAAAACCAATGGAAACTTGAAACATGGCATTAAAAATAAATATTTCAATGGAAATCTGGAAGGTAAAGTTAAGGACAAATCCCAAGAACCCATACAAAAGAGTAAGAGATGGAAAACAGGAAATCAAAAACACATAGGTCAACCCTGGAAGTTCAACATCCAGAGTTCCTGAAGAAAGATAGTAAAAACAATTCTCAAGTAGCCCAAAAATTTCTCCTGAAAAAAGTCTCCAGAACGAAATGGCCCACCAAGTAAGTGACCAACACAATGATATAAGAAAAGTGGGCCGGGCGCGGTGGCTCAAGCCTGTAATCCCAGCACTTTGGGAGGCCGAGACAGGCGGATCACGAGGTCAGGAGATCGAGACCATCCTGGCTAACATGGTGAAACCTCGTCTCTACTAAAAACAGCTACTCGGGAGGCTGAGGCAGGAGAATGGCGTAAACCCGAGAGGCGGAGCTTGCAGTGAGCTGAGATCCGGCCACAGCACTCCAGCCTGGGTGACAGAGCGAGACTCCGTCTCAAAAAAAAAAAAAAGAAAAGTAAGAAAATCAAATAAACATTCACAGAATTTCACACAATTAGGAACTAAAACCTCCAATCAGTCAAATCCTCACTGGGAGAGGCATTCCAAGGTAAAACAGGTCACATACAAAGAACATTCAGAATGATACGGGACTTCTGAAAATGATAATTAGATGCTATAACACCATAAGGCAACACCTTCAATGTGAGGAAAATAAGCTTCAACATAGAATTCTATATCCAGGTAAACTACTGACCACATGAATAATCAAAATAAAAAGCACTTCAGATTTAGATTCAGAAAAGTTACCAACCACATACCCATATATACCATGTACATCGTGTATAAAGGATGTATCATCCCAGTATAACAGGAGCTACTATGTGTCGGCACAAGCAAGATACCGGATCCAAACCATCCAACTCAGGAGAGCAATAAGGGGAATACTAGAAAAGACAGAAAAACTCCAAGGATAAAAGTAGACTTAGAGGAACCAGAACACATGAGACGAACAAAGGGACCTGACAGGAGGGGCTCTAGAAAAGAAGGGAAAAGAACCCCAACGTTTTGGGAAGCCAAGGTGGGTAGATCACTTGAGGTCAAAAGTTCAAGACCAGTCTGGCCAACATGGTGAAACCCCATCTTTACTAAAAATACAAAAATTAGCCGGATGTGGTGGCAGGTGCCTGTAATCCCAGCTACTCAGGAGGCTGAGGCAGAAGAATTACTGACCCAGGAGGTGGAGGTTGCAGTGAGCAGAGATCGCACCACTGCACTCCAGTCTGGGCAACAGAGCTAGACTCTGTCTCAAAAGTAAAATATTAAAATAAACAAGAAAATGGACTAGGCACAGTGGCTCACGCATGTAATCCCAGCACTTTGGAAGGCTGAGGCAGGCAGATCACTGGAGGTCAGCAGTTCCAGACCAGCCTGGCAAACATGGCGAAACCCTGTCTCTACTGAAAATACAAAAATTAGCCAGTGTGGTCCCAGCTACTCGGGAGGCTGAGGCAGGAGAATTGCTCGAACCCCGGATGGCAAGGTTGCAGTGAGCTGAGATGACGCCACTGCACTCCAGCCTGCATAACAGTGAGACTCCATCTCAAAAAAAAAAAAAAAAAAAAAGAAAAGAAAGAAAATGCAATCAGAGCACATGACCTAGTTCTGCTAAAACTATTTACATAATAACACTTATTAACATAACAAGTTTGCCTTACACCTGTAAGGAAGCTGGGGAAGGGAGATTGAGGCCTTTAACAGTTTAGGCCTCAAGCTACTATGTCAACAGATAATACCAAAATTACGTAGAAAGAACAATAAAAAAGGCATATTTAAATAGGAATAAGGTACTTCACAACACAATGTAAAAGTCTAACTAAACCCCCACTGTTAAAAAAGATGTATAAGAATAGAAACTTGGACACAACACTGCTGCAGTAAGTATAAATAAATTGGTGTGGAATTATCTTGTAAAGCTGCAGATAAGCATGCCCTAAGACTCAGAAACCGCACTTCTATGAGAATATGTGATGAGAATCTTCACACATACACCTAGGGAGAAAACATTAGCGGTAATAACATTGCAAAACAGAGACTTCCAGAAGCAGACAGGAGCAAACACATTTCCACCCTCCAGTACCTTCTGACTTTCCTGAATTCCATCAGAGCAGAGTTAGTGCTAGTTCTCTGCAGACCCCAGATTAGGCCTTGTGGCTGCAGTGAAAAGAACCCCAGGAGAAAACGCAGGAATGAAAACGGAGTCGGGCTTCAGACTGAAATTACCAAAAATTCCATGGAAGTAAAGGAAGAAAATGAAACTGAGAAACCTGAAACATCCTCAGACCAGTTAATTACAACTGAGAGAGTGCCCAGGAGATCATTTTCTAAAATAACAGGAATTTCTTAAATGTGAAGAGTTGAGGCAAGAATCATGAATGGTATAAAATAATTGCCTAGCATCTCAGAGGGGCATAAGGAGAGCAGGCAACAATATTTCCAGAGGATGACAAGACTGCAGGACTCATACTGAACTACTCATGAGCTGAACCACAGGTTGATAACCCTGGCCCTGTCCTTACAGAGAACCTACACAGGACTCTGGGATATAGATGAAGAATGACATATTTGCAAGTCCTCTCAGTGCAGAATATAGTCATTCTTCTAAACTCCTTTTTTTGTGTGTGAGACAAAGTCTAACTCTGTCGCCCAGGCTGGAGTGCAGTGGCGCCATCTCAGCTCACTGCAACCTCCGCCTCTCAGGTTCAAATGATTCTCCTGCTTCAGCCTCCCTAGTAGTTGGGATTGCAGGCACCCACAACCACGCCCGGCTAATTTTTGTATTTTTAGTAGAGATGGGGTTTCACCATGTTGGTCAGGCTGGTCTCAAACTCCTGACCTCAAGTGATCCACTCGCCCTGGCCCCCCCAAAGTGCTGAGATTACAGGTGTGAACCACCGCACCCTGGCCTTATTTTATTACACAATCATTCAGCATTATTTCACTTAACAATGTACATTTATCATCAAGATAAAATCTTTTTTTTTTGAGACGGAGTCTCGCTCTGTCGCCCAGGCTGGAGTGCAGTGGCGCGATTCGCTCATTGCAAGCTCTGCCGCCTCCCGGGTTCACGCCATTCTCCTGCCTCAGCCTCCCAAGAAGCTGGGACTACAGGCACCTGCCACCACATCCGGCTAATTTTTTTTTTTTGTATTTTTAGTAGAGACAGGGTTTCACCGTGTTTGCCAGGATGGTCTCGATCTCCTGACCTCATGATCCGCCCGCCTCGGCCTCCCAAAGTGCTGGGATTACAGGCATGAGCCACCGTGCCCAGCCATCATCAAGATAAAATCTTAAAAACTAAGGTTAAAAAAGTGAATCAACAAGTTTACCAAATTTAAACAACTTATTACTATTCAAGCTCAGAATAAAACTTTAAAAGGAATCAGTCAATCATCATTGGATGCTAAAATCAATGTTTAAGGTCGCTGGGGAAAAGGACTCACACAGTCTCAAAATATTAACCCACATCAGGTGTGGTGGCCCATGCATGTAATCTCAACACTTTGGGAAGCCAAAGCAGGCAATTTGCTTGAGGCCAGGAGTTCAAAACAAGTCTGGTCAACATGGCAAAACCTTGTCTATACAAAAAATACAAAAATGAGCCAGGTGTCATGGCACATGACTGTAATCTCAGCTTCTCAGGAGGCCGAGGCATGAGAATCGCTTAAATACAGGAGGCAGAGTTTGCAGTGAGCCGAGATCTCACTGCATTCAGCCTGTGTGACAGAGCAAATCTGTCTCAAAAGTAAATAAAAATCTTTCATTGGATCATGGATGAAAAATAAAACAACTATTAATATTATGGCCATTACTGGGAAAATTAAATATGAACTACATGTGCATTAGTTAATAATACTATATCAATTTTGTATATTTTTTTGTTTTAGAGACTCTCTTGCTCAGACTGGAGTGCAATTACAAGATCATAGCTTACTGCAGCCTTGAAATCCTAGACTCAAGCAATCCTCCCACCTCAGATTCTGAACAGCTAGGACTACAGGCGTGCATCACCACACCTGGCTTTTTATTTTTAATTATTATCATTATTTTTTTGAGATGGAGTCTTGCTCTGTCGCCCAAGGTGGAGTGCAGTGCCGCGACCTCAGCTCACTGCAGCCTCCATCTCATGGGTTCAAGGGATTCTCCTGCTTCAGCCACCCAAGTAGCTGGGATTACAGGCACATGCCACCACATCTGGCTAATTTTTGTATTTTTTGTAAAGATGGGGTCTCACCATGTTGGTCAGGCTGGGCTTGAACTCCTGACCACAAATGATCCACCCACCTCAGCCTCCTGAAGTGCTGGGATTACAGGCATGAGCCACTGCATCTGGCGCTATTATATTTTAATTTTTTGTAAAGATGTGTCTCGGTATGTTGCCCAGGCTGGTCTCAAACTCCTAGCTTCAAGAGATCCTCCTGCCTCAGCCTCGCAAAGGACTGGGATTACAACTACAGGCAAAAGCCACTGCACCGGACCAAATTTCATGTGATAGTGGCATTGTGATTCTGTCGCAGAATGTCCTTGCTCTTAGGAGATAAACGAAGGATTCACAGGTAAAATGTCGTGTCACAATTTACTTCCAAATTATCCAAGAAAAAAGTGTGAGTGGTACATATGTGTACATAAAGTATCTAAACATGTTCACTGATGAATCTAGGAAAAGAATACAAATGTGTTCACTGCACTACTTTCACCTTTGCTGCAGGATTGAATTTTTTTATAATAAAAAGCAATCACTGAAAGTCTTCTTTCTGCTTAAGTTTGAAATGTAGAATGATAAAAAATTTTTTAATGAAAAATAAACAATTTAACTTACAGCTAAGAGTTGTCTTATAAGCATGTCTGAGGCTTTCTCGGAAATGTTGCCAACAAAAACAGTAGTAGTAGGACCACAATTTTCATCATTTTCTTTAGCCTTTAAGCCTGGATGATCCTTTCTTGCACCCAAATGCTTTCCAACCATAGACACAGTGGGTACTAAGACCTAAGGTGAAGAAACGAAATAAAAATTGATTCAGCAATTAAATTTCCTATCCCAATTAACATTAGGCTAAAAACATCAGGATTAAATAAATACATATAACACATTATTTATGCTTGTATACTTCCAAAACTCCTAAAGTGCATAGCACATTTCATTAATGCAAACTTATTTGTGACAAGTAAACCTCTACTACTAGATTACCTTTCTTCTTAAAAAAGAAAAATAACCAAGAAAACTTTATGTTTAAGACATAATTTTTATTTTTATTTTTATTTTCTGAAATGGAATCTCGCTCTATCGCCCAAGATGGAGTGCAGTGGCTAATAGCTCACTGCAACCTCCGCCTCCTGGGTTCAAGGGACTCTCATGCCTTGGCCTCCCAAGTAGCTGGGATTACAGACGTGTGCCACCACGCCTAGATAATTTTTTGTATTTTTAGTAGAGACAGGGTTTCACCATGTTGGTGAGGATGGTCTTGAACTCCTGGTCTCAGGCGATCCTTGCCTATGTCTTAAACATTTAAAATTTATGCCTTAGACCAAGTGCAGTGGCTCATGCCTATAATCCCAGAACTTTGGGAGGTCAAGGCAGACGGATCACCTGGGGTCAGTCTGACCAACAAGGTGAAATCCCGTCTCTACTAAAAATACAAAAAAGTAGCCGGGCGTGGTGGCGCACACGTGTAAGCGCAGCTACTCGGGAGGCTGAGGCAGGAGAATCGCTGAACCCAGGAGGCAGCGATTGTAGTGAGCCATGCCACCATCGCACTCCAGCCTAGGCAACAAGAGAGAAACTCCGCCCCACTGGCCCACCGCCCAACAAAACAAGACAGAACATTTAAAATTATCAAATATATCCAGAAGTTGTTTTCTTTTTTTTTTTTTGAGATGGAGTCTCGCTCTGTCGCCCAGGCTGGGGTGCAGTGGCCAGATCTCAGCTCACTGCAAGCTCCGCCTCCTGGGTTCACGCCATTCTCCTGCCTCAGCCTCCCAAGTAGCTGGGACTATAGGCACCCGCCACCTCGCCCGGCTAGTTTTTTGTATTTTTTAGTAGAGACGGGGTTTCACCAGGTTAGCCAGGATGGTCTCGATCTCCTGACCTTGTGATCCGCCCGTCTTGGCCTCCCAAAGTGCTGGGATTACAGGCTTGAGCCACCGCGCCCGGCCCCCAGAAGTTGTTTTCATAATTTTACTCTCAGTACTAATATAAAAGCAAATTTCAATTATCCATGCTAATCCTCTAGCAGAATATTCAAATACTCCACAGCACTCTCCCCTATATTTTGCCTTTTATCAGTTATTTATGCTATCTTATTTTCCCTTCATGACGTTCAACTTTCCCGGGGAAGAAACACATCTTTGTACTTGACACTGAATTCAGCAAGCACCCTCAGGAGGCACTGAATGAACAGTCGTGAAATGGGAGAGCTGCTCTACTCCTAAATTCTAGCTTTCTCTAGCCTGAAATACAAGGAGGAAGAGTACATGCCTGAGGCTTTCAAACATGGCCTAACTCTTGGTGTCCAATGCAAGAAAAGCTGAACTCCCCTTTGGCTGCAGAACCACATCTTCTTAGTGGTTGGCCTCACAGCAGATTCTCATTTGCTCACGTAGTTCCTCTCCCCCTTTTACCAAGAATAACACTCCTCACCCCTTTTCAAAACCCAGATATTAAAAGACACTGAAAATAGAGACCTACCCTCCCTTGTAGAATTCCAAATAAAAGTTAAGAGAGTTATTATTTATTCATGTGCTACAGTACAGCAGCATTCTTAACAAAGATGCTTGTAGTGCTCAGAAGATTTGATGAATGTGGAGAATTAAGGTTCTCCACATTCAATTAAGGTTCAAGAAGAAAATAATGAATGAGAGCATTTCAGCAGAAGAAAGGTTTTAGTAAAGTCTTACAAAGCTTGAATATACCACACTAGAGGACAGAGAAAACTAAGATAAAAATCGCCTGGAAAGGGCGAAAAATTAGGAAGCTAGGAGGAAACGTGTAAAAGGTACTCCACACAAATTTCATTTCAAAATTTTAATTTTTACAAGCATCATTCCTATGTTCTTTTAAGAGATCAAACATGTCACATCCTTCTCCCATCTCCCAGGACCAAGATGAGAAAGCAATGAAGAGCCAAAGCCCTAAATCTGTAATAACAAGTATATGAAGAGTCTAGAGAGTAACAGGAAAATCACAGAATTATCTACTTAGGGAGCACACTGCAGGTGCAACTGCATATATGCACACCTAAGTGAAAATGATACTTATTCAAATAAATGATATGCTATACAGGGGTGCTCTCATTCTGTCCTTGTTATTCTTTTAAATACTCATAATGTAAGTTTATCACACTGTTTAGCTTAAAAGCACTAGCACTACCATAACTCATGACTCTTCCTTTGAGTTATACTTACAGTTGGAGCAGGAGCCATAATGCTCATTGGTACAGGAATCATTGGGGTCCCTAAGAAAATAAAAACCACACTGATTTTATATGACTGCATTCTCTATCAACAACATGCCACACAATTAAGTATCCTTACTCATAATTAACATAAGTGGAAATACAGGACAAATGAAAATGAAATACTGATAAATACTACCTTATTTTCAAAAGGAATGTGCTATCAGGTTGGTCCACACAAACTTACAAAAAAAGACTATTCTGAAAACAAAACGGCCACCTCAATATGCTTTTGACTTAAAGAGCATAAAATTCTGGATAGTTATCCATTCGGGTTCATATGGTTCAGTGATCCTCAAAAGCAACCAATACAGACTGACTTACAGGTGAACAATAATATTAAAGAATCCTTTAAAAGTAAAAACAGCCAGGCGCGGTGGCTCACGCCTGTAATCCCAACTCTTAGGAAGGCATAAGCGGGAGGATAGATTAAGCCCAGGAGATCGAGACCTGCCTGGGCAATATAGTGAGACCCCATTTTCCACAAAAAGGAAAAAAAAAAAAGACCAAAAAAAAAGTAAGACACGTGGTACAACATGGTGATACAGTCAGTAACGGTGTACTATATTCTTGAAAATAACCAAGAAAAAATCTACACTTAAAACCTAGAGTGTTCTCACAACAGCAGAAAAAATAAGTATGTAAATACCCCATGTGTTAATTAGCTCAATTCAGTCATTCCACAACATATACATTATTTCAAGACGTTGCGCACGATAAACATAAAATTTTCTCAAATAAATAAAGTAAAAACAAATCCTTTGAAAGTTATTTTAAGCATCAAATGAAGAATTTATGTGGAAATCTAAGGAGAATCTTGTTATTCCTGGTTCTTTAACAGAAAACAAAAATCATGGGCTGGGCGCAGTGGCTCACGCCTGTAATCCCAGCACTTTGGGAGGCAAAGATGAGTAAATCGCCTGAGGTCAGGCGTTTAAGACTAGCCTGACCAACATGGTGAAGCCCCATTTCTACTAAAAATACAAAAATTAGCGAGGCATACTGGTGCGTGCCTGTAATCCCAGCTACTTGGGAGGCTGAGGCAGGAAAATTGCTTGAACCTGGGAGGCAGAGGTTGCAGTGAGCCGAGATCACGCCATTGCACTCCAGCCTGGGGGACAAGTGCAAGACTGTGTCCCCCCCAAAAAAAATAATAAATAAAATCATGCTTGTAGTTATAGCTACTCTGGAAATTGAGGCACAAGGATCCCTGAGCCCAGGAGTTCAAGGCTGCAGTGTGCTGTCATCGTGCCTGTGTATAACCACTGCACTCCAGCCTAGGAAACATAGCAGAACTCTAATTCTTTATTAAAAAAAAAAAGGCAAAGAGTGGCGGGACATGGTAGCTCACACCCATAATCCAAACACTTTGGGAGGCCAAGACAGGCAGATCACTTGAGCCAACATGGCAAAACCCCATCGCTACAGAAAATACAAACATTAGCCGAGCATGGTGGCATACACTCATAACCCCAGTTACTAGGGAGATTGAGTCAGGAGAATCACTTGAACCCAGGAGGCGGAGGCTGCAGTGAGCCGTAATGGCGCCACTTGCACTCCAGCGACAGAGTGAGACTCTCTCAAAAAAAGCCAAAAAAAAAAAAAAAAAAAATTTCAAAAATTTGAAATCTTTTCTATAAACCCAATCTACTGGTAAGGAAATTAAAGCACAGATTCTCCATAACCACCCTTTTTGATTCTAAACAAGTGATTAAGCTTCCTGCCACCCCCCACCTCCCCACAAGACAGGGTCTTTCTTCCCTATGTTGTCCAGGTTGATCTTGAACTTCTGGGTTCAAGAGATCCTCCTGCCTCAGCCTCCCAAAGTGATGGGATTACAGGTATGAGCCACCATGCCCAGCCTGTAACTTCTAGAACACTTGGGCTTTGCATCATGGTTATAGTAAGGCCCATCGAAAAACGGATCTGAGTCAGGCATGGTGGCACACATCTATAGTCTCAGCTACTCAGGAGGCTGAGGCAGGAGGATCAGCTGAGCCCAGGAGATAGAGGCCGCATTAAGTTACAGTTGTGCCACTGTACTCCCAGCCTGGGAGACAAAGAGAGATCCTGTCTCAAAAAAATTAATAAATTAAAAATTAAAATCCAGATCTGCATTATGAGCCTATAAATGTATGAAGAAAATCAGGATATACGGACCAAAGAGAAAACTGATGCCCAAATGAAAGTTGTTCAAAACACTTTCCTTCTATAACTATTAATCTGTTTGATGGCTGATAACTATTCAGTTTTCTGCAACATTCTCTCAATTTTCTCAACAGAATTTCCTTTCAGCAAAATTTCTTTCTTTTAAGGAAAAAATTTTGTTCAAAGGGCCAGCCAGAGCCTTCCAGCAGAATTTCACCTATTTATGGTCCATTATAAAACAACTAAGTTACTACTTAAAATCAGTAATTGTTACATGGAATAAAGTAGTAGTATAAACTTTCACATTACTCCTCTGGCAGCAGATGATAACAAATACATATCCATGATTATCTAGAAGCACAGCTTAAAGCAGCTCCACTACAAGCATGTCTAAAATAACTTATGAAAGTACTGCATTCTGTTCCGTAATACACATGCATAAACAGTTGTTCTGATTTTTTTCCCTTTTTGAGACAAAGTGTCACTCTTGCTGCCCAGGATGGAGTGCAGTGGCATGATCTCGGCTCACTGCAACCTCGGCTTCCCAGATTCAAGTGATTCTCCTGCCTCAGCCTCCTGGGTAGCTGGGATTACAGGCCTGAGCCACCACACCTGGCTAATTTTTTGTATTTTTAGCATTTCCTCATGTTGGCCAGACTGGTCTCGAACTCCTGACCTCAGGTGATCTACCCACCTTGGCCTCCCAAAGTGCTGAGGTTACAGGTGTGAGCCACTGTGCCAGGCCTGATTTTTTTAAATTATGATTTCCCCCCAATTCTTGAAATGTTAAATAATATTCCACAGAAATTCCCATATTTATCTTGTGGCTTTTCAGACCCAAGGGTAGAAGGCTCCCAAAGCTGAGCCTATGGTAGTAAATTCAAAATTTTACAATGAGTAGTTGAATCCAAAATAGAGACAAGGTCAGATGCAGTGGCTCACATCTGTAATTCCAGAACTTTGGAAGGCTGAGGTGGGGGTATACCTTGAGCCCAGAAGTTCAAGACCAGCCTGGATAAGATGGTGAGACCCCCATCTTTATAAAATTTTTTTAAAAAATTTTTAATTAACAGAATATGGTGACACAAGCCTGTGGTCCCAGCTACTCAGGAGGGCTGAGATGGGAGTCCAGGAGGTCAAGGCTGCAGTGAGCCATGATCACGCCACTGTACTCCAGTCTGGCAACACAAAGTGAGGCCTCAAAACACACACATACACACACGTGCACACACACAAAATAAAGACAAATGTGCTGTTTATACAACCCCCGTAACATACATGCTATGAATTAACAACCCATCATGAGTCAGCCAACTGCAATGATCTTAAGTCAAAAGAAAAATTTCTTATAAAGCAAAGATACTCGTTTTTTCAAAGATGAGGTCTCACTCTTCGGACTTGAACTCCTGGGCTCAGGCCATCCTCCCACCTCAGTCTCCTGAGTAGCCAGGACAACAGACACACACAACCACACCCAACATAAGCAATGTTAACTATGTACTTTAGGATAATGGTTCTCAAAGGTGGATTCTCCGTGCTTAAATAAGTGCCAAAAATTACCTGTGAACTTGTTAAAAATTAAGATTCCTGAGCCCCAATTTCTGAGGATTTGATTCAGGGGGTTGCAGCAGGGTCTGAACATGTTTTTTTAAACTCCATAAATCTTTACTTATATTGACTTATAATATACACTTTAAAGTATCTGGAAAAATAGGCCCGGTGCGGTGGCTCAAGCCTGTAATCCCAGCACTTTGGGAGGCCGAGACGGGTGGATCACGAGGTCAGGAGATCGAGACCATCCTGGCTAACACGCTGAAACCCCGTCTCTACTAAAACATACAAAAAACTAGCCGGGAGAGGTGGTGGTGCCTGTAGTCCCAGCTACTCGGGAGGCTGAGGCAGGAGAATGGCGTAAACCCGGGAGGCGGAGCTTGCAGTGAGCTGAGATCCAGCCACTGCACTCCAGCATGGGCGACAGAGCGAAGACTCCGTCTCAAAAAAAAATAAAATAAAATAAAGTATCTGGAAAAATAAAGAAAAAACTAATAACCTTATTGCTTCCCTTTTTAGTAAGGGGATAGCAACAGCAGTTATGGGGGTATATGAGGAAAATTTTTCACTGTATTACTTTCCGTATTTTTTTGTTTGTTTTTGAACAATGTGTATGTAGTACCCATTTTTTTAAATATAGAATTTTTAGGCCGGACATAGTGGCTCACACCTGTAATTCCAGCACTTTGGGAGGCAGAGGCAGGCGGATCATTTGAGGCCAGGAGTTCGAGACCAGCCTGGCCAACATAGCGAAACCCTGTCTCTACTAAAAATATAAAACTTAGCCAGGCATGGTGGCAGGCATGTGTAACCCCAGCTACTCGGGAGGCTGAGGCAGAGAACTGCTTGAGCCTAGGAGGTGGAGGTTGCAGTGAGCTGAGATCGTGCCACTGCAATCCAGCCAGGGTGACAGAGCAAGACTCTATCTCAAAAAAAAAAAAAAAGAATTTTTAAAAAACTTTCCAGATGACGAAAAAAAAAAAACTTTGTAGATGAGTTTGATCCTCAGTCAGATATAAAAGTTACTGCTATAGGAAAAAGAGACATCCACATTTCCCAAACGATGCTGAGCGGCATCTCCACTAACAGTCACATATCTAACATTTTCCTGAAGTTAATATCACAAAGACAAAAGTACAAGTTTAACGACAAAAAACAGTATCAATAAACTTACCTGGAGGTACAGGTGGAGGAAATCCTGGAAACTGCGGGGGTGGGATCCCTGGTGGGAGTGCTGGGATTCCCATGGGAGGGCGATTCAAATGAGGGGGGAAAGACATTCTTACTGCAGCAGTCTAAAGAAAAAAGGACATGACAAATCATTTTATTTGAAAACTTCACAATTTTATATGCCTTCTTTGCTGACTTTCATTTTTAGAGTATCTGCAAAATTCTGAACTTTTCTTACCCAAAGAAGTTGGCAAAGACCCTCTTTTCTGCCTGTTCATTGAGAATTCTTACAACTTAAATTTTTTCTAAAATAAGTTTCCAAAATGTACATGATCCAAGTTCAGGATAGACTCCTACAATCATGTAGGAATACATATAAAGGAAAAAAAAAATTTTCAGGTTCAGTTAATATCCAAAAATTAAATACCAAACATAAACCAATCTTTTTAGACCAAACTGAGAATCCAGATGGGTATCTAATAGTTTTTTAAGTGTTCTGATACATTCTTTCTTTGTTTTTTTTGTTTTTTTGAGACGGACTCTCACTCTGTGGACAGGTTAGAGTACAGTGGCACAATCTCCGCTCATTGCAACCTCTGCCTCCCAGGTTCAAGCAATTTTCCTGCCTGAGCCTCCTGAGTAGCTGGAACTATAGGACTGTACCACCACACCCAGCTAATTTTTCTATTTTCAGTAAAGACGGGGTTTCACCATGTTCGCCAGGATGGTCTCCATCTCTTGACTTCAAGGGATCCGCCCTCCTCGGCCTCCCAAAGTGCCGGGAGCCACCAATGCCTAGCTTTTTTTTTTTTTTTTGAGACGGAGTCTTGCTCTGTCGCCAGGCTGGAGTGCAATGGCGCGATCTGGGGTCACTGCAACCTCCGCCTCCCGAGTTCAAGCAATTCTCCTGCCTCAGCTTCCTGAGTAGCTGGGATTACAAGTGCGCACCACCACGCCCGGCTAATTTTTGTATTTTTAGTAGAGACAGGGTTTCACCATGTTGGCCAAGATGGTCTCAATCTCCTGACCTCATGATCCGCCTGCTTCAGCCTTCCAAAATGCTGGGATTACAGGCCTGAGCCACCGCACTCGGCCCATTTTTCTTGTATCTATCAGAATCCTAAAAACTAAAGGTACCAAGTTATACAGTATTTGTTGCTTCAATGCTGGCCACTTCCTAAGAGGCAAATGTGCTCATAAACTATACATCTCAGTAGGGGCAAATACACTCCTGACTTCCAGTCATATAGTAACCATTCAAATATAAAGAGAACATACAATTTTTGACAAGAGGAAAAAAAAGGTCAATAGTTTTTTTAAAAAACTTAAAAGTAAACCTTGCAACCATTCTTGAATCAAAACTGAAGAATCAGAAGCTGGTATTTCATTTTTTAAAGTTTAAGAACAGGCTGGTTGCAGTGGCTCAGGCCTGTAATCCCAGCACTTGGTGAGGTCAAAGAGGATGCATCACCTGAGGTCAGGAGTTCAAGACCAGCCTCGCCAGCATGGTGAAACCCCATCTCTACTAAAAATACAAAAAAAAAAAAAAAAAAAGGCAGGGCATGGTGGTGTGCGCCTGTAATCCCAGCTACTCGGGAGACTGAGGCAAGACAATCACTTGTAATCCACTGCACTCCAGCCTGGGTGACAGAGCAAGACTCTGTCTCGGGGTGGGAAGAAAAAGAAAAAGAAAAAAGAAGAACATATTTAACTGTTTCACTTAGTTTGTCATGTTAAAGAAAACTGTCATTTTGTTAAATATTGGCATTTAATGTTAATATTTAAATATTAGCATTTTCAGTATTAAAAAAAATTTCCAGATCAGCCAAGCATGGTAGTGCGTACCTATAGTCCCAACTACTTGGGAGGCTGATGCAGGAGGATGGCTTGAGAGACAGAGCAAGACCCTGTCTCAAAAAAAAAATTTTTTTTTCACCTCCAACTTTATTTTCAGCAACACACTTTTTTTTTTTTTTTTTTTTTAAGAAACAGGGTTGGCCAGGCATGGTGGCTCACACCTGTAATCCCAACACTTTGGGAGGCCGACGCAGACAGATCACCTGAGGTTGGGAGTTTAGAACCAGTCTACCCAACGTGGAGAAACCCCATCTCCACTAAAAATACAAAATTAGCCGGGCATGGTGGGGCATGCCTGTAATCCCAGCTACACGTGAGGCTTAGGCAGGAAAATCGCTTGAACCAGGAAGGTGGACGTTGCAGTGAGCCAAGATCACGCCATTGCACCCCAGCCTAGGCAACAAGAGCGAACCTCCATCTCAAAAAAACAAAAAAACAAATACTTCTCTCTACTATTTTGTCTTTTATGTTTTACAGAAACATAAAAAGAGAAAACACAAAAAGTGTAAGTCTTCCACTTCCTTGTCCCCAATCCCAACAGTTTGGTTATCTACTGCTGTGCTCTTCTTAGTATCTCTCTACAAACTAATAATTTTTATTTTTCTACAACCAATCACATTACAAGAATTTCTCCCTCATTATAAATGCCATCTCTTCATGTCAGTTCACAAAAGTTTTATTCCAAGCTGGGGACGGTGGTTCACGTCTGCAATCCCAACACTTCAGGAGGCCAAAGCAGGTGGATCACTTGAGGTCAGAAGTTCTACACCAGCCTGGCCAACATGGTGAAACCCCATCTCTACTAAAAATACAAAAATTAGCCAAGTGTGGTGGCACATGCCTGTAATCCCAGCTACTCGGGAGGCTGAGGCAAGAGAATCACTTGAACCCGGGGTGCGGAGTTTGCAGTGAGCTGAGATCATGCCACTACACTCCAGCCTGGGCGACAGAGACTCTGTCTAAAAAAAATAAAAATAAAAATAAAGTCTTATTCCACTCTTTATAATGCAGTAAATTGGCCAGGCGTGGTGGCTCACGCGTATAATCCCAGCACTCTGGGAGGCCGAGGTGGGCGGATCACAAGGTCAAGTGATTGAGACCATTCTGGCCAACATGGTGAAACCCCATCTCTACTAAAAATACAAAAATTAGGAGAGCGGGTGGCTGCAGTAGTGAAAGGCTGGTGCTGCAGCTCTTTCCCTGCAGTCCAGCCGAGTAAGCATGCATCCCTGGCGCTTCCTTCTCTTCAGGCAGAGAGCTTGGGATGTGGTAATGCCAGCCAGACGTTTCAGAGCTATGGTCAGATCTACCGTACATTGTCAAAAGCACATCAGTGCCAAAGAACTGGTCATCTAATGTTGAAACCACTTAAGGAATTTGAAAATACAACATGCAGCACACTGACAGTATGTCAAAACTTGGATTTGTTCCTTCCTGATAATACAGCTGGAGGTTTGAGTAAGTCTCAGATTCTGTAAACGAACCAAAAAAAAAAAAAAAAAAAAAAATCAAATACAAGCATGGTCTCTCCATTAAATGCTGCTCATTGCCAAGACGAAAAGGCGCACCTTCCAACCATGAAATCCTTTGGTACTCAGAAGACAGTGACTCACAAACCAAATCTACTGGGTTCTAAATGGTTTACAAAGATATTAAAGAGGCATTTCTCATCTGTATTAATGGAAACATTTGTTCCAAAACAAGGCTTTCAACAATCAAGAGACCACTAAAAGCATCCAGGGCCAAGCAGCCATCCAGGACCAACATTCCAGTTCTGCCTGTGAATGAGGTAAAGCTGGGGTGGCTGTGGCTCATGTGCTTAGTGATCACTGCTCACGCTAAACCAGCATGCGCTGCACCCCAGCCTTACGGCCAACTTAAGAAACTGGCAGTCAACTAAGACTTCTCCATCAAGATCTTTGAAGCCTAATAAATATCCAATGACATTCAAAAGCTTAATTTTTAAGAATTAATATAAAAACAAAATATAGGCAATAAAAGATGAAAAAAATACAAAAATTAGCCAGGCATAGTGGCGCATGCCTGTAGTCCCAGCTACTTGGGAGGCTAAGGCAGGAGAATCGCTTGAACCCAGGAGGTGGAGGCTGCAGTGAGCTGAGATCAAGCCACTGCACTCCAGCCTGGCAACAGAGGAAGACTGTCTCAAAAATAATAAAATAATAACAATTCAGTAAATTATTATAATACGGACATATTTATTCAACCAACATTAACAGCTGGCTTGGCTCCACTTTCAGTTCTCACAAATAATGCTGAACATTCCTGGAGACAAAAGACATATAACTGTACGCATCTGTACAGGTAATTCTCTAATACAGGTCAGAACTATATGGATCTGATTAGCTGGGCTTGGTGGCAGGTGCCTGTAGTCCCAGCTACTTGGGAGGCTGAGGCAGGAGAATCGCTTGAACCTGGGAGGCAGAGGCTGCA
Organism: Rhinopithecus roxellana; assembly: GCF_007565055.1. Lineage (NCBI taxonomy): Eukaryota > Metazoa > Chordata > Mammalia > Primates > Cercopithecidae > Rhinopithecus > Rhinopithecus roxellana. The sequence continues at coordinate 131,151,120 of NC_044553.1, read as the reverse complement.
GAGAGCCGAGATGGCACCATTGCACTCCAACCTGCGAAACAGAGCAGGACTCCATCTCAAAAAAAAAAAACAACTATTACGTATTCAAACTTTACCTGCAAAAGCATCCCTGAAAACTAGTATACAAATGTATATTCCCACACCAGAATATGGGTATGCCCTTTCCTCATAATTGTTAGATCAGTGTCAAAATTCTCATAATTTTTAAGTAAAATACACTCTTATTGCAATTTACATTTCCCTCATGACTAATGAAGTTCAGTATCTGTTTACCTGTTTACTAGACATTTCTTTAAAAACAGAAAAGCATGACCTACATCCTCACAGCTCTACTTCCTCAGAATTCCTTTCACTTAAATTGGGATATCATATTCAATAAAACTAAACTTGAACTTCAGAAAACACAATATACTTAAAATATTTAGAAAACTTCATAGATAAAAGAATTCCTAGGATGAATTTTTTTCTTAGATGGAGTCTTGCTCTGTCGCCCAGGCTGGAGTGCAGAGGCACCATCTGGCTCACTGCAACCTCCGCCTGTTGGGTTCAAGCGATTCTCCTGCCTCAGCCTAGCTGGGATTACAGGTGCACACCACCAGGTGCATGCCACCAAACTCAGTTAATTTTTGTATTTTTAGTAGAGATGTGGTTTCACTATGTTTGGCCAGGCTGGTCTCCAACTCCTGGCCTCAAGTGATCGGCCTCAGCCTTCCAAAGTGCTCAGATTACAGGCATAAACCACCTCGCCCAGCCCCTAGAAGGATTTAATATACTTGGCAAATGAGGTACTAGAAACTTTTTAAACATTAGGTAGGTTATGAGCACATATTAACAAAGGAAAAACACAAGATTGCAAGACTGCAAATGTGTTGAGTTTTAAAATAAACTTTCTGTAAAACTATTTGACCAAAACCAAACTGGGGGTTGTACCTCTTCTTAAAACAGGGCTACTGTCCTACTTACAGAAGCTCTTCTATTAACATTATAATAGCCTATCTCAGCGCTTTCTTAGGGTAGTTGGTTTTCATACCTGTTGAATAAACTGATTAATGAATAAATCAGTAAACAAACTCTGAGGACTTCAATAAACAAATTTATTATACTATCTCATGCCGCATACTATATCCTAGCAATGGCCCAGTGCCTAGCCTCACAACGATTACAAGACTGGGCCATGAATTCATCTTTAGAACCACTTTTCCTCCACTAGCATTAGATATAAATAATGCTTAATAAGCAAAACTCTCGGCCAGGGGCAGTGGCTCATGCCTGTAATCCCAGCACTTTGGGAGGCTGAGACAGGCAGATCACAAGGTCAGGAGATCGAGACCAACCTCGCCAACACGGCAAAACCCCATCTCTAACACAAGAAATTATCCGGACGTGGTAACGTGCACCTGTAGTCCCATCTACTCAGGAGCCTGAGGCAGGGGAATCACTTGAACCCGGGAGGCAGGGGTTGCAGTGAGCGAAGACTGCGCCACTGCACTCCACCTTGGCGACAGAGCCAAGTCTCAGCTAAAAAAAAAAAAAAATTAGCCGGTTGCAGTGGCTCACCCCTGTAATCCCAGCACTTTGGGAGGCCGAGGCAGACAGATCACTTGAGGTCAGGAGTTCAAGACCAGCCCGGCCAACATGGTGAAACCCCATCTCTACTAAAATACAAAAACTAGTGGGGTGTGGTGGCGGGTACCTGTAATCCCAGCTACTCAAGAGGCAAAGGCACTGCATTCCAGCCTGAGTGACAGAGTAAGATTCCGTCTAAAAAAACAAACAAACAAAAAAGTAAAACTCTATATTCCTGGTATTTTAAGTTATATTTTATGGTTTTTAAATGTGTAATTCATCCCACAGAGTTAACCAAATATATTTAATTTTTGTTTATGCCAATATACTCATTCCATTCACTTCAAATTTTTCCATAACATATTCCTCTTTATTTGGAGCTGCCAAAACTTGCTTGTTGATAGGTTAGACTTCAAAGGTGAAGGCAAAAATACCAGTTAACAGCTAATTTTAATGGATATTCCTTTAAGATAATTGGCCTCTCTGGGATGCGGTGGCTCACGCCTGTAATCCCAGCACTTTGGGAGGCCGAGGCCGGCCTGGCCAACATGGTGAAACCCCGTCTCTACCAAAAATACAAAATTTAGCCAGGCGTGGTGGCTTGCACCTGTAGTCCCAGCTACTCAGGAGGCTGAGGCAGGAGAATTGCTTAAACCTGGGAGGCGGAGGTTGCGGTGAGCTAAGACCGCACCACTGCACTCCAGCCTGGGCGACAGAGCGAGACTCCATTCCAAAAAAAAAAAAAAAAGTCTCTCATGGAAATTCAGAAAACATTTCTCATCTATGATAAATACTATGTCCCCTTTAAGCAGCCTAAAAGGAGATTACCAACTACTTATTTCAACACAGGTTTATATGTTTTGCCATGTGAAACTGACTGAGAACTAACTTTTATAATCATAAGCAAAGCTTATCTGTTGTTACCCATACATGATAAACAAAATAAATCATAATACATTGAAAGTTGGTATGTACTTTGCAGAAAAATAAATTAGGGAAGAGAGCTACAGAGTAGTTTATTTTAAATACAGTGATTAGGCCTCACCAAGAAGGTGAAGATTAGAACAAAGATTTAAAAGAGGCAAGAGGCAGGAAGTCCTACTCGTATCTGGGGGAAAGAGACTTCCAAGCAAAGGAAAAGACAAATACAAAGAGGCTGAAGCAGGAATGGTGTGTTTGAGGGAGGAACAGCAAGGCCAACAGTATGACTGGAGCAGAATAAATGAAGAAAATCAGAGATAAATAGTGTTACGTGTAGAGTGTAGGGCACACTGTAAACATTTTAGTTTTAACTCTGAACGACATGAAAATCATTTGAAGAGTTTTTTTTTTTTTTTTTTTTTTTTTTTTGAGATGGAGTCTCGCTCTGTCGCCCAGGCTGGAGTGCAGTGGCCGGATCTCAGCTCACTGCAAGCTCCGCCTCCTGGGTTTACGCCATTCTCCTGCCTCAGCCTCCAGTGTAGCTTGGACTACAGGCGCCCCCCACCTCACCCGGCTAGTTTTTCGTATTTTTAGTAGAGACGGGGTTTCACTGTGTTAGCCAGGATGGTCTCGATCTCCTGACCTCGTGATCCGCCCATCTCGGCCTCCCAAAGTGCTGGGATTACAGGCTTGAGCCACGGCGCCCGGCCTTGAAGAGTTATTGACTTGTCACATTTTAACATTATCACTGGCCACTGTGTTAAGCCTGGAAGGGAACAGGATAGAAGAAAGAGACTGGCACAATAATCCATATAAGAGATGGTAGCCTGGAGAGATGGTGGCCTGGAACAGGTGGTAGTGGTAAAAACGTTATCAAGTTGTTGGATCTTGGATATATTTTGAAGGCAGCCAATAGGATTTGCTGAGGGATTATATAGTATGTGGGATTTAAGAGAGAGAAATGCAGTTATCTTATGGTACTGAAATCATTTCTACAGTATTTTTTAAAATATTGAAAGTATCTCACTTTTAGAAGGTTCAAAGCACCTTTTCCTGCTAAGTATGAAACTTTATAGCTCATAATAATAACAACAGGAAACTGGGCCAGGTGCAATGGCTCATGCCCATAATCTCGGCACTTTAGGAAGCCAAGGCAGGCGGATCACTTGAGCTCAGGAGTTCAAGACCAGCCTGGGCAACATGGTGAAACCCATCTCTACCAAAAATACAAACAATTAGCCAGGTGTGGTAGCACGCACTATCCAGATACTCAGGAGGCTGAGTTGGGAGAATCGCTTGAGCCCGGGAGGTGGACGTTGCAATGAGCCGAGATCACACCACTGCACTCCAGCCTGGGCGACAGAGCAAGGCCTCCCAAAAATTAAATAAAATAACAGAAACCTATGATGGAAGTGTTTCCTATCTCTAGTGTGGCGGTGGTCACACAGGTATATGCATCTGTTGAAACTCACTGAAATTAAAACAGATGCATTTTATTGTGTGTAAATTTTATCTCAAGAAATTTGGTCCAAAAAGAAACCCTGAAGACTTACCTCTAGTACTCAACATATGCATGCACTCAGCTTTTCTTTTTTTCACTTTTTTCTCTTTAAATCTTTCAGACTATTCTTTTTTCTGCACTCTTAATACTGCAAGTATCCAAAATATAGTAAAATACCGCTAATAAGCATTCCCCTATTGCAGACTTACCCAGATAGAAACAAACTTATTTCTCCCAGGATAGATTTTAGACTAGCTCCATCAAAATACTATGTGCCAAATTTCTGAAATGCTAAGAATGAACTGAGATTCCTCTCAGCGAATATTCACATACAACTCACTCATTCATTCAATATTTACTTCCAGTTATGTATCGGGTCTGCAGGAATTATTCCTAGAAAAAAAAAAGTGTTTTATGCCCAAAGAAGAATGGGAAATGCTTAACAGAAAAACTACTTTTACAGCAAAGCTTTTCAGAAGTATGAAAATACTCAATTGTTTTGAAATCTCCAAAAACGTTGATCTTTTTCTGACATTGCCACTTCGTTGTTTTAAAATTTCAATGATTAAAGAGCAACACTCCTGTGCATGCCTATAGTCACAGCTACGCAGCAGGATCGCCTGAGCCCTGGAGTTCTGGGCTGCAGCACACTACCGATGAGGTGTTCATGCTAAGTTCATTCAGCAATAACATGGTGACCTCCTGGGATGAGAGGGAATCACCAGGTTGCCAATAGAGAAGGGCAAAACTCCCAAACTGATCAGTAGTGGGATTACGCCTGTGAATAAGCCACTGCACTCCAGCCTAAGCAATACATGAAGAATCCATCTTTTTAAAAACAAAAACAAGGCTGGCCGCAATGGCTCATACCTGTAATCCTAGCACTTTGGGAGGACGAGGCAGGTGGATCCTTTGAGCCTGAGTTCCAGACCAGCCTGGGCAACATGGTGAAACCCTATCTCTGCCAAAAATACAAAACACTAGCCAGGCATGGTGGCGTGCACCTGTGGTCCCAGCTACTCGGGAGGCTGGGGTGGAAGGATTGTTTAAGCCTGAAATGCAGAAGTTGCAGTGAGCCAAGATCGTAGCACTGCACTCCAACCTGGGTGCAAGAGACCCCATCTCAAAAACCAAACCAAACAAAAAAGTAGCACTATCTACTACTATCTATAGAGAAAAGTGAGTGCTTGCCTGAAACTGGGGTGGAACAGGGTGACTTGAAAACAGAAGAAGGAATCCTTTCGGGGTAATGGATGCATACCTTTGTATATTTACCAAATATCATTGAATTGTGCATTTACAGGTGAATTTTCTATGTCAATATAGTTCACATAGTTGCCATTTTTAAAAAAGTATACTAGCCGAGTGCAGTGGCTCACACTTGTAATCCCAACAATTTGGGAGGCCAAGGCACACAGATCACATGAGGTCAGAAGTTCCAAGACCAGACTGGACAACATGCTCAAACCCCGTCGCTACTAAATATACAAAAATTAGCCAGGCATGGTGGCGGGTGCCTATAATTCCAGCTTGTATGGAAGATGAGGCAAAAGAATTGCTTGAACCCGGGAGGTAGAGGTTACAGTGAGGTAAGATAGCGCCACTACACTCCAGTCTGGGCGACAGAGCAAGACTCCACCTCCAAAAAAAAAAAAAAGTGACCGGGCGCGGTGGCTCACGCCTGTAGTCCCAGCACTTTGGGAGGCCGAGACGGGCAGATCACGAGTTCAGGAGATGAGACTATCCTGGCTAACACGGTGAAACCCCGTCTCTACTAAAAATACAAAAATTAGCCGGGCGCGGTGGCGGGCGCCTGTAGTCCCAGCTACATGTGAGGCTGAGCCAGGAGAATGGCGTGAACCTGGGAGGCGGAGCTTGCAGTGAGTGGAGATCGCGCCACTGCGCTCCAGCCTGGGCAATTGAGACTTCGTCTCAAGAAAAAAAAAAAAGTATACCAACTCAGAAAAATCGGCAAAATCTAAGAGCTGTAGATTAGGTATTTTATCAATGTTAGTTTCCTGATTTTGATTGTTGTACTGTTGTTACATAAGACTAGCCCTAATTTTTAGGAAACGCACAAGTATTTATGGGTTAGGGGGCATCACATCTGCAACTTACTAGCAAAACATTTCAGAAGAAACCTATGAAGAGAAGGATAAAGCAAATTGGCAAAATGTTAACATTTGAGGAATCTGGTGAAAGATATCTGAGATTTCTTTTGCACTATTCTTGCAACTTTTTTGTAAATTTGAAATTATGTCTATATAAAAAGTTAAAAGCCAATACCAATAATTCTGGGTAGTGGAATTTTGTTCTTCCTTTAGTTTCAACAACTTTCAAATTTCAAAAAAAGGTAGAAAAGCTATTTAAGAAGAATCAAAAATCTCCTTTTGTGAATGGCAGTGGTAGTGTTTGAAAAGTCAATCAAGAGATCTTTAAAGCAAGATGTTGAGTCATAAATGATTCCTTTGCTTCCAAAGCTATAAAATAATTTAAATTTTCACTAAATCATGCGTAAATAAGAAAACTAAACTGCTAATTTGTCTGTGGACAAAAACATAACTTGAAAATTCCAAATTCCTGTTAGGTCTGAAGTAGTTACCCAATGTTATCATGGACTAGTTTTACTTTAAAAATACATTCAGAAGGCCGGGCACGGTGGCTCGCGCCTGTAATCCCAGCACTTTGGAAGGCCGAGGCGGGCGGATCACGAGGTCAGGAAATCGAGACCATCCTGGCCAACATAGTGAAACCTCGTCTCTATTAAAAATACAAAAATTAGCCAGGCGTGGTGGCGCGCGCCTGTAGTCCCAGCTACTCAGGAGGCTGAGGCAAGAGAACCGCTTGAATCCGAGAGGCGGAGGTTGCAGTGAGCTGAGATCGCACCACTGCACTCTAGCCTGGGCAACATAGCAAGACTCCGTCTCAAAAAACAAACAAAAATTCAAGAATCAGGGTTGGACTCTTACATTTATTGAAAATTATTAAATAACAAATTATGTCCATATAGATTTAAATGCTTACTATGTGTTATCTGGATATCCCACGAAGGATTTTACATACGTTTTTCTCAATCTCCAACCCCAATAACGTAGAGATACTACTATAAATTCATTTTACAGAGGAACAAAAACCAAAGCTTAAAAAGAAAAAACAAAAAGAAAAACCAAGGCTTTAAGTTAAATGAATTAGAATAGTGTAAGATTCACGTGAATCATGAATAACTTACGACCAATTTAATCCCTTTCAAGTCCTCTGAATGTTTTTGGAAATGGCCTTTAAAAAAATTAAAAGCTCCAAAGATAATACAAAAATTGTTTATACATTACTGCCCACGGCCTAATACACAATACTTCACACTAATACAGCAGTAGGGTGCAACAGAGGTCCAATCTCTTCCCTTCTCTTAGCTCCACTCTGCCCAGTATCAAAATGGCATTTCCATGGCAATACAAATCCATATTACATAACTTCCGAAAAATCTTCATAGTCCTACGTCTATTCCGGAAAACCGTATTTAAAAGCATGATTGACGACCAAAGAAAAATGAGAAAGTAACATTTTAACGTGGAGCTTAGTAATCGCCTAGAATGAATGGCGATATACAGTTTACTGCACCCTCCAATGCTCAAAGGAGGCTGGATGGCAAAATTCATGACTATCTTAAGCAAGCCAGGAGAGTGCTAAAAAGGTAGGTATTAGCTCAATTCCAAGGGGGTGGGGCCCAGTTCGCTTGGTGGCGGGCTCTAGATGGCCAAAGAGGAAGGGAAAGATATCCGTTGGTGGCCAGCACCTCGCTAAAAAGGGTGGGTGGAGGCTAACATAAGGCAACGGCTGGGGCGAGTGCCCCAGGCCCGAAAACCTACTGCGGGGCTCCGGTAAGTAAGGGAGCTCAGGGAAGGGCTCCCCAGGGGCAGACCGATCGTTTTGGGTTTAACGTGGAGCCCAGGAGGGGCAGAGACGATTCACTCCGCGGCGGAACGTGGAAGGGAAAGGGAAAGCGGGCGACAATGCAAGACGGAAAGCTCAAGTCATAGGTCTGGCCTCCACGGGCTCCGGCTGGGCCCAAAGGTCTTCCAGGCCTCAGAGAAGAGGAGAAACCAAGCCTCGTGCCGACCCCTCCCCCACCCCCGCCTCCGCGCCCCCCCTTATCTCTACCCCACCCTGGCGCTTTCGCAGCCACCCCGGCTTTTCCTCCTCCACCAGCTGAGGCACCCGGTCTCCTGGTTTCCACACGCGTTCAGGGACACAAACTCACCCGCCGCTGAGGAAACGGTACTGCCTTCGCGGCCTTCTAGGATCCAGGTTACGAGTGCACTCCACTGGTTCGAGATTTCTGCCCGCCGCTCGCCAGGGAGATTGAGGTCCGGAGCGCCTACTTGCACAGGCCGCAAATACAGCCGCGCTGCGCGGGGAGCTGCTGGAGGTCTTCCTCTTGCCCGGCGTGCACTGCGCCGGGGGCGTGGAGCGCGGAACCATAGAGAAGAACGTATATAGATCGTCTCCTCTGTTGACTCTGACTCACCAAGCCGAGACGAATAACCATAGAGAAGCAGCGTCTAACAGCTACTAGAAAGGCCCGAACTGTAAATTATGACCCACACTGCCATGTTTGATTGGAGCCGACTGAATCTTACGACTACGGGACGCCATCTTGAGGTCAAGATTCCGGCTGGGCACGGCGCGAGGAGTGTTAGAGGATTTCGCACTTTTCTTAGTTTTTCGGGGTGTAGAACCTTGCTTTGTGATTCCTTGAGGTTCGAGGAACTGATAACTGGGCCCTGTCCGCAACCTCAGTGTTAAACCCCAAGTGTTGTTATAACAACTACTCGAGATCAAGAAATAATTAGCAGAGGCTGTGGAGGTTTTTTGAAAAGCAAAAGCTTATGGGTAGTTGTAGGGCCAGAGGTGGCTAGAAGATGTTTGGAAAAACGTGAAAAGTCCTGTAATACTAGTTAACACAGCTTTCGTTCTGTAATCTAAACGTGCTGAAAGAACTTAGCTTAAGTTAATGAAAATGAATAAAATTAATCATAAATGATTACGTTATTCAAATTGTGGACCTTATAGGCAATATCTAGTTATACGCCTTTATCAACTGCTTGCTTCTAGGAAGGCATAAAACGTATTCAGTATAAAGTTATTGCCTCCCTGAGTTCCTGGTGCTGTGCTAAGTGCTGGAAGTATGAAGGCAAATGGAAGTGACATTTGTTCCTGTCCTGCAGGAACTGTGAACCAGGTGAAATAGATGACAAACTCTGACCACCCTAATATAAAATTGAAACATACCTACACACTTCCTGCCAGCCTCTCCTACTTAATTTTACTCTCAAGTACTCATAACCATCTATCGAAACATACATTTTTCTAACTGATTTTATGGTCCGTCACTACCCCCACAAGAATGTGAATGTAAGCAATGCATGGATTGCTAGTTTTGTGCAATAACAGGTCATGGTACGTAGCAAGCGCTCAATAAATATTTGTTGAGTGAAGGAAATGATTACCGGCCAGGCGCGGTGGCTAACGCCTGTAATCCCAGCGCTTTGGGAGGCTGAGGCGGGTGGATCACCTGAAGTTAGGAGTTCGAGGCCAGCCTGGCCAACATGGCAAAACCCTGTCTCTACTGAAAATACAAAAATAAGCAGGTGGTGGCAGGCCCCTGTAATCCCAGCTACTTGGGAGGCTGAGGCAGGAGAATCGCTTGAACCCAGGAGGCAGAAGTTGCAGTGAGCCGAGATGGCATCACTGCACTCCAGCCTGGGCAACAGAGCGAGACTCTGTCTCAAAAAAAAAAAAAAGAAAGAAAGAAAGAAAAGAAAAAAAATGATTAATGGCCTGGCGCAGTGGCTCACGCCTGTAATCCCAACACTTTGGGAGGCTGAGGCGGGCAGATCATGAGGTTAGGAGTTCGAGACCAGCCTGACCAACGTGGTGAAACCCGTCTCTACTAAAAATAGAAAAATTAGCTCGGCGTGGTGGCATGCTCCTCTAATTCCAGATACTCAGGAGGCTAAGGCAGGAGAATGCTTGAACCTGGGAGGCGGAGGTTGCAGTGAGCTGAGATCGTGCCACTGCACTCCAGCCTGGGCAAGAGAGCAAGACTCTGTCTCAAAAAAAGAAAAGAAAAGAAATTATTAACATATGATGAGTACCAATAGAACACAAAATTTAGTGGGAATACAAATAAGAAAGTAGCACTTGTTACTATCATCTGCAAAATTTACATCCGTCTATATTTCTGCTTGCTAGGTTTCCTTACCATTAACTAAGGTTAATAATACCTTTGGCCGGGCATGGTGACGAATGCCTATAGTCCCAGTTACTTGGGAGATGAAATTAACTTATGTATGTTTGTACTTTGTTCAGTAAAGTGCTATTCAAATTTATAGTTTTTATAGTGCTACTCTATAATGCTATTTATAGTTTGTAAATAAAAGAAGTTTGTGTCATTTCTTTTCTTTTTCTTTCTTTTTCTTTTTCTTTTCTTTTTTTTTTTTTTTTTGAGAAGGTGTCTGTTTCCCATGCTGGAGTGCGGTGACGTGATCTTGGCTCACTGCAATTTCTGCCTCCCAAGTTCAAGTGATTCTTGTGCCTCAGCCTCCCCAGTAGCTGGGATTACAGGCATGTGTCACCACACCTGGCTAACTTTTGTATTTTTAGTAGAGATGGGGTTTCACTATGTTGGCCAGGTTGATCTCCAACTCCTGACCTCAGGTGATCGGCCTCCCTGGACCTCCCAAAGTGCTGGGATCAAAGGTGTGAGCCACCATGCCTACCCAAGAGTTTCTGCCTATTTACAACAAAAGGCATAAACAGAAATCTTCTCAGATTACTCTGTGTCCCCTTTTATTATTAGAAACATTGGCCGGGCCCGGTGGCTCAAGCCTGTAATCCCAGCACTTTGGGAGGCCGAGATGGGCGGATCACGAGGTCAGGAGATCGAGACCATCCTGGCTAACATGGTGAAACCCCGTCTCTACTAAAAATACAAAAAAACTAGCCGGGCGAGGTGGCGGGCGCCTATAGTCCCAGCTACTTGGGAGGCTGAGGCAGGAGAATGGCGTGAACCCGGGAGACGGAGCTTGCAGTGAGCCGAGATTGCGCCACTGCACTCCAGTCTGGGCGACAGAGCGAGACTCCGCCTCAACAAAAAAAAAAAAAAAAAAAAAAAAAAAAAAAAGAAACATTGTACATGAATTTGTGTTTACTGTGTAATAAAGGGAGCGCTCAGGCAACAATTTGCTAACTTTCCTACCTTAGACAATTTGTTGCTTATGTTCATGCAGCATCCATTCCCCTTGCCTTTAGTCATGACCCTCCACGTTTTTTAAAAGAAATCATCTCGGCCAGGGGTGGTGGCTCACGCCTGTAATCCCAGCACTTTGGGAGGCCGAGGCAGGCGGATCACGAGGTCAAGAGATCAAGACCAGCCTGACCAACCTGGTGAAACCCTGTCTCTACTAAAAATACAAAAATTAGCTGGGCGTGGTGATGTGTGCCTGTAGTCCCAGCTACTTGGGAGGCTGAGGCAGGAGAATTGCTTCAACCTGGGAGGCAGAGGGTGCAGTGAGTGGAGATTGTGCCACTGCACTCCAGCCTGGGCAACAGAGCAAGACTCCGTCTGATAAAAAAGAGGCCAGGCGCGGTGGCTCACACCTGTAATCCCAGCACTTCAAGAGGCTGAAGCAGGTCGATCACCTGAGGTCAGAAGTTTGAGACCAGCCTGGCCAACGTGGCGAAACCCTGTCTCTACTAAAAATAACAAAAATTAGCTGGGCTTGGTGGCAGGCGCCTATAATCCCAGCAGCTCAGGAGGCTGAGGCAGGAAAATCGTTTGAACCCAGTAGGCAGAGGTTGCAGTGAGCGGAGATCGCGCCATTACACTCCAGCCTGAACAACGAGCAAAACTCGGTCTAAAAAAAAAAAAAAAAAAGAAACCATCCTTCCATTACTCCAGATCCATGTAGTTTGGATAGGAAGTCCCAACTCTAACCAGACCCCCTTAGGACACTGGAGTAAACTTATAACCTGATCAAAACCTGATAATTTAGTCCCCCCTCCCTCTTTTTTTCGTTTTTTGTGGGGTTTTTTTTTTTTGGTACTAGCCACTATTTAAAGCATTTTGCAAATATCAACTCCTTTAATCCTCATAACAACCCCCTGAAGTAAGAACTGTTGTGATACAAATGAAGAAACCAAGGCTTGCAAAAGTTAACCTATCAAAGGCTACAAAAATAGTAAGCGAGCCAGTCTGGTTCCTGGGTTCATGCTCGTGAACATCATACTGCTTCATCCTTTCAGGAGTAATCCTAAAAAGCAGGGGAGGGGTCTCTGTATTTTTCTTTTTTTTTTTTTTTTTTTTTTTTTTTTGAGGCGGAGTCTTGCTCTGTCACCCAGGCTGGAGTGCAGTGGCCGGATCTCAGCTCACTGCAAGCTTCCCCTCCCGGGTTCCCACCATTCTCCTGCCTCAGCCTCCCAAGTAGCTGGGACTACAAGCGCCCGCCACCTCGCCCGGCTAGTTTTTTGTATTTTTTAGTAGAGACGGGGTTTCACTGTGTTTGCCAGGATGGTCTCGATCTCCTGACCTTGTGATCCGCCCGTCTCGGCCTCCCAAAGTGCTGGGATTACAGGCTTGAGCCACCGCGCCCGGCCTGTATTTTTCATTTAAATTGTTTTTTTTTTTTTTTTTTCAATTTAAGCTTAGGAGGATTTAAGCTTGGAATAGATAGGGCTGAGAATGAAGTCACAGAAGAAAGCAGAAGTAAGACAGAGTGAGAGATTTTTGACAATATCAGTTGAGAAAATGGTTCATTCGTTCATTTTGTTTGTGTTTTGGTTTGTTGTTGCTGTTATTATTTGAGATAGGGTCTCCCTTTGTTGTCCTGCCTGGAGTGCAGTGGCATAATCATGTCTCCCTGCAACCTCGACTTCCCAGGCTCCAGCAATTCTCCCACCTCAGCCACCCAAAAGCCAGGATTACAGGCATGAGCCACTGTGCACGACTGGTTCAACTACTCCTAAAGCCAGCTGTTCTAGGCTTCTCAGTATGTAACCCAACACATTACTTTTCCTAAATCTGTCTGAGTTGAGTTTTCTATTCCTTACACAGAAAGAACTCTAAATGATACACTTATATACCACTTGTAGAGAACAAGCCAAGCCATTCATTTGCAATGCCAATTATCCCCCTTCTATTTTTTTCTTACAAATCCTTGCTGAGGAAACTGTAGATAATTAATTTGGGTATTACATTCTGTGTGCATTTGGACCCTATCCTTTTTTTTTTTTGAGACAGTTTTGTTCTCATTGCCTAGGCTGGAATGCAATGGCATGATCTCAGCTCACTGCAACCTCCGCCTCCTGGGTTCAAGCAGTTCTCCTGCCTCAGCCTCCCAAGTAGTTGGGATTACAGGCACGTGCCACCATGCCCAGCTAATTTTGTATTTTTAGTAGAGGTGGGGTTTCTCCATGTTAGCCAGGCTGGTCTCCAACTCCCAACCTCAGGTGGTCCACCTGCCTCAGCCTCCCAAAATGCTGGGTTTACAAGCACAAGTCACTGCACCCGGCCTGGACCCTATTCTCATTGGCCACATCTGACCCAACTAAACAGCAGCATACCAGGAAAAATGTTGTTTAGCTGGAGCTGAGCAGATCTTCTCAAAGATTGAAACTGGAGCCCAGCACAGTAGCACGCACCTGTAGTCTCAATCATGAGGAGGGAGGATTGCTTGTGTGTGTGTGTGTGTGTGTGTGTGTGTGTGTATGCATGCCCATCATTTATATATATATGTGTGTATATAATGCCATTATGTAATATATAAATAATGGCATAAAACATATAAATATAATACATATAATGCCATTATATATAATAAATGTGAACATATATAATATATATGTGTATATAGAGAGAAGAAGATGGAGAGAGAGGGGAAGCACATTAACACAGAATCTAGAGATCAAGGCTGGACTCCCCAGCAAGGTGGAATAACTGAAGTTTACCAAGTTAAGTCAGGACTCTGAAAGGATGTTAAAGTGCTCCCTTGTTAATAGTCCTAGGCTTTTGACAGAAGTAAACATAGTCCCTATGGAGAAAGGAACCCCTAACTTAGGCTTCAGGATTCTGATATCAAATGTGAGCTTAAAATTTAAAAATGCAGGCCAGGCATGATGGCTCATGCCTGTAATCCCAGCACTCTGGGAGGCTGAGGCAGGTGGATCACCTGAGGTCAGGAGTTTGAAACCAGCCTGACCAATATGGAGAAATCCTGTCTCTACTAAAAATACAAAAATTAGCCAGGCGTGGTGGCACTCACCTGTAGTCCCACCTATTTGGGAGGCTGAGGCAGGAGAATTGCCTGAACCCAGGAGGCGGAGGTTGCAGTGAGCCATGATCACACCACTGCACTCCACCCTGGGTGACAGAGTGAGACTTAGTCAAAAAAAAAACAAACAAAAAAATTGACTGGGTGATGTGGCTCACACCTGTAATCCCAGCACTTTGGGAGGCTGAGGCGGGCAGATCACCAGACGTCAGAGTTTGAGACCAGCCTGACCAACATGGAGAAACCCTGATTCTACTAAAAATACAAAAAATTAGCTGAGCATGGTGGTGCATACCGTAATCCCAGTACTCAGGAGGCTGAGACAGGAGAATTGCTTGAACCTGGAAGGTGGAGGTTGCAGTGAGCCAAGATCACAGCGTTGCACTCCAGCCTGGGTAACAAGAGCGAAACTCCGTCCAAAAAAAAAAAGCCAAGGGCCAGGCATGGCAATGGCAGCTCACATCTCTAATCCCAGCACTTTGGGAGGCCGAGGAGGTGGATTGCTTTGAGCTCAGGAGTTCAAGACCAGCCTGGCCCACATGGTGAAACCCCATCTCCATTAAAAATACAAAAATAGCTGTGCGTGGTGGCACACACCTGTAATCCCAGCTACTCGGGAGGCTGAGGCAGGAGAATCACATGAACTTGGGAGGTGGAGGTTGCAGTGAGCTGAGATCGCTCCACTACACTCCAGCCTGGGCAACAGAGTGAGACTGTCTAAAAAAAATTAAAGTGCCAAGAATATTAGGAACAAACCACCATAAATGCAGCACCACACACACATACACACATATGCACACACAAAACCAACAGACTTAAATTCCCAATTCAGATATTGAAATATTAGATATGGAATATAAAATGACTACATATGAAATCTTTAAAGGAATTTTTCTTAGACTGAGGACAGTGGCTAATGCCTGTAATCCCAGTGCATTGCCAGGCCAAGACAGGATGATCACCTGAGTCCCAGAGTCTGAGACCAGCCTGGGCAACATAGGGAGACCCTGTCTCTAAAAAATTTTTCTTGTAATTAGCCAGGCATGGTGGGGCACAGGTCAAGGCTGCATGAACCATGATCACACCATTGTACTTCAGCCTGAGTGACAGAGTGAGACCCTGTCCCACTCTGTAAGATAAACAAGTAAATAAATAAAATAAATTAGTCATCAATAGATGTTGAATTTTATGGAATTCTTTTATAGCAATTATTGCAATGATCATATTGATAATCAATGATAAAACCTTAAAACTTTATTTGAGAACATCTTATGAATTCATGATAGAGAAATATTTCTTTTTATTTTTCTTTTTTTTGAGATGGAGTTTTACTTTGTCACCCAGGCTGGAGTGCAGTGGCGTGATCTTGGCTCACTACAACCTCCACCTCCCAGGTTCAAGGAATTCTCCTGCCTCAGCCTCCCAAGTAGCTGGGATTACAGGTGCCCACCACCACGCTCAACTAATTTTTGTATTTTTAGTAGAGATGGGGTTTCACCTTAGTGGTCACGCTGGTCTCGAACTCCTGACCTCAAGTGATCCACCCACCTTGGCCTCCCAAAGTGCTGGGATTACAGGCATAAGCCACTGTGCCTCGACAGGAAGGATTTCTTAAGGAAGATACTATAAGCATAACCTAAACAGAAAAGACTGATAAATCCGACTATATTAAGAACTTTTTTTTCTTTTATCTTTTTTTTTTTTTTGAGACAGAGTCTCGCTCTGTCACCCAGGCTGGAGTACAGTGGCCCAGTCTCGGTTCACTGCAAGCTCTGCCTCCCAGGTTCACACCATTCTCCTGCCTCAGCCTCTCAACTAGCTGAGACTACAGGCGTCTGCTACCACACCCAGCTAATATTTTGTATTTTTAGTAGAAACGGGATTTCACCGTGTTAGCCAGGATGGTCTCGATCTCCTGACCTCGTGATCTGCCCGCCTCAGCCTCCCAAAGTGCTGGGATTACAGGCATGAGCCACTGCGCCCGGCCAAGAACTTTTGATATATTGAAAGTCACCATTAAAAAAAAAAAAAAAAAATGTGGGCCAGGCGTGGTGGCTCATGCCTGTAATCCCAGCATTTTGGGAGGCCGAGGCAGGCAGATTATGAGGTCAGGAGATTGAGACCCTCCTGGCTAACACGGTGAAACCCCGTCTCTACTAAACAAAATACAAAACATTAGCTGGGCATGGTGGCAGGCGCCTCTAGTCCCAGCTACTGGGGAGGCTGAGGGAGGAGAATGGCTTGAATTCAGGAAGCGGAGGTTGCAGTGAGCCAAGATCATACCACTGCACTCCAGCCTGGGTGACAGAGTGAGACTCTGTCTCAAAAAATAATAACAATAATAATAATAATAATAATAATAATAATAATAATTTAAATAGATAATAAAAAGATAATCCAATGGAAAACTGGAGAAAGGCAGTTCTAGCTTTTCTTCTTCTTCTTCTTCTTTTTTGAGACAGAGTCTTGCTCTGTTGTCCAGGCTGGAGTGCACTGGCATGATCTCGGCTCACTGCAACCTCCACTTTCTGGGTGCAAGATTCTCATGCCTCATCCTCTCAAGCATCTGGGATTACAGGCATGCACCACCACACTCAGCCAATTTTTGTATCTTTAGTAGAGATGAGGTTTCACTGTGTTGACCAGGCTGGTCTGAAACTCCTGTCCTTGAGTGATCTGCCCACCTCAGCCTCCCAAAGTGCTGGGATTACAGGCGTGAGCCACCATGCCCAGCCAGTTCTAGCATTTTGAAAAAGAAACACAATTGATGAATCAAACATGAAAATCTTAGTAATCAAAGAAATGTAAATACCATAGGGAGATATCAGAGTTTCTGTTTTGTTTTGTTTTGAGATAGGGGTCTTGCTTTGTTGCTGAGGCTGTTCTTGAATTCCTGGACTCAAATAATCCTCCTGGCTGGGCGCGGTGGCTCATGGCTGTAATCCCAGCACTTTGGGAGGCTGAGGCGGGTGGATCATGAGGTCAGGAGATCGAGACCATCCTGGCTAACATGGTGAAACCCCGTGTCTACTAAAAATACAAAAAATTAGCCAGGCGTGGTGGTGGGCGCCTGTAGTCCCAGCTACAGTCCCACCTACTACCCAGCCTGTAGTCCCTGCCTCAGGAGGCTGAGGCAGGAGAATGGTGTGAACCCAGGAGGTGGAGCTTGCAGTGAGCCGAGATCTCGCCACTGCACTCCAGCCTGGGTGACAGAGCGAGACTCAGTCTCAAAAAAAAAAAAAAAGTCCTCCCACCATGGCCTCCCGAAGTGGTAGGATTACAGCCATGAGCCACCATGCCCAGCCAAGATATAACTTTAAAGCCATTGCTTGGTAGAAACTAAAAAGTCTGGCTGGGCACTGTGGTTCACGCCTGTAATCTCAGCACTTTGGGAGACTGAGGAGGGCAGATCACTTGAGGTCAGGAGTTCGAGACCAGCCTGGCCAATATGGGGAAATCCCATCTCTACTAAATATACAAAAATTATAGCCAGGCATGATGGTGCATGCCTGCAATCTCAGCTCGGGAGGCTGAGGCAGGAGAATCACTTGAACCCGGGAGGCAGAGGGTGCGGTGAGCCGAGATCGTGCGATTGCACTCCAGCCTAGGCAGCAAGAGGGAAACTCTCTGTCTCAGAAAAAAACAAAAAACAAAAACAAAAAAAACTAAGAAGTCTGATGATATGAGGATGTAGAATAACAGGAACACTTAGACATTGCTGGTGGAAGTATACACTGGTACAACTATTTTGATAACTTAAAAAAAATAAGGATAGCTGGGCACGGTGGCTCACGCCTGTAATCCCAGCACTTTGGGAGGCCAAGGTGGGCAGATCACTTGAGGTCAGGAGTTCAAGACCACCCTGACCAGCACGGTTCAACCCCCCCACTACTAAAAATACAAAAATTAGCAGAGCATGGTGGTGTGCACCTGTAGTCCTAGCTATTTGGGAGGCTGAGGCAGGAGAATCGCTTGAACCTGGGAGGTGCAGGTTGCAGTGAACTGAGATCATGCCACTGCACTCAAGCCTGGGGTATAGAACAAGACTCTCTCTCAGAAAAAAAAAAAAAAAAAAAAAAAAAAAAAAAAAAAAAAAAAAAAAAACCATGTGCTTTGCCTATGACCCAAGAGTTCCACTCTTGTTTATGTAGAGAAACCTTTGTGTATATACCCCAGGACACATGTCCAAGGATATTCATAGCAACATGGTTCATAAAGGAAACAAAAATACCAAAAATTACTCAAACATCTGACAAGAGAATAGAGAACAGGTCGAGGTATTTCCCAAAAGTTACATAACATAATAAGCATTTTATATGCATTTAAGGTTGCCTAGAAAATAAAAAGTTGTTTTTTTTTTGTTTTTTTTTTTTTTTGAGACAGAGTCTCACTCTGTGGCACCAGCTGGAGTGCAGTGGCATGATCTCGGCTCAGGCACATACCACCACGCCCGCCTAATTTATTTCTATTTTTAATAGAGACAGGTTTTCACCATGTTGGTCGGACTGGTCTCGAACTCCAGACTTCAGGCAATCTGCCTGCTTCGACCTCCCAAAGTGCTGGGATTATAGGCGTGAGCCACCACACCTGGCCAACAAAATTTTTAAAAAGCATTATATAGAAATAGAATGAATAGACTCCAGTGTCATATATATGACATTCAGTGAAAAAAGCAAATCAGGCTGGGCGCAGTGGCTCACTCCTATAATCCCTGCATTTTGGGAGGCCAAGGCGGGTGGATCACCTGAGGTCAGGCGCTCAAGACCAGCCTGGCGAACATGAAGAAACCGCATCTCTACTAAAATACAAAAAAGTAGCTGAGTGTGGTGGCGGATGCCTGTAATCCCAGTTACTCAGGAAGCTGAGGCAGGAGAATCACCTGAACCCGGGAGGCAGAGGTTGCAGTGAGCTGAGATCACACCACTGCACTCCAGCCTGGGCAACGAGCAAAACTCTGTGTCCAAAAAAAAAAAAAAAAAAAAAAAAAAATTAATAAAATAAAAGAAAAGAGCAAATCAGAAATTTGTATATTGAATGTGTCTGCAGCACTTGGGGTTACTGTGGCTTTCTTCAAAGTTGGAGCCAGGCCTACACGCCAGCAACCATGTGTAAGGGACCTACAGTTGGTATTGATCTTCGCACCACCTACTGTTGTGTTGGTGTTTTCCACCATCGAAAAGTAGAGATAATTGCCATTGATTAGGAAAACCAAACCACTGCAAGCTATGTCACTTTTATGGACACTGAACGATTCATTGGCAATGCCACAAAGAGTCAAGTTGCAGTGGCCGGGCACGGTGGTTCACAATTGTAATCCCAGCACTTTAGGAGGCCAAGACGGGCAGATCACGAGGTCAGGAGTTCAAGACCAGCCTGGCCAACATAGTGAAACCCCATCTCTACTAAAAATACAAAAAATTAGCTAGGTGTAGTGGGCGCCTGTAAGCCCAGCTACTCGGGAGGCTGAGGCAGGAGAATCGCTTGAACCCAGGAGGCGGATGTTGAAGTGAGTGGAGATGGCACCACTGCACTCCAGCCTGGGTGACAGTGCAAGACTCCATCTCAAAAAAAAAAAAAAAAAAAAAAAAGAATCAAGTTGAAGTGAACCCCATCAGCACAGTGTTTTATGCCAAATTTCTGACTGGACACAGATTTGATGACGCTATTGTCCAGTCTGATATGAAGCATTGGCCCTACATGGTGGTGAATGGTACTGGCCAGCCCAAGACCCAAGTGGAATACAAGGGAGAGACAAAAACTTCTATCCAGAGGAAGTGTCCTCTATGGTTCTGACAAAGATGAAGGAAATTGCAGAAGCCTACCTTGGGAAGACTGTTACCAATGCTATGGTCACAGTGTCAACTTACTTTAATGACTCTGAGAGCATCAAGCTACCAAAGATTTTGGAACTATTGCTGGTCTCAATATACTTAGAATTATCAGTGAGCCAGCTGCTGCTGCTATTGCTTATGGCTTAGACAAAAAGGTTGGAGCTGAAAAAAATATGCTCATCTTTGACCTGGGAGGTAGCATCTCTTTTTGCTTTTTTGAGACAAGGGTCTCACTCTTTGGCCCAGGCTAAAGTGCAGTGGCGCTATCTCGGCTCACTGCAACCTCCACCTCCCAGGCTCACGTGATTCTTCTATCTCAGCTGGGACTACAGGCGCATGCCACCATGCCTGGCTAATTTTTGTATTTTTAGTAGAGACAGGGTTTTGCCATGTTGCCCAGGCTGGTCTAGAACTCCTAGACTCCAGCAATCCACCTGCCTCAGCCTCCAAAGTGCCGGGATTACAAGCATGAGCCACCACTCCTGGCCAAGGTGTCACTTTTGATGTGTCAATCTTCACTATTGAAAATTGAATCTTTGGCCGGGTGCAGTGGCTCATGCCTGTAATCCCAGCACTTTGGGAGGCCAAGGTGGGTGGATCACTTGAGGCCAGAAGTTCGAGACCAGCCTGGCCAACATGGTGAAACCCCATCTCTACTAAAAATACAAAAATTAGCCTGGCATGCTGGTGAGCACCTGTAATGCCAGTTATTCGGGAGGATGAGGCAGGAGAATCGCTTGAACCCTGAAGGCAGAGATTGCAGTGAGCCAAGATTGATCATGTCACTGCACTTCAGGCTGGGCGACAGAGCAAGACTCTGTCTTAAAAAAGGAAGAAAATTGAAACTTTAAAGTCAATTCTACAGCCAGAAACACCAACACCAACTTAGTTGGAGAAAACCTTGACAATTGAATGGCCAACCACTTTATTACTGAGTTCAATCTCAAGCACATGAAGGACATCAGTGAGAACAAGCAAGCTGTCCATCACCTCTGTACTGCTTGTGAATGTGCTAAGTATACTGTCTTCCAGCACCCAGGCCAGTATTGAGATCGATTTTCTCTATGAAGAAATTGACTTCTGGCTGGGCGCGGTGGCTCAAGCCTGTAATCCCCAGCACTTTGGGAGGCCAAGACGGGCGGATCACGAGGTCAGGAGATCAAGACCATCCTGGCTAACCCGGTAAAACCCCGTCTCTACTAAAAAAATACAAAAAACTAGCCGGGCGAGGTGGCGGGCACCTGTAGTCCCAGCTACTCGGGAGGCTGAGGCAGGAGAATGGCTTAAACTCGGGAGGTGGAGCTTGCAGTGAGCTGAGATCCGGCCACTGCACTCCAGCCTGAGCGACAGAGCGAGATTCTGTCTCAAAAAAAAAAAAAAAAAAAAAGAAATTGACTTCCATACCTCCATTACCCATGCCTAAGTTGAAGAATTGAATGCTTACCTGTTCTGTGACTCCCTTACCCCAATAGAGAAAGCCTTTCAAGACACAAAATAAGACAAGCCACAGATTCATAATATTGTCCTGGTTCGTGGTTCTGCTCATATCCCCAAGATTCAGAAGCTTCTCCGAGGTTTCCTCAATGGAAAAGGACTGAATAAGAGTATCAACCCTGAAGAAGCTGTTGCTTATGGTGCAGCTGTGCAGGAAGCCCTCCTGTTTGGAGACAAATCTGAAAATGTTCAAGATTTGCTGCTCTTGGATGTCACTCCTCTTTCACTTGGTATTGAAACTACTGGCAGATTCATGACTGTCTTCATTAAGTGCAATACTACCATTCCTACCAAGCGGACACAGATCTTCACTCCCCACTCTGACAACCAGCCTGGTGTGCTTATTCAAGTTTATGAAGGGAAGCGTGCCATGACCAACGATAACAACCTGCTTGCCAAGTTTGAACTCATAGGCATAACTTCTACACTCCTGCTGTTCCTAAGATTGCAGTCACTTTGACATTGATGCCAGTGGTATCCTCAGTGTTCCTGCTATGATCAAGAGTAACAGGAGAGTACTATCACTAATGACAAGGGGCCTTTGTGCAAGGAAAACTTTGAGCATATGCTCTGTGAAGCTGGGAATTACAAAGCTGAAGATGAGAAGGAGAACATCAAGGTATCATCCAAGAATTCACTTGAATCCTATGCATTCGACATGGAAACAACTGTTGAAGACTAGAAACTTCAAGACAAGATTAACAATGAGGACAAACAGAAGATTTCTGACAAGCGTAATGGAATTTTTTTATTTTTATTTTTTGAGACAGAGTCTTGCTCTGTTGCCCAGGATGGAGTGCAGTGGGTGCGATCTCTGCTTACTGCAACCTCTGCCTCCTGGCTTCAAGCAATTCTCCGGCCTCAACCTCCCAAGTAGCTGGGACTACAGGAGTGTACCACCAAGTCTGGCTAATTTTTTTTTTTTAAGAGATGGGATTTCACCATGTTGGCCAGGCTGCTCTCAAACTCCTGGCCTCAAGTAATCCACCCACCTAGGCCCCCTAAAGT
The DNA here is from genome assembly GCF_007565055.1 of Rhinopithecus roxellana. Classification (NCBI taxonomy): domain Eukaryota; kingdom Metazoa; phylum Chordata; class Mammalia; order Primates; family Cercopithecidae; genus Rhinopithecus; species Rhinopithecus roxellana. The sequence goes on along the minus strand of NC_044553.1, from coordinate 131,128,471 downwards.
GCTGGGATTATAGGCGTGAACCACTGAGCCCAGCCAACAAGTGCAATGAAATTAACTAGCTGCTGGGTGTGGTGGCTTATGCCTGTAATCCCAGCACTTTGGGAGGCTGAGGCAGGTGGATCACCTGAGGTCAGGAGTTCCAGACCAGTCTGGTTAACGTGGTGAAGCCCTGCCTCTACTAAAAATACAAAAATTAGCTGGGCGTTGAGGTGGACGCTTGTAATCCCAACTTCTATGGAGGCTGAGGTAGGGGAATCGCTTGAACCCAGGAGGCAGAGGTTACAGTGAGCTGAGAATGTGCCACTGCACTCCAACTTGGGCAACAGAGCAAGACTCTGTCTCAAAACAAAACATTGAAGGACCCAAATTTGCAACAAATTCTGTAGCAGTTCTTTTCTTTTTTTTTTTTTTTTTTTTAGATAGAGTCTTGCTTTGTTGCCCAGGCTGGAATGAAATGACCTGATCTTAGCTCACTGCAATCTCTGCCTCCCGAGTTCAAGTGATTCTCCTGCCTCAGCCTCCTGAGTAGCTGGGATTACAGACATCCTGATTAATTTTTGTATTTTTAGTGTGGACAGGGTTTCACCATGTTTGTCAGAATGGTCTCGAACTCCTGACCTCATGATCACCCACCCCAGCCTCCCAAAGTGCTGGGATTACAGGTGTGAGCCACCGTATCCAGCCTTCTTCAGCACTTTTTTTTTTTTTTTTTTTTTTTGAGACAGAGTTTCACTCTTTCACCTAGTCTGGAGTGCAGTGGCTCGATCTCAGCTCACTGCAAACTCTGCCTTCCGGTTTCAAGCGATTCTCCTTCCTCAACCTCCCAAGTAGCTGGGATTACAGGCGCCTGCCACCATGCCCGGCTAATTTTTGTATTTTTAGTAGAGACGGGGTTTCACCATGTTGGCCAGGCTGGTCTGAAACTCCTGACCTTGTGATCCTCCCGCCTCAGCCTCCCAAACTGCTGGGATTACAGGTGAGAGTCACCACGCCCAGCCTCTGCTTCAGCAGTTTTAAAGTTCAGCTGCTACAGTACATTATTGGGCATTCTCAATACTTGGACATGGAACATGAGCACAGGGGAAGGAAATAACATCGCACTTGTAAGCACTGCATTGTAAGTGGAAAATACAATGTCTTAAATAAAACTGTATTTAATATTGGCAAAAGAGGCCAGGCACAGTGGCTCACGCCTGTAATTCCAGCACTTTGGGAGGTCAAGGCAGGTGTATCACTCAAGGTCAGGAGTTCGAGACCAGCCTGGTCAACATCGTGAACTTCTGTCTCTTCAAAAATACAAAAATCAGTAGGGCATGGTAACATGTGCCTGTAATTCCAGCTGCTTGGGAGGCTGAGACAGGAGAATCGCTTGAACCCGAGAGGCGAAGGTTGCAGTGAGCGAGATCGCGCCTCTGCACTCCAGCCTGGGCAACAGAGTGAGACTCCATCAAGATGAAATGAAATGAAATGAAATGAAATAACATTACATGAAATGAAATGCAAAAAAAGAAATCTGTATATAACACGCCATTAGTACAAAGCTCAAACCTTGGCATAACTAATAATCTATTGTGTAGAAAAACATATACATGGGATAAGACTATGTATTTTTTAAAAACCAAAGAAATAGCTAATAGAAAATTCAACATAGGCTGGGCACGGTGGCTCACGCCTGTAATTCCAGCACTTCGGGAGGCCGAGATGGGTGGATCATGAGGTCAGGAGTTCGAGACTAGCCTGACTAACATGGTGAAACCCTGTCTCTACTGAAAATACAAAAAATAGCTGGACATGGTAGCAGGCGCCTGTAATCCCAGCTCCTCAGGAGGCTGAGGCAGGAGAATTGCTTGAACCCGGGAGGCGGAGGTTGCAGTGAGCCGACATTGCGCCACTGCACTCCAACTTGAGCAAGAGAGCCAGATTCCATCTCAAAAAAAAAAAAAAAAAATCCAAGATAGTGTTTCCTTCTTGGAGGGAGAAAAAGTACTGTAATGAGACTGAAAAAGCACACATGGGTAGCCAATATGATTTCTGTAATGTTCTAGTTCATAAGTTTAGTGATGGATTGACTGATTTTATTGTTATCTTCATAATTTACATTAAATATTTTAATGTACCAAATATTACACAATTTTTCTTTTATTTATTTCTTTCTGCTTTTTTTTGTTATTTTTGTTTGTTTGTTTCTGTTTTTTTTGAGACAGGGTCTTGCTCTGTCACCCAGGCTGGAGTGCAGTGGCACAATCTTGGCTCACTGCAACCTCTGCCTCCTGGGTTCAAGCAATTCTCCTGACTCAGCCTCCCGAGTAGCTGGGATTACAGGCTCCTGTAACCATGCCTGGCTAATTTTTGTATTTTAGGTAGAGACGGGGTTTCACTTTGTTGGCTAGGCTGGTCGCTGGTCTCAAACTCCTGACCCCAAGCGATCCATCCACCATCTCAGCCTCCCAAAATGCTGGATGACAGGCATAAGCCACCGTGCCTGGCCTTTTTTTTTCTTTTTCTTTTTTTAAATTTTAAATCTTTAATTTCCGTTTTCACGTATTTTATTGCTCCCAAAAGGAAAGGAGTGCGTAGCTCTGTCTGTTGTACATCATCCATGGCCCCTGGGTTGGGGCAGGGTATTTTTATTTTTATTTGTTTTGAAACAGGGTCTCGCTTTGTCATCCATGCTGGAATGCAGTGTTGTAATCACAGCTCACTGCAACCTTGACCTCCTGAGCTCCAGAGATCCTCCTTCCTCAGGTTCCAAAACAGCTGGGACTACAGGCATGTGTCACCACACCCAGCTAGTTTTTTGCAGTTTTTATAGAGACAGTGTTTCCTTATGCTGTCCAGGCTGGTCTCAAACTCTTGGGCTCAAGCGATCCACCCACCTCAGTCTCTCAAAGTCCTAGGATTACTGAGGATTACTGGCGTGAGCCACTGCACCTAGCCTTTGCTTTTTATTTTTATTTTTATTTTTTTTGAGAGGGAGTCTTGCTGTATCCCCCAGGCTAGAACGCAGTGAGTCACTCGGCTCACTGCACCCTCTGCCTCCCAGGTTCAAGTTATTCTCCTAACTCAGCCTCCCAAGTTCCTGGGATTACAGGCACACGTCACCATGCCCAGCTAATTTTTGTATTATTTATTTATTTTTTAGTAGAGATCCGGTTTTCACTATGTTGGCCAGGCTGGTCTTGAACCCCTGACCTCAAGTGATCTGCCTGCTCCAACCTCCCAAAGTGCTGGGATTATAGGCATGAGCCACCATGCCCGGCCTGCTTTTTAAAAATTTTGCCAGTATATAGAACTCTACTTCATTTTAAAAACTGATATTTTTAAAACTCCTGCATTGAATTCCTAATATGGTTGTGTCATAGTGTATCATCTAGGAGGCTTTCAGAAGCAAGTACCAGACAATCCAACTCAAACTGGCTTAAACAATAAAGAAATGGGCTGGGCATGGTGGGTCACACCTGTAATTCCAGCACTTTGGGAGGCCAAGGTGGGCAGATAACCTGAGGTCAGGAGTTCAAGACCAGCCTGGCCAACATGGGGAAACCCCATCTCTACTAAAAATACAAAAATTAGCGTGGCGTGGTGGCTGGTGCCTGTAATCCTAGTTACTTGGGAGGCTGAGACAGGAGAATGGCTTGAACCTAGGTGGCGGAGGTTGCAGTGAGTGGAGACTGTGTCATTGCACTACAGCCTGGACAAGAAGAGCGAAACTCCATCTCAAGAAAATAAACAAGCAAACAAACAAAACCAATAAGGAAATGTATTGGCTTGTCCAGCAGAAAGACTAGATAGGCTGCTCTTCAGGGTTGGGTCATCCATAGGCTGAATCATTTCAAGAATGAGGTTCTTCCCGTCTCTCTGTTTTCCCATCTCTGCTCTACCATCTACAGTGTGGGCCTCGTTCTGAGTCTGGCTTCCCTAATGCTCAGAAGATGGCTATGTTGAGTACACAAACTTTTGAATTCGGAAACCAGATTGAGTTGATTTCAGAAGCTCTCCCAGAAGATCAAGGAAGAACTTTCCACAATCCCCAGGAACCTGAATTGAGTCACACGCTAAAATGAGTTTCATGCTCTTTTGAAAAACATCATTGTTAAGATAGATGTAAGTACACTTACACAATTAGACCTATCCTTTGAGCCGCTGGTGAGGTCAGCTTTCTCTGGGATTTTGGGCCTCAGAGGAAAGGTGGATATTTGCATAAAATTATAATTTTGTTAGAAAAGAGGAAGAAGAGGCCGGGCGCGGTGGCTCAAGCCTGTAATCCCCAGCACTTTGGGAGGCCGAGACGGGTGGATCACGAGGTCAGGAAATCGAGACCATCCTGGCTAACACGGTGAAACCCCGTCTCTACTAAAAAATACAAAAAACTAGCCGGGCGACGTGGCGGGCGCCTGTAGTCGCAGCTACTCGGGAGGCTGAGGCAGGAGAATGGCGTGAACCTGGGAGGCGGAGCTTGCGGTGAGCTGAGATCCGGCCACTGCACTCCAGCCAGGGTGATAGCGAGACTCCGTCTCAAAAAAAAGAAAAAAGAAAAAAGAAAAGAGGAAGAAGGAAATGGATACTAGGAAGGCAACTATCATCCACTATACAATTTAATCATTCCCTTAATTATGGACATTTGTTTCCAATTTGTACACATGTAAACAATCCTGCAATTACCATCTTTGTACATGCTTTCTTCTAAATTTGTGCCTGTAATTCTCTACCGCTGATGCCTACAAGTGGAAACCCAAGGTGGAAGGCTACGCTAATTTTGAAATTTAAATATATATTACCAAATAGCTCTGCCAAAGAGGTATATCAATTATATTTCTTTTCTTTTTATTTTATTTTTCTGAGACAGGGTCTTGATCTGTCACTTAGGCTGGAGTGCAATGGCATAATCACAGCTCACTGCAGCCTCAACCTCCCTGGCTCAAGTGATCCTCCCAAGTAGCTGGGACCTTAACATTTTTTTTGTAGAGACAAGGCCTCACTATGTCGACCTGGCTGGTCTCAAACTCCAGTGCTGAAGGGATCTTTCCTGCTTGGCCTCTCAAAGTTCTGGGATTACAAGTGTAAGCCACCACATTTGGCCCCCAGTCACATTTATTTTTATTTATTTATTTGAGATAGCGTCTTGCACTGCCACTTAGGACATTTTCTCTCCCCTAAATAGAAACCTCACAAATATGAAGCAGTCAATCCTTATTACCTACTCCCACAGACCTGAGCAACCACAAACCCACTTTCCATCTCAATGAATCTGCCTATTCTGGGTATCATAGAATATGTGGCCTTTTGTATCTGGCTTCTTTTACTTAGCATAATACTGTTAAGGTTCATCCACGGTGCAGCATCTATCACTACCTCATTCCTTTTTTTTTAAGACGGAGTTTTGCTATCATTGTCCAGGTTGGAGTGCAATGGCGCAAACTAGGTTCACCTCAACCTCTGCCTCGCGGGTTCAAGCAATTCTCCTGCTTCAGCCTCCCAGGTAGCTGGGATTACAAGCATGAGCCACTACGCCTGGCTAATTTTGTATTTTTAGTAGAGACAGGGTTTCTCCATGTTGGTCAGGCTGGTCTCGAACTCCCTACCTCAGGTGATTCACCTACCTCTGGCCACCGTGCCTGGCTGACTTCATCTTAAAACAAACAAACAAACAAATGGCCAGGTGCAGTGGCTCACACCTGTAATCCCAGCACTTTGGGAAGCTGAGGCGGATGGATCACGAGGTCAGGAGTTTGAGACCATCCTGGCCAACATGGTGAAACCCCATATCTACTAAAAACGCAAAAATTAGCCGGGTGTGGTGACAGGTGCCTGTAATCCCAGCTACCCGGGAGGCTAAGACAGGAGAATCTCTTGAACCCAGGAGGCGGAGGTTGCAGTGAGCTGAGATTGCACCACTGCACTCCAGCCTGGGTGACAAGAGTGAAACTCCATCTCAAACAAAAAAAAAAAAAAAAAAAAAAAAGGAGAAGAGAAAGAAAGAAAAGCAGAAAAGAAAAAATAAATGGTGGGAGGCGGGGAATCTTGCTAGATTACCCAAGCTGGTCTCAACTTCTGAGCTCCAGTGATCCCTCCTCAGCCTCCTAAATACATGGAATTACAGGCACAAGCCACCATGCCTAGCTCCAGAGCTTTTGGCTTTTGATGTTGGATGTTGATAAAATCCAATTTATCTTTGAGACGAAGTCTGACTCTTGTCCCTAGGCTGGAGTGCAATGGTGCGATCTTGGCTCATTGCAACCTCCACCTCCCGGGTTCAAGTGATTCTCCTGCCTCAGTCTTCCAAGTAGCTGGGATTACAGGCACCTGCCACCATGCCCAGCTAATTTTTGTATTTTTAGTAGAGATGGGGTTTCACCATGTTGGCCAGGCTGGCCTCGAACTCCTGAACTCAGGTGATCTGCCCACCTCAGCCTCCCAAAGTGCTGGAATTATAGACATGAGCCACCACGCCCAGCCCAATTTATCTATTTTTTAAATTGCTTGTACTTTTGGTATCATATTTAAGAAACTGTTGTCTAATCCAAAGTCACAAGGATTTGAATGTTTTATAACAGTATTATACTTTTAGCTCTTACATTAGGTAACGGGTGCATTTGAATTAATTTTTGTGTATGTTATAAACAGGGGTCCAAATTCATTCTGTGCATGTAAATATCAAATTATCCCAGCATCATTTGTTGAAAAGACTGTTCTTTCCTCATTGGAAGGCTGTGGCACCTTTATAAAAAATCAATTGGCCAAGTGCAGTGGCTCACGCCTGTAATCCCAGCACTTTGGGAGGCCAAGGTGGGCAAATCACCTGAGGTCAGGAGTTTGAGACCAGTCTGGCCAACATGGCGAAACCCTGTCTCTACTGAAAATATAAAACTTAGCTGGCTGTGGTGGCACACGTCTGTAATCCTAGCTACTCAGGAGGCTGAGGCAGGAAAATTGCTTGAACCCAGGAGGTAGAGGTTTCAGTGAGCCGAGACGGCGCTGCTGCACTCCAGCCTGGGTGACTGAGTGGGACTCCATCTCAAAAAAAAAAAAAATCACCAACCCTATAATCCCAGCACTTTGGGAGGCCAAGACCGGAGGATTTTTTGAGCCTAGGAGTTTGAGACCAGTCTGGGCAAGATGGCAAGACTACATCAAGAGGACAACACTTCATCTTTAAAAAAAAAAAAAATTAGCTGGGAATGATGGCAAGTGCCTGTGATCCCAGCTAATTGGGTGCCTCCTTCCCTCAGGAGGCTGAGGTGGAGGGTCCTTTAAGCCCAGGCATTCGAGGCCACAGTGAGCTGTGATCAAATCACTACACTGCAGCCTGGGCAGCAGAGAAAGATCTTAGGTTTTTGTTGTTGTTGTTTGTTTTTTTAGACAGAGTCTTGCTCTGTCGCCCAGGCTGGAGTGCAGTGGCACGATCTTGGCTCACTGCAACCTCTGCCTTCTGGGTTCAAGTGATTCTCCTGCCTCAACCTGCCGAGTAGCTGGGATTACAGGCATGCACCATCGTGCCTGGCTAATTTTTGTATTGTTAGTGGGGACGGGGGGTTTACCATGTTGGCCAGGCTGGTCTTGAACCCCTGACCTAGAGTGATGCATCTGCTGCAGCCTCCCAAAGTGCTGGGATTACAGGTGTGAGCCATCATACTGGGCATAATTTTTTTTTTTTTGAGTGTTTTCCTCTGTTGCCCAGGCTGGAGTACAGTGACTCAATCTTGGCTCATTGCAACCACTGCCTTCTCGGCTAAAGCGATCCTCGTACCTCAGCCTACTGAGTAGCTGGGGTTACAGGAATACACCATCATGCCCAGTTAATTTTTGTATTTTTAGTAGAGGCAGGATGTTACCATGTTGGCCAGGCTGGTCTTGAACTCTTGGCTTCAAGTGATCTGTCCACTTTGGGCTCCCAAAGTACTGGGATTACAGACGTGAGCCACTGTGCCTGGCCTGTACCCAGTTAATTTTAAAACTTTTTGCAGAGATGGGGTCTCACACTGTTGCCCAGGCTGACCTTGAACTCCTGGGCTCATGCAATCCTCCTGCCTAGATCTCCTACATTGCTGTGCTTACAGGTGTGAGCCGCTAGGCCTGGCTTTTTTTTTTGAGATGGAGTTTCGCTCTTGTTGCCCAGACTGGAATGCAGTGGCATGATCTCAGCTCACTTCAACCTCTGCCTCCTGGGTTCTAGCGATTCTCCTGTCTCAGCTTCCTGAGTAGCTAGGATTACAGGAGCCCACCACCATGCCTGGCTATTTTTTTGTATTTTTAGCAGAGATGGGGTTTCACCATGTTGGCCAGGATGGTCTCGAACTCCTGACCTCAGGTGATCCACCCGCCTCGGCCTCCCAAAGTGCTAGGATTACAGGCCAAGACTGTCCCACTGCACTCCAGCCTGGGCAACAGAATGAGACTCCATCTTAAAAAAAAAAAAAAAAAAAAAAATTAGGTGCCTTTCTCCAAGCTGAGAAATGGAGAAGGAAGCAAAGTGTTGAGCGTATCATTTGAGTTCCAGATTGAGCTTTCACTAAAACTCATCTCCCCGATTGTTCAGTTACGTAAGCCACTACATTTCTTTTATTGATTAAGGCAGTTTGATTTGTAATTTGTCTTAATTAATGGAAGAAAGATGTTGCTCATAGTTCAGCAGGACTTAAATGTAATTTGATGAAATATCTTATCATACTTATTTATTTATTTATTGAAATGGGGTCTTGCTCTGTTGCCCAGGCTGGAGTGCAGTGGCACGATCTTGGCTTACTGCAACCTCTGCCTTCTGGGTTCAAGCGATTCTCCTACCTCAGCATCCCAAGTAGCTGGGACTATAGGTGTACGCCACCACTCCAGGCTAATTTTTTGTATTTTTAGTAGAGACGGGGATTCACCATATTGGCCAGGCTGGTCTCGAACTCCTGACCTCAAGTGATCCTCCTGCCTCACCCTCCCAAAGTGCAAGGATTACAGGTGTGAGCCACCTTGTGGCCTATATTATCATATTGAAAGAGAAACAAGTCAACCAGAAGTAGAGTCGGTCAGCCATTTAAGTCTAGAAAAAGGAAAGTTATTTTAGCAACATATAGGATTGCTCCAGGCTTCAAGTGATCCTACCACCCCAGCTCCCAAATTGCTGGGATTACAGGTGTGAGCCCCCATGACTGTAAAATGTGTGAACAAATGTGAACCTGAAAGAGCCAGTCATTAAAGATGGATCCTGAGTGGCTAATTGTGCCTAAATTTAAAATAGAGCCAAACACAGCCATTTGTTGACGACTAGACGTCACACACATACACTGAGTTCTCTCTCTCTCTCTCTCTCTCTTTTTTTTTTGAGACAGAGTTTCGCTCTTGTTGCCTAGGCTGGAGTGCAATGGCATGATCTCACAGCAACCTTTGTCTCCCAGATTCAAGTGATTCTCCTGCCTCAGCCTCCCCAGTAGCTGGAATTACAGACATGTGCCACTACACCCGGCTAATTTTGTACTTTTAGTAGAGACTGGGTTTTTCATGTTGGTCAGGCTGGTCTTAAACTCCCCACCTCAGGTGATCTGCCCACCATGGCCTCCCAAAGTGTTGGGATTACAGGCGTGAGTCACCGCACCCGGCCCACACTCTGAGTCATCTAAAAACCAGTGTTTGTTTGTTTGTTTGTTTGTTTATATTTTTGAGATGGAGTCTTGCTCTGTCACCCAGGCTGGAGTGCAGTGGCGTGATCTCTGCTCACTGCAACCTCCACCTCCCAGGTTCAAGTGATTCTCCTATCTCAGCCACTGGAGTAGCTGGGATTACAGGTACCCGCCACCAAGTCTGGCTAATTTTTGTATTTTCAGTAGAGACCGGGTTTCACCCTGTTGGCCAGGTTGGTCTTGAACTCCCGAGCTTCAATAATCTGCCCGTCTCGGCCTCCCTAAGTGCTGGGATTACAGGTGTGAGCCACCGCACCCAGCCCAAAACCAGCATTTTTTAAAACGTTGGTACTTTCAGAACTCACCTGAACTGGCCACTGGGTGTGGTGGGGCACGTGTGTAATCCCAGCATGTTGGGAGGCCTACGTGGGCAGATCACTTAAGATCAGGAGTTCAAGACCGGCCTGGCCAACAGGGTGAAACCCTGCCTCTACTGAAAGTAGAAAAATTAGGTGGGCATGGTAGCACATGTCCGTAATTTCGGCTACTTGGGAGGCTGAGGGAGAAGAATCACTTGAATCTGGGAGGTGGAGGTTGCTGTGAGGGCAGATGGCACCACTGAACTCCAGCCTGTGCTACAGAGCGAGAGATATCCTGTCAACAACAACAACAAAAAACAAAAAACAAAAACAAAACAAAAAACCCCCACTTACCTGAACCAACCAATCAGAGCTCAATCTGGACTGAAGAGACCAATCAGAACTGAGCTATATTGACCAATCAGAAGTAAGCTAGTTTGATGCCTTCATTTGCATAAATGGACCTGATTGGAACTTGGGCAGGAACTTGTGCTATAAAACCCGAACTGTCCAGCGGAGCAATGGCTCATATCTGTAATCTCAGCACTTTGGGAGGCTGAGGCGGGCAGATCATCTGAGGTCAGGAGTTTGAGACCAGCCTGACCAACATCGTGAAACCCATCTCTACTAAAAATACTAAAATTAGCCGGGTGTGGTGATGTGCACCTGTAGTCCCAGCTACTGGGGAGGCTGAGGCAAGAGAACTGCTTGAACTGGGAGGTGGAGGGTGCAGTGAGCCAAGATCCCACCACTGCACTCCAGCCTTGCTGACAGAGCAACACTCCATCTCAAAAAATAAAATTAAAATAAAATAAAATAATAAAACATGGAACTGTCTCTTTAGTTTCTGGAGCTCAACTTCGTTTTACATGGAAGGCTGCGTTTCTAAAAGTAGCTAGGATTACAGGCGTGTGCCGCCACACCCAGCTAATTTTTGTATTTTTTAGTAGAGACAGGATTTCACCATGTTGGCCAGGCTGATCTCGAACTCCTGACCTCAGGTGATCCTCCTGCCTCGGCCTCCCAAAGTGGTGCGATTACAGGCGTGAGCCACTGTGCCCAGCTTTTTTTGTTTGTTTTTTTAGTAGAGATGGGGTTTTACCTTGTTGGCCAGGCTGGTCTTGAACTCCTGACCTCAAGTGATCTGCCTGCCTTGGCCTCTCAAAGTACTGGGATTACAGGCGTGAGCCACCACACCTAGACTGTTTTCTTTTTCTTTTTCTTTTAAGGGACAGGGTCTTACTATATTGCCCAGTCTGGTCTCGAACTCCTGGCTTCAAGAAATCCTCCTACCTTGGCCTCCTAAAGTGCTGGGATTACAGACGTGAGCCACTGCACCCAGCTCTTTGGTTGTTTTTTTTTCTTTCTTTCTTTCTTTTTTTTTTGAGATGGAGTCTTGCTCTGTCGCCCAGGCTGAAGTGCAGTGACGCAATTTCAGCTCACTGCAACCTCTGCCTCCTGGGTTCAAGTGATTCTCCTGCCTTAGCCTCCCCAGTAGCTTGGACTACAGGTGTGTGCCACTATGCCTGGCTAATTTTTGTATTTCTTTTTTTTGTTGTTGAGATGCAGTCTCACTCTGTTGATTACAGGCATGAACCACCATGCCTGGCCTACTTTTATTCTTTTACCAGATCACTGGAATTAGCAGATCTGTTTCTCAAGTCGGTTTTCTTTACTCATTCTCATTCTTTGCACGCTAAGTTATTTTTTACCATGAGCCACATTTTCCTTGGAAAATATTTGTGGGAATTCTTCAAGGCCCAGGATAAAGGTTTATTCCTCCAGAGAGGATTTGCTTTTGCTTCTGCAAAGAAGGACACTTGAAACAATTCACCATTTGAGGTTTGTATTTTTGACCACCAGGAGATGTCTATTTGGGCTACATATCCCTGGGAGGGCTGGCTTATGGGTCTAGTGCCACCCCCACACACCTCCACAAACTCTCTGTTCCAAGACATCTTTCTTTTCACTCTGTTAGGGAAAGATATAATTACTTCCCAATTACCCTCACTGAAACTGTAGACTGAGTTCCCAGATTTAGATTTCCCACTTTCCCCAGGTCCTGGGCTTTGTCTTCTGTCCCACTTGCCTCAGGATGTCTAGAAAAATCAAGCTTTGGTCAGGGGTGGTGGCTCATGCTGGTAATCTCACCACTTTGGGAGGCCAAGGCAGGTGGAGCAATTGAGGGCAGGAGTTCAAGACCAGTTGGGCCAACATAGTGAAACCCTGTTTTTACTAAAAGTACAAAAATTAGCCAGGCTTTGTGGCTAATTACACACACCTGTAATCCCAGCTACTCCAGAGGCTAAGGCATGAGAATCGCTTGAATCCAGGAGGCAGAGGTTGCAGTCAGCCGAGATCACACACTCCAGCCTGGGCAACAGAACAAGACTCTGTCTCTGAAAAAAAAAAAAAAAAAAAAAAAAAAAAATCTGAAAAGGAATTTGGAGGAAAAAGGTTTTTTCTCCAAAAGGAGGCTGAGGCAGGAGAATCACTTGAACCTGGAAGACGGAAGTTGCAGTGAGCCAAGATCGTGCCAATGCATTCCAGCCTGGGTGACAGAGCAAGACTCCGTCTCAACAACAAAAAATTAGCCAGGCGTGGTGGCATACACCTACAATCCCAGCTACTCGGGAAGCTGAGGCAGGAGAATGGCTTGAACCTGAGAGTAGGAGGTTGCAGTAAATTGAGATCGCACCATTGCATTCCAGCCTGGCCGACAGAGGGAGACTCCATCTCAAAAATAAAGATAAAAATAACAATCAGGCTGGGCTTAGTGGCTCACACCTGTATCCCCAACACTTTGGGAGTCCGAGGCGGGTGGATCACGAGGTCAAGAGAACCAGACCATCCTGGCTAACATGGTGAAACCCCGTCTCTACTAAAAATACAAAACTTAGCTGGGCGTGGTAGTACGCACTTGTAGTCCCAGCTACTCGGGACACGGGCAGGAGAATCGCTTGAACCGGGGAGGTGGAGGTTGCAGGGAGCTGAGATCATGCCACTGCACTCCAGCCTGGCAACTGAGAGAGACTCCGTCTCAAAAAAAAAAAAAAAAAAAAAAATCAATCAATCAATAAAAATCAGCTGGCTGGGTGTGGTGGCTCACACCTGTAATCCCAGCACTTTCAGAGCTCGAGGTAAGCGGATCACTTGAGGTCAGGAGCTCGAGACCAGCCTGGCCAACATGGCGAAATCTCGTCTCTACTCAAAATACAAAAATTAGCCAGGCGTGGTGGCGCACATCTGTAGTCCCAGCTACTAGGGTGGCTCAGGCAGGAGAATAGCTTGAACCTAGAAGGCAGAGGTTGCAGTTAGCCGAGACTTCACCCTGCACTCCAGCCTGGGAGACAGAGCAGAATTCTGTCTCAAAAAAAAAAGAAAAAAAAAAATCAGCCAGTCATGGTGGTCCGTGACTGTAGTACCAGCTATTCAGGAGGCTGAGACAGGAGAATCACTCGAACTTGGGAAGCAGAGGTTGCAGTCAGCCGAGATGAAGGCACTGCATTCCAGCCCAGGTGACAGAGGGAGACTCTGTCTCTAAACAAATAAGTTAATTAATGGGAAAAAAAAATAATTTCATTTACAGTAGCATCAAATATATATATATACTTACGAATAAGTTTTTTTTTTTTTTTTTTTGAGACAGAATCTTGCTCTGTCAACAGGCTGGAGTACAATGGTATGATCTCTGCTCACTGCAACTTCCGCTTCCTGGTTCAAGTGATTCTCCTGCCTCAGCCTCCTGAGTAGCTGGGATTACAGACACACACAACCACGCCCGGCTAATTTTTTGTATTTTTATTGGAGATGGGGTTTCACCATTTTGGCCAAGCTGGTCTTGAACTCCTGACCTTGTGATCTGCCCACCTTGGCCTCCCAAAGTGCTGTGATTACAGGCGTGACCACCATGCCTGGCCTAGGAATAAATTTATACAAGGAAATGTAAGACTTATGCACTGAAAACTACAAAACATTATCGAAAAAAAAAATAAAGATCTACATAAATAGGAAGACATTGTCTCAATGTCTTCCAGGCTGGAGTGCAGGGGAAAGATCTTGGCTCACTGCAACCTCTGCCTCCTGGGTTCAAGTGATTTTCATGCCTCAGCCTCCTAAGTAGCTGGGATTACAGGTGTGTGCCCCCACACCTAGTGAATTTTTTCTATTTTTAGTAGAGATGGGGTTTCACTGTGTTAGCCAGGCTGGTCTCAAACTCCTGGCCTCCAGTGATCCACCCAGCTGGGCCTTCCAAAGTGCTAGTATTACAGGTGTGAGCCACCTTTCCAGGCCAGCAGTTAGAATGTGGCTAAGAATTTCACTGAATGTGAAGATCAGTCTGAGAAGTACTGCCATCATAACAATATTAAGTCTTTCAATCAATGAACAAATGTCTCAAAAAAAAAAAAAAAAAAACGAAAGAAAGAAAAATTAACTAGGTGCACTGGCATGCGCCTGTAGTCCCAGCTACTCAGGAAGCAGAGATGGGAGGATCATTTGAGCTTACAAATCAAGACTACAGTAAGCCAAGATTGGGCCACCGCACTCCAGCCTGGGCATCAGATTGAGACCTTATCTCTAAAAATAAATAAATACATAAATAAGTTTTTAAAATGTAAACAGTAAAACTTCTAAAAGAAAACATGAGAAAATGTTCTGGACCTACCGTAGAAAAAGTGTTCTTAAACATGACATCAAAAGCACAATTAATAAAAGGTAAAAGGTTAAGATGAAATTAGACCTCATCAAATTAATTTTTCGGTGGCTCACGCCTGTAATCCCAACACTTTGGGAGGCTGAGGCGGGCAGATCACCTGAGGTCGGGAGTTCGAGATCAGCCTGACCAACATGGAGAAACCCCGTCTCTGCTAAAAATTCAAAAAACATCAGCCGGGCATGGTGTCACATGGCTGTAATCCCAGCTACTCAGGAGGCTGAGGCAGAAGGATCGCTTGAACCTGGGAGGCGGAGGTTACGGTGAGCTGAGATTGCACCATTGCTCTCCAGCCTGGGCAGCAAGAGCGAAACTCTGTCTCACAAAAAAGAGAAGGGAAGGGAAGGGGAGGGGAGGGGAGAGGAGGGGAAGGGAAGGGAAGGGGAGGGGAGGGGAGGGGGAGAAGGAAGGCTTTACTAGGTAGAAAAGGTAAAATAGATTTCTTCTCAGTAAATAATTATTTTCTCTTTCTCTGGAAACTTTCACAGCAGTCCTAAAGGTAAGCCCTGATCAATTACTTTTTTTTTGTTTTTTTTTCAAGATGGAGTCTCACTCTGTCACCCAGGCTAGAGTGCAGTGGCATGATCTTAGCTCACTGCAACCTCTGCCTCCCAGGTTCAAGCAATTCTCACGCCTCAGCCTCCCGAGTAGCTGGGATTACAGGCACCTACCACCACGCCCTGCTAATTTTTGTGGTTTTAGTAGGGACCGGGTTTCACCATGTTGGTCATGGCTGGTTTCAAGTCCTGACCTCAGATGATCCACCCACCTTAACATCTGAAATGATTACAGGCGTGAGCCACTGCACCTGGCCCTAATCAATCACATTTATATTATAGCAGCCTGATCTCTAGCTGTTCCAGTCATATTCTCTACCCAAGGAATTTGGAATTCACATCCAAAACCAGTAAGCAGAGTGGACATTTGCTACTGTGAGTGTCTAATCTTCTTTCTATATTTTGAGAAATGTCCACTGTGTGAGTGTCAA
The DNA here is from genome assembly GCF_007565055.1 of Rhinopithecus roxellana. NCBI lineage: Eukaryota > Metazoa > Chordata > Mammalia > Primates > Cercopithecidae > Rhinopithecus > Rhinopithecus roxellana. Next base: position 131,112,805 of record NC_044553.1, on the reverse strand, counting down.
TGGGACCTTTGTCCAATCAATGGGCTGACCAAGGACCATGAGTCCAGAGTAACGCCAAAACAGGATGAGTTTGGAATTTAGAATGGGACCTCCATTTCCAAGAACATGCATGACTTAATATTCTAAAAAGTCTTATGTAGCACAATATTCCGATGTTGGATAAACCCCAACAAATATACATTTAAATGTGTCACTAAACAAACAAGAAAATAAGAGGAATTCCCAAGTGTTAAAACAAAAAGTTAAAAGGGAGTAAGGAGTTAATCTCAGAATGCTAAATTCCTGGGGAACCCCTGGAGGCTTATCCTAGAGTCTGGATGATGAATAACTATGTATGAGAGTTGGAGACTAAGCTTTGGGTAATAAAAGGCAGCCCTTAATAAAGAGACCTTGTATTCTCAACAGGCTGAGTCAAAGGTAGGCTAGAAAAAAATGTTTCTGGCTGGGCGCTGGGCGCCTGTGGCTCACGCCTATAATCCCAGCACTTTGGGAGGCTGAGGTGAGCCTATCACCTGAGGTCAGGAGTTCAAGACCAGCCTGGCCAACATGGTGAGAACCCCCCCCCCCCCACCCCCGGCCTCTACAAAAATACAAAAACTAGTGGGGCATGATCGAGGATGCCTGTAATCCCAGCTACTCAGTAGGCTGAGGTGGGAGAATCACTTGGACCCGGGAGGCAGAGGTTGTGATGAGCTGAGATCATGCCACTGCACTCCAGTCTGGGTGACAGAGTGAGACTCTGTCTCAAAAAAAAAAAAAAGAAAGAAAGAAAGAAGGAAAGAAAGAAAAAAAGAAAGAAAGAAAGAAAGAAAAGAAAGAAATTGTCCTAACAGCAAAGAGGATAAAATTGAACCTGTCTTTGTGCATGTGACTCCAGGTGGACTATGCTGTAAAATGATAATAATAAGAGTCTCCTTCAGTACTGAGCTTGTTCTAAAGAAAAAAAAAAGGCTGGGTGCAGTGGCTTATGTCTGTAATCCCAGCACTTTGGGAGGCCGAGGCGGGTGGATGACCTGAAGTGGGGAGTTCGAGACCAGCCTGACCAACATGGAGAAACCCCATGTCTACTAAAATACAAAATTAGCCGGGCATGGTGGCGCATGCCTGTAATCCCAGCTACACAGGAGGCTGAGGCAGGAGAATCACTTGAACCCAGGAGGTGGAGGTTGCAGTGAGCCAAGATTGTACCACTACACTCCAGCCTAGGTGATAAGAGTGAGACTCCATCTCAAAAAGAAAGCATTATTTAAGCAGAAAGAAAGTGATATCAGAGGGCAATTAGATTCACACAAAAGAATGAAGAATGTCAGAAAATACCTGCTATAGTTTGAATGTTTGTGTCCCCTCAAAAATTCATGTTGAAACTTAATAGACTGCAGTAATGCAATCATGGCTCACAGCAGCCTTGACCTCCTGGACCCAAGCGATCCACCTGCCTCAGCCTCTCAAGTAGCTGAGACTACAGGGATGTGCCACTATACCCAGCTAACTTTTAAAATTTTTTGTGGAAATGGGGGTCTTGCTAGGTTGCCCAAACTCCTGGGCTCAAGCAATCCAAAATAAGCAAAGAGAAGAAAATAAAGATGGCCGGGCACGGTGGCTCATGCCTGTAATCCCAGCACTTTGGGAGGCCAAAGCAGGCGAATCACTTCAGGTCAGGAGATCCAGACCAGCTTGGTCAATATGGCAAAAATCCATCTCTACTAAAAATACAAAAATTAACTGGGTGTAGTGCGCATGCCTGTAATCCCAACTACTCAGGAGGCTGAGGCAGGAGAATTGCTTGAACCCTGGATTCTTGAACCTATCTCAGCCTCCTGACTAGCTGGGATTACAGGCACCTGCCACCATGCCCAGCTAATTTTTGTATTTTTAGTAGAGACAGGGTTTTACCATGTTGGCTAGGTTGGTCTCGAACTCCTGACCACCAGATGATCCACCTGCCTCGGCCTCCCAAAGTGCTGGGATTACAGGCATGAGCCACCTCGCCCGGCTTACTATTTTCACTTCTATTGGCATAGATTAATTTGTGTAGAACATTAATAATGTTTAACAGATCACCATAAAAATCAAACAATGAGGCTGGGCATGGGGGCTCATGTCTGTAATCCCAGCACTTTGGGAGGCCTAGGCGGGCAGATCACCTGACGTCGGGAGTTCACGACCAGCTTGACTAACATGGAGAAACCCCATCTCTACTAAAAATACAAAATTAGCCAGGTGTGGTGGCACATGCCTATAATCCCAGCTACTCGGGAGGCTGAGGCAGGAGAATCACTTGAACCCGGGAGGCAGAGGTTATGGTGAACCGAGATGGTGCCATTGCACTCCAGCCTAGACAACAAGAGTGAAACTCTGTCTCAAAAAAAAAAAAAAAAATTAAACAATGAGAAAACACAGGACCACCACTCTCCAACTCACTTATATATTCATAATGCCTATGATAGTATCTCTTACAGTAATGGCTTCATAACATCCAAATGAGAATTATCTGGGGCCACTTAAAAATGTGGATTCCTAAACCCCACTCAGATCTACTGAATTATAATCTCTAGTGGTGGAGTGAGGAAAATCTCCCTGCTTAACAAGTACCACAGTGACTATTATGCACACCAAAATTTGTAAATACAACTGGAGCCTCTAAGTAATTGAAAAACACGTTGGTATTCAACCCTGATTCCACTTTAAAATCATCTGAAGGTTTTTGGGTTTTTAAAACAATATTGATGTTCAGTCTCTGCTCCTAGAGAATCTGACTTATTAGGCCTGGCATCAGTATTCTGTTTTGCTTTTGTTTTTCCCCCAAAAGTTCCCCAATGATTCTAATGTGCAGCCAACAGTGGAAAAGCCTAGAACCAGAGACGTGAGAGATGAGCTGAAGAACCTCAAAGAGTCTTTCCCTTGGAATGAAAAAACTGACCTCAAAATGAATCCCTTAAAGGGATATCAGGGACAAATTCTCCAGGATCTCTGCTAAAATGCATCCAACAAGGATTAATTTATTATATTACTATATTTACCTCTTACCTGGAAAAAACAGAAAACAACCCCTAGGGAAAGGCTGTAGGATAAATATGTTTGGATAGATTTCGGGGAGAGGCTGATTTACATATAGTAATTATGGCATTTTGGAACAGGAAGGAGCTGCAGAGATTATTTTATCTACGTGAGGGATGGCCAAACTACACGCCACCTGTTTTTGTATGGCCCACAAGGTAATAATGATTTTAGGCCAGGCGCGGTGGCTCACGCCTGTAATCCCAGCACTTTGGGAGGCTGAGGCCAGGAGTTCAAGACTAGCCTGGCTAACACAGTGAAACCTCGTCTCTATTAAAAATACAAAAATGTGTCGGGTGTGGTGGCGCATGCCTGTAGTCCCAGCGACTCAGGAGGCTGAGGCATGAGAATCATTTGAATTCGGGAGATGGAGGTTGCAGTGAACCAAGATTGTACCACTGCACTCCAGCCAGGGCCACAGAGCAGACTCTATTTCAAAAAGAAAAGGCCAGGCGCGGTGGCTCACGCCTGTAATCCCAGCACTTTGGGAGGCCGAGGAGGGTGGATCACGAGGTCAGGAGTTCGAGACCAGCCTGGCCAAGATGGTGAAACCCCATCTCTACTAAAACACAAAAATTAGCTGAGCGTGGTGGCACATGCACGTAATCCTGGCTACTCAGGAGGCTGAGGCAGGAGAATCGCTTGAACCCAGGAGGCGGAGCTTGCAGTGAGCCAGGATCAGGCCACTACACTCCAGCCTGGTGACAGAGAGAGACTCTGTCTCAAAAAAAAAAAAAAAGAAAAAGAAAAAAAGGTTTTTACATTATTTATTAATTTTAAGAGACAGGTCTCACTATGTTGCCCAGGCTGTAGTGCAGTGGCTATTCACAGGTGCGATCCCACTACTGAGCAACACTGGAGTTTTCACCTGCTCTGTTTCTGACGGGCTGGTTCACCCCTGCTTAGGCAACCTGGTGGTTCCCTGCTCCTGGGAGGTTGCCATATTGATGCTGAACTTAGGGCAGACACACAATTAGCATCATGTGCTGCAGCCCAGAACTCCTGGACTCAAGCAATCCTCCTGCCTCAGCCTCCCGAGTAGCTGGGACTACAGGTACATGCTACCGTGCCCAGTGGTTTTTACATTTTTAAATGGTTGGGGCCAGGCGTGGTGGCTCACGCTTGTAATCCCAGCACTTTGGGAAGCTGGGGTGGGCAGATCACATGAGGCCAAGAGTTTGAGACTAGCCTGGAACATGGCAAAACCCCGTCTCTACTAAAAATACAAAAATTAGCCAGGTGCAGTAGCACATGCCTGTTATCCCGGCTACTCAGGAGGCTGAGTCAGGAGAATCGCTTGAACCCAGGAGGCGAAGGTTGCAGTGAACTGAGGCTGTGCTCCAGCCTGGGCAACAGAGTGAAATTCTGTCTCCAAAAAAAAGTTGGGTGATGGCTCACTCCTGTAATCCCAGCACTTTGAGAGGCCAGGGTAGGTGGATCCCTTGAGGTCAGGAGTTCAAGACCAGCCTGGGAAACATGGTGAAACCCCATCTCTACTAAAAATACAAAAAATTAGCCATGTGTGGTTACAAAAAATTAGCCGAGGCTCTGTCTGTCTTGAAAAAAAAAAAAAGGTTTGTCAACCCCTAAATCTATACCAGAGTAGTGAAAGAAAGCTTCCAGAGGAACATGATTCTAAGCTATGACTTAAAGGATAAATTAGGTTATCCACAGCAGGTACAATAGAGGAGAATGTTCCAAACAGGTGGGAATAACATAACGGAAAGCCTGAGGTAAAAGAGCAAGGACATTCTGGGAATGGAAAATAGTTCCCTATGGGGTGTAGAGTATGTGGCAGAGGTTGGTTGGGAAATTGGGCAGGAGTGGGTGTCATGATATAAGTCTGAGAGGCAAGTAGTGAACAGATTATGACGGACCTTCTTCTTTATTTATTTTTTATTTTTTGAGACAGGGTCTTGCTCTGTCACCTAGGCTGGAGTGGCAAGATCACAGCCTCTATGTCCTGGGCCGAAGGAATCCTGTTACCTCCCGAGTAGTTAGGTCCACAGGTTTGTACCACTACAGCCAGGTAGTTTGTTTCTTTTTTGAGAAGGGGTCTCACTCTGTTGCCCAGGCTAGAGTGCAGTGGCACTATCTCGGTTCACTGCAAGCTCCGCCTCCCAGGTTGACGCCATTCTCCTACTTCAGCCTCCGGAGTAGCCAGGACTACAGGCGCCTGCCACCACGCACGGCTAATTTTTCGTGTTTTTTAGTAGAGACAGGGTTTCATCGTGTTAGCCAGGATGGTCTCGATCTCCTGACCTCATGATCCTCCTGCCTCAGCCTCCCAAAGTGCTGTGATTGCAGGCATGAGCCACTGCGCCTAGCCCAGTCAGGCAGTTTTTACATTGTTTGGGAAAGAAAGGGTTTCCCGGCCAGGCATGGTGGCTCATGCCTGTAATCCCAGCACTTTGGGAGGCCGAGGCAGGTAGATCACCAGGTCAGGAGTTCAAGACCAGCCTGGCCAATATGGTGAAACCCTGTCTCTACCAAAAATACAAAAAGTACCTGGGCACTGTCGTGGGCGTCTGTAGTCCCAGCTACTCAGGAGGCTGAGGCAGGAGAACTGCTTGAACCAGGGAGGCAGAGGTTGCAGTGGGCTGAGATCACACCACTGCATTCCAGCCTGGGCGACAGAGCAAGACTCTGTCAAGAAAGAGAGAGAGAGAGGGAGGGAGGGAGGGAGGGAGGGAGGAAGGAAGGAAGGAAGGAAAGAAGGAAGGAAGGAAGGAAGGAAGGAAGGAAGGAAGGAAGGAAGGAAGGAAGGAAGGAAGGAAGGAAGGAAGGGAGTCTCCCTATGTTGCCCAGGCTGGTCTTGAACTCCAGGGCTCCAGTGATCCTCCTGCCTTGGCATCCCAAAGATTGAGATTACAAGTTTGAGTCCCTGCACCTGGCCTGTGATGGACCTTATAAATTAGATTGTCAAGTTTGCATTTTACACTGAGGACAATAGGCAGGCAAGTAAGGGTTTGTAGAGGAAAGAGAAAATAAGGAATAATGCCCAGGATAATGCCTCAGGAATTGGATAGGATAAAGACCTTACTGGGATGGGAAACACAGGGGAAGTTAGTGAAAATGGTGGCGTAAGGAACACCGGGTCTGTCCCTCTACAAGGACCATGAATAAATTGGCAGAAACTCACAGAATGATCATTCTCAGACTCCAGCTACTCATCGAAAGCTTGCCACAACCGAGGAAATGCTTACTTAAAAAAAAAACAAAAAAACTGAATCTTCATAGAAGAGCTTTGTGACATTGTAACTTATGCTGGACATTCCCCTGTTCCTCAGCACAAAAGAGACCTTGAAGATGGACTGTGTTCATAGTAAGAGTGCCCAGTACCAGAGGGAGCAGAACAGACATTATACTCAAGAATTTCAGTGTTTGTTTTGATCTGTCTGGTGGGATCACTTGAGCCTAGGAGTTCTAGACCAGCCTTGGCAACACAGACAGACCCTGTCTCAAAACAAAACAAAACAAAACAAAATGAAACAAAAAAGGAGGCCAGGTATGGTGGCTCGCGCCTGTAATCCCAGCACTTTGGGAGGCCAGGCGGTGGATCACTTGAGGTCAGGAGTTCCAGATCAGCCTGGCTAACATGGTGAAACCCTGTCCCCACTAAAAATACAAAAAATTAGACAGGTGTGGTGGCATGCGCCTGAAGTCCCAGCTACTCCAGAGGCTGAGGCAAGAGAACCACGTGAACCTGGAAGGTGGAGGTCACAGCGAACTGAGATCCTGCCAGTGCACTGCAGCCTGGGCACCGAGTGAGACTCTGTCTAAAAAAAAAGAAAAAAAAAAAAAATAAGGCTAGGCACAGTGGCTCACTGCTGTAATCCCAGCACTTTGGGGGGCCAAGGCAGGTGAATCACTAGGTCAGGAGTTCGAGAGCAGCCTGGCCAACACGCTGAAACCCCATCTCTACAAAAAATACAAAAATTAGCTGAGTATGGTGGCACATGCCTGTAATCCCAGCTACTCGGGAGGCTGAGGCAGGAGAATCGCTTGAACCCGGGAGGCGGAGGTTGTAGTGAGCTGAGATCGCACCACTACACTCCAGCCTGGGCAACAGAGCGAGACTCTGTCTCAAAAAAATAAATAAAAAATAAATAAAGGCCGGGCATGGTGGATTACAACTATAATCCCAGCACTTTGGGAGACCAAGGTGGGAGGATCGTGAGGTCAAAAGATCGAGACCATCCTGGCCAACATGGTGAAACCCTATCTCTACTAAAAATACAAAAATTAGCTGGATGTGGTGGCATGTGCCTCTAGTCCCAGCTACTCAGGAGGCTGAGGCAGGAGAATTGCTTGAACCCTAGAGGCAGAGGTTGCAGTGAGCCAAGATCACACCACTGCACTCCAGCCTGGCAACAGAGTGAGACTCTGTCTCAGAAAATAAAATAAAATATAAATAAAAATTTATTAAATGCCATTTTGTTCCCAGGAGAGAGAGAGATATAGATATACTTTTTTTTTTTGAGACAGAGTTTCACTCTTGTTGCCCAGGCTGGAGTGCAATGGCACGATATTGGCTCACTGCAATCTCTGCGTCCCAGGTTCAAGCGATTCTCCTGCCTCAGCCTCCCAAGTAGCTGAGATTACTGGTGGCTGCCACCACGCCTGGCTAATTTTTTGTATTTTTAGTAGAGATGGGGTTTCACCATGTTGGTCAGGCTGGTCTCGAACTCCTGACCTCAGGCGATCCACCCGCCTTGGCCTCCCAAAGTGCTGGGATTACAGGCATGAGCCACCGTGCCTGGCCGCAAGTGAGCTTTTTATTTTTATTTTTTTTAGATAGGGGTCTATCTTGCCCAGGTTGGTCTTGAACTCCTGGGCTCAAGTGATCCTCCCACATCAGCCTCCCTAGTAGTTGGGGTTATAGGCACCTGCCACCACACCAGACCCAAAGGTTCTATCTATACAAACACCGCATGTCCCTATGGTCATGTGTTTCACATTCCAAACAGATTTACATCCCAGATGTAGTGGCGCATGCCTGTAGTCCCAGTTACTCACGAGGCTGAGGCAGGAGCATCGCTTGAACCTGGGAGGCAGAGGTTGTAGTGAGCCAAGATCGTGCCACTGCACTCCAGCCTGGGCAACAGAGTGAGACTCTGTCTCAAAAACAAAAACAGTTTACATCCAGAAAACAGGGTTGTGTTTGCTGTTTTTCCCATCATTTTATTTTCTTTATCTTTGGGAAGAGGGAAAAGAGTTATGGGGGAGGGTTCTCACTATGTTGCCCATGCTCTTCTGGAACTCCTGAGCTCAAAGGATCCTGAGGTCTCAGTCTCTTGAGTGGCTGGGATTACAGATATGCACTATCACCGTACCTGGCTAAAGGAAACTCTTTTTTTTTTAGACGGAGTTTTCCTCTGTCACCCAGGCTGGAGTGCAATGGCACGATCTTGGCTTACTGCAACTTCCGCCTCCCGGACTTAAGTGTTCTTGTACCTCACCCTCCCGAGTAGCTGGCATTACAAGCAAGTGCCACCACGCCTGGCTAATTTTTGTATTTTTAGTAGAGACTGGATTTTGCCATGTTGGCCATGCTGGTCTCGAACTCCTGACCTCAAGTTATTTGACCACCTTGGCCTCCCAAATTGCTGGAATTACTGGTGTGAGCCACCGTGCCTGGCCAAGGAAACTATTATGGCTCCAAGTTATTATGGGGTAGTCCTAGCTGAAGTCCAATGGCACCATCTCAGCTCACTGCAACCTCTGCCTCCTGGGTTCAAGCAACTTTCCTGCCTCACCCTCCAGAGTAGCTGGGATTACAGGTGTATGCCAACACACCAAGCTAATTTTTTGTATTTTTAGTAGAGATGTGGTTTCACCATATTGGCCAGGCTGGTTTTAAACTCCTGACCTTGTGATCTGCCCGCCTCGGCCTCCCAAAGTTCTGAGATTACAGGCATAAGCCACTGTGCCCGGCCCAGAAATTTAAAATTTTTTTTTCTTTTTTTTTTTGAGATGGAGTCTCACTCTGTCACCCAGGCTGTAGGGCAGTGGCACGATCTTGGCTCACTGCAACCTCTGCCTCCCGGGTTCAAGCAATTCCCTGCCTCAGCCTCCTGATTAGCTGGGATTACAAGCGCCCACCACCAGGCCCGGCTAATTTTTGTATTTTTAGTACAGCCCGGGTTTCACCATCTTGGCCAGGCTGGTCTTGAAATCCTGAACTCGTGATCCACTCACCTTAGCCTCCCAAAGTGCTTGGATTACAGGCATGAGCCACTGCGCCTGGCCCTAGAAGTAGTTTTTAGAAAACAATTTCTCAGCCATGTTTCATAATCCAACCATTGGCTCTCTGCCTAGTATTGAAAATATAATTTTCAGCAATTTAATCCTCATATATGGGTCATTATTATGTAGACTTGGTTTTACTAGTGGTTTACTTATGTCCCTGGAATCACAAGGTAAAAAAGTATTGGATTTCAAGTCAGCAGATACAGTCTTGTCCCAGATTTGTCAATAATTTGTTGTGTAACCCTGGCAAGTCACTTAATCTTAGTTTTCTCTCCTGGGTTAACAATTATCAAGATAGAATCACAGTACATTGGAATTGGCAGGGACTTCATTAATTACAATTTCTATTTTGTGGAAAGGTTGAGTGACTTACCCAACTACCTGTATAGTCAGGAGGTTTTCTCTTTTCCCTCCCTCCCTCCCTCCCTCCCTCCCTTCCTTCCTTCCTTGTTTCTTTCTTCCTTTATTTTGATGGAGTCTATCACTCTGTCGCCCAGGCTGGAGAGCAATGGCGTGATCTCGGCTCACTGCAACCTCCACTCCCGGGGTTCAAGCGATTCTCCTGTCTCAGTTTCTCTAGTAGCTGGGATTACAGGTGCACATCGCCATGCCCGGCTAATTTTTTTTTTTTTGTATTTTAGTAGAGATGGGTTTTTACCGTGTTGCCCAGGTTGGTCTCGAACTCCTGAGCTCAGGTAATCCACACACCTCAGCCTCCCAAAGTGCTAGGATTACAGGTGTGAACCGCCACCACGCCCAGCCTCTTTTTTTTTTTTTTTTTGAGATGGAGTTTTGCTCCATTGCCCAGGCTGGAGTGCAATGGCACAATCTAGGCTCAGTATAACCTCTGCCTCTGGAGTTCAAGTGATTTTCCTGCCTCAGCCTTCAGAGTAGCTGGGATTACAGGCACGTGCCACCATTCCCAGCTAATTTTTTGTATTTTTAGTATAGTCATGGTTTCACTATGTTGGCCAGGACCTCAAGTGCTCTGCTCACCTTGGCCTCCCAAAGTGCTAAGATTACAGACATGAACCACCACGCCAGGCCTTCAGGAGCTTTTCTAGAGCAAGCAGTCAATCTTTGGCAACACAGACCCAGGCTTTCTTTCAATGTTGTTTCAAGAAACAAACAAAAAGTGAAAGCACTAAACAAATATAAGGCCATGAAAAAAGAAAAAAGAAAAAGCCTGATAAATGTTAACCATTAGCCTGCACTGTAGACTGAAAGCTTACCTGAAAATTTATCCCATCTAACGCAAAAATAATTTCTTTTTTTTTTTTCTTTTTTGAGATGGAGTCTCGCACTGTTGCCCAGGCTGGAGTGCAATGGTGTAATCTCAGCTGACTGCAACCTCTGCCTCCCAGGTTCACGTGATTCTCCTGCCTCAGCCTCCCAAATAGCTGGGATTACAGGTGCCCGCTACCACACTCAGCTAATGTTTTGTATTTTTAGTAGAGATGAGGTTTCACTATGTTGGCCATGCTGGTCTCGAACTCCTGACCTTGTGATCCGCCCACCTTGGCCTCCCGAAGTGCTGGGATTACAGGCGTGAGCCACTGTGCCTGGCCCTCAAAGATAATTTCAAATTGAGAAGTTCTGAAACTATAATAGCTTTTTTTTTTTTTTTTTGAGACAGAGTTTCCCTCTTGTTGCCCAGGTTGGAGTGCAATGGCGCCATCTCAGCTCACTGTAACCTCCGCCTCCCGGGTTCAAGCAATTCTCCTACCTCAGCCTCCCGAGTAGCTGGGATTACAAGTACCCACCACCATGCCCAGCTAATTTTTGTATTTTTAGTGTAGATGGGGGTTTTGCCATGTTGGTCAGGCTGGTCTCGAACCCCCGACCTTAGGTTATCAGCCCACTTCGACCTCCCACAGTGCTGGGATTACAGGCGTGAGCCACCGCACCCGGCCTGAGACATTCTGAAACTATAGAAGGAAAGATCAGAAAACTACTAGGTAGGAAAAAAAATTCATGGTTGGTTTGGAGAATACCCTTGAAGGGTGTTAAGTAAAAATGATAGGAGGCCTTTGTTTTGGACTAAACTCCTGCACCAGGCCCCAAGAGACCTGGCTAAAATAAAAATGGAATCACCCATACTAAAGTTTCACCTCACCAAATCCAAACTAAGCTGTTACCAAACTCTAAGTTGTTATCTGACCTTCAGAGAAATCAGGAAAGAGGGATAAGGACAGCCAATTTCCCAAACAGGATTGTGTTAAGGTTGCATGATAATGAAGCTCCCTCTGTTGTAATCCTTACACAAAAGAAGTACCCTGAAGTAAGCTGATGTCAACTAATCAGTTATTTTTCTATTGTTCTGTCTTTCTGTCCCCACCTCCCAAGGAAAGTAGCTTAGAAATGACCAGTATGGGCGGGGCGCGGGGGCTCAAGCCTGTAATCCCAGCACTTTGGGAGGCCGAGACGGGCGGATCACAAGGTCAGGAGACCGAGACCATCCTGGCTAACATGGTGAAACCCCGTCTCTGCTAAAAAATACAAAAAACTAGCCGGGCGAGGTGGCGGGCGCCTGTAGTCCCAGCTACTTGGGAGGCTGAGGCAGGAGAATGGCGTAAACCCGGGAGGCGGAGCTTGCAGTGAGCTGAGATCCGGCCACTGCAATCCAGCCCGGGCGACAGAGCCGAGACTCTGTCTCAAAAAAAAAAAAAAAGAAATGACCAATATGTCAAGGTCCTATGAGAAGACTGAAAGAAGAGAGAAGAAAGAGGAAAGAAAAGGATGACAAGAAAGAGAAAGAAAGAAAGAAACTAATATGCTCTTTGTTCTTTGCTTTAAGCTTTTCTCTGTCTACAAAGCCAACCTCTCCTGCTCATCAGAACATTCACTCCACTTTCTGGAATGAAGTGTTGTCTAATCCTAGAGTCGCAATAAAGGCAATTGAGATCTTAAAACTAAATTCGTTGTAATTTTGTCCTTTGCCAAAGGGGGGAAAATCAACAAAAACTTCCCAAGAGTACCTATATCTTCTTATCACTTCTTTCTGGTCTTTTCCTTAGTTTTTGAGAAGTGAAATTGGAAAAGTGGAGACTGCCTGTGCTCACACGTTTCTGAGGGAATGGTGTTCAATAGGGTTACTTGAATTCAAATTAATTGACTCGCCATTTCCCACTTATACTAGACATTATTACATCAGTTCTCTAACGTAGCACCATGCCTTTCCCAGTTGCAACCCAAAAGAACGTGCTGAAACCTGCGGATACCACACTCAATGCAAAAACTCCAAGTCCCGAAATCCTCCGTAGCCGGTCCCCACCGCCTCCTCGCAAGAGCAGCCTCTTTCGTACTGGGAGTTGTAGTCATTCAGAGTCTTCCCTTCCGGGATGAGGGGCGAAAGTGCGCCGCGAGGAGCTACATCTCCCAGGAGGCAGTGCGCACTCCGCCCTCGCTGGCGCCGAGCTCCTCCCTCTCTCGCTCCTCCCTTTCTGGGCTGCACAGCTCACGCCTTCCTGTTAGTCCAAGCTGGGAGAAGTTCACTCCGATCAGCTGATCCCAACTGACAACAGGAGAGGAGGAAGCCCGGGAGGCAACGAAGGAGGAGGGTGGCGGAGATGGAGATGAGGATGGATCTGCCGGTGTCCTGAGGAACAGCCTCTGTCCCCACTAGCGCCCTGCGGCCCCCGGACGCCGCCTTGCTGCGGCCGAGCTGCTCCGTGGTGGGATCCCCTGGCCGCGGCGGGCAGGGCAGGGCGGGGAGGGCACGGCCCAGCGCGGGGCGAGTGATCGTCCTGGGGCTCCGGCTGCCCTCGGGAGGAAGGAGGGGCGGGTGCGGCGGGGGTGGGGGTGGGGTGGTATAAACAATGGATTCGGCTCCGGGTTTTGCCGGCGTGGGGGGGATTTTGGGGGACCTTCTTTGTTCTTAGGCTCCGCTCCTGCCCCTCGGGTTGTGGCAGTGGTGTCCGGGTGGAAGGAAGGGTGAGGAGTCCCCGGCTGGGGAGAGGTGTCGAGGTGGGGGCCCGAGTGGGCAAAATGTTTGCTTGACATGGCCAGGGGTAAGGTGTACTTTTTAAGGTTGATTTTATATTTTTCTCAATTGTGACAAGTTTGATTTTTGTTTCTGTTTTGGGGGTTGGCTAGGCATGTCTGAGGTTAGAGTGTAAATAAGATCCCCTAGTCACTCCCTTCGCCTTCCTTGTTTATCTAAAAATAAGATTGATAGATTGATTACTGTAGGGGAGGAGTGACTATCAGAAAGGCAGGGCTTTACACCTTGTTGGGGCCTTGGAATGGGGGTCAAGGCTAGTGGGAATTAGGAATATAATTGTCAAAGTGACAAAAGCCCCTTTCTTGCCCCAGTTATCTTTTTTTCCTATTTTGAAGTTATTTTTAAGTTAGTTTTTAAGTGACAAAGAGAAAAATTACTTGTTTTGATTCACTGCAGGCCTGGCTTTGCCATAGGTCATAGTAGAGGCCTGTTGCTCCTTTTTTTTTTTTGGTAGTTAGTGAAAGAAGGGACAGAAGAATTACAAAGTAAAAAAATTGTTTTTAAACATGAAATTGTTACTATTGTTTCTAAGTTTAGAGTCCTTAGTATATGTCTAACTGGAGTTGAAACAATCCAGTTACAAGGCTAACCGGGTGGGCCCAGGTATTTGATAGATCTAAAGTTTATTATTACATTTTCATTAGCTTTGTACAAGCCTCTCCACTCCTCCCAATTGTGGGATGCATGTGGGGGTGCAGAGGGCTGTCCTTCCAAGTACTACTCACTTAGTGATTTAGATTCTGAATTTAATAACTGAATGAACAGAAAATTCCAGTCTGGGAAATAGAGCAGCAAAGTCTCTTAAATGCCTTGGGCCTAGAGGTGGCGTTTGTTGTCAAGAGGAGGAAGTTTAGCTATAATTTTGAAAATATTTTTTATTTATTTATTTTTTTTTTGAGGGAGTCTCACTCTGTCTTCCAGGCTGGAGTGCAGTGGCAAGATCTCGGCTCACTGCAACCTCTACCTCCCAGGTTCAAGCAATTCTCCTGCCTCAGCCTCCCTAGTAGCTGGGATTACAGGCGCCCGCCACCACGCCCAGCGAATGTTTGTGTTTTTAGTAGAGATAGGATTTCACCATGTTGGGCAGAGTGGTCTCGAACTCCTGACCTCAAGTGATCTGCCCACCTCGGCCTCCCAAAGTGATGGAATTACAGGTATGAGCCACTGCGCCTGGCTATATAACAAGCCAGTGTAAGTGTTAAGATAAAAAATGAGATTTCTGGCCAGGTGCAGTGGCTCACGCCTGTAATCCTAGCACTTTGGGAGGCCAAGGCAGGCGGATCACCTGAGGTCAAGAGTTCAAGACCAGCCTGGCCAACATGGTGAAACCCCGTCTCTACTAAAAATACAAAAATTAGCTGGGCGCTGTGGTGGGCGCCTGTAATCCTAGCTCCTTGGGAGGCTGAGGCAGGTGAATCACTTGAACTTGGGAGGCGGAGGTTGCGGTGAGCCGAGACTGTCCCATTGCACTCCAGCCTGGGCAACAAGAGCAAAACTCTGTCTCAGAAAAAAAGAAAAAAAAAAAAAGTAATGAGATTTGTCTCAGCAGTTTTGGGCTAGTATTTAATTTAGTCACAATCTTTTTTTTTTTTTTTTTTAAGGTGCACTTCCGTTTTTTGGATGATTGAAATCCTTTTCCTTCCCCTATTCTAGGTATCCCCTGAAATACTGACTTCAGGTCGAATTATATTGAAAAGCTCCTGACCACTTTCTTTCGTTACCAAAACTTTGTAGCTGATATCCAACTGGTGAACCCACCACCCTGAACCCATCAGACCTCTCTCAGCCATAAAAGACCCTTCCAAGTCAATTTTGACCACATCTTTGCTTACACTTTATGGAGGATGAAACCATTAAACCAAATCAACGTTGCTGCTAATACAAGAGTCTTGGAGGCAGCAAATTAAAAATTTGAACATTTGTTTGTCCAGAGCTATAACAGGAGGACATGAAAGGTGTTCTTTTTTAAAGTGTTCAGAACCCTGGGGAGGTTTCGTGCAGTCTTCAGACTCAAATCTTTGTCTTCACTCCTGGGGCAAGCTCAGTGACTTGTTATATGGTGGGTGTGTTTCCTTACCAGTGTGAGTATGAGTGCCCAGACATCCCCAGCAGAGAAGGGCCTGAATCCGGGGCTGATGTGCCAGGAAAGTTACGCCTGCAGCGGGACTGATGAAGCTATCTTTGAGTGTGATGAGTGCTGCAGTCTGCAGTGTCTCCGCTGCGAGGAGGAGCTCCATCGGCAGGAGCGCCTGAGAAACCATGAGCGGATAAGACTCAAACCTGGCCATGTCCCTTACTGTGACCTCTGCAAGGGTCTCAGTGGGCATTTACCAGGTGTTAGGCAGAGGGCAATCGTGAGGTGCCAGACCTGCAAAATCAACTTGTGCCTGGAGTGCCAGAAGAGGACTCATTCTGGGGGTAACAAAAGGAGACACCCTGTTACTGTGTACAATGTCAGTAATCTCCAGGGGTCACTGGAGGCAGAAGAGATGGATGAGGAGACCAAGAGGAAGAAGATGACTGAGAAGGTTGTGAGTTTCCTCCTAGTAGACGAAAATGAAGAAGTTCAGGTAAGCACATGGGTATAGTGGGATTCATGTGTAGTGGAGCAGATCTGTTGTTGGAAGGCAGCTCTCAAAAACCAATGTCCGAGAGGAGATCACATTTTAATCATTAAAAGGCAAGACCTCTGGAGGCTTTAGCTGCTTGGAGTCAGATTTAGTTACCAGCTGCATGACCTCTGGTCGAATTACTTTCCTTCTCTGAGCCTTAGCTTTTTCATCTATAAAATGGGGGACAGCCTACTTCATTGAGTTGTGAGGTTGAAATGAGACAGTGTTTGTAGAGCCTGTCGCATAATAAATGGTCAGTGTATATGGTAGCTGTTGTTAGTATTAATTGTAGCATTATTAGAACTGATTTAAAATACTTCAGAATGAGAGCACCCTGGCAAGCCATGAGTAAATGTTAGTGATGCAGGACTGTATCTATCCAGGGAAATACACACTAACATTGGGTTCCATGGGAGTGCTAGGTAATAAGGCATAAACCTGCTATCTCGATTTAGACAGGCAGGTCTTTAAAAAGTGGCTTTTAATAAGGACAATATTATTTCCAGATGGTCTCTTCGTATACATACATATATATACATATATATACACATATATACACGTGTATATATATGTGTGTGTGTGTGTATATATATATATTTTTTTTTTTTGAGGTGGACTCTTGCTCTGTCACCCAGGCTGGAGTGCAGTGGTGCCATCTCGGCTCACTGCAACCTCTGCCTCCTGGATTCAAGCTATTTTCCTGCCTCAGCCTCCCGAGTAGCTAGGATTGCAGACGCGTGCCATCATGCCTGGCTAATTTTGAATTTTTAGTAGAGATGGGGTTTCACCATGTTGGCCAGGTTGGTCTCGAACTCCTGACCTCAAGTGATCCACCCACCTTGGCCTCCCAAAGTGTTGGGATTACAGGCATGATCAGCTGGTCTCTTCATATTTTCTTGTATAGGTTTCTGATCAGTAAAAGCCAGTGAGGGCATCTGGGAGTACAGAATGACTAGGGGATATTTGGCTTGAGTCTGAGTTGGGGAGATGGTAGTGTGACAGCTAGGCAAGATTGGGGAAGGGGTAGTATAATGTTTATACTTTTGAATGAAGGTAGTGTAGTGTCTATACTTTTCTTTTGAGTGGGCTTTCAAGTGAAGTTTGCTTGAATTCACATCCTTGTTTACCAGTCACTGTATAGCCAAGGGTAAGTGATAAAAATCCTTTCCATTCCTAATCTTTTTGAGTCCTATCAACAATCCTGTAAAGTAGAAGTAAAACTGAGGCACAGCTTAAATGATTTTTATCACAGTCTGGCACATGGTATCCAGTACCAGTTCGTTGTAGTCAGTATCACTGTTGAGTATCTGTGGTTCATTGACTCAGTACTTTTGATGGTGATGACTCCTTCAGTTTTCAGTTTGGAGGGGAGTACCTATGTAAGTTACCATTTGAGAGGCTCCCTAATTACCCACCTAATATTTTTCTTCTGTACTTTTTTCCTCCTTGGATAAGCTGATGGAAATGAATTACATCATGATTCCTATGTACTTCCATTGTCAGCTAAATACTTTGCTAACACAGACTTTTCTTTATTGGTTTGAGAGGAACAAATAGTTATGGAAGAGTGACCCAGATCCCATTCCGCGTCCCTTGTTAGCAATAATGTCTTCATTATGGATTATGCTCTAATTGGGCGACATTGTGGACTAAATCTTTTATAAATGGAACACTTGGATTTTGGATGATTCTTGGTGGTTTTGCTATCAGTTCTCTGTAATGTCAGCTTTTGGAAAGTCATAGTTTGGTTGTTGCCACTTTTGTCAAATGAGGGGAAGCTTTGGGATGGACTAGTAACCCTCATGGATTGCATTGGCACCTTTAAAAAGAATGTTTTTTTGGGGAGGAGGATGTGTATTTTTTTCTTTTTTGTAGCATTGATACATGTTCCTTAGTTGAGAATTAAGAGATAAAGAAGTGTAATGAAGAAGATAAATCTAACTACCCAGAGATGATATTGGTCCTTCATCTTTATTTCTTGTATGTAATATGTATATAATTGGATTATTTGTAAAGATTCTTCCCACATTTCCTCCCTTCATAAACATTAACCACTTCCCAGGATATAACAGTTTGTTAATTGCAAGCAGCATTCTTGGGACTGATGGTATAGACATAGAATTCTTTGATTTTAGGTGATTTGTTCTCATAGAGTCATAAATGGAGAAATACTTAAAATATCTAGTTCAGTTTTCTAATAGTGAATGTTCAAAACAATTAGATGATTGACATAAATCTAGGTTATAACTTAGGTTAGATTGTGAACTTCTGGAGAGCAGGACCATGTTTCATGGCGTATACCATGTACAATGGTAAACACATTGTCAGTGCATAAATACTTACTAATTGGTGTTGTCACATCTACACTTCAGTTGTTTTTTTTTTTTGGAGACAGAGTCTCACTCTGTCCCCCAGGCTGGAGTGCCATGGCATGATCTTGCCTCACTGCAACCTCTGTCTCCCAGGTTCAAGCGATTCTCCTGCGTCAGCCTCCTGAGTAGCTGGAACTACAGGCATGCACCACTTGCCTGGCTAATTTTTGTGTTTGTTTTAGTAGAGACGGGGTTTCTCTATATTGACCAGGCTAGTCTCGAACTCCTGACCTCAAATTATCCACCCGCGTCAGCCTCCCAAGGTGCTGGGATTACAGGCATGAGCTACCATGCCCAGCCAACTTCAGTTTTTAAAAAATGGATATCAAGGCCAGGCATGGTAGCTCATGCCTGTCATCCCAGCACTTTGGGAGGCCCAGGCAGGTGGATCACCTGAGGTCAGGAGTTCGAGAGCAGCTGGGCCAACATGGTCAAACATCGTTTCTACTGAAAATAAAAAAAAAATTAGCTAGGCATGGTGGCTCACGCCTGTAATCCCAGTACTTTGGGAGACCGAGGCGGGTGGATCACAAGATCAGGAGTTTGAAACCAGCCTGACCAACATGGTGAAACTCCATCTCTACTGAAAATACAGACTGAGCGGGGTGGCTCACACCTGTAATTCCAGCACCTTGGGAGGCCAAAGCAGGTGGATCATGAGGTCAGGAGTTTGAGACCAGCCTGACTTGGCCTCCCAAAGTGCATGGATTACAGGTGTGAGCCGCTGTGCCCAGCCTCCTTTCCTTTCTTTTTTCCCTTTTTTTTTTTGAAATGGAGTTTCACTCTGTTGCCCAGTCTGGAGTGCAATGGCATGATCTCAGCTCACTGCAACCTCTGCATCCCGGGTTCAAGTGATTCTCCTGCCTCAGCCTCCCAAGTAGCTGGGATTACAGGTGCACATCACCACGCCCTGCTAATTTTTGTGTTTTTAGTAGGGACCGGGTTTTGCATGTTGGCTAGGATGGTCTCCAACTCCTGACCTCCTACCCTGGCCTCCCAAAGTGCTGGGATTACAGGCATGAGCCACCATGCCTGGCTCCTGCTTTTTTTTCTTAAAGCAGTCACCATTTTTTTTTTTTTTTTTTTTTTTTTTTTTTTTTTTTGAGATGGAGTCTTGCTCTGTCACCCGGGCTGGAGTGCAGTGGCCGGATCTCAGCTCACTGCAAGCTCCGCCTCCCGGGTTCACGCTATTCTCCTACCTCAGCCTCCCGAGTAGCTGGGACTACAGGCGCCCACCACCTCGCCCGGCTAGTTTTTTGTATTTTTAGTAGAGACGGGGTTTCACCGTGTTAGCCAGGATGGTCTCGATCTCCTGACCTCGTGATCCGCCCGTCTCGGCCTCCCAAAGTGCTGGGATTACAGGCTTGAGCCACCGCGCCCGGCCAGCAGTCACCATTAACGATGAACTGTGGCCAGGCGTGGTGGCTCACCCCTGTAATCCCAACACTTTGTGAGGCCGAGGCTGGCGGATCACAAGGTCAGGAGCTCGAGACCAGTCTAGCCAACATAGTGAAACCCCGTCTCTACTAAAAATACAGAAAATTAGCCTGGTGTGGTGGTGTGTTCCTGTAATCCCAGCTACTTGGGAGGCTGAGATTGCACCATTGCACTCCAGCCCCGGTGACAGTGCGAGAGGCTGTCTGAAAAAACAAACAAACAAAACAAAAAACAGTGAACTGCGTGCCCTGTAGAATTTTTTCATGTTTATTTATCCTTTCCTTTCCGTTCCTTTGTTTTTTTTTTTTTTTTTGAGATGGAGTCTCACTCTGTTGCCCAGGTGCTGGAGTGTGGTGGCACAATCTTGGCTCACTGCAACCTCCGCCTTCTGGGTTTGAGCAATTCTTCTGCCTCAGCTTCCCAAGTAGCTGCGATTACAGGTGTGTGCCACCATGTCCAGCAAATTTTTGTATTTTTTGTAGAGATGGGGTTTCACCATGTTGGTCAGGATAGTCTTGATCTCTTGACCTCATGACCTGCCCGCCCTGGCCTCCCAGAGTGCTAGGATTACAGGTGTGAGCCACTGCGCCTGACATAAATTTTCTTTTTTTTTTTTTTTTGAGACAGAGTCTTGCTCTGTTGCCCAGGCTGCAGTGCTGTGGTACGATCTTGGCTCACTGCAACCTCCATCTCCTGGGTTCAAGCGATTCTCCTGCGTCAGCCTCCCAAGTAGCTGTGATTGCAGGCACCACCACCACGCCTGGCTAATTTTTGTATTTTTAGTAGAAGCGGGGTTTCACGATGTTGGTCAGGCTGGTCTTGAACTCCTGACCTTGTGATCCACCTGCTTTGGTCTCCCAAAGTGTTGAGATTACAGGCGTGAGCCACCGCGCCCGGCTCTGGCCTAAACTTTCTAATTAAACTTGATTGTGGCCAAAAGCAGCAGCTCACCAATTCTTTATGGCTGCTGTGAGAATCTGATGAACCATAGCTCTGCATAAATGTATTATTATTTATCATTATCAAAGTGTTGTTGATGATCTTCCTCATAGCAGTAAAGAGTCTATCAGTTAGGTTCTGATTTTGTTTTTCTTCTCATGTTTCTAGGCATTTGTGGGTTTTGAGCATTTTGAGCCTTTTCAATTTATTTAGTACATAGGGATTTTTTTTTTTTTTAGATGGGGTCTTGCTGTGTTGCCCGGGCTGGCCTTGAATTCCTGGGCTCAAGCAATCCTTCCACTTCAGCCGCCCAAGTAGCTGGGACTACAGGTGGGCACCACGGTGTCCGGCCCATAGATAGAGGTTATTTTAGCACCTTGTAGACTGTAACCCTTGTGTGTGGTCTCCTCAAATTCTATGGCCTAGAGTCTCCTAAGATTTTTGTGTATGATTTGAGTACTATTCAGTTTCTTTTAGAAAATGTAAAAGCACAAAAAGCTTCCTTTGAAAGTGAACATTTTATCATTACCTTGTAATGTGAGTGTGTACTATAGTGGTGAATTTGAGGAGAGACTGACTTTTGGTCTCAGAAGTAGAAAGTCACCTGTGGCTCCTAAATGGACACATTTGACCTGCTGGCCAAAGACATCCATTAATTCATCACAATTTTTGCGCATGTATTATGTGCCAGGAACTTTTTTTTTTTTTTTGAGATGGAGTCTCTGTTACCTAGGCTGAAGTGCAGTGGCACGATCTTGGCTCACTGCAACCTCCGCCTCCGGGGTTCAAGTAGTTCTTCTGCCTCAGCCTCCTGAGTAGCTGGGATTACAGGTGTGCGCCACCACGCCAGGCTAATTTTTTTGTATTTTTTTTTTTGAGACAGAGTCTCGCTCTGTCGCCCGGTCTGGAGTGCAGTGGTGCTATCTCGGCTCAATGCAAGCTCCGCCTCCCGGGTTCACGCCTTTCTCCTGCCTCAGCCTCCCGAGTAGCTGGGACTACAGACGCCCGCCACGTCGCCTGGATAGTTTTTTGTATTTTTTTAGTGGAGACGGGGTTTCATCGTGTTAGCCAGGATGGTCTCGATCTCCTGACCTCGTGATCTGCCCGTCTCGGCCTCCCAAAGTGCTGGGATTACAGGCTTGAGCCACTGCACCCGGCCATTTTTTTGTATTTTTAATAGAGATGGGGTTTCGCCATGTTGGTCAGACTGGTCTTGAACTCGTGACCTCATGATCTGCCTGCCTTGGCCTCCCAAAGTGATGGGATTACAGTCATGAGCCACTGCACCCAGCTGTGCCAGGCATTTCTTATGTTCTGGGAATACATGGTTAATAAGACATGGTCCATTACTTCATAAAGCTTACTATTCAAGTGGGGAAAGCAGATTTCACACATGTAAACACCTGAGAGAGTGATTTGGAAACCTCTTTGGCAGGATGGTCAGAGAAGGTCTTATTGTAGAGGTGACTTTTTTTTTTTTTTGAGACGGAGTCTTGTTTTGTCACCTAGGCTGGAGTGCAGTAGCGCAATCTCACCTCACTGCAACCTCTGCCTCCCGGGTTCAAGGGATTTTTCTTCCTCAGCCTCCTGAGTAGGTGGGATTACAGGCACCCGCCACCATACCTGACTAATCTTTGTATTTTTAGTAGAGATGGGGTTTTGCCAAGTTAGCCAGGCTAGTCTTGGACTCCAGACCTCAGGTGATCCGCCCACCTCAGCCTCCCAAAGTGCTGGGATTACAGGCATGAGCCGCTGACCCTGGCTTGCAGAGGTGATTTTTAAGCAGAGATCTGATGGGTAATGCTAATGTGGTATGTAGACCTCCAGATAGAGGGAATGGGAACAAAATGAAAGTTGGATGGCATGTTTGAGGCTAGAAAGAGTGCCAGTGTGGCTGGAGTGAGCTGGCAGAGAATAGTAAGGAAAGAGGTGCAGAGGGAAGCAGGTTCCAGAGCATAGGAGGCCGTGCAGGCTGTAGAAGTAAGCGGATTTTATTTTAAGGGTGATGGGAGACACCAGACTGCTTTATGCTAAGAAGTCACAGGACCCGATAGAAGCTGTAGTGACCTGATAAGAGACTGATGTATAGACTAGATGGCAGTGACTGTAGAGGGACAGGAAGGAAGGCAGGGAGACCACTTAGGAGGCTGTTGCAGAGGGTGAGGAAAGAAATGGTATAGATTTGATGTTACTGAGATGGGGGAAATGGAGAGACTGATGAATTTTGGACAAAGTTCATAGGTAAAATAGTCAGGAGTGCTGATATGTTGGATGGAGGAGTGAGGGAGTAAGGGAACTCAGTGGTGACTTGTAGGCGTTTGGTTTGTACAAATAACACTTGCTTATTTAAGACACCAGGTTTTATTGTGTGAAATTGATAAAACTAAGTCTTTAAGAACCTGATTGATACAAAAAAGAGAGATAAATTAGTCTCATTTGTATTATCTAACACAGTGGTTGTCAATCAGGAGCGATTTTGTTCCCTCAAGGGACATTTGGCAATGATTGGAGACATCTTTGGTTGTCACAACAGAGCTTTGAGGGGAATATGCTACTGAATAGTGCATAGAGGCCAGGGTGCTACTTAAAACCACAGGCAGGACATAGGGCAGCCCCCGACAGAAGGAGTTTATCTGGTGGTATAAAAGGTCAGTAGTGCTGAGATTGAGAAAGTGATGGATCTGACAGATGAAGGTTTAGTCTAACAGGACATCTGGACACTAGTGAAGTGGAAAATATATAAGGGACAAAAAAATTGAACCAAACATCAGTTTTTCCTTCATCTTTTTTTTTCTTTTTTCTTTTGAGACAGGGCCTTACTCTGTTGCCCAGGCTGGTTTCTACCTCTTGGGCTCATATAATCCTCCTGAGGTCTCCCAAACTGCTGGGATTACTGTACCTCGTCTTTTTCCTCCCTCTTTTAGTTCTGTCTGCTCCTAAAGTAATTTAGCTGGTGAAGTCAGCATTCTCTTTAGACATATTTTGTAACCTCTCTGATGAAATGGTTAAGACTTTCTGAGTTGTATTCATTGATCTTTTTTTTTTTTCTTTTTTGGGGACTGGAGTTTTGCTCTTGTTGCTCAGGCTGGAGTGCAGTGGCGCAATCTTGGTTCACTGCAACCTCTGACTCCTGGGTTCAAGTGATTCTCCTGCCTCAGCCTCCTGAGTAGCTGGGATTACAGGTGCCCACCACCACACCTGGCTAATTTTTAGTAGAGATGGGGTTTCACCATTTTGGCCAGGTTGATCTCGAACTCCTGACCTCAGGTGATCCACCAGCCTTGGCCTCCCAAAGTGCTGAGATTACAGGCATGAGCCACTGCGTCTAGCCGTATTCATTGATTTTTCTAGCCTCAGTGGAACCGTGCTAGGAAAACCAAAGGACTTACAGATCCTTTATTTATTTATTTATTTATTTATTTTTGAAACGGAGTCTTGCACTGTTGCCCAGGATGGAGTGCAGTGGCACAATCTTGGCTCACTACAAGCTCCGCCTCCCAGGTTCAGGCCATTCTCCTGCCTCAGCCTCCCGAGTAGCTGGGACTACAGGTGCCCGCCACCATGCCCTACACTTAGAGCATGAGAGGCCTCTTAGAGCATGCCCTTTTTTGTCCTTTTAGTAGAGACGGGGTTTCACTGTGTTAGCCAGGATGGTCTCCATCTCCTGACCTCATGATCCACCCACCTTGGCCTCCCAAAGTGCTGGGATTACAGGTGTGAGCCACCGCGCCCGGCCCAGATCCATTATTTAGAGCTTGTAATAAATAAATGATTCATGCTGATGAGCCATCTGTAATCTCTTGAAGCCAGAGGCAACACCTTAGCACATAAGTTAAAGGTCAGAAGAATAGGATTTCTGGTAGTTAGAGTTCTTAGTGGAGGAAGAGGATAGAATTTTCCCATCTCTTGGGTCTTGTGTGGGAGTCAGACATCGCATTTTATTAGAATGTTAACCTGTCAGGAGAAGAAAGGTGAAACAGTAAAAGGCATTTGTTTTTCTTTGTTCTTGTGTTTTTATTTTTTATTTATTTATTTATTTTTGAGATGGAGTCTCGCTCTGTTGCCAGGCTGGAGTACAGTGGCGCGATTTCAGCTCACTGCAATCTCCACCTTTCAGGTTCAAGCAATTCTCCTGCCTCAGCCTCCCGAGTAGCTGGGACCACAGGCGCCCACCACCACACCTGGCTAATTTTTGTTTTTTTAGTAGAGACGGGGTTTCACCATATTGGCCAGGCTTGTCTTGAAATCTTGGCCTCAGGTGATCCGCCCGCCTCGGCCTCCAATGTGCTGGAATTACAGGCGTGAGCCACCGAACCTGGCGATTCTTGTGTTTTTAAAAAGACGCTGTACAACCATCCCATTCTCCTCTGTCTCATTTCTACCAAACTTACCTGCGAGTGTCTTCTTTCTGAGAGAGCAGAGTAGCAAACTGACAAGAACTTCCACCTGTTCCACCTTCATGCTGATTGTTTCTGACTGGAACATTAGGAGAGCCAAGGACCTTTTTATGTCCAAAGACTCTTGAAGCTGAGGCCTCTCTTGCTCTAAGTGTAGGTTGGTAAAGAAGCTCAGTGACCCAGGAGTGGTCAGTAAGAGGCTAAGGGAATGTTCACATGGGGCCGACCCTCTCTAAAATGGGAGCCAGAGATGAGACTCTTCGTCCTTCCCTTCAGCAAAGTCATTGGTGGACATCCTCTCATTGGGACCACTTCTTTTTTTTTGGAGACAGAGTTTCACTCTTGTCGCCTAGGCTGGAGTGCAATGCTGCGATCTTGGCTCACTGCAACCTCTGCCTCCTGGGTTCAAGTGATTCTCTTGCTTCAGCCTCCTGAGTAGCTGGGATTACAAGTGACTGCCCCAACACCTGACTAATTTTTGTATTTTTAGTAGAGACAGGGTTTCATCATGTTGGCCAGGCTGGTCTCAAACCCCTGACCTCAGGGGATCTACCTGCCTTGGGCCTCCCAAAGTGGTGGGATTACAGGCGTGAGCCACCACGCCCGGTGAGATTGCTTCTATAAGAAGACTCATTGTGTAGCTTGGCGGCTTCACTTGTTTACAGTCCCAGAAGAGTGCGGCTCAGAATACTGGGACTTGACTAAAAGATACATTATTCTAGTGGAGTTCAGGAATGGAAAATAGCAGGCTGGGCTCAGTGGCTCATGCCTGTAATCCCAGCACTTTGGGAGGCTGAGGCAAGTGGATCACTTGAGGTCAGGAATTCGAGACCAGCCTGGCTAACATGGCAAAACCCCGTGTCTACTAAGTCAGCTAAGCGTGGTGGCAGGCACCTGTAGTCCTAGCTACTCAGGAGGCTGAGGCAGGAGAATCACATGAACCCAGGAGGCAGAGGTTTCCTCTGCTATTTCTTGTCTCCCTTCCTTTCTTTCTGCCTTCCTTCCTTCATTTCCTTCCTTCCCTTTCCTTCCCCTTCCTTCCCCTGTCCCTCCCTCCCTCCCTCCCTTCCTTCCTTCCTTTTTTCCTTCCTTCCTTCCTTCTTTCAGATGGAGTCTCACTCTGTCACCCAGCTGGAGTGCAGTGGCACCTTCTTGGCTCACTGCAACCTCCGCCTCTCGGGTTCATGCAATTCTTCTGCCTCGGTCTCCTGAGTAGCTGGGACTACAGGCGCTTACCACCATGCCCAGCTGATTTTGTATTTTTAGTGGAGATGGGGTTTTGCCATGTTGGCCAGGCTGATGTCGAACTCCTGACCTCAAGTGATCTGCCTGCCTCGGCCTCCCAAAGTGCTGGGATTACAGGCATGAGCCACTGCACCCAGCCCTGTATGGGAATTCTTTACCACAAACTGGCCATGCTGGTCTGCCACATGTCCATGCCACTTCTATCTTAGGCTTGTCTGCCGTTCACTTTCTTGGCCCTGTTCTTGGCTTTCTGGTCTAGGATAGCTTCCTGGGGCTTGTTCTTTCCAGCTCCTCTGAGATTGGCTGGTAGATAACATAACAGGAGGAAATCCTTCAGGACTTCATTCTGGTCAGTAGATCGTGGCCAGAGGGATCATCATCTTCCAAATTGTTGAATTTTCCCATTTTTCTCTTCCAATGGCCAGAGTATTATAATGTAAGGATTAATTTTGGTACAGTGGCCGGTTAGCCCTTTGGCAAGTTCTGGTCAGAACATGAATATATCTATTATTGGTTTCTTAGGTGTCATATAAATATAACAATTAAAAAAAGATCTTAGGAGCTGTCAAAATTATAACCAATAGTTGGGTTAGTAGCAGGGCCTCGTCCTCCGTTGTTGCCTTTAATGCAAGAAACTCAAGTAGAAGCCCCTTTTGTTTAGTGGTAGTGGTAGAGGGGAAGGCATTGTATGGCATTTACTGGGAAACATAGGGTTGAGGATGACTCAGACCAAAAGAAAGATGAAAGAAACCGTATTATGTGCCTTCAGTTTCTGCTCAGTGTCTTGTGAGCTTTTTCAGCCTGGGGATCATTCAGTTACAACAGACTCTTGGCATTTAACTTGATAGGCTATTTTGTTTTAGTACAAGGATGTTTAAAATTTGACCCATGTAAGCCATCGAAACCACCGTGAGTCAGCTTTTTAGAGAACCTGTCTTTAACTACTTTAAGTTACCTCCAGTTTGCATGGTTCTGTTTTTTGTTTTTTGTTTTTTTTTCCCTGGCCTGTCAATTCCTTGAAGTGATTGATTTTTCTGGAATCGAGCAGGCATTTGGCTTTTTGAGCCAGGATTAACATAATAGACATATTTCTTATTAATTTGACCTTCAGTGTTTTCCTGTGGGTGCATCTACTGGCCGAGCCACCCTTGAGTTTATCCGGGAGATTATATAGGGCAGACGCACTTCTGATGGCTGGTCAGACTTTTCTGGGGAGTCTTCCCTGCTTTGGGAGGAGCTCTCTCATGAGATCATTTCTATGTGAGGCTAGAACTGCTAAGTATTGAACACATTTGCTTGATGGGAAATCGGAGGAAAGATGTGGGGAGACTGTGAAGAAGGGAAGAAAAACAAGGGTAAAGAAGTTTCAGGCAAGAGGAGTTGGAAAGACCTATGGAAAGAGACACAGGAGGAGCTTTTGAAGGTGGGGAAGGTTGGATGCTTCCCTGGAGAATGTTTTGTTCATTTTCCCCTTTTTTTTTTTGAGACGGAGGTTCGCTCTTGTTGCCCAGGCTGGAGTGCAATGGTGCAATCTTGGCTCACTGCAGCCTGGGTTCAGCTGGGATTACAGGTGTGCCACCATGCCTGGCTAATTTTTGCATTTTTAGTAGAGACAGGGTTTCACCATGTTGGCCAGGCTGGTCTCGGAGTCCTGATCTCAGGTGATCTACCCACCTTGGCCTCCCAAAGTGTTGGGATTACAGGCATGAGCCACTGCATCTGGCTCCTTTTGCCCCTCTTTTCAGTGGCTTTTGGCTAGCATTGAAGAGGCTCTGTTGACTGGTTTATATGGTCAGCTTGGTCATAGTTGGAGTTCTTGGGGCAGAGATGTTTTCCAGACATACATAAGTAGCTGATCTCTGGCTTGACTTCACTGGAGGATAATTGGACTTCCAGGTAGCTTCCAGAATTTTTGGTCCCTTCCTGATTTTCTTCTTCTTCTTTTTTTTTTTTTTTTTTTTTTTTGAGATGGAGTCTTGCTCTGTCGCCCAGGCTGGAGTGCAGTGGCTGGATCTCAGCTCACTGCAACCTCCGCCTCCTGGGTTCTCACCGTTCTCCCGCCTCAGCCTCCTGAGTAGCTGGGACCACAGGCGCCCGCCACCTCGCCCGGCTAATTTTTTGTATTTTTAGTAGAGACGGGGTTTCACCGTGTTAGCCAGGATGGTCTCGATCTCCTGACCTTGTGATCTGCCCGTCTCGGCCTCCCAAAGTGCTGGGATTACAGGCTTGAGCCACCGCGCCCGGCCCTGATTTTCTTCTTAATGAGACTAGGTTATTGCTGTCTTTCCCAGGAAATTTGACTCTAGATGTTAGAATACTTGAAAGAACTGCCAGAGCCTGGTTCTGGCATGAAGTCACAGACCCTCAGGTTCAAGTGAAGGGGCAGCATGATACTGCGCAATCCAGCATTCAAAGTATTCTAGAAGTTCTTCTACTTTCCAGCTCAATCCCTTCTGTCTCATGAATATGTTATCTACATAGCTAAACTCATCTCTCATAACTTTTTCTTTCAAAGCGCTCAATACAGTTTATGTGTATCATTCTACAGCAGTCGTAAATATTTATTGTCAATTGCGTGCTTTGTGAGTTTCAGTAATATCTCTGAACAAATGATTTAAAGTGAAGACTCAGAGATTAAATGAGACTAGGGAGGGATGGCAGAGGCCTTCATTCCCTGGAATGAAGCTCTCTTTTCTGTTTATCTCTGAGTAGAGGCTTTTTGGGGATTCCACCGTTCTCTTTTTTTTGAGATGAAATCTCCCTCTGTTGCCAGGCTGGAGTGCAGTGGCACTATCTCGGCTCACTGCAATCTCCGCCTCCTGGGTTCAAGCAATTCTCCTGTCTCAGCCTCCCAAGTAGCTGGGACTACAGGCACACACCACCACATCCAGCTAATTTTTTTATTTTTAGTAAAGATGGGGTTTCGTCACATTGGTCAGGCTGGTCTGGAACTCCTGACCTCAGGTGATCCACCCGCCTCAGCCTCCCAAAATGCTGGGGTTACAAGCATGAGGCACCGTACCTGGCTCCATGGTTCTTTTTGCATCCCCATTCTGGCCTAGTGACTCATGGGTTTAGTTTGTAATTGGTAGGTCATTGGGTGCTCTATAATTTTTTCCCCTATGTCTCAGTTAACTGTTACCTAGATCTGTGATATTTACAGACAACCTACCTACCTCTTCCCCTTTTCCTTTCTTTCTCTCCCTACTTTCCCTTTGCTTCTCCCCAACCCTCCACTTGTTTCATGAATTAGGAAATTAAATCAGTGGGATTCAGGCATGAACTACAGTGCCCAGCTATTTTTAAATTTTTAATAGAGACGGGGTCTTGCTATGTTGCCCAGACTGGTCTCAAAGTCCTGGCCTCACATGATCCTTATGCCTCAGCCTCCCAAAGTGGTGGGATGACAGACGTGAGCCACCACACTGGGCCATATCATTCTTTTGAAAAAGATTGAATGTTTTCTTATGCATTATATATATATTTATGTATATATATATATATATATATATATATTTTTTTTTTTTTTTTCTCTGAAAACGATCTTTTAGGCCAGACACTGTGGCTCATGCCTATAATCCTAGCACTTTGGGAGGCAGAGGCGGCTGGATTACCTGAAGTTAGGAGTTCAAGACCAGCCTGGCCAACATGGTAAAATCCTGTTTCTACTAAAATTAGCCTGGCATGGTGGTAGGTGCCTGTAATCCCAGCTACATGGGAGGCTTAAACCCAGGAGGTGGAAGTTGCAGTGAGCCGAGATCATGCCACTGCACTCCAGCCTGGGCGACAGAGCAAGACTCCGTCTCAAAAATAAAATAAAATAAAAATAAAATAAAATAAAATAAAATAAAATAAAATAAAATAAAATAAAACAATCTTTTGAGAAGGGGTCTCACACTGTTGCCCAGGCTGAAGTGCAGTGGTGTGATCTCACCTCGCTGCCACCTCTGCCTCCCTGGCTCAAAGCCATCCTTCCACCTCAGCCTCCTGAGTAGCTGAGACTACAGGCATGTGCCACCATGCCCAGCTAGTTTTCTGTATTGTTAGTAGAGATGGGGTTTTGCCATGGTGCCCATTCTGGTCTCGAACTCCTGGCCTCAAGCAATCTACTCGCCTAGGCCTCCCAAAGTGCTGGGATTACAGGTGTGAGCCACCTGCCCAGCCATATAGATTTCTTTCTTTCTTTCTTTCTTTCTTTCTTTCTTTCTTTCTTTCTTTCTTTCTTTCTTTCTTTCTTTCTTTCTTTCTTTCTTTCTTTCTTTCTTTCTTTCTTTCTTTCTCTTTCTTTCTTTCTTTCTTTCTTTCTTTCTTTCTCTCTCTCTTTCTCTTTCTTTCTTTCTTTCTTTCTTTTTCTTTCTTTCTTTCTTTATTTTATTAAAATACTGAGTTTTATTTCACATGTATATTTTTGTCTCCCCACCATTTCCATGTCTGACCACCGATACTACTATGTCCTATCATAACATTCCATAGATACTTAAAACCAAGCAAAGGGTGGAGTTCCATCTTTAAAAACTAAGCAGGCATTTTGGACAACACATTCTTGGCAATGGAACCTGGACAACATTTATCAAACACGGTAGGGAAAGTTCTCAGTCTGCATTATAAAAAGGACAGCCAGATATCAACTGTTACAGAAATGAAATAGGACGGAAAATTTTTAACAAATTG
This sequence comes from Rhinopithecus roxellana, assembly GCF_007565055.1. Taxonomy (NCBI): domain Eukaryota; kingdom Metazoa; phylum Chordata; class Mammalia; order Primates; family Cercopithecidae; genus Rhinopithecus; species Rhinopithecus roxellana. The sequence continues at coordinate 131,081,820 of NC_044553.1, read as the reverse complement.
TTTAAACTATTTTCTTGAAGAGACTTCCTCCACTGCCAGAGATCTTGAATAGCCTCTTGGTCAGTCACCCGGAAGCAATTCTTCACCTCATTGATGAACTTGGCTTCCACTTTGGGAAGAGAACCACCTTTTTCTATACTTGCTTGCATTTTTGCTCTAATGTCTTCTACAGAACTAGGTCCTTTTGGTGTTTTAGGATTTTTTTCCTGTTTTTTGAAGGATTCTTGTCCTTTTGATCTTGGTGTTGATGATGGTTTTGAGTCTTTTCCATTCTGATTTGACTTTTGTGCATTTTTGGCTGGAGTATCTCGTATAGATTTCTTCACTGGTGCTTTTTCTTCAGTTTCCGCATCATCAAAATCATCATCATCATCATCTTCGTCATCATCTTCATCATCATCATCATCATCTTCATCAGCAGCAAGTTTTACTTTTTTCTGTGGAACCTTGCTACCACCTCCAGGGGCAAACTGCTTTCCAGATATACTTAAGAGTTTCACGTCCTCCATCTCTTCATCTTCTGACTCTGCGTCTTCCTCCACAGCTACTAAGTGCTGTCCACTAATATGCACTGGCCCTGAACCACACTTCAACCTTAAGACCACTGGTGGTGTTATTTCAAAGCCCCCAAGGGAAACCGTTGGCTGTACAGACATTTTCAAAGTTGCCAGTGTTACTTTAATTGGACTGCCTGCGTAATTCATTGCCTCTGCTTCAACAATGTGCAATTTATCCTTTGCACCAGCCCCTAAACTGACCGTTCTTAAAGATAACTGGTGCTCATTTTCGTCATTATCCACCTTAAAGTGATAATGTTTGTCGGCCTTTAGTTCACAACTGAAAAGATCGTTCTGGGACCTCAGGGGGCTCATGTCCATTTTCCATGTCCATCGAATGTTCCATCAGGTGGCGGCATGCACTTAGGTGGGAGAGAAGGCGGACGGAGATAAACGAACACTGCTCCAGAGAACAGCCACGCAGGACGGAATCACACCAGGGCCTTTTTTTTTTTTTGTTACAGAGACTCGCTCTGTCACCCAGGCTGAGCGCAGTGGCACAGTCTGGGCTCACTGCAACCTCCACCTCCCTGGTTCAAGCGATTCTCCTACCTCAGCCTCCTGAGTAGCTGGGATCACAAGCACATGCCACCATGCCTGGCTAATTTTTTGCATTTTTTTTTTTTTTTGAGATGGAGTTTTGCTCTTGTTGCCCAGGCTGGAGTGCAATGGCGTGATCTTGGCTCACCGTGACCTTTGCCTCCTGGATTCAAGCGATTCTCCTGCCTCAGCCTCCCGAGTAGCTGGGATTACAAGCATGCACCACCACACTCAGCTAATTTTGTATTTTTAGTAGAGAAGGGGTTTCTCCACGTTGGTCAGGCTGGTCTCGAACTCCCGACCTCAGGTGATCTGCCTGCCTCGGTCTCCCAAAGTGCTGGGATTACAGGCGTGAGCCACTATGCCTGGCCAATTTTTTGTATTTTAGTAGAGACAGTTTCACCATGGTGGCCAGCCTAGTCTCCAACTCCTGACCTCAGGTGATCCTCCCACCTCTGGCCTCCCAAAGTTCTGGGATTACAGGCATGAGCCACTGTGCTGGCCTAGGTTTCTTTTTTAATTCAAAAGATATATCCTTTTGAGGGAGGGAGTGGTAAGTATTGAATAAGGATCCTCCTTGTTCAATCATCCCTATTTTTCTCTCTCTCTCTTTTTTTTTTTTTTTTTTTTTTTTGGAGACATGGTCTTGCTCTGTTGCCTAGGCTGGAGTGCAGTGGCACCGTCATAACTCAAGCAATCCTCCCACATCAGCCTCCCAAGTAGCTGGGACTACCGGCACTCACCACCACACCCAGCTAATTTTTGTATTTTTAGTGGAGACAGGGTTTCACCATGTTGGTCAGGCTGGTCTCAAACTCCTGACCTCTTGATCCGCCCACCTTGGCCTCCCAAAGTGCTAGGATTGCAGGCATGAGCCACGGCACCCAGCCTCCCTAAGGAGAGCTTTTACTTGGGATAATGAAATTTCTAGGCTGGGCGTGGTGGCTCATGCCTGTAATCCCAGCACTTTGGGAGGCCGAAGTGGGCAGATCACGAGGTCAGGAGATTAAGACCTTCCTGGCTAACCCCATACTATTAAACATACAAAAAATTAGCTGGGCACGGTGGTGGGCACCTATAGTCCCAGCTGCTTGGAAGGCTGAGGCAGGAGAATGGTGTGAACCCAGGAGGCGGAGTTTGCAGTGAGCCAAGATCATGCCACTGCACTCCAGCCTGGGCGATAGAGCGAGACTCTGTCTCAAAAAAAAAAAAAAAAAAAAAATTAATTAATTAAAAAAAAAAAAAAGAAATTTCCAGCTGATGGTGATGACTGTGGCTTGGGGCAAACCAGCAATGATGTCAGTCAGCATGCCTCTAGCAGTTATTGCAAGTTACTCTGGGCCTCCACTGTGCTAAGTGCTTGATGTACATCATCTTACTTAATTTTTGCAGAAATCCTATGAAGTAGATTGTGTTGTTATCTTCATTTTAGAGGTGAATAACAGAGACCCAGAGGGGTTAAATAACTTCTTTAAAGTTATCCTAAAGTCAGTGGATGATAGAGCGAGGTTGGTTGAACCCTTAATGGTGATACTGTACCATCCCCCCACCCAGAGGTTATAGCATCTAGACATTTTGTGCTGTGTTCATTCATTTATTGATCAATTATGTCTTGATTTCCTATTTTGTGTCAGGCACTGTGCTAGGGTTACGGTGGTGAACAACACAGACCATATCTCTGCCAGCCTGGAGTACATTCTAGTTGGGGTGTTCAGAGCTGGAAGAGTGGGAAAACATTAACAGAGATGGTGGGTGGGATTGGAGGCTTTGAGCAAGAGAAGGGTTGAGTCAGTTGCCCAGGGTGTGATTTAAACCTAGCTCTCTTTTCTAGCCTGGTTTGTGTAGCTGAGCTTTTACTGTTAAGTCCCTTCTTAGCCCTCAGAATCATTCCAGAATGAAAGACCATTCTGCTCACTGCCAGGCCTTTAGTAGAGCGTACATCTGTTTTCACAGCCGGCCGAATACGGATATGCCATGCCACTTAGAAAGGCAGCTGCATCTCCCATCCAGAAGCTCCTCAGAAAGTTCCCTTGAGGATGAGGTGGGGCTTGGGGATGACTGGGTATTTCCAGTGTGTCCTCAGAATTCATCTTTGCCTTGGAAAGCTTTTTATTCAGATATAAATGGATTGCTGAACTGGGTGTGTTGGGTGTCGTCAAAGAAACTGATCAGGGCGCTAAAAATGACTTTTTTTTTTTTTAGAAAAAGAATTTCTTTGTGGATCTTCTCTGCATACAAACACTTTTATTAGGCCAGGCGTGGTGGCTCAGGCCTGTCATCCCAGTACTTTGGGAGGCTGAGGCGGACAGATCACCTGAGGTCAGGAGTTCGAGACCAGCCTGACCAACATGGAGAAACCCCGTCTCTACTAAAAATACAAAATTAGCTAGGTGTGGTGGCGCATGCCTGTAATCCCAGCTAATGAGGATCCTGAGGCAGGAGAATCACTTGCACCTGGGAGGCAGAGGTTGCAGTGAACGGAGATCGCGCCATTGCACTCCAGCCTAGGCAACAAGGGTGGAACTCTGTCTCACACACACAAAAATAAATAAAAAAAGAAACATTTTTATTTCTGCTAGAATAGGAGAGGAGCTGCAGGCAGTCTCTGTGAAGCAAAGTGTCAGAAGCACCACTGGTAGTTACAAGACATGGAGAGGAATTCCTGACCTCTCAAGTAATGGAACACTTTGGGGACACTGGAGTGGAAGAAAGTGATCTTTGCCCCTGCCAAATGTGCTCAGTGTGTTTGTGAGACTAACCCCGTGACTTCAGTGTCTTCAGAAAACATTTGATTGAGAAATGATTGTGTTTTTATGTGAAACTCTAGCAACATGTACATGAATAAACGTGAAGTATACACGCCCTTTAGGATAGAATGAACAGAACATTTCTAAACTTGCTGTGTTGAGGAAACAGGTTTAATAGAACTTAAACCTTGCTATTGGAAGGAAATCTCCTTATCATTTGGACTTTAAAATAGACTGGCTACTGATCTGTTTGACATAGTTTAGGTAAAATCCTGTTTGAAAATTAGGCCATGGGGTTGGACGCAGTGGCTCACACCTATAATCCCAAGTGCTTTGGGAGGCCAAGGAACGAGGACTGCTTGAGGCCAGGAGTTCAAGACTGGCCTGGGCAACATAGACCCTATCGATATCTACAAAAATACACCATTAGCCAGCTATAATGGTGCATGCTGGTAGTCCTAGCTACCCGGGAGGCTGAGGCAGGAGACTGATCGAGCCTGAGAGGTTGAGGCTGCAGTGACCCACTGTATTCCATCCTGGGCAATAGAGCGAGACCTGTCTCCAGAAAAAAAAAATTGGAGGAATGTGTGATTGTAGTTGGTACAGATTAAGTCCTTTTCTCCCAGGGACCAGCACTGAAAAGATCTTGGTGCCAAACTACTTAAGAGTGTTTTCCAGGTTCATTGGGGTTTAACTTCCAGAGTCTCTGACTGTGCTGTGTTGAACTTCCTTCCAAGGCTCTTTAGTTCCTTCCTCACCTCTTGGTTTCCCTTTTCAGGCCTCCTTGGAACAAAGCCAGCGCATGGTCTTTCATTCTAGAATGATTCTGTGAGGGCTTAGAAGGAATCTCTCGAGGGAGACCGTCATTATTCCCTTGGCCTGCTTTGGTTGGAGGTTGACTGCTGGACACTTTTCACTACCATGAACTATTCTGAATTCTAAACTGGGGCTGGGCACAGGGGCTCATTCCTGTAATCCCAGCACTTTGGGAGGCCAACGCAGGCAGATAAACTAAGGTCAGGGAGTTCGAGAGCAGCCTGGACAACATAGTGAAACCCTGTCTCTACTAAAAATACAAAAAAATTACCTGGGTGTGGTGGTGCGCGCTTGTAGTCCCAGCTACTCAGGAGACTGAGGAAGGAGAATTGCTTGAACCCGGGAAGCAGAGGTTGCAGCGAGCCGAGATTGGGCACTGCACTCCAGCCTGGGCCACAGAGTTAGACTGTCTCAAAAAAAAAAAAAAAAAAAAAAAAAACTGTGGTGGGGGATCATTGAGTATGGTTATATTTCATTTTACAGACTCTTCTCAGAAGTCTATACAAAGTAAAAAGCTTTGGGTGAATTGGAGGGAGACAGGTGCTGCTGGGTTTTGTAAAGATTTTTAGACCAAGTCTTACTCTGTCAGCCAGGCAGGAGTGCAGTGGTGCAATCTCGGCTCACTGCAACCTCCACCTCCTGGGTTCAAGTGATTCTCCTGCCTTAGCCTCCCAAGTAGGTGGGATTACAGGCATGTGCCACCACACCCAGATAATTTTTATATTTTTAGTAGAGATGGGGTTTCACCATGTTGGCCAGGCTGGTCTCGATCTCCCAGCCTCGTGATCAATCTTCCTGGGCCTCCCAAAGTGCTGGGATTATAGGCGTGAGCCACCACGCCTGCCGTGTAAAGATTAATACAATATTAGATGGTTACTAAGAGCCAGCTATAAAGCCAATATGAATAATAATGTGTTTTGGCCAGGTGCGGATCACGAGGTCAGGAGATCGAGACCATTCTGGCTAACATGGTGAAACTTCGTCTCCCAAAAAATACAAAAAATTCTCCGGGCGTGGTGGCGGGCGCCTGTAGTCCCAGCTACTTGGGATGCTGAGGCAGGAGAATGGCGTGAACCCAGGAGGTGGAGCTTGCGGTGAGTGGAGATCGCACCACTGCATTCCAGCCTGGGCGACAGAGCGAGACTCCGTCTCCAAAAAAATAAAAAATAAATAATAATAATAATGTGTTTTGATTAGCAGGAGAAGGTTATCTGAAGCGAGCAGTGAGATCTTTCGTTTTAGGTAGAATTTATTTCGATCTTACCGCATTGCTGAATCAGCCCCCAAATGAGCAATTCATAGGTGTAAGCCCAGCTGCTGCTGCTGTGCACCTGGGTGTTTTCCCAGTGGGCTGGTCTTTAATAATGGTTCACATATCGAGTGCTTACTCCATGCCAGGCACTGTGCTATGCCTTTTGCATACTTTATCTCTTAGTTTGCTGAGTGTTGCTAGGAGCTAGACATCTGTTATTATCTCATTTCCCTGAGGCATTGAGTAGTTAAGTAACTTTCCCAAGGCCACACCATGGCAAAGCCTGTAGTGGCATTCATGTGTTTTGGAGTCGCCTGAGGCCTAGCAAGCTCAGGGAAGATGGAAGGCAAAAGTTGGGGAGGGGTGGCTTTGGTGTCCCTCCTGTGTTTGCTGTTGGTAAGAGCCAGTGACCATTTCAAACATGTTGTCAACTTGGATGGGGTGGCCAGTTGGCCGAGCTCAGGGCCAGGTAACCTGTTTCACTCCAGGAATGGAGCAGCATGGGGTCAGTGAGTGTAGACAGGCCGAACAAGTAGAGCTGGAGCCTCGTTCCTTCTTGGCCCCTTCCTTTATCAAAGGGAATCCTCTTATTTTTCTCTACCTTTGCCTCCCTGACTGAAAACCAGTCTTGCTACCACCTAGGCTAGGCTGTTCTCTCCTTTCTGGCTTAGAGGAAAATACTCATGTGTTAAAGATGAATTTAGTAGTATATCAGGAAGCAAAGTAACGTGAAAGGCAGAGAAGGAAGAAGTGAAGCATGGTTTCAGTGTGCCAGCATTTTCCCGAATATTTGTTTATTTGATTAATTAGCACCTGCAAAGATGGTTATAGCCTTCTTTTTTTTTTTTTTTTTTTTTTCCTTTTTTTTTGAGATGGGGTCTCACTGTCACCCAGGCTGGAGCGCAGTGGCTTGATCTCAGCTCACTGCAAACTCTGCCCAGGCTCAAGCAATTCTCCCACCTCAGCCTCCTGAGTAGTTGAGACTAAAGGCACGTGCCACAACGCCTGGCCAATTTTTTGTATTTTTAGTAGAGATGGGGTTTTGCTGTGTTGCCAAGGCTGGTCTCAAACCCCTGGGCTCAAGTGATCCATCTGCTTTGGCCTCCCACAGTGCTGGGATTATAGGTGTAAGCCACCATACCTGGCCTAGCCTCCTTTTACATGAAGAAAATGCAGTCGGTGCATGTTAAGGGATTGTTCACTGCTTGTCAGTAGAAACAAACAGCCTGGGACTTTGAGTTCCTCCTCCCAGGAGGATTATTTACACTGGACTCATCTATAGGCCCAACACATGGACATCCGCACTTGACACACCCCCAGACACCAAAAGCCTAAATGGTATCACCAAATGCAGGCAAGGAGTGTTTTCTTTCCATCCCATATGAGTTATTTGTGTGTGTGTGTGTGTGTGTATATATATATATATCATTTGTTGGACACTTAATATGAATCCCGAGACATTTAATTCTTTCCCTAAATGTTCCACTATCCCCACTTTCAGATGCTTGCTCTTAGATAATCTGGATAGCAGTGGCTGTTTTGTTTGTGAAGAGTCACGACAGAGTAGATTTCCGTGGGGAGGAAATCGCTAGGCCTGGTCTTCCCTACCAGGCCTGGTCGAGCAGGTGGAGGCTCTTGCCGCAGCCGCCCTGACCTCACCTGACTCCATGCTGGTGGAGCTTTACAGAGCTTTCGTTTTGTTTCTCTTGCTGATCAACGTAGCAGCTTGGGACCAGGCTGGCTGAGTGACACGGGTCCAAAATGGGCTGTTCTGTGTAACTTCTTGTTTCTCTCTGTTGTCTGCTAGATCACTTAGCCCATCACCAAGTTTATGAAATGCTGCTGTGTGTTCAGCCCTGTGGAAGATGTATGGTGGGAAAAGTGTGTAAGGTACCTGGGTACCTAGCAAGGTGCCTGGTGTCTCTTCACTCACTCATTCACTCCGCAGCTGCACACTGAGCTCCTCTTGTGTGCCAGGCGTTGTCCTGAGTGCTCTGCATGTAAAGATAAGGTAGACACGGCCCTGCGGTCATGGTTCTAGTGAAGGGCACTGTCACTGTAGCTGGCATTCAGTGAACTGTTAGTATTATCAGCAATATTCAGGCTCTTAATAATGAAACAATAGTGATGTCATTAATAGAATAATGAGTGGTTTACTTTTTTTTTTTTCAGTTAGAGTCTTGCTCTGTCGCCCAGGCTGGAGTGCAGTGGTACGATCTTGGCCCACTGCAGCCTCCACCTCTTGGGCTCAAGTGATTCTCGTGTCCCAGCCTCCTGAGTAGCTAGGACTACAGGCGTGAATGACTATACCCAGCTAATTTTTTGATTTTGTAGAGTTGGGGTCTTGCTATGTTGCTTAAGGTAGTCTTGAATTCCAGGGCTCAAGCGATCCTCCTGTCTTGGCCTCCCAAAGCACGGGGATTTGGTTTACTATCTTGATGAGATTATAGGAAACAGGTTTATCATATTTTCACACTGAGTGGTCTGTATATTTCTCTGTTATCAAACAGGCAGACTCGAGAATCAGAAGGTGTTCACCTCTATAATCCTAGTACTTTGGGAGGTGGAGGGGCAGGTCACCTGAGGTCAGGAATTTAAGACCAGCCTGGCAAATATGGCGAAATCCCATCTCTACTAAAAGTACAAAAAAAATTAGCTGGGTGTGGTGACACGTGCCCATAATACCAGCTACTCTGGAGGCTGAGGCAGGAGAATGGCTTGAATCCAGAAGGTAAAGGTTGCAGTGAGCTGAGATTGTGCCCTGGACTCCAGCCTGGGTGACAGAGCGAAATCCTGTCTCAAAAAAAAAAAAAAAAAAAAAAAAAAAAAGGGGCCAGGCACAGTGGCTCACGCCTGTAATCCCAGCACTTTGGGAGGCCGAGGCAGGCAGATCACGAGGTCAGGAGATCGAGACCATCCTGGCTAAAACGGTGAAACCCCGTCTCTACTAAAAAATACAAAAAATTGACCGGGCGAGGTGGCGGGCGCCTGTAGTCCCAGCTACTCGGGAGGCTGAGGCAGGAGAATGGCGTGAACCCGGGAGGCGGAGTTGCAGTGAGCCGAGATCACGTCACTGCACTCCAGGCTGGGCGACAGAGCGAGACTCCGTCTCAAAAAAAAAAAAAAAAAAAAACACACACACACACACAAAACAAAAACAGAAAAAAAAAAAGAAAAAATCAGCAACGTGTTTTATTCTCTGTTGGCTGGAAGATACTTGATGTGAAGCTTCCTGGGAAACTCCTTTCACCTGAGTAGCCATAAGCTCTTCGAGTTAGGAGCTTTGACCCTGGGCTTCTGTGTTCTGAGAATAGGAGTTCTGAGCATCTTTCAGGAGCTCCAGTCTGGGCTCGCACTGGCCCTAGGTATCTTTCTTCATGGCCTGGCTTTTTATAAGGACTGCAGTGTTCTTTAAACTGTTAGGAAGAGAATTATGGTAGATGAGGTTTGACCAATATGTTAACTTGGCTAAGTGCTGTGGCTCACACCTGTAATCCCAGCACTTTGGGAGGCCAAGGCAGGTGGATCGCCTGAGGTCAGGAGTTTGAGACCAGCCTGGCCAACAGAGTGAGACCCAGTCTCTACTAAAAATACCAAAATTAGCCAGGCGTGACAGCGCGTGCCTGTAATCGCAGCTACTCGGGAGTTTGAGGCGGGAGAATCACTTAAACCCAGGAGGTGGAGGTTGTAGTGAGCCAAGATCACGCCACTGCACTCCAGCCTGGGCCACAGAGCAAAAACTCTGTCTCAGAAAAACAAAACCAAAACCAAAAACTGTATTGAGATGTAATCCACATACCATAAAATTCACCAGTTTAAAGTATATAATTCAGTATTTTTAGTATGTTCATAAAGTTGTACAATCCTTACCACTATCTAATTCTGGAATATTTTCATTTTTCCAAATAGAAACCCAGCTTTAGCAGTCTCTCCCTCCTCCCTCCTCCCTCTAGCCTCTAGCAACCACTAATCTGCTTGCTGTCTGTGAATCTGCCCGCTCTGGACGTTTCATATAAATGGAATCGTACACTATGTGGTCTTTTGTGTGTGGCTCCTTTCACTTACCATGTTTTCAAGGTTCATCTGTGTTGTAGTGTGTATCAGCACTTCATTCTTTTTTGTTGTAGTTACCCCAGCAATGTCAAGCAAATATTGTTTGATAGCCAGCTACGTTCATTTCACAAAAACGTTTTCCCAACATTTCTACCTAAATGTTATTAGGTAACAATGAAATTTGTATTCTCTCTTTTTTTTTTTCCGAGACCGAATTGTGCTTTGTCCCCCAGGCTGGAGTGCAGTGGTGCGATGTCAGCTCACCGCAACCTCTGCCTCCTGGAGTGCAGTGGTGCGATGTCAGCTCACCGCAACCTCTGCCTCCTGGGTTCAAGCGATTCTCATGCCTCAGCCTCCTGAGTAGCTGGGATTACAGGCATGTGCCACCATGCCTGGCTAATTTTGTATTTTTAGTAGAGACGGGGTTTCACCATCTTGGCCAGACTCATCTTGAACTCTTGATCTTGTGGTTCACCCGCCTCAGCCTCCCAAAGTGCTGGGATTACAGGCATAAGCCACCGCGCCTGAATGAAATTTGTATTGTTTCTATAGGGAAAATATTTGCACTTTAGCCTCTCCATATGATAATTGGGGGTGGGATGTAGGTACAGAACTCTCACTTGTCCACGTTATAAGCACATTTGGAGGGCTGAATTATTAATAAATACTTTGGAAATATACAGAATATTACAAATTCTATAATTACAATTGTGAAAAGCTTTTTAATGTCTTTAGACGAGATTGGGTGTGTTCAGGTGGTATGGCCATAGACAGTGTCTTTAGAATAAGAGAAATGTGACTGTATTTTGCATACTTTTCTCATTGTTTCAGTCTAAGGTTAGGTAAGTGAAAAATAAAAGACTACTGTGGATTTTAGGAAAATCTGCTATCGTAATAGTTTTTCTCCACTAAAAAGCTGATTGAAATGATTCAGGATACATTTTCCAATAAAATCTTTCAGATGTATGATTCCCTTCAAATTTGCTAGTCTTATCTATTTTCTGACCAATCCTAACAAGTCAATAGGGAAATAGAATAGTGAAAAGAAAAAAAAACAACCAATACTAGGTCAGTAGATATTACTTCAATACAATGAACATCATTTCGCAACAGCAGGAATATGCAGCCTTGCTGTAGCATTCAAAGCCCCCTCTGAAGTTTAAGAAAGATTTAGGAAGACTGTGAAAGGAGGAAGTGGCACAGTCATGACAGAAAACAATCAAGGCATAGATAGGAATTTCTGCCAAGTCAGGTCAAAGTGAGAACATAAGAAATGTCCCAAAGGTGAGAATAACCGACGCATATTGAAGTAAGGGGTGGAAGTGGCTCATTCCTTTTTATGACTGCATAGTGACTCAGTGTATGGATATACCACATTTTATCAGTTGATGGGTATTTGGGCTGTTTTCACTTCTTTGGCTGTTGTGAATAATGCTGCTGTGAACATTGACGTACTTAGGAGATTTGTGTGGACATGTGTGTTCAGTTCTCTTGGGTATATAGCTAGGAGTGGACAAGCTGTTTTCCGGACTGGCTATGTGATTTTACATTCCCACCAGAAGTGCATGAACGTTGTGATTTCTGTACATCCTTGCCAATGCTTGTTGTCTTTTTTTTTTTAGAGACAGGGCTTCTGTCGTCTGTCACTCAGCCTGGAGTGCAGTGGTGCAATCATGGTTCACTGCAGCTTCAAACTCCTGAGCTCAAACGATCCTCTTGCTTTGGCCTCCTGAGTAGCTAGGACTGCAGGCACATACCACCATGCCCAGCTAATTTTTAATTTTTTTTGTAGAGACAGAGGTCTCTCCATGTTGCCCAGGCTGGTCTCAAACTCCTGGCCTCAAGCTGTCCTCTCTTTTTTGCCTCCCAAAGTACTGGGATTATAGGCGTGAGCCACCGTGCCCAGCCGCTTGTTGTCTTTTGGTCGTAGTGGGTCTGGTGGATATGCAGTGATAGTTCACTGTAGTTCTGATTTGCATTTCTCAGTGACTCAGGACTTGGAGCATCTTTTCAGATGCTTTCTGGTTGCTTGCATATCTTTTGTGGAGAAATGTCTATTCAGATTCTTTGCCTACTTTTTAATTGGGTTGCTTATCTTCATTGTTGAGTTGTAAGATTTCTTTGTATGTTTGGAATACTAGTCTTATTAGATTTATTTTATGTTATGTTATTTTATTTTATGTTATTTTATGTTATTTTGTGTTATTTTATTTTATTTTATTTGTTTGAGACAGGTTCTTGTTCTGTCACCCAGGCTGGAGTGCAGTGGCACAATCTCAGCTCACTGCAGTCTGCCTCCTGGGTTCAAGCAATTCTCCCGCCTCAGCCTCCCGTGTAGCTGGGATTTCAGGCACGTGCCACCACACCCGGCTAATTTTTGTATTTTTAGTAGAGACTTTTATTTAGTTTCACCATGTTGACCAGGCTGGTATGGAACTCGTGACCTCAAGTGATCTGCCCGCCTGGGCCTCCCAAAGTGCTGGGATTACAGGCCTGAGCCACCTCACTTGGCCCCACCCCCCTTTCTTTTTTTTTTTTGAGGCAGGGTCTCATTCTGTTTCCCATGCTGGAGTGCAGTAGTGCTATCACAGCTCACTGCAGCCTCAAACTTCTGGGCTCGAGGGATCCTCCCTCCTCAGCCTCCTCCCTCCTCAGCCTCCTCCCTCCTCAGCCTCCTCCCTCCTCAGCCTCCTCCCTCCTCAGCCTCCTCCCTCCTCAGCCTCCCTTAGTAAGTGCCACTGTCACGTGCGTGAACCACCACACCTGGCCTTGTCTGTTTTGCTTTTGTTACTTGTGCTTGTGTTGTCCTATCTAAGAAGCTGAGGCCTAATCCAGAGTCACAAAGGTTAATTACTTTGTTTTCCTCTAAGAGTTTTATGGTCTTAGCTCTTTTTTTGGTTTTGTTTTGTTTCTTTTCTTTTTTTCTTTTTTCTTTTTATAGTTTTAGCTCTTTTCATGGCCACTAAGTTATTTCCCTGACTAAAGCTTCAGAGGTTCCTTTGAGCTGTTTGCTAAGGGTGGAGGTGGGAGCTATTATCCTGCAACTTCCTTTTCTTGACAATTCAATCAAGTTCCTTGTCCCTGCAAAGCATTTATTCTTGTAGGTGTTTCTAGTGCTTTTACAGTTTCTATACTTCATAGTCTTTTTTATTTTTTATTTTTTGCAGGTAACAAATGAAGAGGACTTCATTAGAAAATTGGACTGCAAACCTGATCAGCATCTGAAAGTGGTTTCCATTTTTGGAAATACTGGCGATGGAAAGTCTCATACTCTCAACCACACTTTCTTTTATGGTCGTGAAGTCTTCAAGACCTCCCCTACCCAGGAGTCCTGCACTGTGGGAGTGTGGGCAGCCTATGACCCAGTTCACAAAGTAGCAGTGATCGATACGGAAGGGCTCCTAGGGGCCACCGTGAATCTAAGCCAGAGAACACGGCTGCTGCTTAAGGTCCTGGCCATCTCAGACCTTGTCATCTATCGAACTCATGCAGACCGGCTGCATAACGACCTCTTCAAATTCCTTGGGGATGCCTCAGAAGCTTATCTGAAGCACTTCACCAAGGAGCTCAAGGCCACCACTGCTCGCTGTGGCCTGGATGTCCCTTTATCCACCCTGGGCCCTGCAGTTATCATCTTTCATGAGACTGTGCACACCCAACTACTGGGCTCTGGTGAGTGGATGGGGTACAGTGTCACAGCTCGACCTTTATGGGTACAAGGAGGTAGCTATTTGGGCTACAGTAGCAACTTATTGGTAGTGGATTGCCCAGAAGATTTCTGTCCAAAGAAGACATGGAAAGTGTTTGAAGGAGGATGGAGTGATCAAACATATCAAGCTGCTCATAGGTCAACTAGCATAAGGATTGAGAATTGCCAGTTGGCTTTGGCAATATATAAGTCCTTTCTGGATAAGACCTATTCGCTGAGATGGTGGGGGGTAAAAGCTTGATCAGAGTGGGATCAAGAGAAAATAGAACGAAGCCAGGTACAGTGGCAAGTGCCTGTAATTATAGCTACCTGGGAGGCTCATGTGGGAGAATCCCTTGAGCCCAAGAGATAGAGGTCAGACTGGGCAACATAGTGAGGCCTTGTCTCTAAAAAAAATAATAAGATTAGGAGAAGAATTTCTGTGGTGAGTTTATTCGGCTCTTTGACAGAGCTATACAGATCTTTTCTATAAAGCAAAGAAGAACAATGAAATTGTAGCTAGAGGCTGATGTGGGATTTCAAGGGATTTTTCTTTTTTAAAATTTAAGATATGAGGTATTGCAGATATTTATGTACTGATGAGAATGATTCATTAGAGAGGGAAGAATGTAGATGTAAGAGCAGAAACGGTTGGAGTGATGCATGAGTGGAAGGGTCAGCCTTAGGACCATGGACAGTTCATCCATAACACTGGGAAAGAAAGTAGAAGATATGGACATGGTCGCAGATAAGTAGATGGTGTGGACATGGGAAGTGTGTGTGTAAGTTCTTATTTGTTTTCTTAGAGAAATAGGAAGCAAGATCGTCACCTGAGTGGTTGGAGGATGAGGGAAAGGTGCAATAACGGATTAGATTGGAGGGGAGCAGTAATTTTGGCCCCTGAAACAATTGCAGTCTTCACTTGTTCATTTAGTCATCAGAGTTTATTGAGTGCATATGTCATGTGCTGAGCACTGAGGCACAGAGCAGAAAAAACACTTCTTGTCTTTGAAGAGCTCACAGTCTACTTGGGGCGACCACACAGTGTTCTGTTCTGTAGTAGATGTAGGTACGGAGCTGTGGGAGTCCGGAGCAGGGATGCTATATGTTATGGAATCTAGGAAAGAAGAGGCAACATTTGAGCTCTGAGAGACTTGGCTAGATGGAGGAGGGGAAGAAGATGCTCTAGGAAGAGCAAACTCCTAGTAGCCTCAAGGAACAAGTTGTGTTCAGAGAACTGCAGGTAGCGCTGGGTGTGGTGGCTCACACCTATAATCTCAGCACTTTGGGAGGCCAAGGCAGGAGGATCCCTTGAGCCTTAGAGGTTGAGGCTGCAGTGAGCTGTGATCGTGTTATTGCACTCCAGCCTGGGCAATAGTAAGACGCTGTCTCAAAAAAAGAAGGAAAGAAAAAAGAGACAAGGGAAGTAGTTCTGCAGTATGCTTCCAAAATTCCATTCTAACTCTCTTTGATGCATTCTCCATGTAGCATCCAGAGTGATCTTTTCAAAACCTTAATTTATACTTCAGGTCATGTAATACTCCTGCTTGCAACCTGTCATTGGCTTCGGACTACATCAAAATCCAAACTCCTAAATGTAGTGCCATCACTTTAACTCCTGCCTTTGTCTCTGACCTCCTCTAGTTACCCCTCTTCATTCTCCCCCTGCCCACTGAATGCAGCCCCTCACCTGCCACCCCCACTGCCTTGTCTGAAGCATGGCTTGTGTGGGAGGGAATGATGGAGAGATTCAGGGATCAGATCATGGGTGGCCTTGACTCAGTTCTCAAGTATGGCAGAAGTCCATGAAGGATCTTAAGCAGAGAGTGAGAAGATCAGATCTATATTTTCAAAAGATTCTCTGGCAACCTATTGCAGCATGACTGAGGCAGGGGGACCGGTCAGCAGGATATCAAGTCAGTCAAGTGAGAAGTGGTTGGGATTCAGCCAGGGCGGTGGCAGTACGAGAGAACTGGACAGAGCAGGCCATAAAGGAGGTTGAATCTGAAGGACTGCACCAGTTGATTCTGGTGGTACCAATGACACATGCCCTGTAGAAAAGACAAGGCATGTAAACGTTCCCCATTGAAGGAGCAGATTAATTAGCAGGTGCCTCGAAGAAAAGGAGAGGAGGTGAGAAATGCTGACTTTCAGCTGCCTCCTGTGATCAATACTTTTATGCCACTTCGGATCTTTACAGTGTTGGTGAGGGGAACGTTTAATTGCCAGTTCAGGATTTTGAAATAACCAGCTCCTTAAAAGGTATTGTATTTTAGGCTGAGCGTGATGACTCATGCCTGTAATCCCAGCACTTTGGGACGTTGAGGCGGGAGGATCACTTGAGCCCAGGAGTTAGAGACTAGCCTGGGCAAAATAGCGAGACCCTGACTCTACAAAAAATTTAAAAGTTAGCCAGATGCAGTGGTACATACCTGTGGTCCCAGCTCTTTGGGAGGCCGAGGCAGGCGGCTCACCTGAGGATCAGAGTTTGAGACCAGCCTGGCCAACATGGTGAAACCCCGTCTCTACTAAAAATACAAAAATTAGCCAAGCGTATGGTGGTGGGCACCTGTAATCCCAGCTACTCAGGAGGCTGAGGCAGGAGAATCGCTTGAACCCTGGAGGTGGAGGTTGCAGTGAGCCGAGATTGCACCACTGCACTCCATCCAGCCTGGGCAACAGAGTGAGACTTTGTCTCAAAAAGTGAGTAAGTAAGTAAGTAAAAAAATAGATAAATAAAAAGGAAATTAAAAAGTCCTTTCAACCTTTATCATCAAAACATTTATTGAATCCATCTGCACTATGGCTGCCCGAGTTTCTGGACACATGATGAGAGTGTGGACAAGCAAATACCCTTATACATTGGTCATTTGCCCAGAGCTTTCTCACAAAAGATCAGCATTTCCAAAGTACAGAGAATTGTAAAAGTTCCTCAGTAAGGTGATTAGTTAAGTATATCCACAGGATCAAAGACTGTATTGCTGCTTTTCAGTGTATTGTGACAAGGACAGGTACTTACAGTATGTTATTAAGTGAGAAAAGAGCAAGTCACATATATATGTTGCTAAGTCTGTAGGAAAAATGTCTGAAAGGGCCAACGTTGAGCTGTGGTTACTTTCGGGAAGTAGGTGAGAGCAGAGGACATAATTTCTTTCCTTTTATGCTTTGGCACATCTAGATTTTTCCCACAAGGAATGGGTTTTTGGGAAAAAAGACTCCTCCTTGAAGTATAATGTGCGTATAGAACAGTGCACATCATATCAAGAGTATCATGTGATGAGTTTTCACTGCCTGAATGCCCCTGCGTACTCAACGCTAGACCTTGGGACACCAGCCCTCATAGAAGCCCTCCTCACGCCCTTTACCAGGAAAGGGTAACCTGAGTTCTGACAGCATAGATTAGTTCTGCCTGATTATGTACTTCATATATATTGAGTCAGAGTATCTTTTTTTTTGGGACGCAGTCTCGCTCTATCACCCAAGCTGGAGTGCAGTGGTGCTATCCCAGCTCACTGCAACCTCTGCCTCCCGGATTCTAGCAATTCTTCTGCCTCAGCCTCCTGAGTAGCTGGGATTACAGGTGTGCCCCACCAGGCCTGACTAATTTTTGTATTTTTAGTAGAGATGGGGTTTCACCACGCTGGCCAGGCTGGTCTCTCAAACTCCCGACCTCAGGTGATCCACCCAATTCAGCTTCCCAAAGTGCTGGGATTACAGGTGTGAACCAGTGCACCCACCCGTATCTTACTTTTTTTTGAGACGGAGTCTCCCTTTGTCGCCAGGCTGGAAGTGCAGTGACATGATCTTGGCTCACTGCAACCTCCACCTCTCAGGTTCAAGCGATTCTCCTGCCTCAGCCTCCCGAATAGCTGGATTACAGGGGCCTGCCACCGCTCGGCTAACTTTTGTATTTTTTAGTAGAGATGGGGTTTCACCATGTTGTCCAGGATGGTCTCCATCTCTTGACTGCGTAATCCACCCGCCTCGGCCTCCCAAAGTGTTGGGATTACCGGCGTGAGCCACCTCGCCCGGCCGTGTATCTTACTTTTATAATGAAAGATTTTGTTGTTGTTGTTTGAGACAGAGTTTCACTCTTGTCTCCCAGGCTGGAGTGCAGTGGTACGATTTCGGCTCACTGCAACCTCCGCCTCCTGGTGGAGAATTACTTTTCAAGTGATTCTCCTGCCTCAGCCTCCAGACTAGCTGGGATTACAGGCATGCGGCACCACGCCTGGCTAATTTTTTTGTATTAGTAGAAACAGGGTTTCACCATGTTGGCCAGGCTGAACTCCTGACCTCAGGTGATCCGCCCACCTTGACCTCCCAAAGGGGTTACAGGCGTGGGTCACTGTGCCTGGCCTACTTTTCTTTTCTTTTCTTTTTTTTTTTTTAATGTCTCTCACTACCCATGTGCCTATGTTTCTGCTTGTGTAGATCACCCCTCAGAGGTGCCAGAGAAGCTCATCCAGGACCGGTTCCGGAAGCTGGGCCGCTTCCCTGAAGCCTTTAGTTCCATTCACTACAAGGGAACCAGGACTTACAACCCTCCCACGGACTTTTCTGGGCTTCGGCGTGCTTTGGAGCAGCTACTAGAAAATAACACCACCCGTTCTCCCCGGCACCCGGGAGTCATCTTCAAAGCCCTGAAGGTCAGTTGGCTTGTGCCCCAAGGGCTTCTCATTGGGGTGCCAGTGGGTGGCAAGAACACTCAGTTTGTCAGCTTTTGTGGTGCTGGTGATTGGAAATCTGGGTGGAAAGAGGTTATAAGAAGCGGAAGCACATGAATGGAGTCTGCACCTGTCAGATGCTTTCATCTTGCCAGGAGTGCAAATATGGGGAAGTCATGAGTGATAATAAAAAAAAGTGCCTGGTCCTCAGCTAGGAGAAAAACCAGGCTCTTAGAGAATAGGAGGAAGCACTCATTTCTGGCTGGTGTGGCTCAGCCCTGGCGAGTTGGTGTCATGTTGAGTCTCACTTAATCTGGACAGCCTTTATGCTTTTCTTAATGGTGACTCACTGTGTTTTTCATATCTAAATTAATTTATTCATAGAGGAAACTTTTTGTTATCATTAAAAGTGGAAAACTAGTATCACAGGTAGAATTTTTTTTTTTTTTTGTTCCGGGGGCATTTAGGAGCAGAGGTTTAATAGGCAAAAGACAGAGAAAGAACAGCAGGTCTCACGAGAGAGAGACCGGCACCTGAATGGGACTTCCCCCCAGAAGTAGAAAATTACCAAAACAAAACACAAAAATAGATACACAATAACACTACCATTTATTACATACCAAAGTTCAGAGTACTCTATATGGATTAGTTCCCTTCATCCTTACACCAACTCCCTGAGTTAAGTACTGTTAACATCCTCATTTGCAGATGAGGAAACGGAGGCACCAAGAGATGAAGTAATTGGTTATACACAGTTACTGAGTGACAGCAGGCCTAAACCCTGGCCAGTTTATGCTAGAGCTCCTTCTCATAACCATGAAGGCTGTACTGCCTCTCAGCAAATAAAATTGCATGTTATTCCTTAGCTAGAGACTATTAAGCATGGAAGGTTCTCAGACTGGGGCCTGTTTTTTCTTTCTTTAAGAGGGAGATTTACGGCCAGGCACGGGGTGGCTCACGCCTGTAATTCCAGCACTTTGGGAGGCCGAGGTGGGTGGGTCACTTGAGGTCAAGCGTTTGAGATCAGCCTGGCCAACATGGTGAAACCCCCTTTCTACTAAAAATACAAAAAAATTAGCCGGGCATGGTGGCGCACTCCTGTAATCCTAGCTACTAGGGAGGCTGAGGCAGGAGAATTGCTTGAACCCGGGAGGCGGAGATTGCAGCGAGCCGAGATCACCCTACTGCACTCCAGCCTGGGAGACAGAGCGAGATGCTGTCTTAAAAAAAAAAAAAAAAAGAGGGAGATTTGGCCTCTTAGAGAGAGGTGGAGATTAAATGAAAGCATACTTAAGAAACAAAGTACTTGTTATATAGTAAAAATGTTCAGTGAATGTTAATTGTGAGTAATATTAAGGAAAAACTATGGAAAATGATTAATTTGAATAATTCATGAAATACATACATTTCCAATTAGAATTTGAAGTTCAAGTGCACTTAATTGTATTGGCTAATAATATCCTTGTAGTGGCTCAAAGGCAGTCAAAGTGGAAGATTACACTTACGTAATGCAAACATTCTGAAAAGACGCTGAATCAGGCAAAGGGCTGTAAATCTGATCACTGTGCATTAAAAGGCAAATAGGCCAGAGGCTGGATTATAGCAGCTCCTTTGCTCTTCTGGAAGCTAACCCAGATTAATGTTTAAATAAGACCATCAGGGACACTGAGCGCTCTAAACTGTAATTAGTGCTCAGATATTTTTTTCCCCTCAGGAGTCTTGGATGTCCTACCTCAGGCCAATTTATTACCGGCTTTGAGAAAAATAGTTACACTGTATTCTTCCAAGGTGGTAAGATTCACCAAGCTTTCTGTGATTAAAATGAACCTGGTCTGTCGGGTGAAGTGGCTCATGCCTGTCATCCTTCCCAGCACTTAGAGAGGCGAAGGCAGGCAGATCACATGAGGCTAGGAGTTCGAGGCCAGCCTGGCTAACATGGTGAAACCTGTGTCTATTAAAAATACAAAAGTTAGCCGGGCGTGGTGGTGGATGCTTGTAATCCTAGCTACTAGGTAGGCTGAGGCAGGAGAATCGCTTGAACCTGGGAGGCGGAGGTTGCAGTGAGCTGAGATGGCGCCACTGTACTCTAGCCCAGGCAACAGACCAAGACTCCGTCTCAAAAAAAAAAAAAAAAGAAAAGAAAAGAAAAAACGCTGGGCGTGGTGGCTCATGCTTGTAATCTCAGCACTTCGGGGGGCGGATGGATCACTTGAGGTCGGGAGTTCGAGACCAGCCTGACCAACATGGAGCAACCATGTCTCTACTAAAAATGCAAAATTAGCTGGGCTTGGTGGCGCATGCCTGTAATCCCAGCTGCTCGGGAGGCTGAGGCAGGAGAATTGCTTGAACTTGAGAGGCGGAGGTTGCAGTGAGCAGAGATCTCACCATTGTACTCCAGCCTGGGCAACAAGAGTGAAACTCCGTCTCAAAACAAAAAAAGAACCTGGTCAGCTGGAATTCTGATGATTCCCAGTAACTGGCATCCCCCAAATTTTACCAAGATCTGACATTTTCTATTCTCTGAGTTGTAGAGGCTGTGCTGTACTGAGCTGTGGGACTGACTGCTTTTGTCTATGGGAAGGAGTCATTTGTTTAAGCTTGCGATTTGGGTTCTCCCCAGAGAACTGTGCAGTTGTTGCAGTTTACCCAAATCTTTGAAAAAATTGGTTTTGTACTTTCTTGTTTTTAACATCCTTTAAATTAAAAATGCTTAATTCTCTGGTTATCACTCTAATAGCCACCTTTAAGGTCTGCCTTAGGCAAATTGACCAAGTAGAGTTTTATTGTTGTTAAAATAGACTCTAAAGTTTTCATAGTTCACATCAGTGTATAATATAAATGGCTATGTTTTCTTCTCCACTTACTTTTATTTTGTTTTACGCTGTTGTATTAATTTTTGTATTAGTAGCCTGAGTCGTTTTGAGATAGAAGAGCTGGGGTGGGTATAAACAGATAAATGATACATGCCAGAATAATTTGTTTGACTTCTTGAATCTACCGTTTTTTTTCTTTTTTCTTTCTTTTTTTTTTTTGAGACAGGGTCTCGCTCTGTCGCCCAGGCTGGAGTGCAATGGTGTGATCACAGCTCACTGCACTCCAGACTCTCACAGCCACTGCACCAGGCCCCAAGAGCTTTTAACTCCATGCTATATTCCTTCCCAATAGTTATTTCACTTCTAAAGAGGTCAGAGGATGTGACCATTTTAAAAGGTTCCTGATACATACTGTCAGTTATATTTAAGTATTTGGTTATTTTAATTAAAAAAGAGACATCATTTAAAAAATTATAAAAGCAATGCATGTTCATGATAAACAATTCAAGTACTGCAGAATGTATGAGACTTAAGTCCCCTTTCCTTCCCCTACCTCCCCCCTCCTCAGTCTGAAGAGGTAACTCTTAATACTTTCTCATATAAGTGTCTAGAAATTTTCATTGCTGTGTAACCACATGCATGAGTATATGTTTATAACGTATGTTTTTCTTCCTGAATAAATGGGATCATAGTAAAGTTAAATCCTTTTCTCCTGCCCAGTATCCTTTTCTAACTCTGCAGATAACCATTATTAGTAGTTTATTATATATGCTTATAGAAATTGCAAATGCTGGCTGGGTGCTGAGGCTCACACCTGTAATCCCAGCACTTTGGGCAGCTGAGACAGGCAGATCACGAGGTCAGGAGTTCAAGAGCAGCCTGGCCAACATAGGGAAACCCCGTCTCTACTAAAAATACGAAAATTAGCTGGGTGTGGTTGCGGGTGCCTGTAGTCCCAGCTACTTGGGACGCTGAGACAGGAGAATGGCTTGAACCCTTGGAGGTAGAGGTTGTGGTTTGCTGAGATTGTGCCATTGCACTCTATCCTGGGCGACCAGCAAGACTCTGTCTCAAAAAAAAAAAAAAAGAAGAAATTGCAAATGCTGTAAAAGTGCATGTGTGTGTATGTATATATATTTATCCTTCATAAATGAGATCATACCATTATACTATTCTATGATTTGGTTTATTTTCACTTCTTTTTTTCTTTTTCTTTCTTTCTTTTTTTTTTTTGAGACAGAGTCTTTCTCTGTAGCCCAGGCTGGAGTACGGCGGCACAAACTTGGCTCACTGAAAATTCTGCCTCCCAGGTTTAGGTGATTCTCTTGCCTCAGCCTCCCAAGTAGCCTGGATTATGGGCACATGCCACCAGGCCCTGCTAATTTTTGTATTTTTAGTAGAGACGGGGTTTTACCATGTTGGCTAGGCTGGTCTGGAACTCCTGACTTCAGGTGACCCACCCGCCTCCTCCTCCCAAAATGTTGGGATTACAGGTGTGAGCTACCATGCCAGGCCCAAAATGCCTGATTATTTTAAATTTTAAATGCCATTAGTATACTTTAAAAAAAGTTATTAGGCCAGGTGCAGTGGCTCACGCCTGTAATCCCAGCACTTTGGGAGGCCGAGGCAGATCACCTGAGGTCAGGAGTCTGACACCAGCCTGACCAACATGGCGAAACCCCGTCTCTATGAAAAATACAAAAATTAGCCAGGCGTGGTGGTGTGTGCCTGTAGTCCCAGCTACCCGGGAGGCTGAGTCAGGAGAATCCCTTGAACCCCAGAGGCGGAGGTTGCAATGAGCCCAGATCGCGCCACTACACTCTAGCCTGGGTGACAGAGCAAGACTGTCTCAAAAAAAAAAGAAAAAAGTTGTTAGCTGTATCTTATTTATGAAGTTCTACCTGACTGATGCAGTACTCTATTGGATTCAAAGGGAGTTGAAGTACTACTTTTGTGTTTATTATTGACCAGGAAATGTGGATTTGGAAATGTGATGAATGAGAAGGAACAGTGTTTGGTGTGCACACACGCATGCATGTGTGTGTGTGTGTGAGAGAGAGAGAGAGAGAACTGTGCAGCTATTTTCTGCCCTAGTGGCTTGCCCATACATACCTGGGAGTGGTTTCCCTATTCCTCCTGCTGACAGGATCAGTTTTGATGTCATTCAGTCACACTGTTGTGCAGGCCCAGGCCCCTTTTTTTCTAGCTGGCTTATGTCCCATTTCTTGACTCCTTTGCTCAGGGTCCACGGTAGCAACAGCCCAGATACCTACAACCAGTGCATACCTGCACTGAGCAGATAAACCTGTTTACAGGAAACAAATGCTCAGGTTTCTGTCAAATAGAGGAATTAATATTCAATACTGGAATTGAATATTGAGTTAACTATGGTTGTCTGTACTTACAGTTCTGAATAATTGGGAGAACCATTTCATAGTTGAATTTGTATAGGTTTTATGTAATTTTGTCTTAATTTTTTTTTTTTTTTTAAGACAAGGTCTGGCTCTGTCCCCCAGGCTGGAGTGCAATGGCATCATCTAGACTCATTGCAACCTATGCCTCCTGGGCTCAAGCCATCCTCCCACCTCAGCCTCTCAAGTAGCTAGGACTAATAGGCACATGCCACCATGCCTGGCTAATTTTTGTATTTTTTGTAGAGACAGGGTTTTTGCATCTTGCCCAGGCTGGACTCGAACTCCTGAGCTCAAGGTATCTGTCTGCCTTGGCCTCCCAAAGTGCTGGGATTACCAGGAGTGAGCCACTGTGCCCAGCCTTTATGTAATACCTTCTTTAACCTCTGATCTCTAAATGTAGAAACTCTTGACGTTCCAATTCTGTCACATCGGGAAGCATTTATAAAGTATTTACAAAGTTATATTTTGTTGGGGTGTGATGTCATTGATTACAGAAGTGTGTCTATTTCGAGTCAGGAAATTCACTGCTAGCCCTTGATGACTGGGGCCAGCCCTACAGATACAATAGAAAGAGCCACACTGTTGTCAAGGCAACTGAAGTTCAAGATCATCTGGTCTCCAGGCAACCTTTTTTAGACTTGCCTCAGATGCTTTCCCAAGCTTTCTCGGGGTAGGTGGGCCCTTCTCTGTCTTTCTCTTCCAGCTTTGGGATCTCAGGAGGAGGAGGGCCCAAGAAACTGTGGAATGATGTGAGGTTTGGAATTTTTGAACCTGCTAATAAGTATATGGATCAGGTGGTATGTAAAGAAAAATCAGGGCTGGGCGCAGTTGCTCACGCCTGTCATCCCAACATTTTTGCAGGCTGAGGCAGGTAGATCACTTGAGGTCAGGGGTTTGAGACCAGCCTGGCCAACATGGTGAAACCCTGTCTCTACTAAAAATACAAAAAATCAGCCGGGCATGGTGGCACGTGCCTGTAGTCCCAGCTACTCGGGAGGCGGAGATTGCAGTGAGCCACGATCACGCCACTGCACCCAGCCAGGGCGACAGAGTGAGACTCTGTCTCAAAAAAAAAAAAGAAAAAAAGGAAAAGTTAATTAGATTCTAAAGGAGGATAGTCTCTCCCTACCCTCATATCTAAAACATGCTGACGTTGGATTTTTTTTTTTTTTTTAAACAGTTACTGTTACTTTCCCACACTCTTGATTCTTGTAAAGCGTCCTAAAACTTGTCAAGGTCTGATTCATTAGTCAGGCTGTGACTTGTGAACGAGTGAGATGCTTGTTCTCTTACCTCGTATGCAAGAGTGTGGGTGGCCAGCATCTGAAGGCTGGCTTGCCTGGAGTTCTTCTCTTTCTTATGTCATAAGAGGTTGCCTGTTACCTTGGATAACATAAGCCAACCATTAATTTGTCTAGGGCAGGGAACAATGGCATATGTACTGTGGCAAATCAGGCTGCAGATTGTTTCACACCTTGCCTTGAGATACTTACAAATGTCCCCATTTCTCTGAAGAACTTTCAGAGAAGTGAACCAGGTCACTTGGGTTGAAACAGTAAGAACCTTATGCTGAATTGGATCCTAATTTCCCATTTACTGGGGGTTGGCATCCTCTGTGAATTCAGCCCAGCTGTTGCACTCATGCCAAATTTTATACTATTTGTCCTTAGGAAAACCAATACTTAGGCTTGCCTTTCAGGTTACCTGTTTAAAAGAAAAACTCTGAGGCTAAAAATTGCTATTCTTGGCTGGGCGCGATGGCTCACGCCTATAATCCCAGCAGTTTGGAAGGCTGAGTCAGGAGAATGGCTTGAGTCCAGGAGACCAGCCCAGGCAACATAGTGAGACCCTGTCTCATTTAAAAAAATGGAAAAAAAAATTTTTTTTCTATTCTTTCTTTTTTTAAAAATAATAATTGATATTTTTTGGTGTTCCCTATACCTTCTATAGTGGTTTCTATATTCCTTAGCTGTCTCCTCTTTTTTTTCTTTCTGTATCATCTCATAGATACTTCAGTGTCTTGGCCAGGCACGGTGGCTCACGCTTGTAACCCCAGCACTTTGGGAGGCTGAGTTGGGTGGATCACTTGAGGTCAGGAGTTCGAGACCAGCCTGGCCAACATGGTGAAACCCTGTCTCTACTTAAAAAAAAAAAAAAAAAGTTGTCCAGACATAGTGGTGGGGTCCCTTAATCCCGGCTACTTGGGAGGCTGATACAGGAAAATTGCTTGAACCAGGAGGCAGAGGTTGCAGTGAGCCAAGATCAAGCCACTGCACTCCAACCTGGGTGATGGAGTGAGACTCTGTCTCAATAACAAAACAAAAACAAACAAAAAGTATTGGGTCTTGGTGGCATGTGCCTGTGGTCCAGCTACTCGGGAGGTTGAGGGAGGAGGATTGCTTGGGCTTAGGAGGGTGTTGCTGCAGGGAGCTGTGAACATGCCACTGCTCTCCAGCCTGGGTCACAGAGTGAGACTCTGTCTCAATAAAAAACCTCCCTTTTCCCATCAGGCTGAGGCAGGAGAATTGTTTGAACCTGGGAGGCGGAGGTTGCAGTGAGCCAAGATCATGCCATTGCACTCCAGCCTGGGTGACAGGGCGAGTTCTGTACATATCTGTTTGAGAAACAACCTGGAAAGTTATTGGTAATTTGGCCAGTTAGGGAGTAGTTAGCCTTAAATTTGAGAGGACCTTTGGGGATGGGATGAAAGAAGCCTAGGGCAAAGGCAGGGCCAAGAGAGGAGGAGGGCAAAGGTTGGTTTGTGAAGGGGAGTTGGTACGGTGCACTTATTCCGGCAGTTCTAGCTGAGTACCTGTTAGTACCTTTGCTAGGATTTGGAGGAGGATGCAAAGGTAGGAAGCTGCTTTCACAGTATATATGATCTAGTCTTGGAGATAAAATACAGCAGGCCCATAGCTTTGCATCATTGCCTAATTACTTAATACCGAGTTACAGTATTGAGTACAATGGGCCTTCAGAAAAGGCAGAGAGTGATATGGTTGAAGAGGCTTCCTTCACTGGAAGAGGTGAGACTGCAAATATCCGTGAAGAATGGGTCTCATGCAGAAGCAGGAGAGAGAACGCTGTGTAGGCCAAGATGTATAGGCCGACTTGTAATTCCACTCGCCTTGCTTCTCATTCTCAGCATTTCTATATATTCATTAATACCCTCTTTCAAGATCTTCACGTTTTCACTTTTTTTTTTGAGACGAAGTCTCACCCTGTCACCCAGGCTGGAGTGCAATGGCATGATCTTGGCTCACTGCAACCTTCCTCCCTGGTTCAAACGATTCTCCTGCCTCAGCCTCCTGAGTAGCTGAGATTGCAGGTGCCCGCCACTACACCCAGCTAATTTTTGTATTTTTAGTACAGATGGAGTTTCACTATGTTGGCCAGGCTGGTCTCGAACTCCTGACCTTGTGATCCGCCCACCTCGGCCTCCCAAAGTGCTGGGATTACAGGCATGAGCCACCGTGCCCAGCCCCATGTTTTGACTCTTTACCAAAGTACCCCCAAGAAGTATAGGACTTATGCATTATTTGTCAGACCACTTTTTTGTTGTTCGAAGTGCAGGGTTGCCGCTTGGTCAGCCATCGCTGACAGACGGTGTTCTATGGCCTCTGCAGTAGCGCTGCAGGACCTGAATGAGAGTGTCCTCAGGTGAGTTGTGTACCTTCAGTTTGACCCACTCGTTGCCACTGTTCTGGTCCTGCACCTGACCTGACTCAACATTGATATTATGTGCCTTTGTAGGGACTTGAGTTTGCAACTCCTGGTGTTAAGACTGCATTGGAAACAGGAAAAGGAACCTTGCATAAGAAGTTCTGATTGTTCAGCTGGGCACAGTGGCTTATACCTGTAATCCCAGCACTTCGGGAGGCCGAGGCAGGTGGATCACCTGAGGCCTAGAGTTCAAGACCAGCCTGGCCAACATGGTGAAACCCCATTTCTACTAAAAATACAAAAAATTCGCTGGGTATGGTGGTGGGCGCCTGTAATCCCAGCTACTTGGGAGGCTGAGGCAGGAGAATCTCTTGAACCCAAGGGGCAGAGGTTGTGGTGAGCCGAGATCACACCACTGCACTCCAGCCTGGGCAACAAGAGCAAAACTCCATCTCAAAAAAAAAAAAAAAAAAAAAAAAAAAAATGAAGTTCTGATTGTTCTTAGTTTAAAACCTAACCTGCCCTTTTTCCAGATCTCATTTAAAATTTTCTTCTGCCCTTTTACTGAAGGAAGTAACATCTTGTCCTTTTGTTTAGGCTCCTTTCCCTTATTTTCCCTTGAATAATGCCTGGCTGCCTCACACTGGGGCTGGGCTGAAAGTTAGAAGCTTGGAGCAGCATGTACTTAATGATTTCTAAAGCGTGGAAAGTGCCTGTCTGTAATTAGCCTGAGGAATACTTTCAATATCCAGTAATAAGTGAAGATAGGGTTAGGAATGGAAGCTACATTTCAACCTGAAATTTTCAGTTTGCTTTGTGGATATGTTATCTTCTTGGCATTTATTTTGGCCATTTGCTGTCCTTTGGGTAATGTCTGTTTTGGGGGTTGGTAGAGTTGATAAATGACTGGCAAACACTATAATCATTCTTCTTGTTTTCTTTCTTTTCTGCTGACATTTTTCCTACTTTGAGTTTGTCTATGGCCTAGTGAACTCCAAGTGAGTGCCTATGGTTAGAAGCCCAGGAAACTCACAGATCACATCTAGGCTCTGCCTGTGGCTTAAAGAGGAGCTGTCCTCATGAGTCTGGGTTTCTTGGTCCCAGCCTCACATAGATGAAATGGGCATTAGTCATTATTTGTGGTGGTCTTGAATAAAAAACTGAGTGGTGTGAGGTGTTTATCACCTGCAAGGCATTTAGGGGAGAACAGTAACTTTGCTTATCTTGACCTCTTGGGGAATGGGCTGGTTCTTTGCAAGGATTCCTATGGTAAGGACTGATGGGAGTTGGTAAGGTCAAGGGTAATGAGCAGAAGTTACTAGATTTCCTTTGTGCCTGTGTTGCTTGTACGGTGCCTGCAGTAGGGGGCCAAAGTGCAGAGCTCTCTGCTGAGTGCCATCACATGTCACCTTCCCTCCTTGGCAGGCACTGAGCGACCGCTTCAGCGGTGAGATCCCTGATGACCAGATGGCACACAGCTCCTTTTTTCCAGATGAGTACTTCACCTGCTCCTCCTTGTGCCTCAGCTGTGGGTAAGTAAGGCTGCTCCCGACCCCCCACCCCATACCTTGAGAATAGAGCCTTTGAGTGGTGCTTCCTAGACTTCGGTGTGTATGCACATCCCCTGGCTCTTGCTGAATTACAGGCTGTGATTTAAATTATCCAAAATGGTACACTCCCATGTTCCCATGAGATCCTGGTGGTCTAGGAACCACACTTCTGAGGTAACAGGAGCTTGAAGGACACATGGTTGTGCAGAATCTCCTGGAAACTCCAACTGGTATAGACGTGAGACGGACCAGCTTCTGGTCTGGGAGGCTGTTAGGGCAGAAAACTTTGGGTTGCCTGCTTTTCTGTGTTTCTTCTACCAGAGCTTCCAGTCACTTACTCCTAGTATTCCAGTTATTCAGGTGATATTTGAGTGCCCCCCTGTGCAAAGTACTATGGGTAGGATTCCTTTCACTATGAGAGCAAATGTTTAGAGCACATTAGAATTTTCTGGGGAGCTTTCAAAATTACCAAGGCCAGGGCACCACCTTCTGGGATTCTAACTGAGCGGGCTGCGTGTAGGACCTCTGCACTGGTAGGTTAAGATGCTCCTCAGAGGATTCTAAACTGCAGCCTGAGCTGAGGACATTGAGTTGGGACAGTACTTCTGAAACTTCCATTGCACATGCATCACCTGGAGATTCTGTTGAAACGCAGATTCTGAATCAGGTCTGGGTGAAGCCTGAGATTCTGCGTTTCTGTCAAGCTCCCGGGCGATGGCTGTGCTGCTGGCCTGTGGACCGCACTTTGTTACACTTAGAGCAGTGATCCACACATTTTAGCATGCATCGGAAAAACCTGAAGGGCAGGATCACTGGGCACCCCTCCACAGTTTCTCATTCAGTAAGTCTGAGGTAGGGCCTGGGAGTTTGCATTTTAATAAATGTAGTAAATTCTTAGGTGATGCTGATGTTGTTCCTGGGGACCAGCCTTTGAGGATCACTGGGTTAGTTTGAACTGTTGATGGCTGTTAAATCAGTGTGGTGACTTCACTGATGGGCCCCAGGGGATTTAAATGCATTATGTCGAGGTCAGATGGCAATCTCCACGTCCTGTAGACAGTCCCTCCCACTCTCTTCACTACCAAATTGTCTTCACTCCTACCAGAACCAGTGCCCCTGTCCTGCACACTTGCCGTTTTACAGAAGTAGACCTGACCTACATCTGTTATGAATGGTCATTTCACTTTGAGTCCTGTAGGCCACCTGCTGCATGCAGAACCACCTCTGGCCTTGGTGAAAAAAAGACCTGGCTCTTGGATTATACAGCCTGGGCAAGGGAGGACTAAGGATTATCTTGGAGAGTTCAGCTTGGAAAGGGGCGAGGGATGTTAGTTGCCAGTGTGACTTGCCTTTTTGCATGCCCCATGAGCCTAGAGGCTTAAGCACTGTTGGATCATTGCTTTCCTAATGTGAGCCTCCTCAGGATTTCTGGAATTTTCCCATTGGAATCATAGTGAAATTCTAAAGTCCTGATCTCTGTTTTTGCATTGTCAGGATGGCAGAGCTCACTGTTCATTTGGAAGGCTTGTTCAACCTAAGCCTCCCCTTAAAGCATTGCCAAATTTTGGGGTTGGTTTTCATTTTGCATCTTGGCAGCCTGTTCTGGGTAAAATGTTCCATTTCATCTTGTTTGGATTTTTTGAGTCTTCTGAGAGCCATTCAGGTTTCCTCTCTGGTCAAGTTGGTATCTTCTGGCTCCTCCATTTCTGCTGAGGGGACAGGTAGTTTTTCCAAGAAGAGATTTCTGGGGTTTTTTGTTTGTTTGTTTTTGATGTGGAGTCTCGCTCTGTTGCCCAGGCTGGAGTATAGCAACGTGATCTCTGCTCACCGCAACCTCCGCCTCCTGGGTTCAAGCGATTCTCCTGCCTCAGCCTCCTGAGTAGCTGGGATTACAGGCATGCACCACTATGCCTGGCTAATTTTTTTGTTTTTTTAGTAGAGATGGGGTTTCTCCATGTTGGTCAGGCTGGTCTCGAACTCAGTGCAACCCCCACCTCCTGGGTTCTAACGATTCTCGTGCCTCAGCCTCCCAAGTACCTGGGACTACGGGTGCCCGCCACCATGCCCAGCTAATTTTTGTATTTTTATTAGAGACGGCATTTCACCATGTTGGCCAGGCTGGTCTTGAACTTCTGACCTCAAGTGATCTGCCCCCCTCGGCCTCCCAAAGTACTGGGATTACAGACATGAGCCACTGTGCCAGGCTGAGATTTCTTTTTCCCCTGTGTCCTCATACAAGGATAGTAGTCGCTGTACCTGTGTAGTGCTGTTGATTGCAAGTGTAACACAGAGGCATGTGGGTTTCCGGCTACCCTTTCTGTGTTCAGCATCTGAGGCCCAGTTAGTAATCAAGGTCTGGTCTTAGCCTTGTGCCTGGCTCAGGGTCAGACTGTTCTGTATAAGTGGCACTGGCTCCTATTTTAGCCATCTCATTGTCAGTCTTTGGACTTCATTCAGGGTTGGATGTAAGAACAGTATGAATCATGGGAAGGAAGGAGTGCCTCATGAAGCCAAGAGCCGCTGCAGATACTCCCACCAGTATGACAACCGAGTGTATACTTGCAAGGTGAGTCCTCTGAGCAACTCCCTGTGTCAGCAGCGGGCTTGCTGACCACTCTCTCTTTGGCAAGACTATCTTGGGGTCATTTTTTGCTGCATGCCGAAGTATTTGATATTCAAATAGAATATTTCTGGAACTTCTCTCCAGCTCTAACAAAAAGCACTCACATGTCCTCATTGGTGAGAGTCCCTTTGTTTACTGTTTTAAGCTTATTTTCTCCTCATTCTGTTGAGCTTGTATGTAAGGGTCATTTACATCGAACATTCATTCTTTTTTTTTTTTTTTTTTTTTTTTTGAGACAGAGTCTTACTCTGTCAGCCAGCCTGGAGTGCAGTGGCACAATCTCGGCTCACTGCAACCTCCATTTCCCAGGCTGAAGCAGTTCTCCTGCCTGAGCCTCCTGAGTAGCTGGGATTACAGACATGTGCCAACATGCCCAACTAATTTTTGTATTTTTAGTAGAGACAAAGTTTCACCATGTTGGCCAAGCTGGTCTCGAACTCCTGACCTCAGGTAATCTGCCCGCCTAGGCCTCCCAAAGTGCTGGGATTACAGGTGTGAGCCACTGCGCCCGACCTTCTGAGACAGAGTCTCACTCTGTCGCCAGGCTAGAGTGCAGTGGCGTGATCTTGGCTCACTGCAACCTCCACCTCCCGGGTTCAAGTGATTCTCCTGCCTCAGCCTCCCGAGTAGTTGGGACTACAGGCGCTCCCCACTATGCCTGGCTAATTTGTGTATTTTTTTAAAAATAGAGATGGGGTTTCACCATCTTGGCCAGGATGGTCTTGACCTCTTGACCTCTTGATCCGCCCGCCTCAGCCTCCCAAAGTGCTGAGATTACAGACATGAGCCACCCCGCCCTGCCGAACATTCATTCTTAAGAGCAGAAGTGCTCTTCAGGACACTAGGACACTAGTGTTGTATTGTCCTCCTGTCTGTGACAGGTATATAATTTAAACCCGGTTTCTGGGCCCGGGATGGACACACACTCAGTTCATTACCATTCTGGGGAATGACTTCTTTAGAGGAATGAACCTTCTTCTGAGGCGCTAACTCCAGAGTCTGAAAGTCTCTCAGCTGGTTTGGTTTGTGGAGAGTTGGGATGGATGTGGGGGGTGTGGTGTACATAGGAAAAGCTAGCAGAAGGCTGGGCATGGCGGATCACACCTATAATCCCAGAACCTTGGGAGGCTGAGGCGGGCGGATCACTTGAGCCCAGGAGTTCGCGACCAGCCTGGGCTGGTAAAACTCTGTGTCTATTAAAACAAACAAACAAAAGACAAACAATAAGCTAGCAGAGTGTTTCCTGTTTCAGGCCTGCTATGAGAGAGGCGAGGAAGTCAGCGTAGTGCCCAAAACATCTGCTTCCACTGACTCCCCCTGGATGGGTCTCGCAAAATATGCCTGGTCTGGGTGAGTTTAAAAAACATGGCTAAAGGTTTTCTAGTCTGTTTGTCTCCCCAGGCACCTGGCTGGGTAACCGTATTGATTTGCCTTTCTTGTAGGTATGTGATTGAATGTCCTAACTGTGGCGTGGTCTATCGTAGTCGGCAGTACTGGTTTGGAAACCAAGATCCTGTGGATACGGTGGTGCGGACAGAGATTGTGCACGTGTGGCCTGGAGTAAGAACTGTTGGATTTCTCTATTTTCCTTTATCTCGTGTCGTTCAGTTTTTCATGTGTGTAGAAAACCGGAGCCTGCTTAAAATTAAGGTTAGCCATGAATTTCAGAATGTTGGTGGTTTAGAATGGCATGATCTGGAGAGCTTTTTTGTTCTCTAGACCTTTAATTGTTTTTATTTCTTCTTGCATATATATTAGAAGTACAGCTTTAAATGAAATAAACCAAAAATCTCTAGTTTTACTCCTTTGGCAAATAAAATATTTTTTCATGTTCTACTCGTTCATTTTCTATATGTGTATGTTTTTCTAGATGCAAATATAATTTACATGCCTTTTTTCTGCTTTTTTTCTTTTTTTTTTTTTTTTTTTTTTTTTTTTTTTTTTTTTTTTTTTTTGAGACGGAGTCTCACTCTGTCGCCGGGGCTGGAGTGCAGTGGCCGGATCTCAGCTCACTGCAAGCTCCGCCTCCCGGGTTTAAGCCATTCTCCTGCCTCAGCCTCCCGAGTAGCTGGGACTACAGGCGCCCGCTACGTCGCCCGGCTAGTTTTTTGTATTTTTAGTAGAGACGGGGTTTCACCGTGTTAGCCAGGATGGTCTCGATCTCCTGACCTTGTGATCCGCCCGTCTCGGCCTCCCAAAGTGCTGGGATTACAGGCTTGAGCCACCGCGCCCGGCTGCTTTTTTTCTCATAACGCTATTTTATTTAGTTTTATTTGTACCTTTTTAAAAAAATCATTAAAATGCTAGTGACCATTTTTGTGTAAAAAAGCCTTTTTCTTGTTTTAGGAAATTTTCTTGAAGTATATTCTAAGAAGTGGGATTCCTATAGATCCTTAATCTTTTTTTCTTTTTTTTTTTGAGACGAAATTTCGCTCTTATTCCCCAGGCTGAAGTGCAATGGTGAGATCTTGGCTCACTGCAATCTCTACCTCCCGGGTTCAAGTGATTCTCCTGCCTTAGCTTCCCAGGTCGCTGGGATTACAGGCATGACCACTGCACCCGGCTAATTTTGTATTTTCAGTGGAGATGGGGTTTCTCCATGTTGGTCAGGCTGGTTTCAAACTCCCCACCTCAGGTGATCCGCCCACCTCGGCCTCCCAAAGTGCTGGGATTACAGGCGTGAGCCATGGTGCCCAGCCTAATGATTATTTTTTAATTTGATTTTTGAATTCCGGATGTCAGAAATATAAATCTGTTTATGAGGCAGTGATATCATGCTTTCATTCTGCATTAAATCACTGTTCACACTTAGCGTTGTCCATAAATCACAACAAATCCAAAACCTTTTCCTTTCATGCGAAAAAGACAAGTGATTTTCCCTGAGGGACTTATTTGACTCTGCGACATTGTCCTCGCTGGGTGATTCCTAAAGCAACCGTTCAGCCTAGTCCTACCTGCAGGTCCCCTCCTGAGCTTTCCTGGATCCTATAGGTACCATAAAACTGAAGATTTCCTTATTTTTCTCCTCCTTTTTCTAATTTTCAGGCCCACTGAAATCTGTTATTGTATAGTAGTCTCATTATTGGAGCCCACCTCCTTGGCATAATGGTTTATGCCATTCTGTCCCAAGGATTTAACATGGCCTTATAGTACGAAAGTAAAGGTGGTAAGATAGTTTATATTCCAGGAAAACAGGACTGCAGTAATTTACTGTCAGGTCACATTCCTCACAGTCCTTGAAATTAGGGAGGATACAGATGTCTTCCCTGCTGTTTGTTTGCTCGTTCATTCCTTCCTTCATTTATTCATTATTTCAGCATACATTGTTGTGTACCTTATGCCCAGCATTGAGCTAGTTACTTTGCAAAATACAAAAAAAAAAAAGTGAAAAAGAGTTATTGTCAGGGAGTTCAGAGTTTAAC
Organism: Rhinopithecus roxellana; assembly: GCF_007565055.1. NCBI lineage: Eukaryota > Metazoa > Chordata > Mammalia > Primates > Cercopithecidae > Rhinopithecus > Rhinopithecus roxellana. Next base: position 131,047,015 of record NC_044553.1, on the reverse strand, counting down.
AGGGAGTCAGATACATAAATGGATATTGTACTTAGACACACAGAAATAGGATTCCTAGAGATGTCCAAGTATTAGAAGAACTGAGAGGAAAGATTCTTAACTAAGCCTGCGGTGGGGGGCCTCCTGGAGGAGGTGTCATCTCCTGCATTATATGGGCTTAGTAAGTCCTAAATTGAACAGCTACACATCAAATCTTTTTTTTTTTTTTTTTTTTTTGAGATGGAGTCTCGCTCTGTCGCCTAGGCTGGAGTGCGGTGGTGCGATCTCGGCTCACTGCAAGCTCTGCCTCCCGGGTTCACGCCATTCTCCTGCCTCAGCCTCCCGAGTAGCTGGGACTACAGGCGCCTGCCACCATGCCCGGCTAATTTTTTTTTTTTGTATTTTTAGTAGAGACGGGGTTTCACCGTGTTAGCCAGGATGGTCTCGATCTTCTGACCTTGTGACCCGCCCGTCTCGGCCTCCCATACACATCAAATCTTATGGTCGCTTTGGAGAGAATAAAGCCAGAGGGATTCCTGGTGTGTCTCCGTTCTTCCCTGCCAGGGAGTTAATGGTTCTGAGTTGGCCACGGTGAGAGTGCAACTCACCAAATATCCCTCTTCCTCCTTCCTTTCACTCCCTTCTCAGAGCATGATGGAAGCCTGCTTTTCATTTCAGACTGATGGGTTTCTGAAGGACAACAACAATGCCGCCCAGCGCCTGTTGGACGGGATGAACTTCATGGCTCAGTCAGTGTCTGAGCTTAGCCTTGGACCCACCAAGGCTGTGACTTCCTGGCTGACAGACCAGATCGCCCCTGCCTACTGGAGGCCCAACTCCCAGATTCTGGTATGGTGTGGCAGGATGCCCCTCCACCCCTGGCACAGCCCATCCTGCCTAATGCCGCTTTGCCCTGTGCTAAGCTTATTCTGTGAGGGAGATGCAAACATTTTCTGCCAGTGCCGTGAGCTCTGTGAGTACTGGGAAGGGGAGGAGTCGTTGAGGCAGCCGTTTTCTCTTTGTCCATTGGTTTTCCTTCGTGTTTTCCTGCAAGTATTTTCTCTTTGGTGAGTTTTAGTTTCCTTGTGTGCGATGACCAGTGAATATTGCTTAGATATGTGAGAATCTGGAGGAAAAAGGGTCTTTAGAGGTTATTTAGGGTCATCCTCAGCTTGATCCATTAATGCTGCAGCATCCATAGCAAGAGAGCACCCAGCTTCAACCCAGACACTTAGTGAAAGGAAACTCATTGCCCACCAGGCTTCCTTTTCACTCTCAGATAACGCGTTACTAGAAAGCTTTTGTCCTTGTTGAGCTAACACCACCTGCCTTAGTTTCTGCTTGCTCCAGGGTCTTGTTGACTTTCTCAGCTGAGCATACATGGACCATACCTCCCTGCCTCTGTGTTTTGTTTTGGGCTTGGAACAGAGCTGCAACAAGTGTGCGACGTCCTTTAAAGATAACGACACTAAGCATCACTGCCGAGCCTGTGGGGAGGGCTTCTGTGACAGCTGCTCATCAAAGACCCGGCCAGTGCCTGAGCGGGGCTGGGGCCCTGCGCCGGTGCGGGTGTGTGACAACTGCTACGAAGCCAGGAATGTCCAGTTAGGTAATGTGGGGCCTGGGAGCTGCAGGGGTGGAGGGGAGAACCTCCCACCTTGGCCCTGGGTGCTAAGAACTGGATATCCAGACACCCCAATCCCGCTTCTACCCACATCTCCCTTGTGAGAGCACTTCTGGTCTCGACCAGTCAGCCTCTAAGCTCCTTGTTAACAGCGTCCTATGGGTGCTGTTCCTCAGGGGCTCGAACCTGTCCTGTGTTCTCAGCTGCAGAGGTGCTTCTGGGGGAAGGGGATGCACACATAGCAGCTGAGTTCTGAAAAGGCTGCAGTGTTTACCAGAGATGGCTTAGACCAGTCTTCTCCTTTGAGAACATTCTAGTTTTTGCTCCTAGAACCTTTCTGCCTTAATTTAAAAGGGTGATAAAGGAGCCCTGGAAGGTTGCAGATAAAGGACTAACAGATGTCATCTAATTTCAGGGTCTGGGCCGACCTGACCCACAGCGCAGACCCTTGCAATAGTTGCAGGACAGCACAGTGGTGTCTGGGATCAGAATCCAGAAGCATTCTGCTGTTGGTCCCTGAGTTTTCCATTTGGGAGAGGACTTAGAGGTGACAGCTTTTCCTTTATTATTGTCTACAGCTATTACCGAGGCACAGGTGGACGATGAAGGTGGAACACTCATTGCTCGGAAGGTGGGCGAAGCCGTGCAGAACACTCTGGGAGCTGTGGTGACAGCCATTGACATACCACTAGGTGGGCCTGGCAGTGCTTCTCTTGGGTGTAGCGGATGTGGGTTGAGGGGTTTCGGGTGCCCTGGGCTCTCACTTTGTAGAGGCTTGCCAACCTATATTGAGATGGGCGGTAAGGAATCAATTACACAGTGCCATACATTTGCTTACTTCTGCTGAATGCCTTAGTAGTTTCATGTTTATTCCTGGAGGCCATATTCTCTTACAGCATCTAGTGCTGTGTAACCTTAAAATGTAAAGGCTTAAAACAACCATTTTTGATGTCTTTGTAGGTCTAGAAGTCAGGAAGGGTAATTATTCAGCTCCAAGTGGCATTGCCTCTAGTTACTACCTGATATTCCAGGGTGGCAGCTGGAGTGGTCTGGTCTCAAGGGTGCAAGCTGACCTCACTTACAAGCTGGGTGCCTTGGCAGGGACAATTAGGTTGTGTGTAGCAGAGACTCACCTGCTCTGTGTATCTTCTAGGCCTCTTCAGTGGTTCCTCTGGCACTTCTTAAGTGATGTCAGGGTTCCAGGAGCTAATGTTCCAAGAGACAGAAAGTGGAAGCTGCCCATCTCTCTTTTTTTTTTTTTTTTTTCGAGATGGAGTCTCACTCTGTCACCCAGGCTGGAGTGTAGTGGTGCGATCTTGGCTCACTGCAGCCTCTGCCTTCTGGGCTCAAGCGATTCTCCTACCTCAGCGTCCTGAGCAGCTGGGATTACAGGCACGTGCCACCATGCCCAGCTAATTTTTGTATTTTTAGCAGAGACGGGGCTTCACCATGTTGACCAGGCTGGTCCCAAACTCCGACCTCAAGTCATCCACCCACCTCTGCTTCCCAAAGTGCTGGGATTACAGGTGTGAGACACTGCACCTGGCTAAAGCTGCACATCTCTTAAGGCCTAGGACTGCAGACGGGCACTTCTGCTGTCATCTCCTGGAGTCTGCTGCAGTCACAGGGCTTGCCTAGATTCAAGGGAGGGGGCAGAAGTGTCAAAGATGGAAAGTGGGTCAAAGATTCTATGGCTGTCTTTAATCTGTCACACCAGCCAGACTGTTAGTTTAAGATTTAAAATAGCTGGCCGGGTGCAGTGGCTCAGGCCTGTAATCCCAGCACTTTGGGAGGCCGAGGCAGGAGGATCACGAGGTCAGGAGATCTAGACCATCCTGGCTAACACGGTGAAACCCCATCTCTACAAAAAAATTAGTCGGGCGTGGTGGCGGGCACCTGTAGTCCCAGCTACTCAGGAGGCTGAGGCAGGAGAATGGCGTAAACCCGGGAGGCAGAGCTTGCAGTGAGCTGAGATGGCTCCACTGCACTCCAGCCTGGACAACAGAGCGAGACTCCATCTCAAAAAAAAAAAAAAAAAAGATAGCTCCTTGGCCGGGCGCGGTGGCTCAAGCCTGTAATCCCAGCACTTTGGGAGGCCGAGATGGGCGGATCACGAGGTCAGGAGATCGAGACCATCCTGGCTAACACGGTGAAACCCCGTCTCTACTAAAAATACAAAAAAAAAAAAACCTAGCTGGGCGAGGTGGCGGGCGCCTGTAGTCCCAGCTACTCGGGAGGCTGAGGCAGGAGAATGGCGTAAAACCCGGGAGGCGGAGCTTGCAGTGAGCTGAGATCCGGCCACTGCACTCCAGCCCGGGCGACAGAGCAAGACTCCGTCTCAAAAAAAAAAAAAAAGATAGCTCCCCAGCCCTGGATGTGAGAGGGGTATTTGTATTCAGGATGGCGAGGTGGAGAGGGAGGGAAATCAACCAGTGCATGGCAGGCTGAGGCAAGGCTGGCCAGGCCTGGGGCAGCGTGGCACATGGTAGGGGAGCAAGCAAACGTGGGTAGTGATGAAAATGGCCTGGAGCAGATTTCCTCATTGCGGCTCACAAAGTGAGTAGATGACGTAGGAATTGCTGGATTTGCCCAAGCTTAAATCTCAGGTTGCATCTGTCCTCAGGGGTACCTGGGAGAGGCAAGGACTGCCCTTGGCACAGAAGGCACAGCATAGCCTGCTGGCTGTCCTTACTAAGTGCTCCCATCCTGAGCACCCACAGGGTGCTGGGTACCGGGCCAGTATGTCAGGCATGTTCTTTCTTCTCATCCTCATCACAGCTCTTGAAGGTGGCTTGTTAAAGATGAGTAAGCCCCTGAGAGGTTAGCTAACCTTTCTTTCTTTCTTTTTTTTTTTTTTTTGAGACTGACTCTTGTTCTTTTGTCCAGGTTGGAGTGCAGTGACGTGATCTTGGCTCACTGCAACCTCCACCTCCCAGGTTTAAGCCATTCTCATGTCTCAGGCTCCCAAGTAGCTGGGGTTACACCACCATGCCTGGCTAATTTTTGTGTTTTTAGTAGAGACAGTTTCACCATGTTGGCCAGACTGGTCTTGAACTGCTGACCTCGAGTGGTCCGCCTACCTCTGCCTCCCAAAGTGCTGGGATTATAGTTGTGAGCCACCATGCCCAGCCTTAGCTAACCTTTCTTAATCCAGCAGCTGCTGATTAACCTGATCTCAATAGAACTGGAATTTGAGTGTCTGACTCCAGAGCCCAGACTTCCTTATAGTTCTTCCAGGGCTTCTTAGCATGGCTGCTCCTTCAGTTTACAAAGAGGGCTTCAAAGATATATAAATATCAAGGAGCTGGGTATGGGAGTGCATGCCTATAATCCCAGCTACTTGGGAGGCTCAGGCAGGAGGGTCCCTTGAGTCCTAGGAATTTGAGACCAGCCTGGGTAACAGAGTGAGACCCTGTCACAAAAGAGAAAAGAAAGGGCACGGTGGCTCATGCCTATAATCTTAGGCCTACAGTCCCAGCACTTTGGGAAGCTGAGATGGTCAGATCACTTGAGGCCAGGAGTTCGAGACCGGCCTGGACAACATGGTGAAACCCTGTCTCTACAAAAATCAGCCAGGTATGGTGGTGCACGCCTACAGTCCCAGCTACTTAGGAGGCTGAGGTGCGAGGATTGTTTGAACCTAGGAGGCAGAGGTTGTGAGCTGAAATTGTGCTACTGCACTCTAACCTGGGCGACAGAATGAGACTCTGATTCCAAAAAACTTTTAAAAATGAGAAAAAAGAAAAAGGAAAAGGGAAAATCAATGCCTATGCTACAGCCCCAAAGACTCTGATCTGGATATGAGTGGCAGAGCCTGGGCATCTGCATTTTAAAAAATCTCTGTCAGCGGTTCTGTGTGCAGTTGGGATTATAAGCCAGTAAGCATCTGAGGATGCCCTCTTCCTAGTTGGGCCTTGGGGTATTGGGCTTTGGGTGTCCTGACCATTGTTCCCGCTATAGGTCTGGTCAAGGATGCGGCCAGGCCTGCGTACTGGGTGCCTGACCACGAAATCCTGCACTGCCACAACTGTCGGAAGGAGTTCAGCATCAAGCTCTCCAAGCACCACTGCCGGGCCTGCGGACAGGGCTTCTGTGACGAGTGCTCCCATGACCGCCGGGCTGTCCCTTCTCGTGGCTGGGACCATCCCGTCCGAGTCTGCTTCAACTGCAATAAAAAGCCCGGTGACCTTTAACCCCAGCCCCCTCTCCGAGTCCTTCACAATTCCTTAGGTTCTCAGGGTTAGAAACAGTCTCGCGAGGTAGGCCCTCCTCCCGGTCACCTGCTGTGGTGTGTGTCCTCTCCTCTCCGCATCCCAGGGCCACTTTCCCTTAGTGGAGGTGAGCCTGGCGGCAGGCCCGAAGGCATGAACCCCTCAGGGCAGGGGACTGAGCAACTCAACACAAAGGGGAATGAACGTGAATCTGTTGCATTTATTTCAGTTAAAAATAATGAATATATATGTGTATATATCTCTCTCATATATACATATGAAAGGCACTTGGGGCATATCGAGGCTGCTGCTGGCTGCGAAGACTTCACACAGTGGCCCCCGCACAGGGTGAGGTGGCAGTGGCAGCACGTCTTCCTTGCGAGCCGAGCCAGGTCCACGGCCACCGCGTGCCTGGCCCCTCCCTCTGCTGCTGTGGGAGCCTTGGAAGCCTCTCCTGTCCTTGGCTCTTCCCTCCATGCCTGTCAGCTGCCTGGGGAGTGAGCCTCCCAGGTCCTTCCTGCCTGAAACGGCCTGAAGGGAATTCTCCCTGGGTCTCCTGGGAGTCGAATCCCAGTTCTTGGCTTAAGCATGTTTTAGTCAGAGACCACCCAACTTAGTGTGCAGGTCACCAGAGTGGGTGGAGGGTCAGAGGTCGGGTCTTCAGCCCTGAGAAGTGGAAATGCAGGGGCTGTGCTGTCACTGGTCCCCCAGGGGATGGCAAGGAAGGAACTGAGCCTTCCCCAGCAGGGCTTCCTGCCCCGACGCTTCTTTCTCCACTCGGCTTTTCCCAAAAGGCGGCGCCCAGCTCCTCAATCGAAGCACCCGCCTCCCACCCCTCCGTCCCCTCGAGCCCACCGTCTGCTTCTGAGTGTCGCACTAGGATTTTCATTGCTTATTTTAAAGTGTCTTAATCCTTTGTTCCCCGACACATAACCCCTCTAGCTCTCGGAGGGGCGACCATGAGAAACCTTCCAGGGAAGCAGAGCACAGGATGGACTGTTGTTTTTAAAAGTCTATATATAATTTCAACAGATCATAAAGAAAAAATTTATCTCTTTGGTCCTTGCAAGAGAAGTCAAAGGAACTTTTGTTTCTCCTCAAGAGCCTGGACATCTGTCTGTCGTGACTGGAAAGAGCCCGTTGTGCTGAAATCTGTCATCATGGTGGGTTTGATCTTCAGTGGCCAAACATGAAGAATTAAAGTGTAATTCTTGACTGAACTGGCGGATGGGTTGAGCTTTAGGGAAGTATATGGCAGTCATTCCTGGCGTGCGTATCGGTGTGACATGAGCCCTGGAGTGTGTCGTCCCTCTCAGCCCTGCTCCTCCTGCCTCCTGGGGCCCAGTGACTGGGGCCCTACTCTAGAACTGTGTACCATCCAATTCGCCATCATAAAGGAATCTTCCTGCATCTCGACTGTGCTGGCTCTTTCCTCTCATTGCATCAGTGCCTTCTGGCCACCGTCTCTCTCCAGCTGATGGTGGCTTCCAAAGCAGAGGCCAAGTAAGGGGCATGTTTCTAGGGTGGTAATATTTTACCTGCAAATACTGCAGTCTTTTACTCTGACAAACAAGAACTTTTTCAAAACCATAGCCAGCCAGGCGTGGTGGCTCATGCCTGTAATCTCAGCACTTTGGGAAGCCGAGGTGGGGGGAATCACTTTAGGTCGGGAGTTCCAGACCAGCCTGACCAACATGTAGAAACCCCGTCTCTACTAAAAATATGAAAAATTAGTTGAGTGTGGTGGCGCACGCCTGTCATCCCAGCTACTCAGGAGGCTGAGGCAGGGAAATTGCTTGAACCCAGGAGGCGGAGATTGCAGTGAGCTGAGATTGCACCATTGCACTCTAGCCTGGGCAACAAGAGTAAAACTCTGTTAAAACAAAACAAAACAAACACCATAGCCAAGTACCCCCAAACCATGATCCTGTGGAGTGGATGTCAGTATCATGACCACAGCCTGTTGTCCCCAGCCCTTTGCTAGATAGCATGCCCCACCCGGACCAGAGCTTTGAGCTTGTCATGAATATTCCTTTATGTAGGGAAGGCAATAGCTTACGGTCATGGAATTCTCTGTAGTGACTAGAGGGCCCCCACATTCTCACTCATTACTTATCCTGTACCTTGGAGCTGTTCCTCAGACCTTTCTGCAACCGGGGTCACCCGGCAGACCCCCTTTCGACAGCCGTGGCATTGGCTGAGCAAGGCTCAGCGGTAGCGGTTTCACAGCTTGGGTTCTCCGGGTTACGCTCTGGCAGCTGTCATGTGAGGGTCTGTTGAGGAATCCTCTCGCACAGTAGAAGAGATGGGGTATTAGTCCTGATTTTCACTCCCTCTGTTTAAAATACATAGTCCTGGCTAGGCGCGGTCACTCATGCCTGTAATCCCAGCACTTTGGGAGGCCAAGGTGGGCGGATCACTTAAACCCAGGAGTTCGAGACCAGCCTGGGCGACGTGGTGAGTGAACCCTGTCCCTACCAAGAACCAAGAAAACCAACCCCTCCCCGCAAAAAAGCTGGGTGTGGCAGCGCAGACCTGTAATTCCAGCTACTCGGGAGGCTGAGGTAGGAGGATTGCTTGTGCCTCAGAGATGCCCCTGTTGCCTGGGTGACAGAGTGAGACCCTGTCTCAACAAGATTGAACCATTATATATCTATACTTCAGCTTGATTTTCTCAAACAGAATGCTACATAACGAATCAGCACCCAGATTAAGAAACAGAACCTGGCTGTCCTCCAAGAACTGGCCCCTCCCCCACCAGGAGTAACCACTATCCTGACATGTAGTAACAGAGTTTCATCCCCTCTCCTTTTCAGGGGAGCCACGTAGAGGCTTTTAATCACTTTCTGGTTTAAAAGACTTGCTCATAGGTGGAGACAGTTGTTGAACATATCCCTGAGGGCTGTGACTGGAGATTGCAACTTGTGGCTGATAATGACGCAGTCTCCTGGTCAGCGAGACCGAGTGGGATCCTTACACATCCCTTGGATTTAACTGCTGATTTATTTGGGAACCGGAAGAGTACAGGGAACCAGCATTTAGGTGCCTGTTACGTGTCTTGCACTATGCTAGGAGCTTTACATGATTAATTCTCACAACCATACTGGAAGGTCCACAGTAGGGTTCTTGTCTTACAGCCTAAGACACTGGCTCCTGAGGATCAGAACCCAGTGTTGCCGGGCACACTCCAAGCTGGCCTGAGTCCAGGCAGCCCGAGACCCCTTCTATCACCATCGCACTGTAGAGCTTCTCCCCGTTTTCCTTCCCCTTCACAGCTTGTGAGTTCTTTTGCATTTCCAGGTAAGGTCAGTATCTTCTCCTTAGGAGGAAAGGTAAGAATCAAAGTACCTGCTAGTGTGGTCAGCAAGCTTAGCATTGATTATTTCCATTGGCCTTGGATATTCTCATGGCCGAGGGCGGTAACACTTTTTCACTCAGAGCAACTTTATCTTTCACTAAAAAGACTCACTGGCTGAGAGATTAAGCAAGTTGATCTAGCCTATAACACGAGCTAAGCTTCCAATTTTTTTTTTTTTTTTTTTTAGTTTTATAGGGATGGGGTTTTGCCGTGTTGCCCAGGCTGGTCTTGAACTCCTGGCTCAAGCAATCTGCTGCCTTGGCCTCCCAAAGTGCAGGGGATACAGGCATGAGCCACTGCTCCTGGCCAGCTTCCAATTGTTTAAAAAAAAAAAAACTGATTTAATGTTAATTTTGCAGCTATATTTGCATTTTCCATTTCAGACCCACCACCATTAGAGAGAGACAATGGAACCCACAATCGTAGTCTGTAATTATTCTCATCATGAAAAAGATGTTTTAGTTACTGTACAAAATCTGAGCGTATTCTAACTCCTAACTCTTAAATTGCACCTGGTATAATTTTTTTTTTAAAGGTACTTTGGAAATCATCACATACTCATGAACACTAAAGCCTATAGGGTATGGGGTTTTATGGGATTAGATAATCTGTAATTTAGTGATAGGCTCATCTGACCAGAGCCGTCTTTGACACTACCATTTGTAGACAGTGGGACCTGGAGTCCTCCAGTACATGATGCTGTACTGAGGGACTTATCCACTGCCACTTTTTTAACGGCCATCTTAAACTGGCCATACCCTGAACTCTAGCCAGAATCTCTCTGGCGCTCTGGCATTATCCTTAGATAACTCCATTTCATGTCCAAAGATACTGGAACTCGGCTGGGCATGGTGGCTCGTGCCTATAATCCCAGCACTTTGGGAGGCTGAGGTGGGAGGTTCACTTGAGGCCAGGAGTTTGAGACCAGCCTGGGCAACATAGCAAGACCCTGTCTCTATGAAAACAAACACAAAAATATTGCAACACAAGCAGAGCCTGAATGGATTTCCCATCCACCACGGCAACTCAGTTCTGACTGCCCTGGACTACGAGGAGCATTTGTGTCTGCACGCCTTTGCTCAGATTATGGCATCTACAGAGAATACCCTTTTCGGTATTGCAACAGCTGCTTTTATTCACGTGAAGCCAAGAGTGCAAGCAGGCCGGCAGGTAGTAGGAGCAAGCAGGGAGACATGAGCAAAGATATGATAGCCAGGCCCAAGTCAGAAGGTACCGTGGGAGGCAGAGGCAGTGAGTCTTAAGGAAAGAGGGAGAAAAGGGGAAACGGTTGAACTTAACCCAAAAAGATCTTAAATGTCCAGAGGAACAGTAAGAAGCCCATTCTCCCCAACACAAGGGGCCTAATAGAGTCTCGAACTTCTAGGAGCCCCAGCTGGCTCTGCTACATGTATCAGCAGAAGACCTTGGGCAAATCACTCTCTTGAGATTCAGTCTTTTCTTCTGTAAAGTGTGGAAATTTACTTCCTAGGGTTGTAGGAATGAAAACAAAATCATGCTGGCAAAACACAAAATGGTTCATCTATCTTAACAAGTGTCTACTTGTGTCAAGTGCTGGGGAAACGAAACTTCCCTGAGGTGTCTTTTATGCTGAGCCTTAAAAGTTGGACTTTTCTGGACGAAAAGAAGTTGGGTGGCTCAAGTAGAGGCCCGCGCGTGTGGGGGACAGGCTTGAAACGTGGTGTCCCGAGAGCACCAGGTGTGAGGCAGAGATGGCGCAAGAGGATGGAGAGGCATATGAAGTCAGATGACAAAAGGCCACACTATCTGAGGCACAGGAAGCCATCGAAAGCAAAGATCTAGAAAGATCATTCCTGTGGCAGTACAGTGGATGGACTGCAGAGGACAGACTTAGAGTGGGACCAGGCCGGGCGCGGTGGCTCAAGCCTGTAATCCCAGCACTTTGGGAGGCCGAGACGGGCGGATCACGAGGTCAGGAGATCGAGACCATCCTGGCTAACACGGTGAAACCCCGTCTCTACTAAAGAAATACAAAAACTTAGCCGGGCGATGTGGCAGGCGCCTGTAGTCCCAGCTACTTGGGAGGCTGAGGCGAGAGAATGGCGTAAACCCAGGAGGAGGAACTTGCAGTGAGCTGAGATCCGGCCACTGCACTCCAGCCTGGGAGACAGAGCAAGACTCCGTCTCAAAAAAAAAAAAAAAAAAAAAAAAGAGTGGGACCAGAGCCTTTTAGCAACATGTGCAAATGGAGAAATCAAGAAGAAATGGAGTTTAGCCTGAAATTGTTTGTGGGGATGGTTAGGTGGAAGATTTAGACCAGGACAGATCTAGGGTTGACAGGTAATAGGGAGGGGCTGACTTGGTCTTAGATGAAGGATGCTGCTGTGTGAGGAACCTTGTCGGGGACACCTAGGAGGCTGGCAGTACCCTCTAAACCATGCTGGGCCAGTTGGAGTGTAGGGTGTCCACAGCAACATGGGACAGGAGGCAGTATTTGTGGGCTTTTTTTTTTTTTTTTTTTTTTTTTTTGGAGATGGAGTCTCACTCTGTTGCCCAGGCTGGAGTGCAGTGGTGCGATCTCGGCTCACTGCAACCTCCGCCTCCAGGGCTGAAGGGATTCTCCTGCCTCAGCCCCCTGAGTAGCTGGGATTACAGGCGTGGACCACCATGCCTGGTTAATTTTTGTATTTTCAGTAGACACGGGGTTTCACCATGTTGGTCAGGTTGGTCTTGAACTCCTGACCTCAAGTGATCTGCCCGCCTTGGCCTCCCAAAGTGTTGGGATTACAGGCGTGAGTCACCGCACCCAGCCAGTATTTGTGGGCATTTTTGATAACGAGTGTGAGCGATTCATTGTTGTCACTAGAAGGCTGTAAGTAAGCAAACACTGAGCTAGTTAGCAAGGGGTCTATCACAGTTCCGTGCTGCCACCACAATCACCTGCTCATTTGCTACCTTTCATTGTCACCTGGGGAGTAGGGCAAAATGGAAAATCCTTCAAGGTCAGGCATGATGGCTCACCCTGTAATCCCAGTGCTTTGGGACGCCAAGGTGAGTGGATGGCGTGAGGCCAGGAGTTCTAGACCAGCCTGAGCAACATGGCAAAATCCTGTCTCTACAAAAATACCCCAAAACCTCAAAAATCAGCTCGGTGTGGTGGCACACGCCTGTAATCCCAGCTACTCAGGAGACTGAGGTGGGAGAATTGCTTGAGCCTGGGAGGTCAAGGCTGCAGTGAGCCAAGATCACGCCGGCTGTACTCTAGCCTGGGCGACAGAGTGAGACCTTGTCTAAAAAAAAAAAAGAAAAATGCTCAGAGACTGTAGTATCAAGCAAACAGGCCAAAATGCTTATTCAACGTCTTGGCCAAGTTTAACCCCTTTTCATGCAACCTAGACCACATTTTAGGTGCAGTGAGTGTTAACCAAGAACCAACTGTTGCTCTTTACCCGCCGCCACTGAGTCGCAGAGGCAGAGGCTCAGGTGTGTTCGAGAATCAGCTTCCTCCCTAAACCCACCGCCATGGGCCAGGAAGGCATCACTGCTGGAGGTATCATGGACCTTATTACTGCTGTACAAGAGGCCCTGAAGGCCGCCCTCATCCACGATGGTCTAGCACGTGGAATTCGAGAAGCTGCCAAAGCCTTAGACAAGCACTGGGCCCACCCTTGTGTGCTGTCCCCAACTGTGATGAGCCTGCCTGTGTGGCTGGTGAAGGCCCTTGGTGCTGAACACCAGATCACCCAAATTAAGGTTGATGACAAGAAACTAGGGGAAGGGGTGGGCCACTGTAAAACTGACAGGGAAAACCCATAAAGTGGTTGGTTGCAGTTGTGTAGTGTTAACGACCATGGCAAAGGATGTCATCAAAGAGTTGAGATGGAGTCTCTCTCTGTCACCCGGGCTGGAGTGCAGTGGCATGATCTCGGCTCACTGTAGCCTCTGCCTCCTGGTTGCAAGCAATTCTCCTGCCTCAGCCTCCCAAGTAGCTGGGATTATAGACGCGCACCACCATGCCTGGCTAATTTGTGTATTTTTAGTAGAGACGGGGGGTGGGGGGGGGGGGGGGCGGGTTTCGCCATGTGGCTCAGCTGGTCTTGAACTCTTGAACTCAAGTGATCCACCCAATTCAGCCTCCCAAAGTGCTGGGATTATAGGCGTGAGCCACTGTGCCCGGCCCTTCTTTCATGTTTTAATTCAAGGGAACTTTGCATGTACTAAGTTTTCAAAAATATATGTTGAAGGAACATTTATATATATACTCCAACACACATCCGATGGCCAAATTGTGTTCACAGCTCTCAGACTTCCTCATAGATTTAGAATCTCCTCAGGGACTTGGTCTTAATGGAATACAAAGGAGGTCCTAAAGAGGCTTTTTGTCCTAGTGGTCAGCTGGAATGTGGGAGGAACAATTTCAACACAAGAACAAGTTGAAAGTTCCTTTATCTTCTGGTAAGACTGTGGCTGACAGTATTTACTTTTAAATGGAAGTGAGAAAACATCCGGGAAGGGGGCACCCGGATTTGAACCGGGGACCTCTTGATCTGCAGTCAAATGCTCTACCCCTGAGCTATACCCCCTTCACCTGCTGGGAACTCTTTCCTTGTCCACTTATGGTGACTCAATACAATCAAGTTCCACCCACACTAGAGTTCTGGCAAGCTTTGTGTTCTAAAGCCCCACCTTCTTAATTATCCATCATCTGCTTTGGCTTTTCCCTTGGCCACCAATAAATTGAAAGGGAATACTTGAAAAATGACATCCTGGGCTGGGCATGGTGGCTCACGCCTATAATCCCAGCACTTTGGGAGGCTGAGGTGAGGTCAGGAGTTTGAGACCAGCCTGACCAACATGGCGAAATCCCATCGCCGTTAAAAATACAAAAAAATTAGGTGGGCGTGGTAGCAGGCGCCTGTAATCCCAGCTACTAGGGAGGCTGAGGCAGGAGAATTGCTTGAACTCTGGGAGGCGGAGGTTGCAGTGAGCTGAAATCACACCACTGTACTCCAGGCTGGACTAAGAGTGAGACTCTATCTATATATAAAGTGTGCGCACGTGTGTGTGTGTGTTTTGTAAAGATAGGGTTTCTGCATGTTGCCCAGGCTGATTTCAAGTGATCCACCTGCCTGAGCTCAAGCAATCTTCCCGTCTCGGCCTCACTTCAGCCTCCCAAAGTACTGGGATTACAGGCATTAACCACGAAGCTTGGCTTTTGCTCTGTTCTTTATGGAACAATAGCCAGCTCTGACCTGGGGCTCTGCTGATAGCTGGGGAAGTGCTTTATTGAGGTTGAGTAGTGTGGCTCCTCCTTATCCCACTGGCAGGAGAGAACTGAAGCCTCTCCTTTCAAACCTGGCACTCGTTGGTATGGAGTGCAAGGGCGTAGGCCCGAGAAGCCCTTTCTCCCCTCATTGCCTTTCCAGGGGGAAGAGAAGCCAAGAATAGAGCTGGCTCCTTTCTCCAATCTCAGGGAAGAAACAGCACACTTGGAGACACAAAGTTTTTTCATGTGAAGTAACATTGAGAGTTCATCTAAACATCTGTCTTAGAAATTCAGGTTGAGGGCTATGAAGGGAAGAGATGCTGTTAGAACAGAGGGAGGTGGGTGACCGCTCCAAAGACAGATGTGCTCTGGCAGAGAGCTGGGGTGTTCCCATGGTAGTCAAACCTTCCACTGAACTCACTGACCGGTTTCAGACCAGCACTGCAGTGGTCATGCCCAGTCACCTGCTGGAGAGGATGCCCTCGGGGGCGAGGAGAGAGGCCTGAGCCTGCATTCAGTCCACCTCTTGGCTTCCCCATTCCCCTGGGTGTGGTATGGGATGCCAACCAGGCGTAGTCACTGCATTCCCCATGCCCGCAGCTGAACATGCAATCCTCAAATGTCCCGAGCCTCTGGGTTGAAAAGCCAAGGGCTGGTAAGGTTGAGGGACAGGGTTCCTAGAAATAAAATCCCGCAACAGGAATAACTGCGGGAAGACTGAATGGTTTGTGCTGGGACAGGAGGGGTCAGAAATTCTGGGCTTGGCAGAGCTGGGCTTTCTCTCACGAGAAATGAGAATAATGCCACCCTTGTCTCTAACCCATGTGGAAAAAATGGATGAGCTCAAAATCAATTGGACCAAATGTACAAAGGATCCTGTGACTAGAGGAGTGGCCCAGGATGGTAGAGCGGGGCTGGGAGGAGGGTTTACCCTATTAGAAAAATCTCTCTCAACTCTTTCCCACTGTTGTTAATCTGGGCCCGGAAAATGAGCAGGACACAGCAGTGAGGGAAACAGGGCCTTCAGAGTTGGGAAGAGTGGAATCTTAATCCCAGCTCAGCCCTTCTTGCCAAACCACTTTAACTCAAGAAACTTGTTTCCCAAACTGTGCTGTGGGGTTAGTGTGAGGGTGAGAAGCACCTTATAAATGCCTCATGTCTGTAATGCTAGCACTTTGGGAGGCTGAGGCCAGAGGATCACTTGAGCCTAGGAGTTCAAGACCAGCCTGGGAAACATAGGGAGACTCCATCTCTACAAAAAATAAAAAATTAACTGAGTGTGGTGGTGCATACCTGTGGGCCCAACTGCTCAGAAGGCTGAGGTGGGAGGATTGGTCAAGCCCAGGAGGTCAAGACTGCAGTGAGTAGTAACTGTGCTACTGCAATTCATGCAGTCCAGCTTGGGCGACAGAGTGAGACCATGTCTCAAAAAATACAGGGCGGGGGGGCTGACATACAGTGGGTGCTTATCAGCTAATATCAGGGAGCACTGTGGCACCATCTGCTTGTGTATGTGAAGAAAAGCTGGAAGGATGCAGTCCCTGGGCCTCTTCCCCTCAACCAGGCTTCGCTATGGCCTAGGAACCATGATGAGGCTGGAAATGGAGGCAGCACTTGCCTGTCCCTGCCCAACTTCTCCTGTTGAGGTATCTCTGTCCTTTCCTGAAGATGTGGATGTAATCTACTATCCAGCCATCCCTTCCTGTACCACCATGATCCTGAAAGTGGGGAAGAGAATACAGAAGACTGCCAGCCACCCACAATGCTGAGAGGGCACAGTACAAATTGCCCTGGGGTTTGCTGGTGGGAGAGGGAAGAGGTCACAGCCTTAGGTAACTCAGGCAGACAGATTCAATATATTTAAGAACCGAGCCAGGTGCGGTGGCTTAAGCCTGCAATCCCAGCACTTTGGGAGGCTGAGGCAGGCAGATCACCTGAGGTCAGGAGTTTGAGACCACGGTGACCAACATGGAGAAACCCCGTCTCTACTAAAAATACAAAAAAAGTAGCTGGGCATGGTGGTACATGCCTGTAATCCCAGCTACTCAGGAAGGCTGAGGCAGGAGAATCACTTGAACCCGGGAGGCAGAGGGTGCAGTGAGCCGAGATGGCACCATTGCACTCCAGTCTGGGCAACGAGCGCAAAACTCCGTCTCAAAACAAAACAAAACAAAAACAAAAAACAAACACACAAACAAAGTAGGCTGGGCACAGTGGCTCACACCTATAATCCCAGCACTTTAGGAGACTGAGGCAAGAAGGCCACTTGAATCCAGAAGTTTCAGACTAGCCTAGGTAACATGGCCAGACCCATCTCTACAAAAAAAATCAAAAAATTAACCGCCAGGTGTGGTGACACACGCCTGTAGTCCCAGTTACTCAGGAGGCTGAGACTGCAGGATCGCTTGAGTCCAGCAGTTTGAGGCTGCAGTGAGCTGTGATGGTGCCACTGCACTTCCAGCCTGGGTGACAGAGTGGGACTCGTCTCAAAAAAGAAAATTAAAAAGCCTTTTCAAAAGGCTCTTTAACACTGAATTATTTTCAAGCCTTTAAACACTCAGGTTCTTCCTTTTTCCCTCCCCAGACTATGGTTCCTTCTGTCGTAAAATTACATGAGTTGATGCTGGGTGTGATGGCTCATGCCTGTAGTCCCAGCACTTTGGGAGGCCGAGATGGGCAGATCACTTGAGCTCAAGAGTTCAACACCAGCCTGGGCAACACTGTGAAACCCTGTCTCTGTAGTCCCAGCTACTCAAGAGGCTGAAGTGGGAGGATCCCTTGAATACAGAAGGTGGTGGTTGCAGTAAGCCAAAATCGTGCCACCGCATTCCAGCCAGGGTGACAGAATAAGACCGTGCCTCAAAAAAAAATTTTTTTTGGTTCTCTATAGAATACGTTGTATTAGTCAGGGTACTGGCAGGAAATGGATGGAACATTCAAGTGGCTGAGAGTCTACCTAGTGAGGCATCCTGGGCCAGCAGCAGTGAGGTGTGATGACCAGCTGTAGGTCTGAAGAGACAAATGGTGAGTTGTTGGAACCCGGCTCTCTCTGAGCACTTTCCAATAGAAGTGGTGGGTTTTAGTTACAGCCACCCATAGCCCAGCCAGAAGGGAGCCGGGGAACCAGCGATCCCACCTTCCTCTTCTCTTGCCCTGTGTTCTGCTGCTGCTTCCCACGGGCTGAACTTACCTGGCTGCTGGGAGCCAGGGAACCCTGACCTAGTCCAGAGGTGAGTCTCTTGGGCATGCACAGAGCAGGGTGGAGATGGAGAGATGATGAGGGCAGAGTGGGTCTGGAGGGGCCCAGGGAAGCTCTCCAGGAAGGCTATGAAAGCTGGTCCCAGCAGCCCAAGCTTCATGATCTCCTGAGTCATTCACAGAAGCGCATGTCACACCATGATTCTTTTCTTGGTTTATTGTTTGGTAGAAAAACAGGCTCTTTAACACTGAATAAACATCTCACAAACCGTCGCTCCTAGACTACAAAAAGTCAAAACCAATTCACTCTGATGCCAGGCCCTTGAATCTGACATTCAAGTCACTGTAATAGAAACCAGAGCTGCTGTACCTTACATTCTGGAAGGTGCTTCAACAAAGGCATGTTAAGGACTGTTTAAAACTCCTAGCATGTAAGAAGATCCATCTTTCCTTCCAATGCCTTTGGATAATAAAAGGAGAATCCCAGAGATCTGCTGTTGAGTTTGAGAAGGCCAAGTTTAAGGATTCCAAACTCCAGCCTTCAATATTTCTGCAGAGACTTAGAGAAGTAACCTCCCCGTCCTCTCCCACTGGCTTCCCCAAGTACAGATGCAGGTCTTCTGGGACCCAGGCACCGAGGGCTCAAACTATCTCACGGTCTCATCGCTGGGCTTCTCCAATGGGCTCTTGATGGAAGAAGCTTTTAGTTTTTGCCAATCTTCAGTCCTTAGAAAAGTCTTTTTTTGTTAAGAAAAGGTAGGGAGGGTTAAGTAAGTTCTAAGAATTCAGTAAGAAAAGGAAATAGGTACCTTTTATGAAAAGGACTTCCAAGCTCTGAGCCAGCAATTTAACTCAAATAACTTTCCTGAGTGTCTCCACACGGAACGTTCAGCACTTTTCTCCTAGCAGCCAGAGGATGGGATCTGTGTACACTGTCACTTAAAACGCCCTCATCAGATGCAGTAAAAAGTTACACTTTCCTCCCGTAAGTCAAATCCACATAGCTCTGGGCTGTACCCTGCAGAATTAGCTGTAGGAGTAACAGTAAAGGTCCTGCCCGACAGCCATGAGCAGCCCCGGCGCGCCCCGGGAGCCCCCCAGCCGTGACGAGAAGGCCACACTGGGAATGTCGGCCTTGGAGGCAGGGTACGGGGAGGGTATGGTTCTGAGTAGGTGGGCATCGTGGAGGCTCCAGATTCTCGTGTAGCAGTCCTGGCCCACTAGGAAAGAGGAAAGACACATGGCAGGCTAGTGAGAGAATGCAAAGGAAAACTCACCTACATGTGGACATGGCTTCTCAAGATTCCTCAGGGCTGTGATTTCATGTGAGCCAAAACACAAACTCATTAACAGACAGCATTTCTACAGATAACGCAGTCGCCCTGTTGTGCTAGAACAATGACAAGATGCCCTGGTTGGCTGTGTGATGCCACGAGTGGCTTGGAGGTATCCTGGCTAATGTCTGGGGATTCTGCTGCTCTTGATGTCACGGAATGTTCAAGTGTGAGCGCAGCCCACCTGGTCTAGGTGACATGCAACTGATTTCTCCCAATTTTTAGGGACAAGGTCTTGTTCTGTCGCCCAGGCTGGGGTGCAGTGGTGCAATCTGGGCTTACTGCAGCCTTGAACTCCTGAGTTACCTCAGCCTCCTGAGTTAACTGGGACTACAAGTGTGTGCCATCATGCCTAATTTTTTTTTTTGAGATAGGGTCTTGCTATGTTGCCCCGGCTGGTCCTAAACTCCCAGACTCAAGCTTCCTAAGTGCTAGTAATTATAGCTACCACACCTGGCCTGATTTTTTCATGATATAGTAAAAGTCTGTCAAAGTCATTACATCCTGGGGATGGACTAGGTTGACAACTCTCCCCACAGCTCTTTCTGGTTTAATGCTTCAGTTCCTAAGACCAGTTTCAGTCTTCAGGGCTCCAGTTCTGAGGACTGTGACACACAACAGCATGGGTTATAGCAGCCCAGAAACATGATATATACTACTGGAGAACTTCAGCAGAAGAGGACAGGCCTTGGGCAGTCATGGATTTCACATTCGTGATTCTGATCACTTGTGTGACTCTGAGACCAGAAGTGCTACCTTGGCTGAAGCTGAATCCCGGCTGCAGTTTATTACTGCAGCTGGCGACCACCTGCATCTGCCTTTCAGCAAGGCTGAGCCCTCTCTATCATCCAGCTCACAGGAGCTCTTCTGCGATAAAAACAGGTGAAAAATCGATTTAAAAAGGAAGCGAAGTCCTGGTGTTGATGAGAATAGTAAATAAGTCTAAGAACGTTCTAACAAAGTGATGCTTCCTAGCCACAAAAATGTCCCATGGGGAATAAGCCCTTTCCATAGGAATACCAGTAGAGGTGGTTCACGAAGACTGAGAACACATTCTGTAGTGTCAGGGGCCACTATTTCAGTGTGAAAGCACTGAGCCTGCTGTGGCCACTATCATCTGTAATCAACTGATAACTCCCTTCCCTGGGGCTCAGTGGCCAGACAGCGTTCCTAATCTGCAGATTGTGGAGCCACAGGGATGGTAGTAAAGGGGACATGAATCTTATTAATTAATTAATTAATTAATTATTTATTTATTTATTTTGAGAAGGAGTCTCGCTCTGTCACCAGGCTGGAGTACAGTGGCGCAATCTTGGCTCACTGTAACCTCCGACTTCCCTGGTCCAAGCAATTCTCCTGCTTCAGACTCCCGAGTAGCTGGGATTACAGGCAGGTGCCACCATGCCCAGTTACTTTTTGTATTTTAGTAGTAATGGGTTTCACCATGCTGGCCAGGATGGTCTCAATCTCGTGGCCTCGTGATCCGCCCTCCTTGGCCTCCCACAGTGTTGGGATTACGGGTGTGAGCTACCGCGCTGGGCTGGGGCCAATCATCTTTACAATGACCATAACTTCTTTTCTCAGCATCCGCTGGTGGAAATGTGAGTAGAGACAACAGGGAGCCCACGTTTTTGGGTACGATGGCTGCGTGGTGGGATTATGCTGGCCTGATGAAATCCATGCAAACTCCAAACCCAGGCTGCCCAGCACCTCCCCACCTGCCTGTTTCTGAAGTGACGTTTGCCCACTGACATGGGATGAGACTGTCCACCTAGTGGACATTTATTTACACTGCTGATTACTAATATATCCAATTCTACTTCCCTCCTAGTCTCCCCACTCAACTGTCCACACTCCCCCCAATTCAGTTCTGTTTTGGGGTAACTTTTCCCTCTGCTGCTGAAGTTGCTGGGATTGCCCTGAGAGACAGTATTGGATGGGGTGAAACTTCCCCTTCCTTCCTCAAGTACCTGCCACCAGGACTCCTTCTTCCTCGTGCACATGCAGGGGCAGGTAGGCATACTCATTCACGTGGCCTTCGTACTGCCTTATGCACTTAGTGGTCCTCAGGTCCCACAGCTTGATCTGTGGAAAGAAGCACCAGGAGACATCAGAGGGGCCAGGAGGTACCACGGTGGTCCCCAAGTGTGAAGCCAGGAAGGCAAGGTGGTCTCCAGTGGCCTGTGCAGGTCATGAAGATCTCCATCTCGAATTCCTGAGCCTTGGAGTCCATCAAAAGCATGTAACCAGGTCGGGCGTGGTGGCTCACGTCTGTAATCCCAGCACTTTGGGAGGCCAAGGTGGGCAGATCATGAGGTCAGGAGTTCGAGATCAGCTTGACCAACATGGTGAAACCCCGTCTCTACTAAAAATACAAAAATTATCCGGGTGCCTGCAATCCCAGCTACTCAGGAGGCTGAGGCAGGAGAATCACTTGAACCTGAGAGATGGAGGTTGCAGTGAGCTGAGATTGCACCATTGCACTCCAGCCTGGGCAACACAGCAAGACTTCGTCGCAAAAAAAAAAAAAAAAGGTACATAACCAGAGAATCCTTTTCACTTTGGTTCACATCAGATTAGACTCATATGGGCAACAAAGCAGTCCCCACGCAGGGCCAGCAAATCACTTGGTCTTCAGTGAACTTCCCCTGCCTGGGGTCAAGGTATGAGGACCTCTTCAGCAGAACCCTTTCCCCTGGCAGGTCTCTGGGCCACCAGACCCTGTGGCCTGAGAAAGTTCATGATCCCCTACCTTTCCAGCCATATCTGATGCCATCAGGTATTGCTCATCTTGGAGGATCCGCACAGAGGTCACTGCTGAGTCATGAAACAGGCGGGTGGCCTTCCACTCCTTGCCTTGATTTCCACAACGCAGATCAATAGCAAAGATTTCCCCAGAGCGGCAGCCATTAAACAGCAGAGGAACCTGTGGAAAGAGGGCCTGCTCGGTCCTGGCTACCATGACCTCCCTCTGAGGCTGGGCAGGGCAGGTCCTCCTGCTATAACCCCTCTTCCAGCCTCTGGGTCGGATGGTGTGATCAGACACGTGCTGGTCAGGGTTTGGGTCTCAATGGAGTTGGAAGGGAGGATGATTCCTTGTTAGTGACCAGAAGAACCAGACCCCACGTGTCCTCCTCATGGGCAGCACGGAGGTCCGAGGAGCTGCCTGCTCCCCGCCCCCATGCACTGCCTCCTTTGGCCTTTCTCTCTGAAGTCCCAGAGATAGCACCCCATCTCCCCATCTCTACTAAAAGCGGGTCAGCAGGTTCATTCACTTTTAAGGAAAGATGGTATTTTCTAGAGAAAAGTCCTTAAAATATAGTTATGACTTTTTTTTTTTTTTTTTTTTTGAGACAGAGCCTTGCCCTGTTGCCCAGGCTAGAGTGCAGTGGTGCCATCTCGGCTGCTCACTGCAACCTCCGCCTCCCAGGTTCAGGCGATTCTCCTGCCTCAGCCTCCCGAGCAGCTGGGATTACAGGCGCCCGGCACCACACCCAGCTAATTTTTGTATTTTTAGTAGAGAAGAGGTTTCACTATCTCGGCTAGGCTGGTCTCAAACTCCTGACCTCGTGATCTACCCATCTCGGCCTCCCAAAGTGCTCGGATTACAGCCATGAGCCACTGCACCTGGCCTGTTTTTTTTTTTTTTTAACTGACTTGAATTTATCAAGCTTAAATTCTTTTTTTTTTTTTTTTGAGACGGAGTCTCGCTCTGTCGCCCAGGCTGGAGTGCAGTGGCGTGATCTCGGCTCACTGCAAGCTCTGCCTCCCGGGTTCATGCCATTCTCCTGCCTCAGCCTGCCGTGTAGGTGGGACTAAAGGCGCCTGCCTCCATGCCCGGCTAATTTTTGTATTTTTAGTAGAGACGGGTTTCACTGTGTTAGCCAGGATGGTCTCGATCTCCTGACCTCGTGATCCGCCCGTCTCGGCCTCCCACAGTGCTGGGATTACAGGCGTGAGCTACCGTGCCCGGCCCTGATTTTTCAAATATATAAAATATATAACCTGAGAGCTGTGAAGAATTGGTATTTAGCTTACACATTTTAAAGATAGTTTGTCCTGCTAGGTAAATCCAAGTACCCAAGAACTGCTCACAACTCCTTTCCATGAGAGGTTGTTTAGAGCAACTCAGGCAAGCCTTTCTGGATCAACCAACTTTCACTCAGCTCAGACACACTTACAAAGGAACCCACTGATCCTTCCTGATGCTCGTTCTCCCCTGTCAAAGAGGACTAGATTGGCACATAGAGGCGGCCAATTTTAATCTGGCCAAATTTCTGCACGGGGCAAACTTTATATTCTGCCTGTCCCAATCCAACCAACCATGAGAGCAAACTGCTGGGCCAAGACATCACTGTTGGTCCCAAAGGACTGCCGGTGTCCCGTCACCACGTTGGTCAACAGGACTCGCCGAGACAAGCCTGGTGGAGACAGAGATAGGCTGATGAGATTATGTCACATATAGTCTGGGGAGAGGGACAGCTACATGGGGTTTTAAGGTCTGTTAAAACCCCATGGTTTTAACACCTCTGGGCACCTCTCTGGGCACCTGGGGAGCCAGGCTCACCTGTACTGAAGCAGTTATTTGCTTGGATATTCAGGGACCAGGCACAGGACCAGGCACCAGGGATCCGGAAACTGCAGAGCATGCCAGGCCGGTCTATTCCTGCTAAGGGGATAGGAGAATGTAAATTGTGGCTGCCCTCTAGGCAGGCCAGGGACCACTGGGTTCAGAAAACATCCAAATATGCCCATAGCTGCTCAGAGGGTCTATACCTTTGGCCTCACTCTGGGTTTTGTGGCTGCGAGAGAGAGGCTCAGCTGGGATGCCTGGCTCACAAGTGGTTATTCTGAAAATCCATGTATGTTAACATTCCCAGTAGTCATGTTTATAGTACTAATAGTACTGATATCAAGGAGGTAGTGTACTGTCGGAGGTAAGGTGGCTCCCATCCTCGATCACCTACCAGCTATGTGATCTCAGGCAAGTGTGTATATATACATACATACACACACACAAACACACAGACACACACACACACATTATTAAAGATACATATGTTTTTAAGACAGGGTCTTGTTCTTTTGCCCAGTCTGGAGTGCAGTGGCATGATCATGGCTCAATGCATCCTCAACTTCCCAGGCTCAAGGAATCCTCCCATCTCAGCCTCCCAAGTAGCTGGGACCACAGGTGTGAGTCACCACACATGGCTAATTATTTATTTTTTGTAGAGATTGGAGTCTTGCTATGTTGCTCAGGCTGGTCTTGAACTCCTGGGCTCAAATGATTATCCTGCCTTGGCCTCCCAAAGTGTTGGGATTACAGGCATGAGTCACCATGCTTTGATAAAATGTTTTTAAAAATAAACTTTTGCACTGATAGAACGTGCAGATTGTAAGGATACAGTTCAGTGAGTTATTACAAACTAAATATAGCCACGTACCCGCCAACCAGGTTGAGAAACAAAACAATCCAGGCCAGGCGCGGTGGCTCACACCTGTAATCCCAGCACTTTGGCAGGCCAAGGCGGGTGGATCACCTGAGGTCGGGAGTTCGAGACCAGCCTGACCAACATGGAGAAATCCCATCTCTACTAAAAATACAAAAATAGCCAGGTGTGGTGGTACATGCCTGTAATCCCATCTACTTGGGAGGCTGAGGCAGGAGAATCGCTTGAACCCCAGAGACGAAGGTTGCAGTGACCTGAGATCACGTCACTGTACTCCAACCTGGGCAACAAAACTCCGTCTCAAAAACAAACAAACAAACAAACAAACAAACAAACAAACAAGAAAAAAGAAAAGACATAAAACAATCCAGTACCCCAGAGGCCTCCCTCACATACTTTTCCCAATTACTACCTCTCCAAAGGGTACTGTGAGCCTGACCTCCAACACTAAAAATTACTTTTGTAAGGCAAGTTCTGAAACCCTCTGCCTCAGTTTCCTTAACTGTAAAATGGTGGTAAGACACACTCCTGCCTATAAGCTTGCTGTGTGATGAAATATACTAGGCACTGGGCTAAATGTGCGTGATCTCATCTAATTCTCCATGGACGTGCACTGGGAAGGCCTTGTCCACTTTAGAGAGGTTCAACATTCCATTCAAGTTGGCAAGGGGCAGAGCTGGGATTCGTGCCAGGTCTGCCTGAAGCCCACACTCTTAAGACGCCTCTCACTCTTGTCTTATTGATTCTAATTTTCTGATAGACTGAAAATGTAATAATGCTGTCAGGAAAGAGGAGTCAAATTGCCTTAACCTAGGCAGAATGTTAAGTACCCCTGATAGCGCCTGAGGTGCTCTAGACCTTCGGAGTTGTCTTCTGAATGATGTGCACAGGCATCCAAATCAGTGTTCTAATCTCACGTTGGTTTACATATATGTTAAGTCTGCTCTGGCTGCTGAAATGACTGAAATGGCCCAAGATGGGTAAAAAGGGGCAGATGCTATAAAAAAAAGCACATGCTTCTGGTACTAACCCTGGGACAGGCTTAGGGAATCCTCCCACAGTGCCTCTGAAGTGGCCCCACACTCCTCTCTAAGCCACCCCCACACAGCTCTCGGGAGACGCAGGACAGATTTCTTCAAAGGAAGAGAACGCTGTACCTGGGTGACTATTAACGAACAGTGACGCTGGGAGCAGGGTGGCACAGCCCGGAGTCTCTGCGAGTCCCATGAGGCACAGTCTGGAAAAAGCTGTTAAGGACAGTTAGGCACAAGGCTCCCCTCTGGGAGGAAGCATGGGCATTCACCCTTCAGAAGGTCATACGGCACACAACCTAGGACAGAGTAACCCCACCGTCCAGATTCAACATACGTTTACACTGTCCACATTTAGCTTCGCATGTTTTTATTTGTTTGTTTTTGAGACGGAGTTTCACTCTTGTTGCCCAGGCTGGGGTTCAATGGCGTGATCTTGGCTTACTGCAACCTCTGCCTCCTGGGTTCAAGCGATTCTCCTGCCTCAGCCTCCTGAGTAGCTGGGATTACAGGCATGTGCCACCACGCCTGGCTAATTTTGTATTTTTAGTAGACATGGGGTTTCTCCATCTTGGTCAGGCTGGTCTTGAACACCCGACCTCAGGTGATCTGCCCGCCCTGGCCTCCCAAAGTGCCAGGATTATAGGGGTGAGCCATCGTGCCCGGCCAGCTTCAGATGTTTTTTAAAGGGAAACATAAATCAGATATAGTTAAAAGCTGGGTGTGGTGGCTCCTGCCTATGTAATTCCAGCACTTTGGGAAGCTGAGGCAGGAGGATCACTCGAGCCCAGGAGTTCGAGACCAGCCTGGGAAACATGGCAAAACCTTTTCTCTACAAAAAATACAAAAACTAGCTGGGTGTGATGGTGTGTGCCTGTAGTACCAGCTCCTTGGGAGGCTGAGGTGGGAGGATTGCTTGAGCCTTGGAAATCGAGGCTGTGGTGAGCTGTGAGCATGTGAGCGCATTCCAGCCTGACTGACAGATTAAGACCATGTCTCAAAAATAAAATACTATAAAAAAACCCCAAAAGTCCCCCTCTCTGATCCCTCCCTAGTCCAATTCTCCCTTCTCTCCCACCCAGAAAGAACTGCTCTTCTCGAATTGGTGTAAGTTCTTCTAAGCCATGCTGTATTTCCACTACATATATTTGTCAATAAATAAAGCAACTTTTGTTTTAAAAAATACATACAGAAATGGCACTGCACAGAATATCTCACTACCAGCTCTTAACATTTCTGCTTATCTGAATGGGTACCAGGTGACACCTCATTATTATTTCAATGGCCATTTCCCTGACTACATGTGGGTGTCTGTTCACATGAGCGTAGTCACTGGGCAGTCTCTCTGACCTGCCCCTTTACACTCTTCCCTATGTGTGTGTCTTCTGACTGATGTGGTTCCTCTCCTTTTCCCCTCATAGCCAAACTTCACTCCAGAGGAGCCTGTATTTATTCTCACTCCCTTGCCTTTCCTCCACTGAAATCCAGGCCTGACCCTCAGCTTCCCAGAGAAATGTTCTCACCAAAGTCTTCAATGAGCTCCTGATTTCTAAATCTGACGGAAATGCTCCAGTTCTGCCCTATGGCCATGTAGCCCAATTTCTACTCCACACTCCTTGGCCTCAACCCACCACTCTCCGGGCAGTCTATCCTGGGCCTTCTCCTATCACAAGATGCCCGGACTAGGACCTGCGCCTGCCCCTTGGTGCCCTTCCCTCCACTCCTGCTGCCTCATTTCACGCCCTCACTGCCGCTCTCAGTCTTGCAGCAGCTTCTGTCTGAGGACTTGCTCTCACCTGTCTATCCCCCAACAATGCCACCAAAGGAATCATTTTCAAAAATGGCTCCACAATCACAACCCGCTGGGACCTCCCATATCCCTGAGCGAGCATTCTGTCTTGAAAGGTCCTACTCCCTAGCCAGAGACATCATGAATATCAAACTGCTGCCCAACACACCAAGCTTTCTCCCAACTCCTCCTTCTATTAGGAGTCCCTGGCCTCTTCCTGCCCTCATGGGTCTCCCTCCAGGAAGGCGGTTGCAATCCCTTCTGCATGCAGCTTTCCTCCTACACTGAAGACTTGTGGAGCTGCCTGTCTCTATCTCCTTGCAACTGCATATACTCGATAGGTGTTGCCTGAATGACCACACATATTCCTCACTGAAAAACGTTAACTATCTGAAAAGCAATCACGTAACTTAAAAAAAAATCTTTTTATACATTTTATTTTTATATAGGTGTTTTTCGATGGAAAATTACCATCTGTCGCCCAGGCTGGAGTGCAGTGGCACAATCTTGGCTCACTGCAACCTCTGTCTCCCGGGTTTTGAAGCAATTCTCCCACCTCAACTTCCCAAGTAGCTGGGATTACAGGTGCATGCCACCACACCTGGCTAATTTTTGTATTTTTAGTAGAGATGGGGTTTCACCATGGCGGCCAGGCTGGTCTCGAACTCCTGACCTCAAGTGATCCACCTGCCTCGGCCTCCCAAACTGCTGGGATTATGGGAATGAGCCACTGCGCCCAGCCACTTTTCTTTTTTTTCTTTTCTTTTTCTTTTTTCTTTTTTTTTCTTTAAGCGACAGGGTCTCTCTCTTTCACCCAGGCTGGAGTGCAGTAGTCTGATCACAGCTCACTGCAGCTTTGAACTCTGGGCTCAAGTGATCCTCCTGCCTCAGCTTCCTGAGTACCCGGAACTACAGGCATGCACCATGATGCTCATCTCATAGAATTTTTTTTTCTTTTGTAGAGAGAAGGTCTTGCTATATTGCCCAAGCTGGTCTCAAACTCCTGGCCTTAAGCAATCCCCCCACTTTGGCCTCCCAAAGTGCTGAGATTACAGGTGCGAGCCACCGTGCCTGGCCAGGTAACATTCTTGACCATCTGAGTATGTGATATGTATGTGACATACGACTCTGGGTGGTAAGCTCCAAGTTAAGTATCTCCAGGATAGAGAGGGTGCTGAAACTGCAAATGGGAACAGCATCACCAAATAAACTTATTTTGCTTCTGGATTTGGAGGGCACGGAAGTGAAGAAAGTGGGATGTGCATGTTAGTTACTGTTGCTGGATCTCAGCTTATTTATATTCAAACTTTGAGTACTTATGGGGCCAGGCTAAGACTTAATCCTTTGACAGGCTACAGGTTAACTAAGGGCCCAATAAGTGTAGAAAGAATTCCATCTAACCCCCACCACTCTTGCAGGGAAAATGCAGATGCAGGTCTGAACAAAGTACCGTTTTTCTAAAGGGAAAAAGTTACCTGAACTTCTGAAGCAGCACAAAAAATCTATAGCACAAAGGCCAGAAGATTACCAGAAACTGCCACCAGAGGGCAAGCCACTGATGAGGCTACAACAGACCATCCATCCCTTAAAGCCCAATTACATGGATTTTTTTCCCTCTCCTTAGCCCACAGAAACATGAGAAACCATGCTGTTTTAAGACTGGAAATGAGAACGAGGTTCGTTTTTGCTCTCTGCAGAGCTTGGCCTCTTTAGCCCTCTGGTTAGATCATCATAGGAACAGGTGGTCAGTCCCATTAGCCTACAGAACCCCATCAAATGAAAGCCACATACAATTTTCAATTTGGAGAACACACATAGTTTGGTGCCTTATATAAATTTGTAATCAGGTCGCTAATGTATTTAGGCTTTACAAGCCTTTGAAATGTAAGCTGGGTGTTGTGGTGCATAGCTATTGTCCCAGCGACTTGGGAGGCTAAGGCAGGAGAATCACTTGAGCCCAGGAGTTCTAGACTGGAGTGAGCTATGATTGTACCACTGCACTCCAGCCTGGATGATGAGCAAGATCCCTTTCTCTGAAAAAAATTAAATAAAAACCAAAAAACTCCTTTGAAAGAGAGTGCTGTGAAACAAATAAAATTTTAAAAAAAGACTCTGATTCAGTTGTCACTTGTTGAAGACCAATGATGTGCCAGGAACTGCTAGGTGGATTCATAGGAGTTAACTAACGCTAATCTCACGACAACTCAAGAAGTAGGTGTTAAGTACAACGAGTAGTCATGTTGTTTCCAGAACACATTTAATATGAGAATGAACCAAGGACAAGAGTCATTAACATGTGGCTTTCGGTGAATCAAGTCTTGTGCCATATCAAGAGCCCCCAAGGGTACCAGAGGCCAGGGACCACAACACTGTACTACTGTGCTCTCAGCAAAGTGGCTCTGCTCACTCAGGAAGACAAAGACTGGTGTGATGAGTGCTTTAAAAAGCTGTTGCCAGCAGGGACCTGAGGCAACAGAGCCCACAGATCCAAGTCCACTGCCAAAGGAACCCCCTCTCTGACCCTGCCCTCAGCTTCCCCTAGGAGGACCCTGCCCTCCTGACCACCGTTTTCCTCCCTGGCCTCAGGAGGAGCTGGGCTTCCTCCCCAAAGCTGTGCTGCTCCTTTCCGCTTTGTTCCTCTGCTACCGCACCAGCTCTCCGGCAGGAATACTGGGTCCGTGTCGTGAACCCAGAGCCTCCTGTCACACGCCACAGTGGCAGAGTGGGTCGGCCTTGGAGCCAGACTGCCTGAGTTCCTATCCTGTCTCCACCACATGCATGTGAAGGCCCAGAGAGTGTCTGCCACACAGTGACATCAATGTCATCTTGAGAAACAACCATGATGGGACCTCAGCTACTTCTCTGTGCTCCACAGGCATCCTTGTGTTCTACCCAGGTACGCTTTTTTCTAAAGCATGAGATTTAAGTGCACAAAGGCCCAGCCCTCTGGTCACTAAGATGCCATGCCACGAAGCCCACAGATACCCAGGTCCACGTCAGGGTGTGGCCTGCCCACCAAACCTCTTCCTCTGCCAAAGGATACAGAATGTGGGAATCCAAGTGATTGAGCGAGGCCCAGCACACCGAATTCACCTGGTGAGGAAGCAAACAGCAAGACGGAAAGTTATTCCACAGTCATATGCTTTCCTGTGGAATAACTTGTGGGGACACAGACATGTGACTTTCTTCAGGTCTTGCTCCTCTTCAAATGGGCTGGAACAAACATTCTGAGGGCAGGGCTTCAGCAGGACAGGAAGTAACCTCAAGTCTGAGTCCTTCAACAGAGCCACAGGGAGACATTTGGTATATCTGGCATACCCTCTGGGCAGGGCTGAATGGCAGGAGATAAGCCTAACTCTGAAGGTGGATCTTACTTCACCCAGAAGCCATTTTCAACCTGTATCCATCTTGCGGCTTATGTCCCAACTGAATAGGAAGTCACAGCTTCTCATGGATGCCACCATCACCCCACTGCAACTTAAAGGTTGCTCCCTAGACAGGAAACTCCTCTTATTTGTTTAAGTCTCAGTGCTGGCTGCGGCCTGGCTGGATGACGTATCACTCCAACACACAGGGCAGGACCCCTCCTATCCAGGCCACAGTCACTGTCACCCATGTCCAAGGAACTCTCTGCCCTGGTGTGGGCCCTTTCAGATCAACTCCTGGACCCCTGGAGGGACAGTCCTGAGGACCAGTTAAAGAAGCGCTGTTTCAACCTCTGTTTCAACCAATGAAAGTGAAATTATCTCATTTCACTTTCTTTTCCAAGACAAGAAACTCCTGGGACCCTTTCTTTCCCTGTGGGTTCTGAGCAACTATAAATCCATTTTTTGAGATAGGGTCTCACTCTGTTACCAAGGTTGGAGTGCAGTGGCACGATCATGGCTCACTGCAGCCTCGATCTCCCGGGCTCAGGTGATCTTCCCACCTCACCTCCCCCCGAAACCCCCAAGTAGCTGGGACTACAGGTGCACGCCACCACACTCAGAAAATTATTATTATTTTTTTGTAGAGACGAGGTTTCACCATGCATGTTCCGCTGGCCAGGTTGGTCTGAAACTCCTAGGCTGAAGTAAAAATCAAGTCTTACGGAAAAATGAGGTAACCATGCTCTGCCCTCTTCCCCAATTGCTCTCCTCTATCCTGAATTTGGCCAACTACCCCCAGGGCCAAGTGTGCAGCAAGGCTACAGGGATGGGCAATGTACCTTCCGGTTGGTGAAGTAGAGGTTTTCGTGCATGAACACCTTAAGCGTAGGGGTCTTCAGACTTTGCAGGTTGATGATGCCATACTTGGAGCCTCCGACTTTGACATCATTCACTGTGAAGAGTCGGTCACTGTTGGTGTCTGCCTGGAGAAGAGAAGGGGGCAGTGGGTGACATCCCAGGCTGCACCTGGTGGGTTACATAAGAGGGACCTGCCCGTCTCTCCTGGCCCCCATGCTCTGTGCATTTTCACTAGGTGAGAGCTCCTCTCCATGAGCGAGTGTGGAGATGACCTCACTTCCCCTAACTCAGTGCAGCCATCTCTGGGCAAAGTCAGTACATGTCTGATGTAACAATTCAAGAGGAAGGATGAGAATGGCAGTGAGGGGACATGGCCAGAAAGTCTGAGATCTGCATGAGGACCTCACTCAGAAGTGGGTTTGGCAGAGTTCTAGCATGCACCCAGAGGAATGTGCCACGTGCCATCATGAAGGCTGTGCAGCAATAGGAAAAATGCTAGTTCCTATTATATAGGCACTAATTTATTTTTTACCACCATGAAAACAAACAAACAAAAAACCCACTGAATAAAATGTGCAACAGCAAAAGACTGCATTCAAATATAGGCTTTTTTGGCTGGGTGCAGTGGCTCAAGCCTGTAATCCCAGCACTTTGGGAGGCCGAGACGGGAGGATCACGAGGTCAGGAGATCAAGACCATCCTGGCTAACACGGTGAAACCCTGTCTCTACTAAAAAATACAAAAAACTAGTCGGGCGAGGTGGCGGGCGCCTGTAGTCCCAGCTACTCGGGAGGCAGGAGAATGGTGTAAACCCGGGAGGCAGAGCTTGCAGTGAGCTGAGATCCGGCCACTGCACTCCAGCCTGGGCGACAGAGCGAGACTCCATCTCAAAACAAACAAACAAACAAACAAACAACAACAAAAAATAAGCTTTTTTTTTTTTTTGAGATGGAGTCTTGCTTTGTCACCCAGGCTGGAGTGCAGTGGCCGGATCTCAGCTCACTGCAAGCTCTGCCTCCCGGGTTTACACCATTCTCCTGCCTCAGCCTCCTGAGTAGCTGGGACTACAGGCGCCCGCCACCTAGTTTTTTTGTATTTTTAGGAGAGACGGGGTTTCACCATATTAGCCAGGATGGTCTTGATCTCCTGACCTCTTGAGCCGTCCGCCTCAGGCTCCCAAAGTGCTGGGATTACAGGCTTGAGCAAAGGTAAGCTATTTTTTTTTTAAAAGAGGTGGGGTCTCACTATTGTCACCCAGGCTGGAGTGCAGTGGCATGATCATGGCTCATGATAACCCTGAACTCCTGGGCTCAAGTGATCGTCTCTCCTCAGCCTCCTGAGCAGCTAGGACTACAGGCATGAACCACTGTGCCTGGCCACTTTTATATTTTTTTTTGTAGAGATAGTGTCTATGTTGTCCAGGCTGGCCTTGAACTTCTGGCTTCAAGTGATCCTCCTGCCTCAGCCACCCAAAGAGCTGGGATTACAGGTGTGAGGCACCATGCCTGGCTCAGGATGTGGGCTAATTTTTTTTTTGAGAGGGAGTCTCACTCTGTCGTCCAGGCTGAAGTGCAGTGGCACGATCTCAGCTTGCTGAAGCCTCCGCCTCCCAGGTTCAAGCTATTCTCTCACCTCAGCCTTCTGAGTAGCTAGGACCACAGGTGTGAACACCACACCCATCTAATTTTGGTATTTTCAGTACAGACGGGGTTTTACAATATTGGTCAGGTCAGTCTTGAACTTCTGACCTCAAGTGATCCCCCACCTCGGCCTCCCAAAGTGCTGGGACTACAGGTGTGAGCCACTGCACTTGGCCCTGTTTTTGTTTTTTCTTTCGAGACAGAGTCTTGATCTGGTTGCCCAGGCTGGAGTGCAGTGGCACAGTCATGGCTCACTGCAGTCTTGACTTCCTGGGATCAAGTGATCCTCCCACCTCAGCCTCCCGAGTAGCTGGGACTACATGCACACACCACCATGCCCAGCTAATTTATATTTTTTGTAGAGACAGGGTTTACCCATGTTGCCTAGGCTGGTCTCGAACTTCTGGGCTCAAGTGAACTGCCTGCTGAGGCCTCCCAAAATGCTGAGATTATAGGCATGAACCACTTGCCAGATGTGGGCTATTTTAAGTTTTTCTTTTCTCATTTTAAAACATGATGTGGTTAATCGCTATTTCAAAGCAAAAACTCTACATATTTATGTGTTTTGTATATATTAATAAATATAGACCCACACACAGGTTTGGACGCTGGTTTTGGTGAAACTGTATCAACTTTGTTAAGTTTACCCAGGAAGAAGTCATGTTCCCAGAAGAATCACTGAGACTAGACTCAGATGTGAAAAACTGCGCTCCAGGTGGCAAGCCACTTTCTGGCCCTGGGGTCACAATGGCCAGCCAGAGTCACTGTAACTTTGGGTGATGGAGATGACCTACCACACGTAAAGCCTGGGTCAGGAGAGATGAAGCATGAAGGTCGGGGTGTCCAGGCTTGTGAACAGTGGCCTGTGTATCACCAGACCCCACACACCAATGACCCCCACTGTTTCCACCCGCTTTACCCCAGGGAAGGGACTGCTGAGGAGAACCCACCACAAGAGAAGATCCTACTCATTCAGTCAAACCATATCCCCAAGCACACAGAGAGAGAAGCCACACGGGAGAATGTGGGCCCGGCCCCCAACACCCCTCACATGGAAGGACCCCGCTGTGGTGGTCTCCTGGGGCAGGAGGATGCAGTGTCGACCTCCAGAGTCAATCTCTAGCATCGGCCTCCAGTCTGGCCAGCAGATGGCCAAGTCCAGATGCTCCTGCCTCTGTATCCTTGTCTCACTCTCCCTGGCTTTCCCTCAGCCTCTAGGAAGGACAGGGCTTGCCGGGCACACCCTGCTCTTACATGGTCCATCGAGAGGTCAGGGACCTTTGTTTGCAGTGGACCCTCTAGCTCTCTGCCAACATTTCCTTGGCCCCTGGGTTTAAGCGACAGACCTTGGCCTCCAGCTTGGGTCCATCCCAAACCAGAGAAGGCCTTTCACCCCCTGCAAATGATGTGATGGAGGTGTGTTGATGGGAGGTACCCCTGAGGCCAGGGTGGCAAGCAAGGAGTCCTACCCTCTAGTGACCAAAGGCATACTGGGCTGCAGGTTTAGCCACCAAGTCCCGCCCCAGTTCAGGAAGAATTAGATGTCCCCTGGTCCACTGTGAACCTTTTTAATTGCATATACAACACAGCCAAGGAGAAGTTACTGTGTCAAGTTTCTTAGTCAAGGTGTGGCTGGGTCCAGACTCTGATGTCAAACGATGGAACTGATGTGGGGGTGATGATGGTCACCGCACAGCCTGCCTCCCAGCTTAGCATCTCCCAGGCGGTAGCCGGCAGGCAGGTTAAAATTGTACAACCAAGATGCCACCTGCTTTCATTGCAGTTGGCTTCTCCAGAGCTAGGCTTGATGACTGGCAACGCTAAGCCACAAAGTGTCCAGAGGGTGGTACTCACATCCTAGGCATCCACAGTTGTCCCCCTCCGACTCACCAGTATGAGGTTAAATCGGTCGCTTGCCAAGGCGGAGGGATCCAAGCTCCGAATCTGGACCTTTTTCCTCTCCATGCAGCTGAGACGCAGCTCGTGGGCTAAACTGCAGAAACAGAGGGTAGGGGCATGGATGCTGTAGCTGACATGCATGGAGAAGATTCAGGGGTCTCTGGCCTTCCCTCCCCCCTGAGGCCCATCTCTCCTCGTCAGCCCGCTCCATAGTACTTCTCAGCAATGGAGCTGAGCAAGATCCCCGATTATCTGAATTTGAGTTTCCCCACAGAACACTCAGGAAGATGAAAATGAAGAAGTGGGTGGCCCATTTACAGAGTCAAAGAGTGGGAGTTAGAGGGACTTGTGCCTGCATCATCCAGTACAGCTCCTTCTCCAGAGACAACGAAAGTGCTGGAGATGGAACAATGGTCTGGAGGGCACTCCAGATCAAACAATGGTCTGGAGGGCACTCCGCTGCTGGGAAGAGCCTGGGGATACGCTGCCTCTTGTTTCGCAGTGTGAGGAACAGATCTAACTAGAGTTTTAACTCTTTCTGTCTCAGAAGGAGGAAAACAGAGGTGGGGCCTACCCTGCCTGATACCCACGGTGTTTCTGGCCTTCCCTAAAGGGGTCCTGCTCCAAGGTGCGAGGCTTGTGCCCCAGGAAGCTGCCTTAAATGCAGGGTTCTTCACTTACTCATGTACAGTGGGGGCAAGAGACGCAGGGTTGGGCGCTCAGGTGTTGGAGTCAGACAGTTTCCCACTTCTAGCTTTACCTTGAGCAAATCACTCCACTCTGAGCCCCAGTCTCTTCCTCAGGAAATGGGGGGAAGTACCGGCCTATCTCACAGGGTTTTAGTTAGAATTGTATCAGGCATCATAAGTACTTTGATAAAGTTTAGTACACACACATCCATTTAATGCCCCATTTTTGGTGACAACTCATTAGAAGGGAAAGAAGCATGCAGAAATGTCATGGGAATGAAGTTGTAGGATCTTCTACTAGAATGACTTATGAGTACCAGAGAATAGACATCTCTGCCTATGTCCCCATCCTCTCTCCCTAGCCTCCTGCAAGAGTCCCTCTCCTTCAGTCTAGAGAGAACAGCTTTCTCAGGGTGGGTTTAAGCAGCAGAAGGCAGGCTCTGAACTGGAGCCCCTCAACTGTGCAGGTGCCTCACGGGGTAGCCACATGGTCTGTCCAGATTGGATTCTTGTACCACGAAAATAAGAAACAGGAAAAGAACATTCATGAAGAAAACATAACAAAGAGGCATTGTCTTACTGGCAATAATTGGTGACGTTGAGAAAACCCAGTTGGCTTTTTCGGAGCATGGAAGATGCATTAAATCCCATCCTGGCAATCTAGATTTATTACAAAAAAGAGAACAATTCAATGAAGATTTATTTGTTATGGGATAATGGAGAATGTTTTTCGTTCCACAGGACGCAATAAAGGAAATAGGCACTAAATTGGCAGAAATTTTATGCATAAAAATCCAACTGTATCCTTTCCAAGTCTCCTGTCCTTGGAAAGAGGAAAGGCCCAGCACAAGAAAGTGTGAGCGAAGGCCGGGCGCAGTGGCTCGCGCCTGTAATCCCAGCATTTTGGGAGGCCGAGGCGGGCGGATCATAAGGTCAGGAGATTGAGACCATCCTGGCTAACACGGTGAAACCTCGTCTCCATTAAAAATACAAAAAGAAATTAGCTGGGCGTGGTGGCAGGTGCCTGTAGTCCCAGCTACTCGGGAGGCTGAGGCAGGAGAATGGCTTGAACCCGGGAGGCGGAGCTTGCAGTGAGCCGAGATCACACCACTGTACTCTAGCCTGGGCAATAGAGCGAGACTCCGTCTCAAAAAAAAAGTGAGCAGGAAAGTCTGCTCAACTCTGCCATGCTCTCCATCCACATACACCCAGGGGGACGAAGCCACCAGGTGCAAGAATGCAGCAATGGGACTGCAAACAGGCCTGTACTGCTTTCCATTCCACCTGTGGTGACCCAAGGCTGGAACTATACGTTCCATTGCCTACCTTGACAACAAAATATGCTAGCATCTAGACCTGTATCAAGATGGCCTGTATTCCAAACCATGCAT
Source organism: Rhinopithecus roxellana (assembly GCF_007565055.1). NCBI lineage: Eukaryota > Metazoa > Chordata > Mammalia > Primates > Cercopithecidae > Rhinopithecus > Rhinopithecus roxellana. The sequence goes on along the minus strand of NC_044553.1, from coordinate 131,009,951 downwards.
CCTGGTCTTCTATTTAAAATAGAAAGCTGGGTCGGGCATGGTGGCCCACACCTCTAATCCCACACTTTGGGAGGCCAAGGTGGGTGGATTATTTGAGGCCAGGAGTTCAAGACCAGCCTGGCCAACATGGTGAAACTCCATCTCTACAAAAAAATACAAAAATTAGCTGGGCATGGTGGCAGGCACCTGTAATCCCAGCTACTTGGGAGGCTGAGGCAGGAGGCTCACTTGAACCTGGGAGGCAGAGGCTGCAGTGAGCCGAGATGGTGTCACTGCACTCCAGTCTGGGCCACAGAGTGAGACCCTGTCTCAAAAAAAAAACCCAAAAAACAAAAAACAGTTACTAAAATTGTATCACACTGCCTCCCAAGATTCCTTCAGGAATGACAAAACAGAACTGCTGAAGAAGGCTGGGCGCGGTGGCTCACACCTATAATCCTAGCACTTTGGGAGGCCGAGGTAGGCAGATCACTTGAAGTCAGGAGTTCAAGACCAACCTGGACAACATGGTGAAACCCTGTCTCTACTAAAAATAAAAAAATTAGCTGGGCATGGTGGGACGTGCCTGAAGTCCCAGCTACTCAGGATGCTGAGGCAGGAGAACTGCTTGAACCCGGGAGGCAGAGGTTGCGCTGACCCAAGATCATGCCACTGCACTCCAGCCTGGGCAACAAAGTGAGACTCCATCTCAAAAAGATAAATAAATAAATAAATAACTGCTGAAAAAACTTAGCAAACAAGAAAATGGGGATGGAAGGAGGGGGCTCTTGGCTGTTCTTACTCTTGTCTTCTTTCTGTCAGGGAAAAGCTGGGGCCACACCCCCTGAAGTGTCTCTGCTAAGTACTGCAGGGGCATCTAATTGGCACCCTTTCAACAGTGGATGGACAGGTGCTGGCAGGAGCGGAGGACAGGGGGGCGAAGGGGTGAGGAGCCCACCTTTTTCTGCTTGTCCTCTTCCTCAAGCAGCCGCAGTCTCTTGCTCTCCATCTCCTTCTGCCGGATGCTCTCTTTCGTCAGGGGGTTGCAGTTGTTATGTCCAGGGAGCAAGCGGAAGTAGCGTTTCTTTTCAGGGTCAAAGTAAAACCCAGGTAGCTCTTTACACAAAAAAATTAAATGCATCAATTTCAACCACTGTGAACTGACCACCTGAGTGGGGTGCCCAGTGGCCTGTCCCCCCACCTCATGGCTGCCTGTCTTTTCTGAGAGCGGGGATGAGCTGCCTTGTCAAGCAACATCCCGGACTGTGCTCAGTCCTGGGGGAGGCAGTTTGCCTCAGGACCACCATTCCTGATGCACCCAGCTCCCTCCCTGAGTGTTTCAATTTGCTCCTGGAACTCCTTCCGAGCCAGGAATGGGTCTCAGCCTTCCCTGTGCGCAGGGGCCAGGAGTCCCACCCAGCAAGTGGCCTTACCTGGCACAGAGGAGGCCCCAGCTGTGCCAGACGAGGTCGACGGAGACTCATCATCACCGTGGCTGGAATCCTGAGCCGACTGTGCTGCCTGGGAGTGGGACCTGTTGACACACAGTTGTGTTAACTTGGAGCCCAGGGCTTGAGTTCCAGCCATTCTGACTGGGGGTCCATTCGGGCAGTTCTGCAGCCTTCACCTCTGATCTCTGACCTGATTACTTGAGAAGCACTGATCTCCTTTTGCAAATACAACAAAATAGGGCAAGGTTTTGGTTTTTCACTCTTTTTTCTTTCTTTAAAAGAGAACAGATGTCAGTGATTCCCTCTTCTTATTTTCTCACTTAAGCATTTTGTGAGGTCTTGTGGAATTTTCCAGATTAAAAGAAAAAATAGAAATCTCTGCCAATAAGAATTTTACCAGCTGGGCTTATTTGTCAGCACAACGGCAGTTACAAGGTTAGGTGAATTTCATTCTTTATTGGATTCAGTAGCATGAAGAGTTTAAATTGTACTTGACTACACAATCTCACAGACAGAAAAATTGGGCTTTGGGGGACAGAGTTGATTAGTTCAGTAACACTGGGATAGAGCCGTGGCTAAAACACTTGATGTGTAAATCCACAAGTAGCTTCTGTGGGAATTATAGGCTGAAGGATGTAGTAGAGGCGCGTGCCACGCCACCCAGATAATTTTTGTATTTTTAGTAGAGAGGGGGTTTCGCCATGTTGGCCAGACTGGTCTCAAACTCCTGACCGCAAGTGATCCGCCTGCCTTGGCCTCCCAAAGTGTTGGGATTACAGGCGTCAGCCACCACGCCCGGCACAGTCAACTTTATTTTAAAAATACATTTAATGTTGCCTTGGCCTGGCGTGGTGGTTCACGTCTGTAATCCTAGCACTTTGGGAGGCTGAGGCAGAAGGATCACTTGAGCTCAGGACTTTGAGACCAGCCTGAGCAACAGAGTGAGACCTCATCTCTTAAGGAAATAAATAAATGTCATGTAGCCTGGCGTACAGTGTTTCCAAGTCTATACTAGTATTATACTAGCATAATGTCCTAAGCCTTTGTGTTCGCTCATCACTCACTCACGGACCTCCAGTCCTGCAAGCTCTATTCCCAGGAAGTGTCATATATAGGTATACCATTTAAAAAAAATCTTATATCTTCTATCTTTACTGTATCTTTTCTATGTTGAGATCTACAAATACCACTGTGTCCTGCCTGCCTCTTGCATTCAGTAGTCAGATGCTGCACAGGTTTGCAGCCTAGGAGCAATGGGCTACACCCATATAGCTTAGGTGTGTGGCTGGCTGTACCATGTAGGTTTGTGTTAAGTATGTGCTATGATGTTTGCATGACACGACAGCCTAATAACATATTCCTCAGAATGCATTCCCCCTCGTTAAGTGAAGCACGAGTGTATATCCTTGTCCAAGACTTAGGCTGAATAAAATTTGGTTTCCACAAAGGTATTTTCATAAAAAGTCTACAAAATGGAAAAACGGTTTTCCAGCTGTATCAGATAACGTCTACCTCCAGCCTTATGGCGAATGCCCTGGCCAGAGGTCGTGGTCGCTTAGGAAAGAACAGAGAGTGGTCCTCTCTCCTCATTACTCAGTGTGGTGGGCTGGCCCACCACAGCCACATGCCCTGGGAGCACGTTAGGAAGGCAGGCTCTCCTTAAGACCCCTCAGACCCACGGAATCAGAACCTGCATTGGGACGAGCCCCCTGGTGATCTCCATGCCTCTGAGCATGTGACATGCCATGCGTACAATGCCAGAAGCACACTGGGCAAAAGTGGCTCCCCAGAGCGGCACACTTACCTGTCTTCAGGATCACGGAGTCTGAACCAAGGGTTCTGCTGGTGGCTTCCTCTCCCATGTCTTCTTCTACTCTGCCAGCTATTTTTATTCATATCTGTTCCTAAAAGAGAAAAACAAAAATTCCATGGATCTCTGTGCGTGGGCGTGGGCTTTTCTGTTTGCTTCTTGACAGCTGCTTCATGTTCAGCACCAGCAAAAGGCTGGCCCACCCTGGGTTACCATCAGATTTGCCACACCAAGCCTTACCCGGGAAGGGCTGCCTCCAGCACTCTCCCAACATCCTTCCCACTTCCTTCCTGTCACCCCTAGTTGACCACATAGCTCCCTACTCCACAGAAATAGGGACGCCTGGGCACGGTGGCTTATGCCTGTAATTCCAGCACTTTGGGAGGCTGAGGTGGGCGGATCATGAGATCAGTTCGAGACCAGCCTAACCAACACGGTGACACCCTGTCTTTACTAAAAATACAAAACTTAGCCAGGAGTGGTAGCGTGCACCTGTAATCCCAGCTACTCAGGAGGCTGAGGCAGGAGAATCGCTTGAACCTGGGAGGCGGAGTTTACAGCGAGCCGAGATCGCGCCACCGCACTCCAGCCTGGGCGACAGAGTAAGACTCCATCTCAGAAAAAAAAAAAAAAAAAAAAAGAAACGTTGCTAGGCATGAATCCCCTAACTTCACTCCCTTCTGCTCCACAAATACCTGCCTTTACTAATTGTCTTCTTCTGGCTGGGCGCGGTGGCTCAAGCCTGTAATCCCAGCACTTTGGGAGGCCGAGACGGGCGGATCACGAGGTCAGGAGATTGAGACCATCCTGGCTAACACGGTGAAACCCCGTCTCTACTAAAAAATACAAAAAACTAGCCGGGCGAGGTGGCGGGCGCCTGTAGTCCCAGGTACTCGGGAGGCTGAGGCAGGAGAATGGCGTAAACCCAGGAGGCGGAGCTTGCAGCGAGCTGAGATCCGGCCACTGCACTCCAGCCTGGGTGGCAGAGCGAGACTCCGTCTCAAAAAAAAAAAAAAAAACTACTTTGTCTTGGACAACAGGTATCACTGCTCCTTTTCTAAGCAGACCCATCCCACCTGGCTATTGATCTCATTCCTCCCCAGGAACTGCAGACATCTGTTTCTACATATGTTCATGTCTCCTTCTCCTTATCTCAGCTTAAAAACATGCCCAGGTTTTTCATTTGTTAGTGTTCCATTTCTAATCCAAAAAGAATGGGCATATTCTGAAAGAATGGTCTATATCCAGGAACTCAGTGTCTTCATCTCCCAATATTCCTCAACCCACTGCAGCCAAGCTTCCTCTCTCCTCGCCTTTCTGCTAAAATGCTCTTGCTCGTGATCACCTACTTGCCAAAGTGAGTGGTCTCTTTTTAGCCCTTATTCCTGCAACATGCAGCACCAGGAGGCTACATTCTTCCTTTGGCTTCTGTAATATCTTTCTCTTGGTTTTCTTCTTGCTAAATGAATCCTTTGCTCATTTCTCCTGGGTCACACACCCTGTGTGTGCTTCCCATTGTTCTGTCCTAGATCCTCTTCTTTTCAGACTTAACACCATCTCATCTACCAATGCAGATGCAGCTCCAACCCTAATATCCCTACTGAGCATCAAGTTCCTATATGCTGCTTTCTGTCTATTTCCGCAGATCCAACAGGTTCAAAAGTGAGTTCATGATTTCTCCCTAACCCCCGATCTGCTCTTTTGCCTGTCTACATTTCTCTTCTCTGAAAGTAATATCCCTGCCCCTGCAGCCCAAATGTGTGTGTGTGGTTTTGTTTGTTTGTTTTGAGATGGAGTCTCGCTCTGTTGCCCAGGCTGGAATGTAGTGGTGCCATCTCAGCTCATTGCAACCTCTGCCTCTTGGTTTCAAGCGATTCTCCTGCCTCAGCCTCCAGAGTAGGTGGTACTACAGGCACCCGCCACCACACCTGGCTAATTTTTGTATTTTTAGTGGAGATGGGGTTTCACCATGTTGGCCAGGCTGTTCAAGAACTCCTGGCCTCAGGTAGCTGCCTCGTCCTCCCAAGGTGCTGGGATTACAGGCGTGGGCCACCAAGCCTGGCCCCAAATTTTTATCTTATTAATTGTCCTAAACAATGGCTCCTGAACACCATGTGTGGGTTTCCCTATGGATCAGTTATCTTATACCCCAGCTAAAGAATACAGTTGTATTTATTAATAGTTAAGTTACAGGCTGAAAGGCACTGTGCACAGGAAGGGAAGCACGTGTGGCCAGTGTTAAGACTGGTAGGAAAATGGCTGCATGCGGTAGCTCATGCCTATAATTCCAGCACTTTTGGGAGGCTGAAGTGGGACGATCGCTTGAGCCCAGAGTTTGAGACCAGCCTGGGCAACACAGTGAGACCTCATCTCAAAAAAAGAAAAAGACTGATAGGAGAAATAAGCCCTACTGACATAAAGCTTATTATTATTACCAACACTATAAAAAGGTCAAAATTCCTTTAGAGTGCATGTTCTGTATATGAAATGATTCTAATTTGTTTAATTATGTAACAGTGCATGAATACAGCAAGGAACACATGAACTGGTGAGTCAGACTTCAGATCACCCAGAGGAGGCAGGACCGTGTCCCACTCACATCATTATCCTCAACAGGCGGCTGCACAATCAGCAGGACACAGCTGATGAGAAAAGCACTGACAAGTGCCAATTTGGGCCAGGGAGAGCATGTGTTCACCCCTAACTCATATAGGCCCAGGTACAGGCATTTCAATCTGGTAAGGGGGCCTGCCAACATCAAGTAATATAGTTAGCGAGGTTGGGCAAAAATCCTTTTAAAGGCCGGGTGTGGTGGCTCACGCTTGTAATCCCAGCACTTTGGGAGGCCGATGCGAGTGGATTACCCGAGGTCAGGAGTTCGAGATCAGCCTGGCCAACGTGGTGAAACCCCGTCTCTACTAAAAGTACAATTCACCGGGCGTGGTGGCGGGTGCCTGTAATCCCAGTTACTTGGGAGGCTGAGGCAGGAGAATCGCTTGAACCTGGGAGGCAGAGGCTACAGTGAGCCAAGATTGCACCATCACACTCCAGCCTGGGCAAAAGGGTAAAATTCCATCTCAAAAAAAAAAAAAGAAAAAAAAAAAAGAAAAAAGTCATTTAAAAAGTCACACTAATAAAGCCTTCCAAATACAGAAAGAGTTTAAAGGCTAGTACGAACACAGTACCTTTCTAGTACTTTTAAGAAGCCTGTTCAGGGGTGGGGAGTGTGTCTTCCCTAAACACAAACACAGTTCATTCTCTACGGCCGCTTTACAGTCCATGCTTGCACTCATCACTCTGCATGACTCTTTGTTCATACTCCCATCTTATACTGGATGTGAGGTGAATTCTGTAAGGCAAACATCTTACTTTGTTCTTTTTTCTATTCCTAGCATCCATGACCTAGTTGGTGCTTAGTAAATTTTTGCTGAACTGAAGCAAGGCAAAACAAAACCTGTGGCTACTTTAAGTCCCAAGTAGCTTCTTTCTGCTCTAGGTTATTTCCATTTACTACTCCGCATACATTTACAGAGCGCCCGCTCCATGTGAGGCGCTGGGGAGTGGGCAGAGATAATAAGCTGTGCTCCCTGGTCTCGAGGCACTGATTGTTTAATATGGGAGACAGATGCACAGACCAACCCCTGCAGCGCAGGATAAGGGTATAGACCCAGGTCTCTCCAGGTGTGGTGGGAGAGAAGGGAGTGACTGCTCCACGTGCCTGGGCTGGAGGTGGGGGAGGGAGGTAAGTGCAGTCTGAAGAATGAAAATGTCAGGGAAGCCTGGCGCGGTGGCTCACGCCTGTAATCCCAGCGTGATTTGGGAGGCTGAGGTGGGCGATCACCTGAGGTCAGGAGTTTGAGACCAGCCTGACCAACATGGCGAAACCCCATCTCTACTAAAAATACAAAAATTAGGCCGGGTGCGGTGGCTCACGACTATAATCCCAGCACTTTGGCAGGCTGAGGCAGGTGGATCACCTGAGGTCAGGAGTTCGAGACCAGCCTGACCAACATGACGAAACCCCATCTCTACTAAAAATACAAAAATTGGCAGGGCGTGGTGGTGGGCGCCTGCAATCCCCACTACTTGGGAGGCTGAGGCAGGAGAATCGCTTGAACCCGGGAGGTGGAGGTTGCTGTGAGCCGAGAGAGTGCCACTGCACTCCAGCCTGGGCGACAGAGCACGACTCCGTCACAAAAAAAAAAAAAAAAAAAAAAAAAAAAAAAAAAAAAAAAAAAAAAAAAAGGGCAGTGGGGGCGGCGGGCCTGCAGGCCATCTGGTATGGCCAGAGCCTGAAGTTCAAGAAACTGGGGGGATGAACCTGCAGAGGCAGACAGGGCATGGTCACGAGGACTCTGGGTGGATGAGGAGTGACATGATTAGAGCTGGTAAGAAAGGGCACCTGAAAGGCAGTGGCATGGGGAAGAAGGTGACAGTAAGAACTGCAGCAGCAACCCAGGTGAGATGAACTCACTTATACATTATGGACATGGTATGTGGGATAGCAGAGCCTGGATTTAGATTTAGGCAGCGAATTTCATGGGAGAGGTGGAGAGAGGAGTTGAGAAAGGTTAAGTGAATAACTGGTAAAGTCATGAGCAGGGAGACTAAGAATAAAGGAAGAACACTTTGGGGAGAGGGGAATAAGTCTGATTTTGAACAAATCAATCTCAAGATGCAGGCAATGGGAAATACCGGTCTGATAATACAGAGAGAAACTGAGCCTAAACAGACATATTTGAAAGTCACAAGGATAGGGTGACACGATCTCGGCTTACCGCTACCTCTGCCTCCTGGTTTCAAGCGATTCTTCTGTCTCAGCCTCGCGAGTAGCTGGGGCTACAGGAGTGCGCCACTATGCCTGGCTAATTTTTGTATTTTTAGTAGAGATGGGTTTCACCATATTGGCCAGGCTAGTCTCGAACTCCTGACCTCGTGATCTGCCCACCTCGGCCTCCCAAAGTGCTGGGATTACAGGCGTGAGCCACCGTGCCTGGCCATTAGGGACAATTTTATCTAGTAATAATATAAAACCCAGTATGCATCACAGTTTGTAGATCAGTGCTTCTTAAGGACTATTTTGCCCACCAGGGGACATGTGGCAACGTCTGGAGACATTTTTGTTTGTCACAACTTGGGAGAAGGAGGGGTAGGCTGCTACTAGCGCCTAGTGGGTAAAAGCCAGGGATGCTGCCAACCACCCTACAATGCACAGGGCAGCTTCCATACATTCTTCAGGAAGAATTATCCAGGGCTGGGTGCAGTGGCTGATGCCTGTAATCCCAGCTGCTCGGGAAGTCGAGGCAGGAGGACTGCTTGAGCCTAGGAGTTCAAGACCAGCCTGTGCAACATAGCAAGATCCTGTCTCAAACAAACATAAAAAAAAAAAAAAAAAAAAAGAGAGAAAAAAGAAAAAATTATGCAGCTGGTTGTGATGGCTCATACCTGCAGTTCCAACTACTTGGGAGGCTGAGGCGGGATGGCTTGAGTCCAGAGTTTGAGACCAGTGTGAGCAACATAGCAAGACTCCATCTCACAAACAACAAGAGTTACCTGGCCCCAAATAGTGCTAAAGCTGAGAAACCCTGTTCTATGTAGGAAGCACTCAAAAACAATTTGCTGGTAACATAATGCATCTAGTACCTTTGGAGCTGCTCTAGATGTTAAAATCAGGTGTGTTTCAGAAGGTTGGGCTTGTCTTTGTCTTTCAGAGAAACTTTTAAGTACCTCAAGGCATAAAGAATCATAATTTCTAAGAGACTACTATTCTGCCAAGACAGTGTTAATCTCAAACAATAAATAAATACAATTTGGTTTTTTGGAAAATGATTGGACAATATTTATCAAGTAACATATAAATGTACATGCCTTCCTTCCGGGAACTGATCCTCCAAAAATAATTCCAAGATATTTACTACATTTTTTTCCGAATCATTTTATGAGGCCAATATTACCCTGTTACCAAAACCAGACAAAGATATAGGAAGAAAAATACAGGTCAAGACTGGGTGCAATGGCTCACGCCTGTAAGCCCAGTACTTTGGGAGGCCGAGGCGGGCAGATTGCCTGAGGTCAGGAGTTCAAGACCAGCCTGGCCAACATAGAGTGAAACCTCGTCTCTACTAAAATACAGAAAATTAGTTAGGTATGGTGGTGCACACCTGTAGTCTCAGCTACTTGGGAAGCTGAGGCAGGAGAATCGCTTGAACCCAGGAGGCAGAGGTTGCAGTGAGCGGAGATCATGTCACTGCACTCCAGCCTGGGCAATAGAGCAAGACTCCGTCTCTCAAAAAAAAAAAAAAAAAATATATATATATATAGGTCAATATGTGTTATGAATATAGAGACACAAAAATCCTCAACAAAACGCTAGCAAGTGAAATCCAGGAGCATATAAAAAGGATTATATACCATGACCAAGTGGGATGTATCTCAGAAATGTAAGGTTGGTTCAACATATGAAAATCAATCAATATAATATACTGTATTAATTGATGGGGAAAACCTCACATGATTTTCTCAATTGATACACAGAAAAAGCACTGGACAAAATGCAACATCCTTTCATGATTAAAAAAACACTCAAACTAGAAACAGAAAGTAGTTTCCTCAACCTGATAAGGGGCAACTACAAAACACCCACACCTAACATCATACTTACTGGCCAAAGACAAAGTTTTCCCTCTACTGGTCAGGAACAAGACAAAGATGTTGGTTTTCACTACATCTATTCAACATTGTAGTGGAAGTTTTAGATAGGCAATTAGGCAAGACAAAGAAATAAAAGGTGACCAAACATGATCTTACATACAGAAAATCCTAATGAATCCATCGAAAAGCTACTGGACCTAATAAATGAGTTCAGCAAGGTTGCAGGATACAAGATCAATACAGAAAAACCAGTTGTATTTCTATACACTAGCAATGAACATTAAATATTAAATTAAATGTTAAATTAACATTTAATTAAATTTAAATTTAATTAAATGTTATTTAATTATATTAATATTAAAGAAAAATTACATTTACAATGGCATCAAAAAGAATAAAGTACTCCTCTGGTCCTGCTCAGGCTCAGTTACAAAAAAAAAAAAAAAAAGAGGAGGCCGGGCGCGGTGGCTCAAGCCTGTAATTTCAGCACTTTGGGAGGCCGAGACGGGCAGATCACGAGGTCAGGAAATCGAGACCATCTTGGCTAATACGGTGAAACCCCGTCTCTACTAAAAAACACAAAAAAAACTAGCTGGGCGAGGTGGCGGGCGCCTGTAGTCCCAGCTACTCGGGAGGCTGAGGCAGGAGAATGGCGTGAACCCGTGAGGTGGAGCTTGCAGTGAGCCGAGATCCGGCCACTGCACTCCAGCCTGGGCGACAGAGCCAGACTCCGTCTCAAAAAAAAAAAAAAAAAAGAGGAGAAAAAGTACTTAGGAATATATTTAACAAAATTAATGTATGGCAGGTACACAGAAAACTATAAAACACTGTTGACAGAAATTACAGATTTAATGCAAGCCATATCAAAATTCCAAATGCCCTTTTTTTAGCAATGGATAAGCAGATCCTAAATTCATACTATGCAAGGGACCCAGAATACTCAAAATAATTTTGAAAAAGAACAAAGTTGGGAGGACTCACACCTCCCAATTTCAAAATTCACTACAAAGCTACAGTAATCAAGACACCATGTTACTGGCGTGTGGATAGAAATATAAATCAATGGAGTAGAATTGAGACCAGAAATAAACCCATATGCCTATCTATGGTCAACTGGTTTTCATCGAGGTGCCAAGACCATTCAACTAAAGAAAGAAGTGTCTTTTCAACTGCTGGGACATTTGAATATCAAACTGCAAAAGAATGTATTTGGATCCCTACTTCATACCATATGGGACAATAACGAACCCAAATGGATCTAGATCTAAAACTATAAAACTCTTTGAAGGAAACAAAGGTATAAATCATCATGATCTTGATTAGGCAATGATTTCTCAAATATGACAGTCAAAGCGCGCGCGCGCGCGCGCACACACACACACACACACACACACACACACACATTGGGCTTCATCAAAATTGAAAACTTCCGTGCATCAAAAGACACTAGTTAGGGCCGGACACAGTGGCTCACGCCTGTAATCCCAGCACTTTGGGAGGCTGGGACGGGTGGATCACTCGCAGACAGGAGTTCAAGACCAGCCTGACCAATATGGTGAAATAGCATGTTTCAAAATACAAAATACAAAAATTAGCTCGGTTTGGTGGCGGGAGCCTGTGGTCCCAACTATTTGGGAGGCTGAGCCAGAAGAATCGCTTGAACCCGGGAGGTGGAGGCTGCAGTGAGCCGAGATGGTGCCACTGCATTGCAGCCTGGGCGACAAGAGCTAAACTCCGTCTGGAAAAAAAAAAAAGAACCTACACAAATAGCCAACTGGCACATGAAAGGATACCCAACATCATTAGTCCTTAGGTAGATGTAAATCAAAACCACAGTGAGATACCACTTTATTTAATTTTATTTTATTCCCTCCTACCCTCCTTTTGGCTGAAGTGCAGTGGCGCAATCTCTGCTAACCGCAACCTCCATCTCCCCAGCTCAAGCCGTCCTCCTGCCTCATCCTCGGAGTAGACGGAATTACAGGCGAGTGCCACCACACCAGGCTAATTTAAAAAACATTTTTGGCCTTCCGCCACGGCCGCCATTGGAGAGTAGCAGCCATGGCTCTGCGCTACCCTATGGCCGTGGGCCTCAACAAGGGCCACAAGGTGACCAAGAACGTGAGCAAGCCCAGGCACAGCCGCCGCCGCGGGCGTCAGAGCAAACACACCAAGTTTGTGGGGGGACATATCCGGGAGGTGTATGGCTTCACCCCGTACGAGCTGCGCGCCATGGGGTTACTGAAGGTCTCCAAGGAGAAACGGGCCCTCAAGTTCATCAAGAAAAAGGTGGGGACGCACATCCGTGCCAAGAGAAAGCAGGAGGAGCTCAGCAAGGTACTGGCCGCCATGAGGAAAGCCGCCGCCAAGAAAGACTGAGCCCCCTCCACTGTCCTCTCCTTGAAATAAAAAACAGCTTGACAGAAAAATAAAATAAAATAAAAATAAAAAATATTTTTGTAGAGACGGGGTCTCGCTTTGTAGCCGCCCAGGCTGGTCTTGAATTTCTGACCTCCAGCGATCCTCCCGCCTTGGCGCAGTGTTGAGATGCCAGGCGTGAGCCACCACGCGCGGCAGCAATTCTGAGATTTAACACAGCGAGCCGGTATGTGCCCAGCGTATGTGTATGTAGTGTACAGAATATGTGAACCACCTTCTATAAAGGTTCATGCATGAGAAGGTCGGCTCTCTCTCACAGTCTCGCAGTTTTCCACACACAAGCGGCAAATATTTTTGCACCGGTCTCCAAAATGGTGTCTGGTTTGGGAGCCCGCGGCTTCCGGAATTACAGGCTCTTACCTGCTTCCAGGACACCATTCCAGGCCTGGCCTCAACAGGCCCAAGGCGCAGGCCCAGAGGAGGCGAGGGCGGCGGGTGCGCTACACCCAGTAGGGGGCAGCCCCGGGCTTCCGCGCCACCAGCAGTGCTGGCCCCACCCCCCCGCCCCCAACACCGGCCAGCTGGGGAGCCAAGTGTGGGGGATGGCCTCGCCTCCCCCGGGAAGTAGGCTTGACAGCAGAGGGGGTAGGTCCAGCCTTAGCACTAGGCCAAAGCTCAGAATGGGGGAGGGGCTCCATCTCCCCACGGGGCTCTCTGGTTTGGAGGCCTCGGGGCTGTTCTGATTTCCAGGCTGGGCCTCACCATCTTGTTTAGCACATGGTTAGGGGCCCTAGACTAGAGCCCAACAACCGGGGCTCAGAGACTGGGGTATCCTGGGGCTGCGGGGTTGATTCTTGGGCGGATGAGAATGTTCTGGAATTAGACAGCAATGATGGTTGCACAATCTTGCCAATTAAAAAGCCACCGGATTGAACCCTTTTTAAAAAAGTGAATTTTCGGGTATGTGAAATATCACAGCATGGTGTAGTATACATCATATATATATTTATATATAAACTACATATATATACGATGTTTACTACACCGTGCTGTGATAGTTAAAGTGAGAAACATCCTAGATATCCAACAACAGGGGAATTTTGTTAAAAGTCTGTAGACTACCTGGGCGCGGTGGTTCATGCCTGTAATCCCAGCACTTTGGGAGGTGGGCGGATCACAAGGTCAGGAGATAGATGAGACCATCCTGGCCAACATGGTGAAAACCTGTCTCTACTAAAATACAAAAAATTAGCCAGGCTTGGTGGCGTGCGCCTGTAGTCCCAGCTACTCGGGAGGCTGAAGTAGGAGAATCGCTTGAACCCTGGAGGCGGAGGTTGCGGTGAGCCGAGATCGCGCCATTGCACTCCAGCCTGGGCAACAAGGGCGAAGCTCCGTATCAAAAACGAAAAAAAAAAAAAAAAAAAAAGTCCGCATACCAGCGGGCTGCTAGTGTGCAAAACGCTAACTCCACTGGTTTGTAAAGCTGAATACAAAGTAGCTTCCACAGGCCAGGGCGGTGGCTCACGCCTCTAAAGTCTCAGCACTTTGGGAGGCCGAGATGGGAGGATTGCTTGAGCCCAGGAGTTCAAGACCAGCCTGGGAAACATAGTGACACACCACTCCCTCCCCCGGCCCCGTCTCTACAAATAATTTAAAAAGTAGCTGGGTCTAGTGGTGCGTGCCTGTAGTCCCAGCAGTTAAGAGTTGTTCATTGTAAAACAACAACATTCTGGACGGCCGACTTAAAAACAACAAAGTTTTCTGTTAACATTTATTTAAGAAATAATTCAGGCAGCAGGCTTTGTACTAATGCCCACCCTGAGTTGGTATTTTCAATCCTATTTTACAAATGAGGAAACAGGCTTAGAGGGCTAGGTACCATACCCAGGGTAAGCTAAATGGTGGAACCACCTCTGTTGGTAGGACCCCCAGGCCTGGTTACCCACAAAACATCACCTCAACTCTAATTTCCATCCTTATTTAAAAATCAGAGTTTGGGACTTTGGAACTGTTTCCTCTAGGAAGCTGTCCCCTCAGTTTTCTTTGCTTCTGGCTGCGCCGCTGGAGTCACAAGACATGCCTGTAGAACACCATGGTGAAAGGTGTCATGGTTTCTGAAGCCCCCGGGACACCCATGAGGCGCGGAAGAGCTAGCTTTCTCGTTAACACACAACTCAGAGTGAAGGCAAGGGCCAAACCCAGGCCCCACCACTTGCTAGTTCGTTCGCTACCCCTCACGGACAACCAAACTGCACCCCTTTCTGCGTCTGACAAGCACATCATAGCGCTGGTGCTGGGAAAACTTAGTGCCTGTGAAGCAGCCAGCATAGTGCTGGCCATTTCGTAAGCGTCAGCCACGCCTTACCTGTTATGCTGACCTGAACATTCACGGGGACACCGCCCCAAGGCCCGCAGCCCAGCCCCCGCCAGGTGTCTGGTGGGGCCTTCAGCAGCAGGGCTTAGAGAAGCGCTTAGAAAAACGCCCTCAGCGGCGACACTCGGAGTGCCCTCCCTGCGTGTTTACGGTTGTAGCGCTGATCCGGCCGGAGGGCTCCACGCGTCCCCGAATGGGCTGAGCGCACCGCCCCAGCTGCCACCTAGGCCCGGTGGCACCGGCGTTCCACGTGCTCGCTCCTCCCCGCCCCTCCCCGCCCCTTTCCTTGGCCTTCCTCGCCGCGCCCGTCTCCCACCCCGAGCTCTGCAGCGGGCGCGCGGCAGCCCTCGAACCGACGCCAGTAGGCACCCCAGGCAGCACAGACTTACCAGTTCAGCAGGTCCCTTCCGGATTCCCCTAGGGCTCAGTTGTGCAGAAGTTGGGCCGAAGCGTGCAAGGACCCGGAAAGACCAAGGTGTAGCGTCAGCCAGTTAGGTGGATACGTTTTGGTGTTGTAGCAGCCGATAGGGCTATAGCGGCCGTCCTTTCCTTCTCACTGGACGCGGCTTCTGTCTGTCGACGTCAATAGGGGCGATCCTACGCAGAAGGCGGGGAGTGGGGCTTCGGCTCCTCCCAGGCTTGGCCTGTCTGGGCCGGATGCACGTGGAGGCTGGTCCGGGAGCGCTTGGGGGTGGGGCCAGGCGCACGTGGGGGCGGGGCCGGGGGGGCTGCTCCCGGAGCAGCGAAACTGTCTGGAGCTCGTTTCCTGAGAGGCCGTGTCCTCCACCCTCCGCACGCTGATCCGGCCCTGGAGAAGTCCTCTCTCTGTAGTGGAAAGAGCGAAGGAGTCTGTGAGGCGAGGGACAGAAGTAACGTGATGTTATGACAGGCGGCGATGCCTTGGGCAGTAGCCTCAGGCGGCCGAGGCCGCGGCCCTGGGTCTGTGTTCAGGGTGTAGCGTAGCGAGCCCTGACCGTGGAACCGGGGGGCCTCCGTGCTGGCTCCAGTACTGCTGCTTGCTGTGGGACCTAGGGCGAGTCTCTTCCCTTCTCTAAGCCTTGATTTCTTCTGTTGAGAGAAGGGATCGGATCTATCATTCTCGTGTCGTCTGCAGCTTGGAGTTTGCTCAGACCACCAATATTTCTAGAATGACCTATGTGTGCTGTGCCTGTCAGCTGACGGTTTTGAGATCTAATGAAGGGAAAACGGAAGCGTCTAATGTGCTTGTGGCCCGAAAGAGACAGTTTGTGAGGACAGCTGGGTTCACAGAGGCCAGGCTTGTTGGGGTCCAGCAGCAGGCGTGGTGCGTCATGCGGCTCCATAACCCAGGCCCCTGCCCGCGGCTGGACCCGTTAGAAAGCAGGCGGTGGGGTTCATCCATTGCACCTCGTGCGAAGGCATTTTAGCCCTTAAAGAGGAAGCTAGGATTTCAGGCTAAACTCCTGGCTGTTAGGAGTTTATAGATAAGTGCAGGGTGTGGAGCGGGGCCGGGTGATGAGGGAAATGAGAGAAGTGGGCATAGTCAGAATAAAGAACCGCTTCATGAAGCTTGAGCGGCCTTGAAGAGAAGGCAAAGAAAAATTCTACCTGAACAAACAACGTGGCTGGAGGCCGGTTCAAGTCGGCTGGATGGGAGAGGAGTATGGAAGCAAAACTCGGTAGGGTGGGTTGGAGCTTGGTGACGCAGGAATTGCCAGGGAAAGAGTAGTCAGGCCGGGCGCAGTGGCTCACGCCTGAAATCCCAGCACTTTGGGAAGTTGAGGCAGGTGGATCACTTGAGGCCAGGAGTTCCATACCAGCCTGGCCAACATGGCGAAACGCCCTTCTCTACTAAAAATAACAAAAAATTAGCCGGGCTTGGTGGTGGGCGCCTGTAATCCCAGCTACTGGGGAGGCTGAGGCAGGAAAACTGCTTGCACCCAGGAGGCGGGGGTTGCAGTGAGCCAAGATAGGGCCGTTGCACTCCAGCCTGGGCAACAGAGTGAGACCCTGTCTCAAAAAAAAAAAAAAAAAAAAAAAAAAAAAGATAGACAATGGGAGGCTCCGAGGGTTCTAGAGTTGGGAAGTGACAGGACTAGAACTGTGCTGAGAAATCACCGTGTTGGGGGTTGGGGAGAAAAGACTGTGGAAGGCAGTTGGGAGACCTCTAAGGAACTTACTGCAGCAACAGTCCTTGTGAAAGGCAGTGAGGGCCAAACCAGGGTGGGGATAGCCAGGATGGAATGGCAGGGTGCAGATGGGAGGCAGGATTCAGAGGGAGAACAGGCCAGACTTAACTCTTGGGGAAGAGTCGAGCTGGATTTTCCACTGAAGAGCCAGGGGACACTGAAGGAAGATGGCAGGAGAAGTTGGCTTGGGCTTGCTGAGTGAATGAGTGGCTGGCAGCCGGCCAGCAGGCTCTGCTGAATGTCCACGGAGGGGACAGTGAGGTGGGCATGAGATATACCTTGGGAGCCTGCAACACACACAGAGAAAAGATTAAAGAATGTTTGTTAATAAGTGAACAAATGAAGTTTGCTGGGCGTTGGGCACATCATGAGGCATTCCGACCTCAGTTTCTGAACAGGTTAGAATGAGATAAGACACCTACTGAGACAGGTTGTAAGGAGTAAGCTCTGATGATGGAGTACCTCACCCAGGACTTGGTGCACAGCGCCCATTGGTTAAGCTTCCTAAATTGTGAAGGTAGCTTGGTATCTAGATGATGTATATTACCTTCAAAAGTAAAAATTATTTTTTCATTTCATCTCCAGAATTTGAAGCCAAGGCAAATGTTGTAATGAAAAGGAATGAGTCTATAGAAAGAGGTTGGAAAATACATTGCACGTGACAAAGGCTAAAAAATAGTGTGTTTTTTTGTTTGTCTGTTTGTTTTGAGATGGAGTCTTGCTCTGATGCCAGGCTGGAGTGCAGTGGTGCGATCTCGGCTCACTGCATCCTCTGCCTCCCAGGTTCAAGCTATTCTCCTGCCTCAGCCTCCCAGGTAGCTGAGATTACAGGCGCCTGCCACCATGCCTGTCTAATTTTTTGTATTTTTAGTAGAGATGGGCTTTTGCCATATTGGCCAGGCTGGTCTTGAACTCCTGACCTCAGGTGATCTGCCCACCTTGGCCCCCCAAAGTTCTGGGATTACAGGTGTGAACCACCTCACCCAGCCTTCAAATACTAGATCTTATTCATTCTTTCAAACTATTTTTTTGTACCCATTAGCCATCCCCACATACCCCCATCTCCCAAAATATAAAATTTAAGTATTAATTTAAACAAATCAACATTTGTTTAAATCAACTGCAGGAGTTGTCCTTTAAAAAAAAAAAAAAAAAAAAAAACACAACAGGCCAGGCAGTGACTCACGCCTGTAATCTCAGCACTTCGGGAGGCCCAGGTGGGCAGATCACCAGGTCAGGAGATTGAGACCATCCTGGCTAACACGGTGAAACCCCATCTCTACTGAAAATACAAAAAATTAGCCGGGCGTGGTGGCAGGCGCCTGTAGTCCCAGCTGCTTGGGAGGCTGAGGCAGGAGAATGGCATGAACCCGGGAGGCGGAGCTTGCAGTGAGAGGAGATTGTGCCACGGCACTCCAGCCTGGGTGACTGAGCAAGACTCCATCTCAAAAAAAAAAAAAAAAAAAAAAAAATATATATATATATATATATAAATTTAAAAAAAACCTTTTTTTCTTATCGAGATAGGGTCTTACTATATTGCCCACACTGGTCTCAAACTCCTGGGCTCAAGTGATCCTCCTGCCTCAGCCTCCTGAAGTGTTGGGATTACAGGTGTGAACCACTGCACCCAGCAGGAGTTGGCCATTTTAAAAGGTGATGTGTATGTAAGTTGCCACAGGAACTAGGATGCCTGTCAAATCCCATCATGGAGATTAATCCAAAATAAAATCAATGGAAGAGAAATGCAATTAAATTAACATGCCCATTGTGGGGTAACAGTCCATCCAGGGCCTAGAAAAAGGATCATTTTCATCAGAATTTCTCAGTGTTTTTTCAGTAGTATCCAAGTGAGTGTCTTGGTCACTGAAAATCTTAATTTTTTTTTTTTTTTAGATGGAGTTTTGCTCTTGTTGTCCAAGCTGGAGTGCAATGGCATGATCTTGGCTCACTGCAACCTTCGCCTCCTGAGTTCAAGTGATTCTCCTGCCTCAGCCTCCCCAGTAACTGGGACTACAGGCATGCGCCACCACACCCAGCTAATTTTGTGTTTTTAGTAGAGACGGAGTTTCTCCATGTTGGTCAGGTTGGTCTTGTACTCCCAACCTCAGGTGATCTGCCTGCCTTGGCCTCCCAAAGTGTTAGGATTACAGGCGTGAGCCACCTCATCTGGCCGGTCACTGAAAATCTTGATCTAGAACAATTCCCTAGTTCCTTTCCTCTTTTTTTTTTTTTTTTTGAGACAGTCTTGCTCTTTTGCCCAGGCTAGAGTGCAATGGCGCCATCTCGGCTCACTGCAACCTCTGCCTGCTGGGTTCAAGCAATTCTCCTACCTCAGCCTCCCGAGTAGCTAGGATTACAGGTGCCCACCACCATGCCCAGCTAATTTTGTATTTTTAGTAGAGATGAGGTTTCACCATGTTGGTCAGTCTGGTCTTGAACTCCTGACCTCAGGTGATCCACCCGCGTTGGCCTCCCAAAGTGCTGGAATTACAGGACCCGGCCTCTAGTTCCTTTGCTAACCTAATGAAATACCCAACAAAATTCTCTACACCTTTTTGTATGATTACATGTTCACCAAACTGCTGATGACTGACTCCATTATCATGATTTTGGAAAAGAGGGAGCCCAGGGTAATGGGCAAGAATATTCTAGATATCAGGAAGTTACATATCTCAATAATTAACTGATCATATTCGTATTCTGTGTACTTGGGTAGATAAGCAATTTCCAAGGATCTGGTCCCAATAACTTAATACATAAAATGTTGGAACCCATAAACTTGGTGACAAGATTTTGCCTCTAAAATATTAGTCTTAGCTGGTTAGCAGCCTGACCAATATAACAGTTAATAATGCATAATAATCTAAGAAAACTTGAGGAGTAGAAAAGCACAAAGTGAAAAAAATACCCAAATTACCTGGAGGGGTAAATCCATTCCTCCAAAAAAACCACTGTTAATATTTGGATGTGTTTTTTCTAAGCATGTGTTTGTTGTAAGTGTTTTTATCCTTCAGTTATTAATTCAACAAATATTTACTGAACACTTGGAATGTCAGGTCTGTTCTAGGTGCTGGGGATGTAAGTGCTTTATTTTAATAAAGAAAATTGTTTTTGGGCCGGGCGCGGTGGCTCAAGCCTGTAATCCCAGCACTTTGGGAGGCCGAGACGGGCGGATCATGAGGTCAGGAGATCGAGACCATCCTGGCTAACATGGTGAAACCCCGTCTCTACTAAAAATACAAAAAACTAGCCAGGCGAGGTGGCGGGCGCCTGTAGTCCCAGCTACTCAGGAGGCTGAGGCAGGAGAATGGCATGAACCCGGGAGG
Organism: Rhinopithecus roxellana; assembly: GCF_007565055.1. Lineage (NCBI taxonomy): Eukaryota > Metazoa > Chordata > Mammalia > Primates > Cercopithecidae > Rhinopithecus > Rhinopithecus roxellana. The sequence continues at coordinate 130,989,810 of NC_044553.1, read as the reverse complement.
CGGAGCTTGCAGTGAGCCGAGATTGCGCCACTGCACTCCAGTCTGGGCGACAGAGCGAGACTCCGCCTCAAAAAAAAAAAAAAAAAAAAATTGTTTTTGAAAACAATCACAAACTAATAGAAAACTTCCAACTACAGAATTTTTGTTTTTCTTTTTCTGAGGGCAACCACTGACTTGATGTGTCATCAGTCTGGAATACTTTTAGTTTGTATTTCTTACAGATGTGGGCCTTCTATGTATCCAAAGCATAACCATCAAAATTGAAAAATTGACATTGATACACCACTGTCACCTAATCTTCAGCTCCATTCAATTTAATTCAATTGAATTTAATCTCCATTTCATGGAAATTGGTATTTAGAAGCCAAGACCTGAGTGCTAAGTGTGCTTATTGCTATTAGGGTATCCCTGTTCCAAGGCCCTCTCCATGGTTACAGTTGGGAACACATACCCACACACTCCCACACACACAGTTACATCTATATTTATTTGTACATCTATCAATCTACCCACCTATCTTGAAAACCATGAGTTTACACCAATATCTCCAATTCCAATCCATCACTATAGGGCTGATTCTAATTTTCTCCCTTTCTTTATTTGTAGCTTCCTTCTCCAGCAGTGAGGTTCTCATTATTTTTATTTACTTGTTTGATCAATCCCCTTGTACGTAACCATCTCCTCTCTCTGCCCCCACCCCCTACCCAATACAGATGTCCTCCTTCCCCACTCAGGTTCTGCAAACCTGTGCTGGGAAACCCTGTACCCTTCACACATGAGGAAGCCTTCCTCAGTCTTCCTGGGCTCCAACATTCCATGTGTGGACACAATTTTGAATAAGACAGACAAATTCCTTCCTTTCAAAGAGCTTACATTCCAATGAGGAGGGGGACAGATAAATAAAAATAAAAAGGCAGGGCATAGTGGCTCACACCTGTAATCCCAGCACTTTGGGAGGCCGAGGCGGGTGGATCACCTGAGGTCGGGAGTTTGAGACCAGCCTGACCAACATGGAGAAACCCCATCTCTACTAAAAATACAGAATTAGCCAGGTGTGGTGGCACATGCCTGTAATCCCAGCTATTTGGGAGGCTGAGGCAGGAGAATCACTTGAACCCGGGAGGTGGAGGTTGCAGTGAGCCGAGATCGCGCCATTGCACTCCAGCCTGCGCAACAAGAGCGAAACTCTGTCTCAAAAAAAAAAAAAAAAAAAAAAGAAAAAGAAAATAAAGTAAAAATAATGGTAAGTGCAATGACAAGACAAGATGATGTGATAAGAAGTGACTGGGGTGCTATTTTGGGTCAGGTGACTATTCTCTTTTTGCTCCCCTGTCCCCCATCTACTCTTCATCCTTCTTTGGGCTGCTCTGTGCATATTTACAAAATGCATTACCAAGTCTCCTTTGCTGCCAGCCTTCTAGTTGAGTTCAACCAGTGACAGACACCAGTAGTAGATAGGTGGGTGGGTGGAGAGAGAAATGAAGATTTTGCTTGCTCCTTCCTTTCTTGGGAATGTTTTCTGCCTCCTCGTCCAGGCACCAGAAAATTTCATTTCCTCCGCTTGCTCCTTTGAACCTCTTGGTGGTCATAGCTTCCCACTCTTACTAGCCCCTGGGTGTCCCAGTGATCTTATTTCTCTTCATCTTGCCTAAACTGTTAATAGTTATTTTGAATCATCTCAGTCAGATTCTGTTTCAGAAAAGGGCTCTTTAAGGTAATACTTTTTTTGTGTTGTTGAAACAGTATATTGTGAATAATGTGTTTTTGAGGTCAGTAAATATGCTTATACAATGTGATTTTCAAAAGTGCAGTCTCATTAGTCAAGACAGATCACTATTTAGCCAGGCTTATCTTTCTGGATCTGAATACAGAATGGATTACCTTCTCATCCTGTCTTGGCCTTATAGCTAAGTATCTTAAATTGTGCATTAAAGAGAGAGCATGGGGCCAGGCATGGTGGCTCACGCCTGTAACTCCAGCACTTTGGGAGGCTGAGGTGGGCAGATCACTTGAGACCAGGAGTTCGAGACCAGCCTGGCCAACATGGTGAAACCCTATCTCTACTAAAAATACAAAAAATTAAGTGGGCGTGGTGGCACATGCCTGTAGTCCCAGCTACTTGGGAGGCTGAGGCAGGAAAATTGCTTGATCCGGGAGGCGGAGGTTTCAGTGAGCTGAGATCGTACCACAGCACTCCAGCCTGGGCAACAGTGTGAAACTCCGTCTCAAAAAAATAAAAAAGAGAGAGAGCATGTTGTGGTGACTACCCAGGCATCTAGATTACCCAAGTAATACAGTTTGTGGCTTATGTATGGTACAGAACTATATTTCCTCCAGCAGGATTCATCCTTAGCTGTTAATTTCCATTCCTTGCCATAGAGAGGGGGTCAGGGTCTTAGAAATCAGTGAAGGCTTTTCTTGGACATACAGACAAGCCATTACAGGAGGTGGTACCAAGAATGGTGCTTTCATTTGGAGGATTCCTAAAATAATTGTTACAGCTTTTTCCCCCCTCTCTGTTAAACGTTTGCAAATTCAGGGGTCTTCTTCCAAGGGGAGTCTAGACTAGAGAATGAGGAGGGGCTCATAAGAAGAGTACCTTGCTAGAGCTTCCATGAGCGTCATGCATGACCTCAGTGAGATAAAAGAACATAAAAGAATGTGCATTGTTTATGGTGTCAACAGCTTTATAAACATGGAAAGCTATAGACTGAGAGAAGGGGGAACATCCAGCAGAAAGAGAGCAGGAAAAAAAAACTTGAGGCAAGCAATTGTTCAAAATCTTACTGCCTCCCTGGTTTCTTCTGCATTTGAATTTCTGTTGAACACTGATAGGAGGATTGCCTTTAGGGGACACGAGGAAGGGAGTTGGGAAGTATTCAGTTTCCGTTTAGCCCTAGGAAACTACAGGAGGACTCGAAGCCAAACTGAATTAATTAAGGAACGGTATGGGTATGTGCGTGTGCCTTGGGAGACTTTTTGAAAACGGGATGAGAATGTTGTTCTTGGCCCCAGGAGAGGGGCATAGGGACTTTGAGGGCGTGAATCTTTCTGTTGTGCTTTCTGGGGTCACATCTGTACAAAATCAGGTAGGCCAAGAGGTAACGTAAGCAACCTCTTCAGCCCCAATTGTGTCCCTGCTCCATCTCTCAGGTGAGTTAACACACTTGGGGCCACATGCTTTCGTAAATTAATTTATACCTTGTTCTGTCCCAAATTCGATGACATTGTCCCCTGTTATGCATTAAAGGAGATAATTTGAAGCACTGTGACCTCATCCTTCCAGATTAGAAAAGTGTTGTACCGTGGGTAAATAAGACAACCTCTTTGGAAGTGTTTTGCATATTGGAAGGAAGACACTTTATACAACTGTAATTCTTGTTAACCATTACCCAAAATACAGCCTGGGGGGCCAGACTGCATGCTGTGGAGGCACTTGGCCTGTGTTTGAATTCTTGTTCCTTTGCAGTTTAACTGTGTGACGTTGGGCATGTTACTTGACCTCTCTGGATCTGAATGCAGAATGGATTTCCTTCTTATCCTGTCCTGGGTTTCTCCAGGACAGCCTCAGTTTTCCCATCTGAAAAGTGAGGAACCCACCTCCGTGTGAGGATTAAATGTACTGGGATTATACAAAGATGTAGAACAATGCCTGGCCCACAGTGAGCACTTGAGGACACAGTGAATTGGAACCCAGAAGGATGCATGAAAACCTTCTTCTACAGACATAGTGAGAATCCCGGCAGCTTGGCTGTAAAAGCTGGGAAAGTAAAGGAGAATGCAGAGGGGGGTTTTCCAGGCATCTGTTTTCCCATTCTCAGGCGTGGGTATGATTTCTCTGCTCCCCTGAGGAAGCAACTCTTTGAGACAAGGGTAAGATTCAGCCACGGTGTATTGCTGTTGCAGAAGCTTTAACCACCTCAGCTTACAGCAGAGGTGTCAGCAATATAAGCTTCTCTTTCTGCAAATGGCTTCTTCTCACCACACCTCTGTGGACAGTGTTTAATGGTGGGATTGGCTCATTTTCTGGAACCAAATAAACATTTGTTCCCACTAGCCCCATAGTGCTAGCATCACTATTAATGAGCGGCAGTGTTGTCCATTGTAGCAGGAGTCATTAGGGAAGCCATGGTAGAGCTCTGTTTATTACCAGGGGAGGTGTCAGAGGCAGAGAAAGCGCGGCTGGGGCTTCCAGGCCCCAGCAGATCACGCAGCACAGGCAGCCAGAGCAATCATTCTTAGACTTGTGAAGTCGGGACGTAAATTCCAAGAGGAATAAGAATGGGTAAGATAAAGGAGTTGGGGTCCATGATTCAGAGTCATTTTTCAGATTTCTGAAATTTCGAATAAGTTAAGGTTAGATGGTGGTGCAATTTAAAGCACACTTCCTAAGGGGGTCGCAATTTGAGCAATGCCTTATTAAGGAACAAGCTAGCCCTGAGCTGGTTTCTTTGTCAGTGATTGTACTGTCTGGTGCTCAGTAAATATGCATTGTAGGTGCTGTGGATTGGCCGGGCCATCAGGGAGATCTTCGGAATGAATAGGGTCCATCAGAGTGCAACATGCACAGAATATATATTGTGGCAAAATCCACTGGCCCCTTAACTCTGAGACTAAACCAGTCCCTGCAAACACACTGAGATTGTGCACAGCTAGTTGCTTGGCAGAGAATACTGAATTTACTTATTTATTTTAATTTTTTCTTTTTTGGGACAGAGTCTTGCTCTGTCACCCAGGCTGGAGTGCAGTGAAGTGCAATCATGGTTCATTGCAGCCTCAACCTTGCAGGCTCCAGCGATCCTCCCACCTCAGCCTTTTGAGTAGCTGAGACTCCAGGTATGTGCCACCATGCCCAGCTAATTTTCTTTTTACTTTTCAGAGAGATGAGGGTCTCACTATAAGTTGCCTAGGCTGATTTTGAACTCCTGGGCCCAAGTGATCCTTCTGCCTCAGCCTCCCAAAGCACTAGGATTACAGATGTGAGCCACCGTGTCGGGGTGAATTTATACAGATAACGAGATTGCTACAGAAAGAGGTGCTTCTCAGAACTTGCTTAAGGCAGCCTGATGATCACAAAATATTTGTTGGTGCTGGTTTTAGACGAGGTTGCTTTTGGCTGGATGGATCAGTATTAGTTTGAAAGGACTGCCATAATAAAACACCACAGACTGGGAGGCTTTACGCAACAGAAATTTACTTTCTCAGAGTCTGGGAAGCTAGAAGTCCAAGATCTAGGTGTTGGCAGGTTTGGTTTCTTCTGAGGCCTCTCGCCTTGGCTTGTAGATGGCCTTTCCTCTGTTTGTGAGCATCCCTGGTATTTCTCTGTGCCCACATTTCCTCTTCCTTATAAGGACACCAGTCAAATTGGATTAGGGCCCAGCCTAATGCCCTCCTTTAAACTGAATCACATCTTTATTTATTTACTTTTTGAGACAGAGTCTCTCTCTGTTGTCCAGGCTGGAGTGCAGTGGCATGATCTTGGTTCGTTGAAGCTGCCCCAGTTCAGGCAATTCTCATGCCTCAGCCTCCTGAGTAGCTGGGACTACAGAGGTGTGCCACCATGCCCAGCTAATTTTTATATTTTTACTAGACACAGGGTTTTGCATGTAGGCCAAGCTGGTCTCGAACTCCTGGCCTCAAGTGATCTGCCTGCCTCGGCCTCCCAAAGTGCTCGGATTACAGGTGTGAACAACCACGCCCGACCCGAATCACCCCTTTAAAGGCCCTATCTCCAAACACATTCATATTCTGAGATAGTGGGGATTAGGGCTTCCCTGAATTTTGGAGGGGGTCATGATTCAGCCCATAACATACATGATCCAGTGTAAATGTTTTGAGAACAACGGGAGATGGGATTCTCACTATTGGAGAAGAGAGCTGTAAATGTGGAAAGATTGAAAACCAGATTGGGATTGAAGTACTACAGTGCAATCATAGACATACATGCATACACACACACACATACACACACACACATAAATATGTACATATGTATATGCATATGTTCCTTGCCTCTGGCTACCAAGAGGGCTCAGGAGCAGCAGCACCCTGACAGCAATAAGTACAACCAGTGTTCAAATGTTGGTTCCTAAAAATTATTTTTTACTAACAGGAACCAGGTTTGTTGTTGTTTGAGAAATGGCTGTTTCCAGGGATAGAGCAGCGAAGGTCTAAAATGAGACCAGGCTATTTAATTTGAAGGGGCACCTACTGGCCAAATCTGGCACTATTTAAATGAATGATGATAGTAATCAATTATAATGCACTGAACTAGTAGGAATCATTGAATCCACACTGATATAATTAACTAAATGAATAAATAGGTCTGGCAAGGTGGCTCACGCCTGTAATCCCAGCACTTTGGAGGCCAAGGCGGGTGGATCACTTGAGGTCAGGAGTTTGAGACCAGCCTGGCCAACATGGTGAAGGCCCATCTCTACTAAATATATAAAAAATTAGCCAGGCATGATGGCATGTGCCTGTAATCCCAGCTACTTGGGAGGCTGAGGCAGGAGGATTGCTTGAACCTGGGAGGTGGAGGTTGCGGTTGCAGTGGGCCGAGATGGCACCACTGCACTCCAGCCTGGGCAACAGAGCAAGAATCTGTCTAAAAAAAAAAAAAGAATAAATGAGGAGAGGAGAAAACATTTTCTTGCAGTAGAGTGTCAATGAATAAATGGAGAAGGAATGATGGAGTCAGAAAATCACTATTTAGGCTGGGTGCAGTAGCTCACGCCTGTAATCCCACCACTTTGGAGGCGGAGGTGGGAGGATTACTTGAGAGGGAGATCAAGACCAGCTTGGGCAACATAGTGAGGCCCCATTTCTCCAAAAAAAAAAAAAAAAAAAAAAGAATAAATTAGCCAGGTGTGGCACATGCCTGTAGTCCCAGCTATAGGCACATGCCTGTAGTCCCACTTGGGAGGCTGAGGCTGAAGTGGGAGGATTGCTTGAGTCTGGGAGGTCAAGGCTGCAGTGAGCCCTGATTGTACCAGTGCACTCCAACCTGAGTGACAGAGTAAGACCTTGTCTCGAAAATAAATAAATAAATAAATAAAATCATGATTTAGCAATCCTTATCATCATCATTAATTCAGAAAAGAAACATCAATGGACGCTGAGGCTAGAGAGCAAAAGTTTAACGAGGTAAGGTTATCTACATAATTTCAAAATATCTCCTAAAAATATTTATTAATTACAAAGGGGAAAAGAGTAACATACAGTGGAGAAAGCTGGCAGATACCACCTTGATCAGGTGATCAAAGTCAGTATCACCAGTAATGACACAAATCTAGATTGCATACCATCTGATGGGAGGCAGTGAGAAGAACACAGCATAATTTTTTGTGGTATTTCTGCCAAACGCACATATCCTGAATCTAACCACGAGGAAACATCAGACACACACAAAAAACTGTCCTGTAATCTTCAAAAATGTGAAGGTCACGGAGACAAAGGAAGTAAAGAACTATTCCAGATTGAAGGAGACAAAAGAGATGTGACAATGCAACAGTTCATCTGAACTGGTTTATTTTATTTTCTAGAGGATATTATTGGAACAATTTGCAAAACTTGATTGAGTCTCTAGATTAGATGGTCATAATGCATAGTGTTAATTTCCTGATTTTGGTGTTTTCATTTTGGTTATGTAGGAGGATGTCCTTGTTTAAAAGAATTATAGACTAAAGTGTTTAAGTATGATGGGGCATCATGGTGGCAATTTATTTCCAAATGGTTCAGGAAATCAAGGGGTTCTTTGTTCTAGTCTTGAAAATTAATGTTTAAAATTATTTCAAATTTATAAAATTATCTAAAGAAAAGAAGGTAAAATAAAGGTATTTTACAAAACAAAATGGACAAACAAAAACTGAGTGTTCATTACCAGCAAACCCACTGAAAGAAATTCTAAGGCACTTTTTTTTTTTTTCAGGCAGAATGAAAATAATCTCAGATGGAAGGTTGGAGAGAAATGAAGGAACAAATAAACAAACAAATGGAGAACAAAGAAAAGGGTAAATGAATGGGTAATGTACAAGAACATCAACTGTGGAGTTTTAAAATACATGACAAAATAAGTTGGGAAGGAGATATGTAAAATTACATATTCTTTTTTATTTTTGAGATGGAGTTTTGCTCTGTCGCCCAGGCTGAAATGTAATGGTGTGATCTCCACTTACTGCAACCTCCATCTCCCGGGTTCAAGCAATTTTTCTCCCTCAGCCTCCTGAGTAGCTGGGATTATAGGCACCCGCCACCACGCCTGGCTAATTTTTGTATTTTTAGTAGAGATGGGGTTTCACCATGTTGGCCAGTCTAGTCTCGAATTTCTGACCTCATGTGATCCGCCCGCCTCGGCCTCCCAAAGTGCTGGGATTACAGCCATGAGCCACCACACCCGGCCTAAAGTTAAATACTCTAAAAATTGTTTGCATTTTCTGGGAGGAAGGTAGATGTACTGATTACATTATATTTTGATAAGCCAAAGATGTATATTACAATGGAGTTTTGCTCTTGTTGCTCAGGCTAGAGTGCATGGTAGGATCTGAACTCACTCCATCTCAAAAAAAAAAAAAAGAAAATACAGGTAGTCTCCTAAATTATCTTATTAAATATATATGTACATACACACACACACACACACACACGCACACACACATATATATATATTTTTTCTTTTGAGACAGAGTCTCGCTCTGTCCCCCAGGCTACAGTGAAGTGGCACAATCTCAGCTCACTGCAACCTTTACCTCCTGGGTTCAGGCGATTGTCATTTCTCAGCCTCCTGAGTAGCTGGGACTACAGGTGCCTGCCACCATGCCCAGCTAATTTTTGTATTTTTAGTAGAGACGGGGTTTCACCATGTTGGCTAGGCTTGTCTCAAACTCCTGACCTCAGGCAGTCTACCCACCTCAGCCTCCCAAAGTGCTGGGATTACAAGGGTGAGCCATTACGCCCAGCCTGTATTTTCTAGAGATCAAGGAGGTAGTTTTAACCAAGACTGGATGCCAAAAGTTGTAAAAGAAAAGATAAACATATTTGACTAAAACATTAAAAAATATTTTGTAAGTGATACCATAAAAAAGTTATTGGGCAAATTATAGTAACTGTAATGCAGATGGTAGTCAGATTTAATTTCTATAAAGTTAATCTTGAAAATTTCAGCTCCTATAAATTGACAAGATTAATATTAAATGATACAAGTAGATATTTTCTTTCTCTTTTTTTCTTTTTTTTGAGACAGAGTCTCGCTGTGTCGCCCAGGCTGGAGTGCAGTGGCCAGATCTCGGCTCACTGCAAGCTCCGCCTCCCGGGTTCACGCCATTCTCCTGCCTCAGCCTCCCGAGTAGCTGGGACTACAGGCGCCCGCCACCTCGCCTGGCTAGTTTTTTTGCATTTTTTAGTAGAGACGGGGTTTCACCGTGTTAGCCAGGATGGTCTCGATCTCCTGACCTCGTGATCCGCCCGTCTCGGCCTCCCAAAGTGCTGGGATTACAGGCTTGAGCCACTGCGCCCGGCCACAAGTAGATATTTTCTATTGCTTCCCAACAGAAAAATGGGCAACAGATACGGAGAGAAAATTCACAGAAGTCCAAATATATCCAACAGCCATATAAAAAGGTGTTCAAATTTCTTGGTGGTCAGAATGGGGCCACTGGCATTACCTTCATATAGACAAGAAAAGGTTGGGACCCCTTCCTCTGATTGAACGCCATTAGGATGCCTGTTTTTGCAAACCATTTATGGGCCAGATTTCCGCTCCATCATCCGTCATAAGCACAAACTGCACAGTGTATGCAGCGGCCCAGATTCAGAGAAATGCAAATGCACAATGAAATATTCCTTTTTATCCATTAAACTGGCAAAAAACTAAGAAGAGTCATGATACCTGTTGCCAGCAGGACTGTGGGGTGACATCCATTGCTAGTGTTGTTGTAGAGCATTCTGGCCTTTTTTTTTTTTTTTGGAAGGCAGTCTGGCAATATCTATTAAAATTAAAAATATGTATTTCCCTTGACCTCAGAATCCTACTCCTAGGAATCTATTCCATAAAATAAAAGTGCTAAATTGTACAAACGTGTGCAAGAATGTTTGTTGCAGCCTTGTTTGTAGCTGCCAAGAACCAGAAACCTAGTGAATGGCCATTAATCAGGGAATGGCTGAAAAATTAAAATATATTACTCCATAGAATATTATATGGCCATTCAATGGGATGAATGATAGCCTTACCAGATGTCTGAGAGAGATTTCCAAGAGATACCGGTGAGTGAGAAAAGTAAGATGCAGAATGAGTATAATATGATTCCATCATTGTGAAAAAAGAAGAGAAAACCTCCCTATATGTGTTGGTGTATATGAAAATGCATACTGGTGTGTGTGTATGGTTACAAAGGAAAATATATACGGACGCACCCTATTGTTGTTGTTAATGTTGGAGGAGGAGAGAAAAAGAGAACAGTTGTTCATAATAAAAATAGCAAGTATGATATGATCCCACCCATGTAAAACTGGGGCGTGTGTGTGTACATAAATGCACTGCAAGAAGTCTACCTCATTTTTACTGGTTAGGATGGTGCGATTTTAAGAGACTTTCATTTTTCATGATTGTATCTTTATGTATTTTTCCAATTTTTTTTTTTTTTTTGAGACAGAGTCTCACTCTGTCACCCAGGCTGGAGTGCAGTGGCGCTATTTTGGCTTACCACAACCTCCGCCTTCTGGGTTCAAGCAATTCTCGTGCCTCAGAATCCCAAGGAGCTGGGACTACAGGCTCATGGCACCCCACCCAGCTAAGTTTTTATATTTTTAGTAGAGATGGGGTTTTGCCATGTTGGCCAGGCTGGTCTCGAACTCCTGGTGTCAAGTGATCTGCCCACCTCAGCCTCCCAAAGTGCTGGGATTACAGGTGTGAGCCACCACGCCTGGCCATATTGTTCCAATTCTTTTTTTTTTTTTGTTTTTGAGATGGAGTCTCGCTCTGTTGCCCAGGCTGGAGTGAGTGAAGTGGCATGATCTCCGCTCACTGCAAGCACCAGCCCCCGGGTTCATGCCATTCTCCTGCCTCAGCCTCCCGAGTAGCTGGGACTAGAGACGCCCGCCACCTCACCCGGCTAGTTTTTTTTTTTTTTTTCATTTTTAGTAGAGATGGAGTTTCACAGTGTTCACCAGGATGGTCTCGATCTCCTGACCTCGTGATCTGCCCGCCTCCACCTCCCAAAGTGCTGGGATTACAGGCGTGAGCCACTGCGCCCGGCCATATTGTTCCAATTCTTCATAATAGATGTGCATTGCTTTTATGTCCAGGAAAAAGATGAAATTATTTTCACACTGAAAATAACAAAAACCAAATAAACCTCAAACTCCTAATACCAATAGGCCTCAGTAATGTATACATTCTTATTTATCTTTGGCTTGAGGGGTCTCAACTGGAGAAAGGGATGAGAAAGAATGAACAAAGGCAACACCTATTGCTCTGAAGTATTACCTCCATTGCAGATGATGGGGCAGTTGGGAAAAGGTTTAAAGTCACGCATATATTTACCACTGCCCATCTCTTTAATGGCTTTACTGTATCAGCATAATTGCTTGCTGCTTTAGGTAAACTTATTTTTTTGTTTGTTCTTTGAGACAGAGTCTCGCTCTGTCACCCAGGCTGGAGTGCAGTGGTGTGGTCTCGTCCCACTGCAACCTCCGCCTCCCAGGCTCAAGCAATTCTCCTGCCTTAGCCTCCCTAGTAGCTGGGATTACAAGCGTGCACCACCACGCCAGGCTAATTTTTTATTTTTAGTAGAGATGGGGTTTCACCATGTTGGTCAGGTTGGTCTCGAACTCCTGACCTCAAGTGACCCACCCACCTCGGCCTCCCAAAGTGCTGGGATTACAGGCGTGAGCCATCGTGCCTGGCCTTAGGTAAACTTTTAAAAACTTTTAGTAGAAGTTTGATATTTTGGTATTTGTTTTTTTCCTTGAGGAGTATACACCATGGCAAACTGGTTTTGAAATTCCCCACCTTCCCCAGAGGGGAATGTCAAGGTGACAGGCCAAGAGAGGAAAAAGAACAGTATAAAGGAAAAGGAGGAGCCGGGAGGGGTGGCTCACACCTGTAATACCAGCAAGTTCGGAAGCTGAGGTGGGAGGATCCCTTGAGTCCAGGAGTTTGAGACCAGCCTAGGCAATAGTGAGACCTTGTCTCTACAAAAAATGAACAAAATTAGCCAGGTGTGGTGTCATGTGCCCATAGTTCCAGCTATGGCAGATCACTTGAACCTGGGAGAATGAGGCAGCCTGGGTGACAGAGTGAGACCCTCTGTCTCAAAAAAAAAAAAAAAAAAAAAAAAAAAAAAATCAAATAAAAGGAGTAGAAGCTTCTCCAACAGTAGGGGCACTGATGGTTGCCTGTTGCTTCAAAGGTGTGTGGTTTTATTCGTCTGAGAAAAAGGTTTCTTCCCTGCTTTTCAGATAGCTAATGAAAAAAGCATTGTGTGATATGACAAACCTGGTGTTGCAAATTTTAGATTTGAGAATAAAATTCATTTTTGTGTTTTGAACTTGAAAGAAGAGCTATTTGAATCCTTTTGTAGTTCATAAGCGTGATGATTGGGTTTTCACGCGCATGTGTGAGCTGTGCCTCCTTCAAATCTTGTTATGATGTTGGCATATTACCCGTCTGATGTGAACAAAAAAGTTATTTGGACTGGCAAACTTGTTGACCTAGTTTTAAGTGGAGACTACTAGTTACTCAAAATTTGCTTCTACAGTCATTCTTTTATTTCCTGCCAGTAAAATGAAGATCCTGAGAGTATGTCTAAGGAGCTGTTGAGAGGCTTACACAGGCTTGTTCGGATACAGCGATTTAGAACAGTGCCTGCACTGGAAAGCACTATTTAGTGTGACTCTTATTATTGTGATGAATCCTTTCTCATTGGTTGGTCTCAGCTGTCTGCTTGAACAGGAAGCACTTTACAAAAAGTTTTTTGGAAATGGTTTATAATGTAATACAGGGTATTGATACCACTTAAGATTCTGAGATATTGTCTGAATTACTTTGTGTATAATACTTCAGCCAATGCTGTGAACTTGAGGGCACTAAATTCTATTTGATGGCAAAATTCAGTCAATGGTTACTTATAGTCAACTTATAATGAGATTTAGGGATTTAATAGGATGTGGAAAAAACTTTCGATTTCTTTAAATAAATGTGTTCTACAATAAAACCAGGCACTATGGATTTGCTGTTTGGGATAGGACAAGTAGAAAGTTTAGCTCATGGATGTCTAGCAGGTTCCATCAGGAATGTCTTTTTCTTTTTCATTTCTTTCTCTTTTTTTGAGATGAGGTCTCACTGTGTTGCCCAGGCTGGAGTGCATGTCATGATCATGGCTCACTGCAGCCTTGACCTCCTGGGCTCAAGTGATCCTCTCACCTCAGCCCACTGAGTAACTGGGATTACAGGGGCACACCACCACACCTGGCTAATTTTTGTATTTTGTAGAGACACAGTTTTGCCACGTTAGCCAGGATGGTCTCAAACTTCTGAGTTCAAGTGGTTATCCTGCCTCGGCCTCCCAAAGTGCTGGGATTACAGATGTGTGCCACCATTCCTGGCCAAGAATGTCTTTTTCTAAGAGTTAATAAAAGGGCCTTTTATGATATCACGTTATGAGGATGAATTAAGAGGTTTTGCTATTGGATTTGATGTATTGTTTCATGTTACGATGTCCCACCACCTATTTAACCTCTTCAGTTCTGCCATCAGAATGTTGGAGTGCCATTACCAACTCTCTGCACCTCCTCCTGTCTTCCTCCTGGAGTTCTGGGTAAGCTATTTTGTCCCACCCACTGGGAAAGCACTCGGTGTTGGAAGGTTAGGAGCCCTGAAAAGAAGGCAGGAGAAGAGAAGCCCTCATTCTTCTACAGTAGCTGTGAGCCTGCAAAGGAAACCCCCTGCAGGGCTCCCAGATTTTAAAAGCGCCCTGGTGAGTAATGACCTGGTGAGTAACGCTCCTGCAGAGCACATGCGGGACTCTGCCCTGTCTCCCACCTCTTTCCTTGTAGTCCTTACTTAAAATAGAAACCAGTTAAATATGGTAGCCAGCTGGGAGCCTGACTTTCTACTCCTAATGCTCGCCTACCTGCCTCACATTTAGAGTTTTTTTTTTTTTAGCAAAGTGAAAGCAAGTTTATTAAGGAAGTAAAAGAACAAAAGAATGGCTACTCCTTAGACAGAGCAGCCCTGAGGGCCACTGGTTGTCCGTTTTTATGGTTATTTCTTGATGATATGCTAAACAAGGGGTGGATTATTCATGCTTCCCCTTTTTAGACTATATAGGGTAACTTCCTGATGTTGCCATGGCATGTGTACACTGTCATGGGGCTGGTGGGAGTGTAGCAGTGAGGACGACCAGAGGTCATATTGCCATTTTGGTTTTGGCCGACTCCTTGACTGCATCCTGTTTTATCAGCAAGGTCTTTATGACCTGTATTTTACGCTGACCTCCTGTCTCATCCTGTGACTTAGAATACCTTAGCTTACTAGGAATGCAGCCCAGTAGGTTTCAGCCTCATTTTACCCAGCTCCTATTTAAGATGGAGTTGCTCTAGTTCACACGCCTCTGACAGCAGGAGTTCAAGACCAGCCTGGGCAACAGAGCGAGACCCTGTCTCTCTTGGGAGACCAGATCCTGCTCTAGTGACTGTTCCACATGCAAAAGCGCCCCCAGGCTCGGCCCGGCCCTTCGGGATTCACCCCACTTTTAGAAATGCTGAGTAAGTTGCAGAGTGCTCGGACATCCTCTCCTAAAGGGCTTTGTGTGGGGGACAGATTTACACCCCTTTTCCAGCAGCACCATGTGCCCTCGATACATTTAAGGCATCTGCTCTCCATTTATTCTCCTGATCCCAGAAAGAAGATTGGGAATAATTATTTGAGTTTTCAGTCAGTGCTCTGGGTACCTCTTTGCAGAGTATCTGAGGCATAAATCTGTCTGTGACTTCCGGGACAAATGAATAGTCATTTGAAACATCCGCCATGGCTAGGTGTGGCCTCTGGGGCTTTTCCATAAGGCAGAGCAGGGCTAGTCTGTAAAATAACATTTGAGGCCATTCTGCCGGATGTTCAAGTTCAGGTACTTGACCATTCAGGGGACATAGATATAGGCTACAGGTACAATATGGCATTCACAAAGGAAGAAGCAGAAGGCATTGTAGGTTTCATGAGCAAAGAAAGTAGTGTGGTTTGCAGTTTTGTTACAGGTGTAAGCAACAAAAAGAAAAAAAAGATAAAAGAAAAAATAAACAAAATGAAAGTGGCATGGTGCATGTCTTATGTTTGCACAGGGGTTGCACGGGGCCTGTCTCTCCAAGTTCTTGCAGCCGGGAGAAGGCAGATTCCAAAGCATTGCTGGCTACCTCAGCAATCGGGGCACTGTGAGCAAAGTGGATCACTGCATACTAAGTCTGCTAAGGTTGGTTTTTTATTTTTTTTTATTATTTTTTATTTTTTATTTTTTTATTTCTTTCTTCTCAAGACTTGCAGTCCTTCCAGGCAAAACTGGACTGGCTCGGGAATTCTTGTTTCATGTGCTGTTGAGTCCACTGAATCTAAGTTTCTGGCAACAAAAGAACTAGACGGGCAAACAATTTGAGGCAAGTGTGTGAGGTTAATTTTTTCTTCGGCTCTCAATGAGTAACAGATCTGATGCAAAAACAGCTCTGGCTATGGAAGTGGGCCATGTTGGCCAGGCTGGTCTCGAACTCCTGGCCTCAGGTGATGTGCCCGCTTTGGCCTCCTAAAGTGCCAGGATTATAGACGTGAGCCACTGCACCTGGCCAACAGGATTTACTTTTGTTACAGTGTGTATATTTTGGTTGATCCAGTGGAGTAATTTCTTTAATTTCAGCTAGGTGATCTAGCCATGGTTCTTACTCAACTATATCACTCAGAAAGTATCCTAAGATCTGGCTGGGCATGGTGGCTCATGCCTGTAATCCCAGCAGTTTGGGAGGCTGAGGCGGCAGACCACGTGAGGCCAGGAGTTGGAGAGCAGTCTGGGCAAATGGCGAAACCCTGTCTCTACTAAAGATAAGAAAATTAGCTGGGCGTGGTGGCCCCCCTGTAGTCCCAGCTACTCGGGAGGCTGAGAGGAGAATCACTTGAACCCGGGAGGCAGAGGTTGCAGTGAGCTGAGATCGCACCACTACACTCCAACCTGGGTGACTGAGTGAGATTCCGTCTCAGAAAAAAAAAATGTATCCTAAGATCTGAGCAGTCAAGTTTTTCATTGCTGCATCGGTTTGACAGGTGGTGTATTCTTTACATGTCAATATCGTAATGGGGCATTAATGCAGGACTGTCTGTCATGGACCTAATTGCCATTCACTTTCAACAATATCTCACAAATTCTTACTATGTTCCAGAACTTCTCGACAGAAGGACTCGTTTGTGTCATAGTGGTGCTCCTTCGACCTTTTCCTGCCTTCCAGGTATCCATGTAAATATTGCTGTTTGGCAGTTTCTTCTACAGCTGGAACCCAACAGGGTTTCCCAACTTTACGACTTTCAAAGGGTGGCATCCCTGCCAACTGACACTAGAGGGCGCCCAATTGCCAGTAACAAATTTGGGCGCTGGGATTTAGGGCACTGTTTGAAAACTGGTTTTACTCTTTTCAGTAAAAAACAGTTGCACAACTCCATCCTCCTCCCAAAGGGGCATCAAAGGAGGAGACACTCTAATGTGGAGTACACGTTGGTTTGTTTCCATTAAGGCTTGCTTTCTTAAAACCCAGGCTTTCGGAATATCCCTGAGAACAGCGAGTAACTTGTTAGTAACTGCATATCCTGGTTGTTACATTTAATCCCATCCTGCTCTCATCCACCACATCCCTATCTAATTCCATAATATCTCAGCATGAAGCTCTCAAAAGGACTGGCTCCTTTCTAAACCTCAAAGGGCTTACAGACAGACCAGTCCTGCTCTCATTTTGCTCCCTGTTTTGTCTAATGCTCCTTTTCCTTGAACACAGGCAAGCCTTATCTCCCATTTTGGTCCAGGACTATCTGGCTACAATGAATTTGTTTGGTCTCATTCTGTTAATTCAGACTCCCTCTAACTCCACCATTCCTTGTTGTCTGTTCTTTCCCTTCTTTGTTCCTGTTCAGTATCAACGAGTTCTTACTCTTGCATTTTCTATCCAGGAAGAAGGGAGAAGTATTGCTCAAGTGGTGACTATGTGTCAGTTACTTTTCTTTCTGTCACTTACACCATCGCATGCAGAAGCTGGCATGAATAGCTCCATTTTACAGATGAGTACACTGAGGTTCAGGGTCAAGTCACCTGCCAGAGGTTGTGTACCTTGGAAGTAGTCAAGCTGGGATTCAGTTCTAGGGTTTTTGGATTTCCCTTTTTCTGCTACCACCCTCCTTCTTTAGACTTTTTTTTTTTTTTTTTTTTGAGACAGAGTCTTGCTCAGACGCCCAGGCTGGAGTGCAGTGGCGCGATCTCGGCTCACTGCAAGCTCCGCCTCCCGGGTTCACGCCATTCTCCTGCCTCAGTCTCCCGAGTAGCTGGGACTACAGGCGCCCACCACTACGCCTGGCTAATTTTTTTGTATTTTTAGTAGAGACGGGGTTTCACCGTGTTAGCCAGGATGGTCTTGATCTCCTGACCTTGTGATCCGCCCATCTCGGCCTCCCAAAGTGCTAGGACCTTAGATTTTTATACATTTAATATTGTCATCAGTGCTTCCAGTCATATTCCCTGTTTTTGTTCCTTGGTTTTGTCACATGAAAGTTTATCCAAAATTCATAATTCATGATCAAAACTAGCTAAAGACATTATAAAACTGAAAAAGGACCTCAATTCGGATGGAATTGTCCCTCCTACCCTCATTATATCTCAGAACTTAAAAGAAACCCAGATTTGAGATAGGAGTAGCTTTGGTCATTAAGTAAAACCGGTTCTCAGTTCAGCTCGCATTGTGAGATTCACTTGAGGAGTCACTCCAGAGTAGCTAATATACAATATATATATTTTTTTCCTGTCTTGCTTTGTAGCTCAGGCTGGAGTACAGTGGTGTAATCATGGTTCACTGCAGCCTTGACCTCTGGACTTAAGCAATCCTCCCACCTCAGCCTTCAGGCTTCATATAAATGTAGAAGCACCAAATTGAAAATTCAATCTCTTCTAATAGTCTTCATTTTCTACCTGTCTCATGCAATTCTAAAGGAGAAAATAGCCATAGAAATTTCTGGTATTTATTATGAGTAGATAATTTTTAAAAACAGCTTAATTGGGATATAATTCATATACCATAAAATTTACCTTCTCATAGTGTACAAAGCTGGGCATTGTAGTGTACAAAGCTGGTTCCGTGGCTTCCATCCATCTCTCCTGCTGTGGCCACTTGAGGTGGGAGGATCCTTTAGCCCAGGAGTCCAGCCTGGGCAACATAGTGAGATACTGTCTCTAAAAACAAACAAACAAACAAACAAACAAAGTACACAGTTCAATAGTGTTTAGTATATCCAGAGATATGTGCAGCCCTTGCCACATTCAATTTGAGAACATTTTCATCACCTTGAGAAGAAACCCTGTATCATTCAGCTGTCCCCCTCCTATTCCCATACACTTGCCCTCTCTAGCCCTGAGTAACCACTAATCTCCTTCCTGGCCCTGTGGATTTCCATATTCTGGAATTTCATGAGAATGGAATCATAGAGTGTGCAGTCTTTTGTGACTAGCTTCTTTCACTTAGCACAGTGTTTTCATAATTCATTCATGTCGTAGCATGTGACAGGACTTTCATTCTTTTTTTTGCGGTGGAATAATGTTCTCTTGTATGGATACACCGCCTTTGGTTTATCTGTTTGTCTGTTGATGGACATTTGGATTGTGTCTACCTTTTGGATATTGTGAATAATGCTGTCATAAATATTCATGCCCTGTTTCTTTGTGGACATATGTTTTCACTTCTCTTGGAGATATACCTAGGAGTGGAGTAGCTGGGTCACATGGTGACTCTATGTTTGATCATTCGTGGAACTGTTGGACTGCTTCCCAAAACAGCTGGACCATTTTACAATTACACCATCAGCATATAAGGGTTCTGATTTCTCCATTTTTCTGTTCTTAATAACAATTGTTATTTTTGACTTTTTGATTTTAGCCACCTAGTAGGTATGGAGTAGATTTTTTTTTTTTTGTAAATAGAGACAGAGTCTCACTATGTTGCTTAGGCTGGTTTTGAACTCCTGGCCTGAAGTCATCCTCTCTGTCTTGGTCTCCCAAACTGTTGGGATTATAGGTGTGAGCCACCTGGCCAGGCCTTGCTTTTTTTTTAAAAAATATTTTAAATTTATTTTTTATTAAATGGGGCGGGATTTATATCACTAGATTTAGTGATTTGTGCATTTACTTATTCTTTCAACTACCAGTTATTAACCATCTGCTAGGCCTTGGGCCAGACTCTGGAGATTTAAGGTGTCCTATCTGGCCTCTACACCTCGTGGGGTAGGAAAACAGAAAATGAGATGTACTAAAATGCAAGTATTTTAATAGAGCTATTCATAAAACTGTGCAAAAACCCAAAGCAGCAAGTGCCTAACCTGAGAGCCATTTAATCCAAATAGGTTTAGATTTAAGCTGCTAAACGGCTACGATTAAAACGTTTACCATCAGCTTTATCAAAAGTCTTTCTAGAAACATGATGGCTTTCAGAGTCACTGTTAATGAGCCTAGACATTTCTAGACAAACTGTTTCTAGACAAACTGTGTCTAGAAAATAGCCCTCACTTTCGGAATTGTCATTGAGTTCCCACTGTTACAATATGGCGACTATGCAAATGTGTGTCTGTTGTACATGGACACAAGAAGTCGTGTTATCCTTTGATTGGTGAGAACAAAGAGCATCTGATGACTTTGGGATTTCAGGTACAGAAAATAAATTTCCTTTGCTGCTTAAGTCTTTAATAGTCCCATTTTATTGGATTTTTTGCCTTTCCCCTTACCAGAACCAATTACTTCCATTTTTTCCCTTCTCTCAGCAGTCCCACCTCACTGATTTTCCCTGCTCCATTTCCTCTATCTTTATTTTCTTCGGGGTTCTCTGGGCTGTGCCTCTGTCCCAGAACCCATTGCTGTCTTGGAGAAGTTGTCCTCAGCCTGGCTGCCCTGTTGGCTTAGATGCATTTAAAATGCACGGGGTCTTCTGTGGGCTTTAGGAATATTTGCTCAGCTTCTTCTCTTTTCCTCTGGAGTAGCATAAACATGGAGTTAAGGTCCTTTTGCAACTATACAGGCCAGAGTTCATTGCCTGAGGCTGTCAGAGAACAGAAAACACCTGCTTTAATTCAGCAGGCCTCTGTCTCCCTCTTTGCCAGAGTGGGGGACATTTTAGGTTCCATGGCTTCCATCCATCTCTCCTGCTGCGGTCACCTATTTTTATATGGTGGTGTAAATATCTGCAGGACAACAAGACTTAATATGCCCTCCTGTGCTTGGCTTGTAGACTTCTCCTGGATGATTCCTGACTAATGACAGAGTAGAAGCCTGAGGTCATGTAAATGTTGTGAGTGAGGGAAACAGGTGCCTGGGAGTGTCACCACACTTAAAGCAACACCCTGTAGAAGGCCCTCTTTGGGGGCCTTTGAGGCATCCACCTTTGCAGATGAAAAAATGCTTCTCTATCCAGGAAATGGCCAAGGGGGTGAATTTTCTTTCTTCAAGTGTATGTATAGTTTTAGGGGAATTTTGTTCATGCATGTCTTGGTCACTCCCTATGGTGGTGATACGGGACAGTTTTTTTCTCCTGTCCCATTCTGTCCCTGTCTGCAGGAGGCCTTGCCAGTTGCTTTGACTTAGGACAGAAGAACTACCAGGATTTTAGATACGGTGTCTACGGGGGTGGGCTGAGGGAGGACTTGGAAAATGTGGACTTGGCAGGTAGAGGAGGGTGGAAGAGAGAGAGGAGAGTTAGCCATCTTAGAAAAATAGACCCCGTGAGAGCTCTGCAACCAGTGGCTTTATCAGGAAGAAGACCCAAGGCCCACTTGAGATGGTCTGGCGTTAGTGAGGGAGAAGGGGGCTGGGGCTGGTCTTGAGAGTAGACTGGGATTACTGTGTGATTTGAGTGGAGAAAGCTCCTGTGTAAAAATATCCCATCTGCTGGCTTTCCTGGTGTCTGAGGTTCTAATCAAGTTACTACTTATGCATGTGTTTGTGTGTGTGTGTGTGAGAGAGAGAGAATGTGTGTGCTGTCTATGTTATGAAGTCTTAATCCCTTCCTTGTGTAGGTTTTGAGGTGTCCTAGAATTCCCTCTTAAAATGCAACCACCCAGGAGGGAAACTCCTTTAAACCAATTCAGAGCATGTCCTAAGGGAAAGGATGGGGATGAGAAGAAGGGAATTTGGAAGAGGCTCCCCCTGAAGATGGAGTCCATAGAGAAAGGAAAGCTGGCACTGTTGCGTGGAGGGGGATATTCAAGAGAATCTCAGCCTCTCACAGCCTCTCAGCCTAGGTTACCCACCATTGCCCCAGGGGATAGATTGATACCAACATTAGGGAAGGGTTAGGGAAGGGTTGGGGATGGAGGATTAAGGTCTTCTAGTAAGGCAAACCCCTGCCCCACGACAGAAAGTCTCAGTGCTTCATTGGCCTCCAGCCCTCAGGCCTTGGCCTTGACTGTGTGTTTCTCCAGTCAAGACCAAGCTGACCGATGACCATTCCCAGGTGCATCATCCTGGGGCCCTCCTGTGTCCCTCAAACTCACAACATGCCAGTCACCCTTCCTTAGAAGCCACTGATTCTGCCCTGTATACCTCATCCTGGGCTGCCACAGCCCCTTAACAGGTTCCCAGGCCTGCAGCTCAGTTTCTTTCTCGCTCTGTCGCCCGGACTGGAGTGCAGTGGCCAGATCTCAGCTCACTGCAAGCTCCGCCTCCCGGGTTTACGCCATTCTCCTGCCTCAGCCTCCCGAGTAGCTGGGACTACAGACACCTCGCCCGGCTAGTTTTTGTATTTTTAGTAGAGACGGGGTTTCACCGTGTTAGCCAGGATCGTCTCGATCTCCTGACCTCGTGATCCGCCCGTCTCGGCCTCCCAAAGTGCTGGGATTACAGGCTTGAGCCACCGCGCCCGGCCAGCTCAGTTTCTTTCAATCCATGGTCATGCTGCTATTGAAATGAGCTTCTAAAAAAAGGCAGATCTCTTCATTTTCACTCCTAGCTTAAAATCTTTCGGTGTTGCCTGATGGCCTCCCAGATGAAACACATTTTTTAGCAATAGCACCCGCTTCTTGCTTCTGCTTCTTATCCCTCTGCATAAACTACCTTCCTACCAGAGGGATCACTTGAAATCACAGTGCCCTCTCCCACTTCCCTGAATGTGCTGCCATCTCTGTAGGGACACCCTTTCCTCCTCCAGGTCATTTGGGACTTAGCTCAGGCATCAGCTCTTCTAGGAAAATAGTCCTGACCTGTGTTCTGGCAGGTGCTCCTCATCCAGCCCCACAGTGCCCTGAGCTCCGTGGCTTCCTGTTTCTGCCTTGTAATTGCCTTCTCTTCCCACCCCATCTCTCAAATGTGATCCCTTTGAAGTGGGGGTACAGGGGTTTTCTTAGGTCTTTCTGTACTCCTAGGCCCAGCAGTAGATAATTTACAAATATTTGCTATATGAATTAGATGTTGCTAGGTTATGGTTTTGGTGTGGAAGGCCTTTCACCCCTTGGCTTATTTCTAAGAGTTCCCCAAGCAAGGCCCAATTTAAATATGACCTTCTCCTTGAAGCCTTTCCCTCGCCCAGCGTCAGAAACACTCAAGAACTACTCCCTCCCTCCACTGACCTTCTTTGACATGTATCACTTCTCCTTCTTCTCCTTTGTTTTATACAAATCTGTGAAAATCTCAATACCTTGAAACCTTGAAAACCCAAAGGAGTGAATGCATTCAACAAACACTCAAGGATGAACCCTTTGGATTATGGGCACCAGGCCAGGAAAAGAAGACCGGCTGGGCAGGCTGCTTCTTCCTTTTAAGTCACATTAAGTAATTGCTCTGCTTGCTCACAGGGTTGGGCCTACTGTCTTTATTCTCTCTCCAGATGTATAGAAATTGCTTTTTGAGAATTGTTTCCATGTCTGGTTTATTTTTATTTTGCCTCCTGTGCCTAGCACAATGCCTCCCTTAGAGAAAGCCTCCAGTGAATGAATGAATGAATGAATGAATGAAGTTAGTGGGCAGCAGTAAACATTGATTTTATTTGACTCTGCCCTGAATTATGAGGTTTCAAAGGACTACCCCAGGAGCATCTCCCATCCTGAGAAATTGATTGTGTGTATGTGTTTGTATGCACTGAGATACTGTGAAGGGTCTAAAAACTCCTCTCCCCACATTCCCCCAGGAAGACAGAAAATTAGATTGCAGTTTTGATGCTCCCTTTTCTTCCAAAGGACTCCTATTCCTCTTCAGCTCAGTGCCTGGATAACATATCAGAGCTGGTTCTGTATCTCAGGGAACCAGTACAGCCAACCAGTCGCTGAGGCCGTGGCTGGTTGCTCTGTGGATGAATGGAGGGATTGAGGGTGAGCTTGTTCTTGTTTTTAATCCCCATGGGCCTTAAAACTCCTTCAGCTCTTGAAGCCCATTAGGAACTGCATTTGTTTTGGATGGCTTTTGTGGCACACTTCCTCTTTCAAATGAACTCTTTGGCTGTTTGGAAGGCCTATGTCTCCTTCCCTTACTTCTCTCTCACGTTTACATGTGCCTTTAAAAAGTCAGCTGGAAAGATTGGCACTTGCTACAGAAATGCCATTCTTTCCTGCTTCTGGATGGGTTTCTTATAGCATTGTGTTGTCTGCTGAAATAGCCCTCAAACTTTTTAGGAGTAGAGAGATGGGGGGGCCGGGTGTGGTGGCTCATGCCTGTAATCTTAGCACTTTGGGAGGCCGAGGCGAGTGGATCACCTGAGGTCAGGAGTTCGGCACCAGCCTGGCCAACATGGTGAAACCCTGTCTCTACTAAAAATACAAAAATTAGCTGGACGTGGTGGCAGGCGCCTGTAATCCCAGCTGCTCGGGAGGCTAAGACAGGAGAATTGCTTGAACCCGGGAGGCAAAGGTTGTGGTGAGCCGAGATCACATCACTGTACTCCAGCCTCAAAAAATAAAATAAATAATAATAAAAAAGAGAGATGGGTGTCCTTTGGGCTTTGATTCTTGGGTCCTTGGTTGTGCCCAATATTCCTTCAAATGGATGACATTGGACAAACACAGGAGCTGGGCCAGGGAGTTTCGCTCACTGACATCAAGGGTGAATTAACATGGTTGAGAATGGTCCCCACACTTCTTTCCCTGGTGGCACACACTTCAGGTATGTTTTCATTGTACAGTGCAAAAAGGCAGATCTCTTCATTTTATTGTACAGTGCAACACTGTACAATAAAAATACAATGCCAGCCACATGTGCAATTTAAAATTTCCTAGTGGCCACATTAAAAAAAGTAAAAAGAAATAGGAGAAATTAGTCTTCATAACATATTTTCTTTAATCCAGTAAATCCAAAATATCATTTCAACATACAATCAATATAAAAATTATAATGAGTTATTTTACCTTCTATTTCTCATAAGTCTTTGAAATCAGGTGCATTATTTTACACTTAGAGCGCACTTCAATTGGGAGTAACCACATTTCAAGTGCTCAGTAGTCACCTGTGGCCCATGGCTCCTATATTGGACAGTGAAGCTCAACATTCTCCAGGTGAGAGGAGGAGGTGATTATTCTGGGGCCACTCTGCTCTCCAAATTAAGCTGCATAACTAGCTAAATCAAGATCAAAGGGATGGAGTACAATGAAGTGTATTCAAATATATGAATAGCTATAGAGCTTTAGAAATGAGATTTTAGGCTGTGTGTGCAATAGCTCAGGCCTGTAATCCCAGAACTTTTGGAGGCTGAGGTGGGTGGATCACCTGAATTGAGGAGTTTGAGACCAACCTGGCCAGCCTGGCCAACATGGTGAAACCCCATCCCTACTAAAAATACAAAAAATTAGCTGGGCGTGGTGGCGGGCACCTGTAATCCCAGTTACTTGGGAGGCTGAGGCAGAAGAATTGCTTGAACCTGGGAGGTGGAGGTTGCAGTGAGCTGAGATTGCATCACTGCACTCCAGCCTGGGCAACAAGAGCGAAACTCCATCTCAGGAAAAAAAAAAAAAAAAAAAAAGAATTTAAAAAGTGTTTTGGTATCACAATCAGCAAGAGGCCTTTTTCAGGGTTTATGTGACCCCTCAATGAAACGTCATTCCTATTTATTATTTTATTCTCATCCAAGTTGTCCATTTGCTCACTTTTCTTGGATTAATGGGTTTAGAAAACTAAATGTGATAGCTAATTTCACTTTCTGTTGTGCCTTGTTTTTTGGATTCCCTACATTCCATATGCCATAAGGAAAGAATTAGTTCTCTCTGTAAGAAATAATAACATGAATTGAAAGCTTGCTGTGTGTCAGACACTTGACATGTATTACCTCATTTAATCCTGGCAAGTAAATATGACCAAGGTAACCCAGCTGGTAAATAGTGGACTCAGGCTGGCAGATTCCAGAGTTCACACTTCTGCCATGTACAGCACTATGAAATTGCCCCAGAACTGCTAAACGTCTCCAAAACTCTGTTTAAGGATACCGTCTTCTTTAAACATGCCTGCTCTATGCCCCTTTGCTTTTGAACCTTCTGGTAAAAAAAAAAAACAAAAAACTTTACATTTTGATCTATAATATAAACACTAAAGTTAAAATAACTTTTATGTTAATATAACTGTTTCTTTAAAAGTCATAACTGTATTGATAGAGTTAAAATGACATTCCATTGGGTTACAAAAAACAAGTCTATCCTTTTTTTTTTTAAAAGTACGGTCTGTAATTCACTATTTTCCAATCCAATCGATAAATCTGATTTGACATTTTCGAGTTTGTTAGGTAGTTAGAGATTATGCTGGTTTCTGCATCCAGGCCTTAACACAATAAATGATATGTACATGCTTAGAGTATGTGTTTTAATATGTAATATAAATTCATTTTTTCTCTCTTCCCCCATTAAATTGTAAATCTTGTTCAGGGGAGGCTCTACATTTCCTACTTTATCAGGCTGCGTGTAAGAAAATGCGTTGTTGTCTACTAATCTGAATTGTGTCTTTGATACCTCAAAGAGGTTAGTGGGACTTCTGACTGGACACTTCAAACTCATACTTCTTGGGTGAAAATATAGCGCTTGCTTTTCAATGATGTCAAGGCCCATCCCAGGCAAAGTATAGACTTTTGAACCAATCCCTTGTCAAATTAGTAAAGAAGGGATTTTTCAAACTTTAATTTTGGAAAAGGAGGTAACTTTTTTTTTTTTTTTGAGACGGAGTCTCGCTCTGTTGCCCAGGCTGGAGTGCAGTGGCCGGATCTCAGCTCACTGCAAGCTCCGCCTCCCAGGTTTATGCCATTCTCCTGCCTCAGCCTCCCGAGTAGCTGGGACTGCAGGCATCCGCCACCTCACCCGGCTAGTTTTTTGTATTTTTTAGTAGAGATTGGGTTTCACCGGGTTAGCCAGGATGGTCTTGATCTCCTGACCTCGTGATCCACCCGTCTCGGAGATAACTTTTTCAAACTGTAATCTCTGCCAAGATGCTATGCAAAGAATTTACAAAGGAATCTACAGAACTTGATTCTGCTTATTAAATAGGCAGAGAGGAGTTAAAGATTTCAAATCTATTACAAACAGTTATTCAGTCACTTTCTGTTTATCTGTAAATCTAATAGCGTATGTAGTTGAACTCTTGAAATTCTGGAATGTTTATTTTATTTTATTCATTGTCTTGAGAGGAGCAAAAGGAAGCGAGAGGGCATAGGTTTGAACTGACAATTTGGCAACTTCTCTCCCCTTGCCACCCCTCCCCCACTATCTTAGCTATTTGACCTGATTAAACAGCTTTGGAATGGTAGCCAGACTTCTGTATGCTAAAGAGGCCCCTACCCTATTCTCGATTTAATGCGATTTCATCCACGCAGAGCTTCCCGGTGCCCAGTGGAAGCCTGACTTCGCAGAAGTCTCCCAATTTTGTCAGGGGCTCGCCAGTGAAGAGTTCACACTGACTTGAAGCAGACACAGACTCTTTGGACGCCTCGGGTCACATCGGATTATTCACTAGCAAATTCTTTCCACCTTCTAAGTAGTGAAAGGTGACGTCAGAATCGCGTGTGCCACTCCTCTAAAGGGACTCTGACAACACCCAGTCCAGGCTCTACAACTTCTGTCTAGGCACTTGCTTCCTAGTAGAAGAAAGTTTCCAAAGGTTGCCTGAAGTCCTCCCTACCTCTAAGCCTAAAGGTCAGAGCTCCAGGTCGCACCAGCGAGCAGGAATCTGAGCATTTTGGAAGTTTCTGGTGTAGGGAGCAGAACAGAAGGGGTGGTAGCGGCGGACCGCGCAGAGTAACCCCCCTGCACTACGTAAAGAAAGCCCTGGCTGCAGGAGGGAGTGAGCCTGACATTGAGACATTCCAGGGGGAGGGTGAGTTGCTGTCCTGGAGTCGCCAGGAACAGCAGCGGCAGTTCCAAGAAGCGAGAGAGGAAGGTGGCGGAGATAAAGAGAACACTTCGGGAATAAGAATATTAAAAAGCGGCAGGACCCAGAGCATTAGCAAACGGCAAAGCACATGTAGTAATTTGTTACACGAAACGGCAGCCTTCCAACTTTTGCACTGAAACACGGGGATTTACCCTTTGGGGGATTAAACATGTTGATACGCAAAGCCAAAAGCTAATGAATAGGATTCAGTGGCTTGCTGGCAATATTGAAATATTTCTGTCCAGGAGCGCAAACTCTGCAGTTATTTAGAAAAGTAGGGAGTTAAGCGGAACTATAATGCTCTCCCGTCCGTCTCCACTTTCCCCAGCCCGAAAAGGAGCTGCCAACGCGGTACTTCCCCTTTAAGACCTGCTGGCTCTCGGGCTCTACAAAAGGGAGTGACCTCTGGGCTTTGACAGCTCCCCTAATAACTACCACCGAGCAGGCCCCGCCCACCTGGCGACCAGCCGCGCCGATTGGCCGGCGGGCCGGTATCCCGCGCTCTGATTGGCCTGTCGCTTCCCCTGAGCGAACCTTTAGAACTCTGAGACAGACAATATTCTGTTACATTGTAGCAAAATGGCGACTGTCATTCACAACCCCCTGAAAGCGTAAGTAAGACCAAAAAATGTACATATTCCGCGTGGTTTCAATATGAAAAAAAAGGCGCCTTCTGCGTGGCGAGCGCTGCCAGTGCTTGCGCTTGCAGGCGCCTCCAGCCGCGGCGGGGCTTCTCTCTTCTTTCAGCTCTTACTTCTTTTTTTCCCCCAACGCGCAGAAATGTCAGGAGATGCAATTAACAAGAAGAAAATTGTTACATTTGTGTTCTGCTAAATTGCAAAGAGAGCGAGAGATAGGTGTTGCCGGCGGAGGAGCCCGGCGCTCGAGCGCTCTACAGCAGGGGGGTCGCGGGAGCTCGGGGACAGCGCGGTCCCTGGAGTCCCCCGCCTCGCGGGCAGGGAGCTAGGCTCCGGGGGCGGCCGGGCGGGGGGCGAGCGTCGGGCCGGGACTGCCTCGGTGCACTTGGCCGAGCCCTGCACCCCCAAGCCCGCGGCCCCCGCCCCGCCGCTGGGTCTGCTGGGTCTGGCGGACGGACCGCGGAGGCTCCGGAGTTTGTAGGGCGCTCTTCGCCTTCCGATCGCTCGCGGGGAGTTTGTGCAAACCTTCCGGAGTTGGGAGCACCGCGGGGGAAGCAGCGGGTCCCGGGGGTGCTGGGTCCCAGGTGGTCGCCCCGGGCTTTCCCCGGCAGCCCCCGGATCTCGGAGGCGCTCCGGGCGACCGCGCGTGTGTCTGCTCGTGTGATTGCGAGCGACCTGGCTGTAGTGGATTAACGACTTGGGTTAACTTGGGGTGGATTTGGAGGCAGGGAAGCCGCAGGTCTTATGAATGGTGTTCTCGCCACCTCTGGGTGAGGCGCCGAGGCAGGCAGAGAGGCGGTTTCGGGGCTCCTGGCCCGAGGGGGCAGCGTCTGCTCCCGGCCGGGCGAGGGGCAGGTGCCTCTGGCCGCCTCCGGGAGACTTTGAGCGCTTGTCCAGATCCTGGACAGAGTGGGGCGGGCCGGGCGAGCACTCGCGGGGGCCAGCCCCGGGTCCAACAGCCAATTTCTGCCTGCCTGCCTGCCTTCCTCCTCCTTTTCATCCTGGCTTCCTTCCTTCCTTCCTTCCTTCCAGTCGGTGGAACTGTTAAGCCGCCAAGTCCGCTCGCGATCGCGGAGCCAAGGGTGGCCTCGGAAAACTAGTGTCGCTCTGAAAGGGGTGCTATTGGGTGATGTCGGCAGAGGGTGGCTCCCTCCGTATTAGAGGTGGGCTAGGGGTCCACACCCCTTCGACCGGGACTTCCCCTCCCGGACGAAGCCACAGGCGAAGGTGGGGAGAGGGAGGTGCGGGCCGGGTGGGGGGCGGTTCGTGCCGAATTCTCCCTGGTGCGTGGCCACTGTCGACCCTGCTTCTTTTAATTCAGCGCATTCTCGTCTTCACCCCTCGCCACTCCTGGAGTTGAAAACCAGGTTCGCTCCCAGAGACGGTAGGGGGGTTCCTAACGCAAAGGAATGCACAGGGAGAATCGGACGTGTTTGCACCAGCTCGTCGCCCACCAGAAATAGGGAAACGGGTAGGAATGCCCCAGGTTTCAAAGATATTTATATGAAAGCTGTCGTTAAGAGGACGTTGGAAGCTGAGGCTGATCAGATAGGAGCTCCTGGCTTCAGTTCTGCCTCGGAAGCTCGGATACACTGCACTTGAACGCCACAGCATTTCATCCAAGAAAGAAAATGTTTTATGGCAGAATAAATGGGCGTAACTTCGCCGCATCCTCGCTGCCGGTTGCTTTCGCTGCAACACCGCTGATGCTGTCTCTACCGAACCCACAACTGATTTGCAGTTTCCCCATATCCAGCCGAAATCACATAACCAGGCTGATGCCACCTGGTAAACTCAAGTTAGAGAATCTATTTCACATGTGCACCAGGTTTGTTTCCTACTGGGAAAGCCGTACCCTAGTTACCCGGGAGCCCGCTTTCGCGCGGGCGGGCGCAGTATCTCTAAGCTTCAGTGTTCCCCTGCTCGCTCCAGGGTTTTTTTGGATCACAGTAGGGTGCGTGTTTGGGGAGGGAGTCTGTGTAGGGTGGGGTTAAGGGTGGGGGAAGGGACAGACGGGGGAAAGAAGGTGGCGGAATCCCGGCTGGTTAGTGGAATTAGTTCTGAATTGTACTTTGTATAATTAGAAACAGTTGCAATGTGATGTATTTGTAATTGTGCCGCCACACGCATGCACACACTAGCATACACACAACGTCCCTGCTTGCTTTTTCTAGGTGGGAGTTGAGTGGTCATTTATAATTAGCCATTCCTTTCTGCTTCCCAGACCCTTTCCCTGGGGGTAAAGGGGTGTAAACAATACCCCTGACCAGCCCAGGCTCTCACACCCTGGACAGTTTTTAACTCCTAATGCAGGAGCACACACGTTGTTATTGGGAGACGGACACCATCTGCCTTTTTTTTTTTAAAAAAAAAAAAAACAACTTGTTTAATAAAACATCTTATATATTTCATTTGTTTTTAAAAGTTGCTGATCAGGAAACAATACACACGTGAATAAATTATGCATGGGATAAATTAGAACAAAGTGCAGAGACACATCCAGCCGAAGGGATGGTGGTGGTGCAGGGAGGAGGGGTAGCAGAGAGAATGGTTTGGAGAGCTATGTTTTTATCCTCATGTGTCCCTCCTGACAATGAAACAGAGCTGAATGACATTAGCATTTTCTCTGTGTGTGTTCTGAGTCTCTCTCTTCCCTCCAAAAAAAAAAAAAAAAGCCAACACCACAGACGCCCCCTACAGAAAATGGTCACACAAAGGTTTCCTCAGGACGGGGGGTAAAGTGGTGGTAGTTCATGTGTTGGGAAGAAACAAGCTCAGGTTTCCAGCAGCACCTGTGCAGGGCTCTGCCTGCACTGAGTATGGGCTATTTTTCACTGTACTAGCTTTTTCCATGTGGGACATTCAATAATTCAATTAGCTGGGGTGATGGGATGGCACAATTTTGAATCTCATTGCTTTGGGGTTTTCCTTAGGGTCCCAAGCTCCTGAAGCCACATCTCCTCTCCTAGCAATTTGGCTTTCTTCCTGCCTGTCTTTGATCTCCCCTCAACTCCCTTTCTTTTTCTTCCTTGTTGTACCCTTCACCCCCTTCCTCTCTGAAGCTGACAGCCCGGCTTCTCTCTGTTGTTGCCTTTAACATCTTATTACTGCCCAACAGGGTGTTAGAGGCAGAAATAGGAGCCGCCTGTACTGATCAGATCACAAAGGGGACACGGCAGGTGGCCCCCACAACCAAGCAGTCACATCTGGACAAATAGAATTCAAAAGCGCTGGTGGACATGTATGATGTGTAAATGTGTATTACAAGTTATTTAATTTAGCAGCTACATTGTCTGAGCAAAGATGTATGAGAGTTACCCTCATTTCTTACATAAATAAGCAAGATAAGGTCCAGGTAGTGAAGTAAACACATGCAGGTAACACAAATATGGATTTAATAAAGGCCTGCATGTAGGTTAGTCACATTCTGGTTGATTTCTGCATACCTGGGAAACATAATGCTTTTATTATTATTATTTATTTATTTATTTATTTATTTTTTGAGACGGAGTCTGGCTCTGTCCCCCAGGCTGGAGTGCGGTGGCCGGATCTCAGCTCACTGCAAGCTCCGCCTCCCAGGTTCACGCCATTCTCCTGCCTCCGCCTCCCAAGTAGCTGGGACTACAGGCGCCCGCCTCGTCGCCCGGCTAGTTTTTTGTATTCTTTAGTAGACACGAGGTTTCACCGTATTAGCCAGGATGGTCTCAATCTCCTGACCTTGTGATCCGCCCGTCTCGGCCTCCCAAAGTGCTGGGATTACAGGCTTGAGCCACCGCGCCTGGCCGCTTTTATTATTATTATTATTTTTTGAGACGGGGTGTTGCTCTGTTGCCCAGGCTGGAGTGCAGTGGCAGGATCTTGGCTCACTGCAACCTCTTCCTCCTGGGTTCAAGTGATTCTTGTGCGTTAGCCTCCAGAATCCAGCTGGGATTACAGGCGCGCAACACTATACCTGGCTAATTTTTGTGTTTTTTAGTGGAGACAGGGTTTCTCTATCTTGGCCAGCTGGTCTCAAACTCCTGGCCTCAAGTGATCTGCCTGCCTTGGCCTCCCAAAGTGCTGGGATTATAGGCATGAGCCACCGCATCTGGCCACATAATGCTTTTAATATAAATTTGAATCTTAATATTCTAGTTCAGATAAAAGACCTTCCCCCAAATCTGCAATCAGTACTTTAAACAACTTATTCTTGTATTATCAAAATCCTGGTTGGTGTGCATTTAACTGAGAATGTCTGCCACCTTCTGCCACACTTGATTATATACATATATATCTATTATTATAACTGCCTACTTAGAAAAAAATTATTATTATTAAATTCCATATAAACCAACAGGGCTTTACCTTAAGTAATTATTTATAAACAGACCAATAAACTATTTTGTCATGCTCATAACTGTGAACACACACATATACGTGATTGTATTGAAACTTTGTTTTGTAAGGAGTTAACCTTGCTTGGAGGTATATGTTGATGTCCTTGTTTTGTTATTAAGAACACTACTCTGGGAGAAGAAAATAAACTTACTTAGCCAAGTCAAACAGCAGGTCATGTGTGTAGATGAACCGCAAATCTAGATCTCATTGTGCATTCTATGACCTGTATTAGTGTATTCTAATCTAAAGTGGTTTTGTGCATGTGAAAGTTAGAAGCCAGACCTCACTCTTGCTGTGGCACTCAGTTTAGATATCAGAGGGGAAGGGGTGGGGGTCACATTCCTGGTTCTAATCTCCTCTTAGCTCTTTCTGTTGGGGTTGGGGGATGTGGGTAGGTACTAAGTAGATGGCATTGAGTCCGGGACTTTGTGAACTTGCTGTCTTTTATGGACATTGTTTTAGCTTCTTATGAAAGAGGACCCTCAGACATTGTAAGCCAACAGGTTCCCAAGAACCTGTTCTCCATCTGCTTCTGGTTGCCACTATAAAAAAGCCCTAAATTCTCCAAACTTCATTAGCACACATTATTTTTCAGTGGGTATATGTCTGCTTTTGATGAGACACCTATGATGGAGATTAATGTCTGCGAGAACCCAAGTGGAGGCATTGTCACAGGGTAAACCTCTGAAAATAGCCTGGCCTGCAGGCCTCCTGGGAGACGTTGGAGACTGCCAGTTGAATGGGAGCTGCTCAGTCACATAAGGTGGGCTTGAATTCAGAGACAGCTGAGTTGGAGACCTCTCATCCTCCTTTTTGTGGAATCATGCAGGTAGCTGGAATTTGGATACATCTGAGAAAGATCATAATGTCTAAAGCTGTTTCAGAGCCATCTGTTCAGATCAATGCAAAAAATAAAATGCCATGGTCAGCATGTTTTGTTTTGAGCATGCACCAGAAAAAGAATGGAAACTGAGGCTGATGTTTCCGTTTGCTAAGGCAGCTATGCTGACAGTTGTGGTGATGGGTGATGGGTTATAAAAAGGCACCAGAATCCAGGCCTGTTTATTATCCCAACCTCTGCAAAGTAACTTTTGTGGTTTTTGAGTGTTTTGAAAGTCACTAGAAAACAGAAATGTAGCCAAATGTGGCAAACCTCTGGCCAAAAAAATCCCACAACCACTGAAATATTTTTTTGCCCAGCTACGGCCCAACAGGGGTGTTTTGTAAGCATGGTCTTAATTTTAAATAGTCTTTAAATATAAAGGTATTTAACAAGGAAAGATAGAGAGTGGCCTTGGGTAGGGGGAGGATGGAGGAGTGGGTAAAACCACTGTGTGGTCTGGAACTCTGCAAAGATTATTGTTGAACTGCAAGAGAGACTGATATTATGATCTGTTGCAAATTCCAAAGTTTTCTAATTGTTTGAGTGACTGAGGAGAGATGAGGTGTTGTAGTGTTCTTGTAATTTGTTTTTCTTATTGGTCCAGTTACTGTGTTTCACAGTCTGTCAACCCATATGGATGAATGGAGCTAGCATTGTAAAACTGTCACTGAGGGAAGGTTTTTGAAGCCTGTGATTTGCATTAGAGTTTTAAAAGCAGTGGTTAGAAGGTGTTGGTGGAGCAGGGGGAAGAGGAGCAGACTGGAGAATTTCTAGGCTGTGTGTTTGTGAATATTAGGGTGGCAGGCAGTGGCAAGGGAAGGGAGAGAATCCCTGAGGAGGCTACAATTTAGGGGCAATGTGTGGAAGCAGGGAGGGGTGAGAGGATTAGGCTCAGAGCTCCTCATAATGGGGTTCAAATAGCCCACATTGAGTCTTCACCAGCCAGACCTCAGTTCTGAGCTTGCGGAACAATGCTGGCACATGTCTAATCCCCCCTTTGCACCCTCTCCTCCCTCTCTGAATCTGGGGACTGTGATCATCTCAGGTTGCTGAGAAAAGGTTTTTTTTTAGTTGTTGTTATTCACCTTGAAAATCTGCTGTTTGAATGATCTGCAATTGGAAGCTCCATCAGAAAGTTTTCCCATCCTCACACTTTCACCTGCTATTGATGAAACCTGTCTCAACCTCTTATCCTCTTCCTTGTTTGTTTCTCACCAGTGGCTGATTTTTTGTAGCCTTAGTGACTTCATAGTAATGGAGGAGAAAAAGCCCGGGGAGAGGAATCCTAAGCCTTGAGCTCTGCTTCCAGAGCTACAGGCAACTAACTTGTGATCTGGGACACAGAACTTCTTTGAGCCGCATCTTCCTTGTCTTTATGATGGTGATGCACTTTGATTCCCCAAATTCCTTTTAAGCCAACAACTTTCTGGCTGTTATTATGGTGGATTAGGACAGAGAGGACAGTTAGGGGCCAGAGTTCTGATTTTTTCTTATTTTTAAAGTGTGGCTCTAAAGAGAACATTTAAGATTGGAGACTTCCACGGTTTCTTATTCTCTGATTCAGTCTTGCTACATGGTGCTCCCTTCTTGGACTTCTAACCTGGGTGGAACTTCTTGTCCCTTCTCAAGGTCTGAGGCTGAGGACCAGGTGGTGGGCCATTTAGAACGTGGGCTTTTCCTCTGGCTCTTCCTTTTCAGTGCTTTTCTTCTCACTAGCATCCCATCCAGAAGTTGATGAGAATGAGGAACCTGAAGACCAACTGGCCTATTTTGATGTGGATAAGCACTCAGTTTTTGGTTGTTAAAAGACTGCAATCACTGAGAACATCTGTATTTTGCTGCTTCTTTTTTTTTTTTTTTTTTTTTTAAGTGTTTGGAGGCAGAAGGGTAACCAATTTTCCAGCCAGTCCTCTGGTCTGGATTTTATTTGTCCATGATCTCTCTGGCCTTTTCCTCTACCATGGCACCCATCCCAATTAATCTGGAAATAAAGTGCTTATTTTATTTTAATTTGGGCAGCCACAGGTACCTGGATGTTTAGTGAGCTGAAGTAAGTGGACCTGTACTGATGTCTCACTGAGCTTCCTCTAGTGTACCTGTGTTACCACTGAGGAAATGGAGGTGCCCAGTGGTTGTGTGCAAGTAGCCCCTACGTGAGTGGGTATTAGCCAAGACTAGACTGGACTTCATGCCTCCCCTTCAGTGACATGTCTCCAGAACATCTCAGATTTCAGTGGGGACATTATTATCAGGCTTTTCTTTGGTGGAAAGCTTCCATGGCAGTTTTTTTGCAAGCGTAAAGAGGAGGGGGAAGAGGTTGCAGAACTCATCAGAGTCTACACAGGAGCTGGTATGTAAATTCTGAGACTTTAAAGGGAAAACAAAATGGTCACCCTGACCTCCAGCAGAGAGAGGCATTCCTTCAATTTTTCTTTATTGTGGCTAAAATATACATAACATACAGTGTACCATTTTAGCCATTTTAAAGTGTGCAATTCAGTGGCTTTAAGTACATTTATTTTTAATCTTTAGTAGAGATGGAAGTCTTGCTATGTTGCTCAGGCTGGTCTTGAAATCCTGGCCCCAGGTGATCCTCCCACCTCGTGCAACCATCACCACAATCAGTTTCCAGATTTCCTCCCTCCCTCCCTCCCTCCCTCCCTCCCTCCCTCCCTCCCTCCCTCCCTCCTTCCTTCCTTCCTTCCTTCCTTCCTTCCTTCCTTCCTTCCTTCCTTCCTTCCTTCCTTCCTTTTTCTTTAAATGGAGTCTCATTCTGTCACCCAGGCTGGAGTACAGTGACGCAATCTTGGCTCACTGCAACCTCCGCCTCCCAGGTTCAAGTGATTCTCTTGTCTCAGTCTCCTGAGTAGCTGGGACTACAGACATGTGCCATCACACCTGGCTAATTTTTGTGTTTTTAGTAGGCACAGGGTTTCACCATGTTGGCCAGGCTGGTCTCGCACTCCTGACCTCAGGTGATCCACCCACCTCAGCTTCCCAAAGTACTGAGATTATAGGCATGAGCCAGGGCACCCAGCTGCCCAGACCCTTTTCATCATCCCAGAGAGAAACTTTGTATCCATTAAACAATACTTTTCCATCCCCTGCTTCCTACCATCCCTGGGAACCACCATTCTGCATTCTTAGCACCCCATATCAGAGGAAAAATACAATATTTGTTTTTCTGTGTCTGGCTTATTTTTCTTAGCATAATGTCTTCAGTGTTTGTTCATCCGTGTTGTAGCATAGTGAGAACTTTCTTCCTTTCTATGGCCGTTGTATGGATAGACCACATTTTGTTTACCCATTTAACTGTGGATGGGCATTTGGGTTGTTTCACCTTTTGGCTGTTTGAGTAATGCTGCCATGAATATTGGCATACAAGTATCTGTTTTAGTCCCCGTTTTCATTTCTTTTGGGTTTTCACTATGCCTAGGTCTCCTTCATTTTTGGACTGTAAAATCTAGGGACTAGGCCAGGCTCACGCCTGTAATCCTAGCACTTTGGGAGGCTGAGGCGGCAGGATCCCTTGAGCTCAGGCATTCAAGACCAGCCTGGGCATATTGTGAGACCCAGTTGCTACAAAAAATTAAAAAAAAGTAGCCGGATGTGGTGGTGTACACCTGTGGTCCCAGCTACTCAGGAGGCTGAGGCAGGAAGATGGCTTGAGCCCAGGAGGTTGAGGCTGCAGTGAGATATGATTGCAATACTGCACTCCAGCCTGGGTGACAGAGCAAGACCTTATCTAAAAAAAAAAAAAAAAAAAAAAAAAAAAAATTCAGGGGCTACATTTCTAGATAATACAGGCATTCTCCACCTTATAAACTAAACAAACAAAAAAACCCAAACCTAGTAGTATTACAAAATTCAACCTCTCTGCCTCTCCCTCTATTGGCAGTCCATTGCTTTTCACGATAAACACACTGGGAACTAGGAACCTAGAGACTCACTTCTCCCATCCCCAGCCACAGGGATTGCCTTTCCCTCATATCTCCCTTCCTTTGAGGGCAGGGATTCCTAGTGGGGGTTCAGGATTTGGGTTTGGGACAGTTCCAGGGGCTGTAGCACTAGCAGTTACCTGGTGAGGCTTGGAGTGAAGGCTCCCTAGGTGGAAGGAGATGTGATGTCTGACAATAGGAGGTGGGTGGAAGCACGGTGATGACAGGATAGCTTGGGGGGCAGGAGTTAGCAAGTCAGGCCTGTCCTTCCAAACAGCCAGGAGAGCTTGTGTCTCCCTTCTCCTCCCTTCCCCTTCCCCCAGCCTGGCTTCCCCTCAGCGGCCCACATGAAATAATGGATGTGGAAACATTTCAGAAGGTGGAAAGTGCAAATGTGAGGTGTTACTATGAGAACTAAAAAGTGTCCTATAGCTGACCATGGCCTCCTCAGAGAGTCAATAATACTTACTATATTAAACATTATTTTAAATATTAAAACAAAAATAAATGTTTCTGGCATTACCCATCACATCTAATCATTGTTTCTCAGGAAATGCATGGCCTACTCATCCAGGCGTGTGTAAATAGCTCTGGGATTGCAGTGGGATTTTCCTATTGTCTGGGTTTGAAATAAGTGAGAATGTGAGCTCAGGGGAAACCCTCATTTCATTTCTGGTCATCAGTCCTGATCTGAGTTCACCCACCAAACCAGAGGAAGCAGAATCACGGTGGGTCGAGTGGGGTGCTCTTCTGGGAACTTGGGCCTTTGGGTCCTTGCCTGGTCTCTGGCTCCTCCTTCAACTGAGATGACTGAGGGAGAGAGAAGAAGTGGAGGCGGGGCAGGGGCTTAGATCCACTTGTGAATAAGGAGGGTGAGCTGTTGGCATTGGAGGTCAGTGGCAAGAATGGATTCTTTTTCTTTTCTTTCCTTTTTTTTTTTTTTTTTTTTTGAGACAGAGTCTTGCTCTGTTGCCTAGGCTGGAGTGCAGTGGCGTGATCTTGGCTCACTGCAACCTCCGCCTCCCAGGTTTCAAGTGATTCTTGTACTTCAGCCACAGGAGTAGCTGAGATTAAAGGCACATGCCACCACACCCAGCTAATTTTTGTATTTTCAGTAGAGATTGGGTTTTACCATGTTGGCTAGGCTGGTCTCGATCTCCTGACCTCAAGTGATCTGCCCACCTGGGCCTCCCAAAGTGCTGGGATTACAGGTGTGAGCCACAGCGCCCAGCCAGATTCTTTATAGAAAAGTAGACCAGAGAGCATTGCGGTGAGGTCAGATCTCAGAGTTACACACATGTCTTGGTTGGCAGCCTTGGAAATGGTTCAGATTCAATCTTGCTGCAAAGCTACAACTTTCTTTATTTTCTTTTCTCTTATATATTTTTTGGAGATAGGGTCTCACTCTGTCACCCAGGCTGGAGTGCAGTGGTGCAATTACAGCTCACTGTGGCCTCAAACTCCTTGACTCAAGTGATCTCCCACCTCAGCTTCCCAAGTAGCTGGGACTACAGGTGTGTACTGCCACACCTAATTTTTAAATTGTTTTTATAGAGATGGGGGTCTTGCTGCGCTACCCAGACTGGTCTTGAACTTCTGGCCCCAAGTGATCCTCTTACCTCAGCCTCCCAAAATGCTGGGATTGCAGGTGAAAACCACTGCACTTGGCCCTGCAACTTTCCTTTACAAGAGCAAAAAACATCATCCCTACTCCTGCTGTCCTCAACCAGCAATTCTTGATACATCTTTGGCTGCCAGTTGAGCACAATGAGAACTGTCTCATCCTCTTTGGAGTTCCTTCATCCCGCAATCAACACGGATTGCCTGCCTGCCCCTGAGAACTAATCAGCACAGTCACCTGCCTCCCTCCCTACATTGAGGAGCTTCCACTCCAATAGAGACCTCTGATCTGTCTGTTTCTTCTCCTAGACCCTTATTTTTTGGCAGGGCAAAGTAAGTGCTAGCAAACCAGGAGACTGACTGCTGCCCTCGGCTTTTCCCAGGAAAACCACTATAGGTGAGGGGGTTGGGGAGAGGGGAGGCAACGTGGTGCTGGTGATTGGGGGAGGGCGGGGTGGATGGGGCAGTGGGAGTGGAGAGAATATATTCTCTCCTGCTAATTATTTTCCCTGAGGACTTAGCCAAT
Source organism: Rhinopithecus roxellana (assembly GCF_007565055.1). Lineage (NCBI taxonomy): Eukaryota > Metazoa > Chordata > Mammalia > Primates > Cercopithecidae > Rhinopithecus > Rhinopithecus roxellana. The sequence continues at coordinate 130,950,229 of NC_044553.1, read as the reverse complement.
GCAGAACCATCTATTATCGTGGGAGCACTCTATGGTGGTTCTGCCTGTGATGAATGCTAAGTGGAAACAAGCAAGAAAAATTAACAGGCGGCTGCCTCTGTCCACCTAATTAAAATGCATATCCAAATGCATAATTCCTTATGTTTCCCCATGCACACACTCCCCTTCCAATCCCAGTTCTATGGAGGAGAAAAAAACACTTTCCCCCAATCATTTCTCTTGATTATATTTTCATCAAGGAAGAACTGGAGGGTTTCCCCTTAGAATAGAGAAGGGCCTGTTTTTCTAACACTTCTGAAATAGCTGGCTTTTGACTTAGACTGAGCCCCAAAATTCAGAGCTCGTTTTCATTTTAAACACAAAAACTAGCTGCAGAAAAAAGGGAGAAGGAAAGAAGTAAAGAAAAAAGAGTTCCCACCATTTCTGCTGACCTTTTAGTTTTATGTTAAAAGTCTGGCTTTGATCAGCGGTGACAATTTTGAAGATCTTTTCTGTCTTCTTTTCCTCTTCATTACTTTCCCTGACTCTGCACTGCCTTCCCTGGTCCCCCAGATAAACATAACCCAAGTTTTGTAGAGAGATTTTAGAAGACGAAGACACAGCTACCTTTGCAGATCAAGTAGAAAGAAAAAAACAAACCCAAAGCTTCGGCCTTTGGGAGCAATATCAGAGGTGCCAGCGTCACAGTCCTAAGTATGTTTTGAATCGAACAATACCTCTTCATCCTTATCTTCCCCCGCCTTCACTTACCCAGCCCATCATTTTCTCCTTCTCCAAAGAATAACTTTATTCAGTGGTCATACAATATTTAATAAAACATGAAACTTAAGTCACTGTGTTCAATTTGCCATCACAGCTGTCTCAGTGGCAGACCCCCTTCCCCCGGCTGGCCCACCCCCTCCTGAAGCCCCTTGCCTGCCCTCCACAGCAGCCCCAGCTGTTGATTTATCAGGGCTGGCCGGCTCAGCAGTGCATGGAGATTGCTTTTAATTAACTCTCTTCATTTTTCCCAATCTTCAGGGAGCAGCAGCCCTTTAATGATTTTAATATTTTATTTGGATTTATATCTGCCTTATTTGTTGTTTGACTTCTGCATTTGTTCTTCCTGAATTGCCTCCAGACTGATGTATTTATTTGTCCCTTTTCCTCCTACCCCCAAGACCTTTCAAGAGAAGGGATAGTGGATTCCAGAGAAGGCCATCTTCCCAGCCTTCCCACTATCTACACAGGGAGAATACCCAGTGTTGGCCTTATGTGATGGTTTGGATAGGAAACTTTGTCTTGGGAAACCCAGTCTCACTTGACTCTTAGCTTAAGGAGTTTCTGAGCTTTGTGTTAACAACAACAACAACAACAACAACAACAACAACAACCAGCTCTGAATTTTAGAGAATGAGATCTCTTTGCATCTTTCATGCCTCTGTAAGGGAGTGAGTCCTTGGAAAGTTGGTTAAAAACTGTTTCCCCAGTTTCACTGTTAGTAGTAGTTTGAGATCTGTCATCCTGCTCACCCCAGCCTTCTATAGTCCTGTGGGGTTTTTGGAGCTGTAGGAGGATGATGGCTTTAGGGAAGGACTAGATGTAGGTTCAGTCAACTCTTCCTGTTGCTTTACGCGTCTTTAGGTGTGGGTGGCATGTGTTAAGCAACTGCTTGGAAGAGTAACCATAGGTACCATCTGAAAGAGGAAGGGAAGAGGCACCAATTGCCTTCTCTACTGGAGGCTGCCTTCTCCTTTAATCCTCAGTTCCCTTTCTCATGCCTACTCCCCAGAGGTGGGAAAACATACAGCCAGCAGAACACCTTCCAGCCAGGCACAGTGACTTATGCTTGTAATCCCAGCACTTTGGGAGGCCTAGGTGGGCAGGTCGCTTGAGTCCAGGAGTTTAAGCCAGCCCGGGCAACATGGTAAAATCCCATAGAAAAACTAGTTGGGTGTGGTGGCACGCGACTTTAGTCCCAGTTACTTGGAGGCTGAGGTGGGAGGATCACCCGAGCCCAAGAGGTTGAGGCTGCAGTGAGCCGTGATTGTGCCACCGCACTCCTGCCTGGGCAACAGAGTGAGATCCTGTCTGAAAAAACAAAAAACAACGCCTTTCTATCTTTCTCCTCTCATCCTACTTTTGGCTACAAAGTCTACTCCTTACCCCAAGAGCCCCAGAGAGGTCTGACAGACTTATTAGGGGGTAGTTTCAGAACTATCTTGTCCACAAAATGCCCTTTTTGGCATCTCGGTTTGGTGATGTGTCTTCAGGGTTACTTGTTGCTAGGCAACTGCCAACTAAAGTTTGAGCCTGATCTGGGGATTGCAGTGAATTGCCCTGGGTGACTTGAATCTACATTTAGGGACTCCAATTTACAATATTGGCTCCAGGAACGGGAGGCTGAGAAGACACTCTTCCATGTGGCTTTATGGAAAGAGATACTGGTTTTTAAGTCTAGCCAAGAGCCTGGCACACAGTCAGTACACACAGGTATTTGTTTTGGTGATGCCAATGGTGATTTCTTTCCATCTTCTTATACTGGAATGCTCTTCTCATCCCTTTAGTTCTGCCAGTTCTGAAAACTTATGTCTGTTACTGAGCCATATGCAGGAGAGACAGGGAGAAACTGGCTTCTACACCACAGTCGTGTGCAGGCTACTCAGTCTTCATGGCTGTTTCTTTTTCACCTTTCTTTGGCAATCACAGGCCCTTTCAAGAATGCTATGGAAGTTGTGGATCATCTCCCCAGAAAAAACACATATAGATGTGAACATCTTCCTATGGTTTTATGGGGTTCACAGACCTGGAAGAGCCCATCTCTGGATGCCCTGGAGGCCCATGGGCTCTAGGGTAAGAACCTCAGCGTGAGAGACATGTGTGAACTTGTCAGTCTGAGGGGACGCTCTGCGCTCTGTGTTCCTGCCCAGAGAGACAGCTCCTGTCATACGTTCCCCTCGTGTCTCAGAAAACTGCTTGTGGCTCCTCTGAGCAGGCGGTTTGATTGTCCGCCACCTTCACCCTGTCCCTGGGTGCACTTGATGTGCATCTGTCTACTCATCTTCCAGATGATTTAAGTGGCCCCTCTCCCTGGTGGAGTGCTTGCTGACCCTCAGGTAGAATTGGTCACACCTGCCCTGGGCCATGCAGTCCTGAGTGTGCTCTTCTCTCTCAGTCACTGAAATAGTTGACAGAAGTTAGTTAGCAGTAAGGGCGTGGAAGGCAGGGACAGTAGCCGCATGTGCCTTTCTTTCTTTCTTTTTTTTTTTTTTTGGAGATGGAATCTCTCTCTGTCTCACCCAGGCTGGAGTGCAGTGGTGTGGCTCACTGCAACCTCCACCTCCTGGGTTCAAGCGATTCTCCTATCTCAGCCTCCTGAGTAGCTGGGACAACAGGTGCACACCACCATACCCAGCTAATTTTGTATTTTTAGTAGAGGTGGGGTTTCACAATGTTGGCCAGGCTGGTGTCGAACTCCTGACCTCCAGTGATCCACCCACCTTGGCCTCCCAAAGTGCTGGGATTACAGGTGTGAGCCACCATGCCTGGCCACATGTGCCTTTCTATCCCAAGGACCTAGCCTAGCAGGCATGCAGGAAACATGTGGGGAATAGTTGAATGAGCGAAGCCTGCAGGCAGACACCTGCTCTGCTGTCTATGTTTGCTTCGAGCACTCTAGAAAGTTGATATGTTTCTCATTCTCTCCCTTCATGGCAGGAGTCTGAAAAAGGCAGAGTTCCTCCCCAAAGAGGCTTCAGTTTCAGGAGTTGGGAAACAGATGCAGGTTTGGCTTTGCTTGCATGTGGGATGTGCATTTATGACATGTGGCAGCCTTGCTCATTTTAGCCTCTTGTTTCTTGGTCACTTTATCTAAAAAGCTTGGCTTTCTCCTTTTGGTCTCGAGAAGTAAAGACAAACCTTTTAGGCCGGGTGCGGTGGCTCAAGCCTGTAATCCCAGCACGTTGGGAGGCCGAGACGGGCGGATCACGAGGTCAGGAGATCGAGACCATCCTGGCTAACACGGTGAAACCCCGTCTCTACTAAAAAATACAAAAAACTAGCCGGGCAAGGTGGCAGGCGCCTGTAGTCCCAGCTACTCGGGAGGCTGAGGCAGGAGAATGGCGTAAACCCGGGAGGCGGAGCTTGCAGTGAGCTGAGATCGGGCCACTGCACTCCAGCCTGGGCGACAGAGCGAGACTCCGTCTCAAAAAAAAAAAAAAAAAAAAGACAAACCTTTTAGCTTTGCTTTCTTTCAGGGGAGTAAGTAACCTCTGGCTTATGGATAGCCACTGATAGATAAATCAACTTCATTTTTATTCAATGCCTCCTCTATGTTTAGTTGTGTGTGGGATTTCCTTTAGCTTTATTTATACTGGAGGACTCTTTTTTCTTTTGAGTTTTTAAGATAGAGATGACCGGAAGATGCAAAGCACTGTAATGGTTTAAACCCAAGGCTGGGATCTGGTGAACATCTGCTGGAGCTTTAGCCCAGTCACTGTTTTTGGGTACATTTTCTTTGAGAGAATGCCTTTTGTATACTTTCACAGTATCAGTGCCTAGAGAGAGAATGATTTTCGCTATGACTCAATGTTCCAACTAAGTAGAGCAGATCACTTCATTCAAAAAGGATGAACTTCATTTATCCTCCAAAAAGGATGGCCTAGGGCTCACGCAAGGGCCTTTCTGTCCTGTACTGAGAGAGGAAGTGTATCATTGTAACTTTTGTATGTCCTCTTATGGATTTTCCATCCTCCAAATAATTCTGTGTTGGGGGCTTTTTGGAAGAGGGTACCACCATGGAGAGACCTGAAGGAGGAAGAGGAAGTCCCAAGGTGGACACGGACTCCCAGGGTCAAGTTTCAGTTCAGATCCTGGTTGGAAAGACATCCTTCCACATGGAAAGCCAGAGAAAATGCTGATGGTGTGCCAAATATGGGCTGCAGGAGCCGAACTGTAGAAAAATATTCGTTAACTCAGAGAGGTCATGTTGCACTAGTAATCTACTCACAAAGGTAAGTCTCCCTCAATCCCAGTTCAGGACAGAGGGTGACACAGGGCTCTCCGGTTCCTCGCACTCATTTTCTTTCTGGGCAGCCATCCGAGTATAACGGATACTTATACATATTCTGTCCTCATTTTATCTAATTACACATGTCTCTGGGGGATGGGAAACAGGTTCGGACCATGCAATTTTAGGTCACTTATGCACAGGGTAGCAGGGATGAATACTAATCTATAGAGTTTTAGGAGATTTAGGAAGTTCTCATAGTTCCTCGGTCCAGAGCACACCAGGGGGACATTGTTTGTCGTCTCAGGGGCTGAAGATCCCAGCGAGTGTTGGAGGAGAGAGGGAGGCTGCCTGGTTTGGGAGTCTGAATTCTGAAACCTTTTTGAGACCTTGCTAGCTCTTGCTATCCTTAGAGCAATAGGAGGCTTGTTTTATTATTTTATAATCTACTGAATGAAGAGGACCCAATACTATCGGTCCCCATCCTGCTGGTCATTTGTTCTCATCCCTTACCTGCTTGGAATGTGTTCTGTTTCCTGAGACATATAGAACAAAAGGCGCTCCCGCTCCCAAATGATGGAACAATCTTTAGTGCCCTGGGTGTGCACCTCCTTTGCTGCCCAGAGGAACTGGTCTGGACAGTATAAAAACTCCACAGCATCTCCACTTCTCTCCAAAACCCAGAGCCAGCAGCCCTGGGCAGCCCACTCTCCTCTAGGCTCTACTGTAGCTTTTCAAATCCTTGGGAAGAAAAAGCCCGCTGGAAAGCCTTTCCTTTTTCTTTTGTTTTCTGCTACTTATTTCATTTCTTGACTCAGAGCTAAGCTGCCCCAAGGCCCTCAGAGCCCTGGGTTTGCACCTCCAGCCTAGGTTTCCTTCTGATCCCATGTCCCCTCCTTCATTCACTATTTACATCTTTCTCCTTTCTCCATGAATTGCACCTTGATCAAAAAGCACTGAGGGGGCACAAAGGAAGGAAAGAGTATTCTGACTTTGTCCCCAAGGAGGGCCCACTCAATCTCATGAATATGGGAGTAGGGCGAGGGAAGAAGGAAAAGGACAAAGCGTGCAGGCAGCAGAACATGCATTCCTGAGAGAAGCTGCCTCACGTGAGGTTCCAGGTGGCGAATAGCTGCGCTAAACCATCAGCCCGGGCCACCGGGGGTCCTTGAAATTGGAAGAGAGACAGCAGTTCCTGTGGTTGGGATGTCAGAGGATGCTTCAGAGAGGAGCTGAGTTCAGAAGGACAGTGGGGTCTGGTTAGGCTCGGGAGGGTGAGGCTGGGGAGCTTTAGGCACGAAAGGGAAGTGAACAAAGACATGAGGCGATGGAGCAATTCCTTTGGGGACACCCTTCTGAGGGAAGGAAGGCCAGATGGGCAGGACTGCGTGGAGGAAAGCACACAGATCTGTTTGGCTGGTTGGGAGTAGGTTGGGGGTGTCAGTGAACAGAAGGGAAAAATGGGAAATAAGCCTGGGCCAGGTTGGTCTGAGCAGAGTCCTGGTTTGGCAGTCAAGTTTGGGGAGACTCATACTCCTCAGGGGCTGAAAGAGAGGCTTCGGGGCGGGGGTGGTCATCCTGTGTCCTCCAGCAAGGGGGATTGTCTCTCTCCAGTCCTCCCCTTCACTAAGGGGTTGAACGAGACCCTGTCCTTGGTTTCCTTTGTTATGCATTTTGGATACTTTCCAGGGGACCTCCCAGAGGGAGTGGGGTGAGGGAGACACCCTGTGGGACCCACACTGGTGTGAGCCATCAATCCTGTCAGTTATAGGCCAGCTCTGTCTAACTGCAAGGGCCGATTTGCCACGCTGGGCAGACTTGTGGGTGGAGCCCACCTGAGCAGTGGACCCAAATGTCTTCTTCCCTTTCTGTACTTTAATCCTCCTTCTCTTCCTCCTCCTCTTCTTCTTCTTCAACAACAACCAATACATGGTGTAAATAAAATATATAAATCCAATCCAAAGAGGAAAATGTGAATGCCAACCTGTGTAGCTTAAAGAGTGGTGCCCTGAGGATTAATTTCATGACTCAAATCATGGACAGTGAGGCTGCAGGTCTCTGACAGTGGGTTTCCTCCTTGGGGGATCAGGGTGGTTTATTCTGATGGTAGTGCTGCTCGATTCCCACCCAGACACCCCTGCCACTGGTGCAGCTGTCTACCTGCGTGCTGGCCACTTCCTTCCAGAAAGGCCCTGGACCTAGTAAGCTAGCTTTCATGGGGAGGCTGGGGGTTACACAAGTCCTTAGGGTTCGTTCCTTTCACGCTTTGTAAGCCTTGCACACTTTGTAAGCTCAGACACTCCATGTTGGGGAGCAGGAGGCTGGGAGCAGTTGCTGTGTGACCCATGGCTTGGGTGCAGGCTCTGGAGCCAGAGAGTTTGGGTTCAAGTCTGAGCCCTATGACCTTGAGTAGGATTCCTAACCTCGATTAACCTCGATACATTAGTTTCCTCATCTGTAAAGTAAGACTAATAGTTTTTGTCTTTTTTTTTTTTTTTTTTTTTTTTTTGAGACGGAGTCTGGCTGTGTCGCCCAGGCTGGAGTGCAGTGGCGCGATCTCGGCTCTCTGCAAGCTCCGCCTCCCGGGTTCATGCCATTCTCCCGCCTCAGCCTCCAAGTAGCTGGGACTACAGGCGCCCGCCACCACGCCTGGCTAATTTTTTGTATTTTTAGTAGAGACGGGGTTTCACCGTGTTAGCCAAGATGGTCTCGATCTCCTGACCTCGTGATCCGCCCGTCTCGGCCTCCCAAAGTGCTGGGATTACAGGCTTGAGCCACTGCGCCCGGCCTAGTTTTGTCTTTATGGGGTTGTTGGAAGAATTAAGCAAGTTAATGTATGGAAAGTGCTTAGTAGAGTCGGCACACAATATCCTTTTTTCTGAGACAGTGTCTTTCTCTGTTGCCCAGGCTGGAATGCAGTGGTGCAATCATGGCTTACTGCAGCCTTGACCTCCCAGGCTCAAGCAATCCTCCCACCCCGGCTTCCCAAGTGGCTGGGACCACACCTGCACCACCACACCTGGTTAATTTTTGTATTTTTAGTAGTGATATGGTTTGGCTGTGTCCTCACCCAAATCTCAGTTTGAATTGTATCTCCCAGAATTCTCATGTGTTATGGGAGAGACTCAGGGGGAGGCAATTGAATCACGGAGGCCAGTCTTTCCCATGCTATTCTCAAGATAGTGAATAAGTCTTACAAGATCTGGTGGGTTTATCAGGGGTTTCAGCTTTTGCTTCTTCCTCATTTTCTCTTGCTGCTGCCGTGTAAGAAGTGCCTTTCGTTTCCTGCTATGATTCTGAGGCCTCCCCAGTCACGTGGAACTGTAAGTCCAATTTAACTTCTTTTTCTTTCCAGTCTCAGGTATGTCTTTATCAGCTGTATGAAAATGGACTAATACAGTAATTGGTGCCAATAGAGTGGGGCATTGCTGAAAAGATACCCAAAAATGTGGAAGTGACTTTGGAACTGGGCAACAGGCAGAGATTGGAACAGTCTGAAAGGCTCAGAAGAAGACAGGAAAATGTGGGAAAGTTTGGAACTTCCTAGAGACTTGTTGAATGGCTTTGCCCAAAATGCTAATAGTGATATGGATAATAAAATCCAGGCTGAGATGCTCTCAGATGGAGATGAGGAACTTGTAGAGAACTGGAGCGAAGGTGACTCTTGTTAAGTTTTAGCAAAGAGACTGGTGGCATTTTGCCCCTGCCCTAGAGATGATTTGAGAGAGATGATTTAGGTTATCTGGTGGAAGAAATTTCTTTTCTTTTCTTTTCTTTCTTTTCTTTCTGATGGACTCTTGCTCTGTTGCCCAGGCTGGAGTGCAGTGGCACGATCTCGGCTCACCACAACCTCTGCCTCCCGGGTTCAAGTGATTCTCCTGCTACTTCCAAGTAGCTGGGACTACAGGTGTGCACCACCATGCCTGGCTAATTTTTTTGTATTTTTAGTAGAGACAGGGTTTCACTATGTTGGCCAGGCTGGTCTCAAAGTCCTGATCTCATGATCCGCCCACCTTGGCCTCCCAAAGTGCTGAGATTACAGGTGTCAGCCACCACACCTGGCCTATTGGAAGAAATTCCTAAGCAGCAAAGCATTCAAGATGTGACTTGGGTGGTGTTAAAGGCATTCAGTTTTATAAGGGAAGCAGAGCATAAGAGTTTGGAAAATTTGCAGCCTGACTATGTGATAGAAAAGAAAAACCCATTTCTGGGGAGAAGTTCAAGCTTCAGAAATTTGCATAAGTAGCAAGGATCCTAATGTTAATCCTCAAGACCCTGGGGAAAACGTCTCCAGGCCATGTCAGAGACCTTCACGGCAGCCCCTCCCATCACAGGCCTGGAGGCCCAGGAGGAAAGAGAAGTTTCGTGGGCCGTGCCCAGGGTCTCCATGCTGTGTGCAGCCTAGGGACTTGGTACCCTGTGTCCCAGATGCTCCAGCTGTGGCTGAAAGGGGCCAACATACAGCTCGGGCTGTGACTTCAGAGGGTGGAAGCCCCAAGTCTTGGCAGCTTCTCTGTGGTATTGAGCCTGCGGGTGCACAGATGTCAAGAACTGAGGTTTGGGAACTTCCTCCTAGATATCAGAAGATGTATGGAAATGCCTGGATGCCCTGGCAAAAGTTTGCTGCAGGGGCGGGGCCCTCATGGAGAACCTCTGCTAGGGCAGTGCAGAAGGGAAATGTGGGGTTGGAGCACCGATACAGAGTCCCTACTGGGGCACTGCCTAGTGGAGCTGTGAGAAGAGGGCCACCATCCTCCAGCCCCCAGAATGGTAGATCCACCAACAACTTGCACCGTGCGCCTGGAAAAGCTGCAGACACTCAATGCCAGCCTGTGAAAGTAGGCAGGAGGGAGGCTGTACCCTGCAAAGTGGAGGTAGGGGTCATTCACCTGCCTCAGCCTCCCAAAGTGCTGGGATTACGGGCATGAGCCACTGAGCCCAGCCTCATTACCCTTTTAATGGGTGTTTGCAGGGGTGGAGCTGCCCAAGACCATAGGGACCCAGCTCTTGCATCAGCGTGACCTGGATGTGAGACCTGGAGTCAAAGGAGATCATCTTGAAGCTTTAAAATTTGACTGCCCTGCTGGATTTCAGACTTACCTGGGCCCTGTAAACCCTTTGTTGTGGCCAGATTTCTCCTATTTGGAATCACATGCCTAGGAAGTAACTAGCTTGCTTTTGATTTTACAGAATATAGGCAGAAGGGACCTGCCTTGTCTCAGATGAGACTTTGGACTATGGACTTTTGTGTTAATGCTTAAATGAGTTAAGACTTTGGGGGACTTTTGGGAAGGCATGATTGGTTTTTTTTTTTTTTTTTTTTTTTGAGATGGAATCTCACTCTGTCACCCAACCTCTGCATCCTGGGTTCACGCCTTTCTCCTGCCTCAGCCTCCCGAGTAGCTGGGACTACAGGCATCCGCCACCACGCCCGGCTAATTTTTTGTATTTTTGGTAGAGATGGGGTTTCACTGTGTTAGCCAGGATGGTCTCGATTTTCTGACCTCATGATCCACCCGCCTTGAACTCCCAAAGTGCTGGGATTACAGGCGTGAGCCACCGCACCCGGCCGGCATGATTGGTTTTGAAATGTGAGGACATGATATTTGGCAGAATGATATGGTTTGGCTGTGTCCCCACGTAAATCTCAGCTTGAATTGTGTCTCCCAGAATTCCCACATGTTGTGGGAGGTACCCCAGGGGGAGGTAATTGAATCATGGGGGCCAGTCTTTCCTGGGTTATTCTCGTGATAGTGAATAAGTCTTTCAAGATCTGATGGGTTTATCAGGGGTTTCTGCTTCCATTTCTTCCTCATTTTCTCTTGCTGCCACCAGGTAAGAAGTGCCTTTCACCTCCCACCATGATTCTGAGGCCTCCCCAGCCATGTGGAACTTTAAGTCCAATTAAACTTCTTTTTCTTCCCAGTCTTGGGTATGTCTTTATCAGCAGTGTGAAAATGGACTAATACAAATAGAGACAGGGTTTTGCCATGTTGCCCAGGCTGGTCCTGGACTCCTGGCCTCAAGTCATCCACCTGCCTCAGCCTCCCAAAGTGCTGGGATTACAGGCATGAGCCACTGTGCCCAGCCTCATTACCCTTTTAATGGGTGTTTGCAGTGACCCTGTTTTTCCATCTGTAAAATGAGGAGACATACTAGCTGATATTTTCCTCACATTGGCATTTTTAAGAAAATGAAATGGTAAGTAGGAGAAGCACTAGTTTTCCTAGAAGAAAGAAGTTCTAGAAATCTATGGCATTATTATTTTTATCAATTTTTTTTTTTTACTCTTAGAACAAATGTGTAAAAGAGTCTTCAAGAAAGATTTATCTACGGCATGCTTTGTCCAGGAGCCCAGCTTATTGCATGCTATTTAATTGGTGCTGATTTTGGGTCCTTCTGAGAAACAACAAGAAGTTCACAGATGTGGAAACGCAGCACACAGAGGTGAAGTGTCTCTGTAAGGTGACTGGACTCAGCCCACGATTTCATTCATGGCTACCTCCTCTAAGGGGAAGGAGACTACTTCTTGCCTGGATGAGCTCTGCCCTTTCCATGGCTAGAAGAGGGCTTGGAAGTCCTTTAGACCAAAGCGGCTGAGGACTGAGAGTTTGTCCTCCAAGTTGGTCAGGGTGGTAGGTAACAGCCACCTTGCTCATCTGTGACCCTCTTGTGCTGGTTGGAGTGTATGTGAGTTCCCAGCACATGCTTTTTGGTAGGCAGGGATCTGTGCTTGACAAGCTGGCATTCCAAACTCCAGATCTTCCAAACACCAGGCCCCTATGTTATTTTTAACTGTCCAAAGTTTTTTCCACGTGGTGTAATTGATGGGACTCAATAGCCGAGTCAGAGAATCTAAACTTCAGCCTGTTTTGCATCCCTTGAATGGGCATGGGTCTGATAACCAGGCAGAAAAACACCCTATTTTCCGAATTGACTGCTCTGAATCTTCCTGCTCACCCTACCCCCCACTCATCTCTAGGGAAAAAAAAAGCAAGCCCAAAGATAACCTGGGTATGCCTGCTTCTGTGGCTCCAGATAGGAGGGAGGAAGATCATTTCTGTCTGTGACCTTCTCTTCCCCACCTCTCTCTCTTGAGTCCTGATAGTGAGGGACTAAGCTACATTTTCAGGAGATAACAAGAAGGGGATTGAGGAGGTTGGCACTCTCTCTCCCCCAGCCCTCTTTTTCAGTTCCCACATTCCCCAGGAGGTAAGCCACCTTCTCCTTGTCCTCTGGGGACAGTCCCAGAGAGATGCTCTTATTTGGGAGAGCCTGAGATCTTATGGCATCCAGTGACCACCATCCGTGTGACAGTCGAGATTTTCAGTGGCCGTGACCAGGAGAAGCGCACCGTCTCACACTGGCCTGTCATTTGCATTGTGAATTTTTCAAGCATGTGTCTCACTTTTCTTCTTCATCCATGTGTCCCCAGACGGCAGTGAACTGGGCATTTATGCTGTATTAGTTGAACACACACAATGTGCTAGCTACTGTGGCCCTGGGTACATGGTGATGAGTCAAACCAATACAGACCCTATCTTTATGAAGCTTATGGTCCACTTGGGAAGACAGAGGTTAATCATATAATCACACAAATATATAAGTAATTGCAGGATCTGTGTTAGGTTGAAAAGTTAAGGAAGATAGGAGAGTGTAGTAGGGGGACCTGTTCTGGTCTAGGACCTCAAGGGAAAATTTCCTTGAAGAGGAAACATTTGATCCTAGCAGAGGGAATAGCATGTGCATGTTGGGGGACCCGTGGAAGGCCAGTGTGGCTGCAACACTAGAGAGGGATGAGATGGTAAGAGAGGTCAGGAGAGGCCTGACCATGCAGGGCCTTGATGGAGAAGTTTGAGGGCAGTGTACTTTATCCTAAGGGCGGGGCAGTGAGCAGCCATGGAAGGATTGAAGTTAGGAAAGTGACTTGATCCAACACACTTTCTAAAAATTCCCCTGGCCATGGGGAGATTTAGTGATGGAGCCCGGGAAGGTCAGATGAGTGGGTTTTGGGGAGGTCTGGGTAAAATTTAGAAAATAAAAATGAGATAGGAGCACATGCAGGAAGGACAAGGCATTAGCTGGAGGCGGCTTTGATGATGGTGCTTTCCCTTTAACTGCCTCTCTCCTTCCTGTCATTCTGATGGACACTCCCTGCCCGCTCCTTGGAGGTTTTCCATGCTGTAGGTAGATTGTTTTTCTCCCAAGTAGCATTGAGCAGTTTGCCTCCCTCTGCTTTTCCTTTGGGTTTCTCAAAGTGTCCTCTGAGGACTACCTACAGGAGGGGCACCTGTGTGACTGATGGAACCATAGATTCCTGGTCCTCCTCAGCTGGAGCCACTGAATCAAAATCCCTCAGGGTGAGGTCATGCAATCGGATTCTCATGCCCTGGAAAGTTTGAGCACCATTGTTCTTTCCAGCCTTGCATATGCAACAACAAATGTAATGATGCTTTAAATGTGTGTGGGAGTGGTTATAACGGGAAGGAGTGCTGTTGAGGCAAGCTGGTCTCCTGTAGGCCCCTCAGAAATGCAATTGAGGAGACTTGGGAACTTGGGCATCCTGGTTTAGAGCATTACAAAGTGGTGGAGGAGAGAGATGTCTGACTCCCAGATACTCTTGGCCCTTCTTCCTTCATACCTTGTTCTCCAATGTGCGAGGTTAGAAAGGCATTGAATCTTACGATGTTCAGATGTAGTTCCTTTGAAAAAAAGATCAGTACCTTTTTGAGGGCTCAAAAGATCCTTATCCAGTTAGTACTTGAAAGGGTGGAATCAGCTGGGTTTATTGCTGTTATTATCGCTTCTTATGGCCAGGTGTGGTGGCTCACACCTGTAATCTCAGCACTTTGGAAGGACGAGGCGGGCACATTGCTTGAGTCCAGGAGTTCAAGAGCAGCCTGGGCAACATGGTGAAACCCCGTCTCGAGAAAAAAAAAATACAAAAAAATAGCCCGGCATGGTGGCACACACCTGTGGTCCCCACTACACAGGAGGCCGAGGTGGGAGGATCACTTGAGCCTAGGAGGTGGAGGTTGCAGTGAGCCAAGATTGTGCCACTGCGCTCCAGCCTGGGTAACAGAGTGAGAATCTGTCTCCAAAACACAAACAACAACAACAACAAAAAACTTATTGAGGAAGATATCAAGCTTATACAACAGTAGAGAGAATACTACAAAGACCCCCGAAGTATCCATCCCCCAACTTCAAAAGTCACAGGGGGTGGGGCATCTCTTCATTTGTTCAGACTTTGCAGCGTGATGCTCTTCTTTTTGTGTCCATTGAATGAAACACCTGAGAGGAGAATGGGCAGAGGGAACAGGGAAGCTTTCAGAGTACCCCAACCATCTATCGGCCAGAGAGGGAGAAGGTTCTTTTGACCCCTCTGCCCCTCAACAGTACAGTTCATAGGAGAGCTAGTGCTTGGAATAATAGATCTTGGAACCACCTTAGAGACCATGGAGGGGAGTTCTTCCTCACTATCTAGACGCGACACCAGAGGCATGGATGGCCTGGGATAGTCCTCAGGCCTCACAGTTAAAAGGTGGGGCCAGGCCTGGGATCAGGTTCTCCATGCAGTGCAACTCATCTCCCTCACTCATCATAGATGTGCTCGACATTTTTTGCTCGTGTTTTCCAGGGAAGCTGTAGGGGCAGAACTCCTATAAAAAGCTGTGACACCTGTAATCCCAGCACTTTGGGAGACTGAGGTGGGAGGATTGTTGGAGCCCAGGAGTTTGAGAACAACCCGGGCAACACAGTGAGACCCCATCTCTATAAAAATTATTTTATTAAAAATAAAAGCTGCCCTGTTGAAATAGCAGTATTTGGGCACCTAGGCCTTTGCTTCCTCCTTGTAAGACCCTTGAGGTAGCCTGGAGATTTCATGGTCTGGTTAGAAAAGAATACACTTACAAAATGAATACCAGTGGGCTAGGCATGATGGATCACTTCTGTAATCCCAGCACTTCGGGAGGCCGAGTTGGGTGGATCACAAGGTTAGGAGTTCGAGACCAGCCTGACCAACATGGTGAAACCCTGTCTCTACTATATATATACATACATATATATATACACACATACATATATATATATGTATATATATATATGTATGTGTATATATATATATGTATGTATATATATAATAGCTGATTGTGGTGGTGCATGCCTGTAATCTCAGCTACTCAGGAGGCTGAGGCAGGAGAATCACTTGAACCAGGGAGGCGGAGGTTGCAGTGAGCTGAGATCATGCCATAGCACTCCAGCCTAGGTGACAGAGCAAGACTCTGTCTCAAAAAAAGAAAATGAGTACCAGTGGAAGCAAGATGGGCCACATGCTCAATCTCCCTCAGCTTAGCCTGCCCTAAAAGTCTGGAGACTCTAAGGCAGCCTATGACACAATCCTGGTTTAGGCAACGAGTGACATGAAATATCAGGGAAAGAAGAAATCAATTTTACTGGCCAACTGTTTGATGGAGGCAGGGCTTAAGGGGATCTTGACTGTGGGCAGAAGTTAGAAAGCTAATGAGAGGGAATCCTTACCCCCGGGAGAGGGAAACTAATCTCTCAGCACAGCACACCAACTAGAAATTGTTTAGCACCTCCTAATGTGGAAGGCTCTGTACTTCACACTGTGGGGGATATTAAGAAGTTGAGGCTACAATTTCTATTATCAAGGGACTTTGTCTTGTTGAGGGACAAGACATATGTTGAATGCTAACAGAAGTTGAAGACTATATGACTTTAAGATGGAAGTTGACATTTTTTTTTTTTTGAAATGGAGTCTCACTTTGTCACCAGGCTGGAATACAGTGGTGCAATCTCGGCTCACTGCAACCTCCACTTCCCGGGTTCAAGCCTCCCGAGTAGCTGGGATTACAGGTGCGTGCCACCACACCCAGCTAATTTTTGTATTTTTAATAAAGACTAGGTTTCACCATGTTGGTCAGGCTGGTCTCGATCTTGTGACCTTGCGATCCGCCTGCCTCGGCCTCCCAAAGTGCTGGGATTACAAGTGTGAGTCACCGCGCCCGGCCCGAAGTTGACTTTTAAGATAAACCCCAGGAGGAGTGCAATGGAAACCAAGAGACGAATCACAAAGTGGAACATAGGGACAATATTAATGGCTTCGTGTCCAGTGTGTTGTGTATACATGGCCACGTGCTGGATGCTGCAGTAACTACATCATTACACAGCAGCCCTTTAAAGTGATGATCGTACTCGTTCCAGCTACTGTCATGTGAGCACTGATACTTTGCTCAGCAATCCTGTGCCATGTGCTTTACATACATGAACTAATTTAATCATCCTAACACCCCTATGAGGCAGGTAGTATTAACTTTTTTTTTTTTTTTTTTGAGATGTAGTTTCATTCTTGTTGCCCAGGCTGGAGTGCAATGGTGCAAACTTGGCTCACCGCAACATCCATTTCCTGGGTTCAAGCGATTAACCTGCCTCAGCCTCCCGAGTAGCTGGGATTACAGGCATGCGCTACCATGCCCGGCTAATTTTGTATTTTTAGTAGAGAGGGGGTTTCTCCGTGTTGGTCAAGCTGGTCTCAAACTCCCAGCCTCAGGTGATCCGCCCACCTCAGCCTCCCAAAGTGCTGGAATTACAAGTGTGAGCCACCACACCCAGCCATATTAACTTTTTTATCGATGAGAAAACTCCAAGGAGTTTAAGCAGCTTGTCCAAGACTCCATGGCTGGTAGCGATGAAGCAGAGGCGGGGACCTGAGCGTGTGCATTCGAATAGGCTTGGGTTCAGAAAGGAGCAGTGAGAACACCAGCCAGGTCATTGGGAGAGAGAAGCTGGACAGGTCACGAAAGACCTGGTTATAAATACCTGGGCGAAAGTTTGGTGCTGATCCTGCAGGTGCTGGGGAGTTACTTAAGGTTTGGCAGGATGAATGTTGAGGGTGACTGAATTGCAGGATGGCTGTGTGTGGAGGCTGTGGCAGGAACACAGACTGAGGTGACCTCAGTCTATGGAAGGGGTGATAGTGCGAATGTGCCTGGTGAAACCAAGTAGTGAAAACCCTCACAGCCCATCAAACTAAATTAACATCAAATCAACAAGCCGGCAAGTCCGTCTCATACAAAGTGGAGATAGAGCTTTCACATCGCTACCAGGGCATTAGTGCTGCTTTCTTTTTCTTTTTTTTCCTGAGACTGAATCTTGCTCTGTCACCCAGGCTGGAGTGCAATGGAGTGATCTTGGCTCACTGCAAGCTCTGCCTTCTGGGCTCAAGTGATTCTCTTGCCTCAGCCTCCCAAGTAGCTGGGATTACAGGTGCACACCACCACACCCAGCTAATTTTTGTGTTTTTAGTAGAGACATGGTTTCATCATGTTGGCCAGGCTGGTCTCAAACTCCTGACCTCAAGTGATCTGCCTGCCTCTGCCTCCCAAAGGGCTGGGATTACAGGCGTGAGCCGATGCACCCAGCCTAGTGCTGGTGTCAATCCAGTGGCAGGGACATAAAGCTTCATCAATATATGAGACCTGTGAAACATGCACATGCCCTGCTTTGATGGGCTCCTTACCCCTCTGTGGTTTCAGCCCTCGGCGAGGTCCTCGGTGCTCCATCATATAATCTCTTCTCACTTTTTCCATTTCTTTCTATGGCAGAGAATAGTCCATTGCTTTTCCATTTACCTGAAAACCCTTTCCATCTCCCTGCTCTCAGCCGATGATTTCACCCCAGATTTGTTCAAGAAATTGAAGTCGGGAAGCAGAACTTCGTTGTCATCCCTGTTCTCTGCCTCACTGTGGCAAAAGCCACCTCTTCAGAAGGCCCTTCCTGGCCCAACCCATCTAATACTGTCCCTGCATCGTGCTCCCATGGCCTGGTTTTATTTTCTCCACAGTGCATACAATATCAGAGATTATCTCTATGGATCTGTTTGCCCACTTTTCCTTCGTCTGCCTTTCGTCTTGGAATGTAAGGTCCGTGAGAGCACAGACCTTGCCTGTCTTGGGCACTGCAGCATCCGTAGTCTCCAGCAGAGTAAATGCCTGGGACCTGCCATGGGCTCCAAAAGATAAATGAATGAGTGGATTCCCATGGCTCCAGCCAGCACCCATGACTCAATCTCCCTCTCTCCTCCTGACCATTCTACTGCCTAGATGTCCTCCCTCACACTTCCATCCTGAATGAATTGAACTTCTTTCCTTAAAGCTGCTTATTCTCCTTGGAGTTCACTATCACCTAAGCAAAAATCTGAGCGTCATCTTTGGCTCCTCCTTCCCCTCGTCCCGACTTACGTCCCAAGTCATATTGGCTTAACCTTGGGTGTGTCTCTGGACTCTGTCCCCTCCTCTGTTCACATCCCATTCAGGCCACATTGTGGCTTGTGGGGACACTGGCATGAGCTTCCTCATTGGCCTCCCAGCCTGTAGTGCTTCTCTCCTATCAGGCCACTTTTCCCCACAGGAAAGGCATTGCACAGTTCAGTTTCTTTATACTTTTGATGGCTCCTACTGATTATAGAATGCATGCATCATCCATCCATCCATCCATCCATCCATCCATCCATCCATCAGCTAATTACTGAGTGCCAACCTGGGTAGCACCATGCACAGTGCTGGGGTAGAGAGCTGAAAGTTCAAGCTTTGCTTTCATATCCATTTTCAATCTTGTAGGAGGGGAAGAAATAAACAACCCAAGTCACTCAAGTGTTACAGGCATTTTTTATTCATTTGTCAAATATTTATTGAGCTCTCACTAAGTGCCAGGCAGTGTAGGTGCTGGGGATATGGCAGTCAATAAAACAAAGTCCCCGCCTTCATGGAGCCCACAGTCCAGTGGAGGAGGCTGACACTGACCGAAAACACAAGTGTAAATGCTGTGGCAGAAAGTAAAGTGAGGTGGGGACACGTATGTGCAGGCTTGTCCCCTTGTGGGGGTGCTAGAAGTGGTTTCACTGAGAAGGTGGTGATTGAGCAGAGACCTGCTGGATGGGAGGGAGTGGCATTTGTCCGAGGGAGAAGCAGTCCATGAAAAGGGAACAGCTGATGCCCTGTGCCCAGGCTCTGGGCTGGGTGTGAACCCTGGGGAGTGGGAGGGATCAATTCTCTCTGGAGGGACCAGGGGGCACTTACCAGAGGAGGATGCCAGACTCCCTAGACCAACATTCACATTTCAGCCTCCCATTCCACCACCTCTTGGCAGACTCTGAGCTTGAGACTCACCATGGACTTCCCACCTCCAGGCCTTTGCTTCTGTGACCTTTTCTGCCAGGACTTCTTCCCTGACTCCCAGGTCTCTACTTGATGAGCTCTTCCAGTGTCTATGCACACTTCAAGGCCCAAGCCTTCTTTCTAGGCAGAACCAGCTACCCCTAGTGCTTAATTCCTGCCAGCAGAACATTTGCACCGTGGCACAGTGACTTCCCATGGGCTGTGTCTATGCTAGCCACTCTCACCTGCTGGAGCTCCTTGAGTAAAGGAATTGAGCCTTAGCAATCTCTGGTCTGCTGGGCACACAGTATGGTGGCTCAATGCACATTCAAAACAAATGCACTGGAAAACAGCTTGTTTTCTTACCAGAGCACTCTATGTAGGCATGTGGGCAGACACACGTGCCCTTTTCTACACATCAGTTCCTTTTTTTTTTTTTTTTTTTTAAATCCTACGTTTCCCAGTGAAAGCAACAGGGTCATGAAATTAATTTGTCACTCTGGTGCCAGCTTCAGTCAGCTGACTCATGACCTCAGAATGAGTGTTTAAACATGTGTTTCTCATCTATGTGCTAATTTCTCTTCCCTTTCTCAGTAATCTTCTCTTCCCCTGAAACTTGTGGGTGGTAATTGCCTTCAGGTCAGTGATACCTGCAACTCCTCCTGAGTCCCCTGAGCACACAACTTCCAGCTTTGGGCCAGGGAGGAGAGGAGGTGGTCCCTGACTTAGGAAGGGTGAGAGAAAGTTAAAATGAAATGAGATTTCTTTCTCTTTTGAAATTCAGTAGAGCTTATTTGCTTGCTTGAGAAAGGCCTGGGGGGATATATATGTATATATATATATATATATGGAATCATGTATCTTGAAGGAGATTCTGTAATTTTTCCTCCCTAATGGGGATATAAAAATATTTCCAGGTGTCCTGGGATTAATTTAATTCAACAAATACTTATTGTTGAATTAATCACACTATTCTGGGTGCTAGACACAGAGCAGTGAACAAATTGGGCAAAATCCTTACCTTCACGGATCTTGCATTCTAGTGGGGGCACCCAGATGATAATGTAACTAAGTAAAGAAGTGAGATGGTGAGAAGTTTATGGAGGTAACTAAGGTAGGGAGTTGGGACCAGGAGTGTTGGGGGAAGAGCTCCCTGAGAAGCAACATTTGAGGGTAATCCAGGAGAAGAGGATTCAAGTCAGAATCCTCTTTGCACCTTTGCAGGTGCAAAGGTCTAGAGGTGGAGGCATGGCTGATGTTTTGAAGAACAGCAAGGGAAGACATGGGGCTGGCGCAGAGTGAGAGGGAGGGAGGAATAGGACCACTTTGGCTTATCCTTGGAGCTGGGACCTACCAGAGGGTTTTACAGCATCACTCTGACTGCTGAGTTGAGAGTAGATGGAGGAGGCAGTGACTTGGACCAGGTGGTACCAGCAAAGGTGGTGAGAGGTGGCTGGATTCTGAGTACATTTTGAAGGTAGAGATGATGGGATTAAGAAGGAATTGAAAGTAGGATGTGACAACAAGAGAGGAATCCATTTGGCCTGAGCAAGTGGAAGATGAGATGGTGGATTGCTGCGAAGGTGAGGACTGTGAGGGCAGCAGGTGTGTGTGGGCTCCGCTTCGGCTGGAAGGCTTGAGAGATGCCAATTAGACTTCCAGGTGGAAATGGCCAAGAGCAGGTGCATTGTTGATAGCATGCAGGGGGTTTAGGGAACTGTCCAGTGGGCCTCACTGGGACCTGGATGCAAACTCGTTGCTATAAAGGCACAGGGAACTAACTCAGTCGTGTGCCACTGAGCTCCCATTCTTAAAGCACATTGGGATTCAATTCAAGAAATATTTATTAGCCCTCATTACATGTGAGGCATTGTGCTAGGTGACAAGGATATTTCAGAAGAGTAGGGCTGAAGCGGTTTGCCTTCTTAGAGTTTACAGTCTGTGGGTGAAAGCATATAATACATACATTTTTGTTAGAACAATGGTAAATCCACAAGTAACATAGAACATGCTATATTCTGATGACTGCATTAAAACCTTATGACACCATTTCCATTATTGTCATAAAGTAAGAAAAATTGAAAGTGCTGTTCTTCCAAATTCTTTCTTTCTTCCTTCCTTCCTTCTTTTCTTTCCTTTCTTTTTTCTTTTCTTTTCTTTTCTTCTCTCTCTCTCTCTCAGCAAAATAAGAAAGGTGATTTAGAAGTTCTTGTGCACCAAATGTAGCCTTTATTAGGATGAGCCAAACATAGCTAAACGTTTTCCATGATCAAGCACTCACATAGGAGGTCACTGGTTATATTAGCAAGGTGTATAAGTTATCTCTGGCAGGGAAGTTTTGTTTTTTAAAACTGCTACAATCATGTTTGCTAGCAAAACAACCAAATTCATCCTCACAAGTGGGTGAGAAACATACTCAACATATTGAGAGAGAATATTCACAACTTAAGGAGAGCTAGGGGTTTGAATTAGCGGTGAGTACATATAATACTAAGCAAATAAATTAAATAAGACAATTATTAATTCCAGGAATACAAGTTATCCAGTGGAGGAAATGTAACTAGAGAATACTACATGCCACAGTTCTGAAGAGTTTACCTAATCATAGTAATAAAAACAGTAATCATTGAGAAATAAAAATAGATATTCACCAGTACATACATACACAGAGTAAGTGAGAGAGGAAGGGAGGAAGGAGACAGACAGATAGATGATAGATAGTAAGCAGACCGGCAGACAGATGGAGCATAGGGGGATGGAGGGAAAGGAAGTGTGTGTGTGTGTGTGTGTGTGTGTGTGTTTGTGTGTAGTAAGAACAGATAAGAAAGCACAGGCTACAAAAAGGGTAAATCTACTCCTTCCTACTTGGGGAAGCCTAAAAGTGAAAAATCAAGAAACAACAGTTAAAAACATGTTATTTAGAGATGGGTAGGTAAATATCACAATCTTCAATTAAAATAATTAAGCTGCCAGGCACGGTGGCTCATGCCTGTAATCCCAGCACTTTGGGAGCCTAGGCGGGTGGATTACCTGAGGCCAGGAGTTCGAGACCAGCCTGGCCAACATGGTGAAACCCCGTCTCTACTAAAAATACAAAAATTAGCTATGCATGGTGGTGCGCACCTGTAATTTCAGCTACTAGGGAGGCTGAGGCAGGAGAATTGCTTGAACCCGGGAGGTGGAGGTTGTGGTGAGCCAAGATTGTGCCAGTGCACTCCAACCTTGGCGACAGAGTGAGACTCCATCTCAGAAAAAAAGAAAAAGAATTAAGCTGCAGTGGACCGCTATTTTGTATAACAAGCCTTATAACAGGAAATTTAAGATGTTAATAAAGGGCCAGGTGTGGTGTCTCATGCCTATAATCCCAGCACTTTGGGAGGCTGAGGTGGGAGGATGGCTTGAGCACAGGAGTTCAAGACCAGCCTTGGCAACATAGTGAGACACTGTCTCTACAAAAAATGAAACAAAATTAGCCAGGCATAGTGGCTTGTGCCTGTAGTCCTAGCTACTTGGGAGGCTGAGGTGGGAGGATCACTTGAGCCTGGGAGGTGGACGTTGTAGTGAGCTATGACTGTGCCACTGCACTCTAGCCTGGGCAACAGGGTGAGACCCTGTCTCAAAAACAAAACAAAATGAAAGATCTTAATAAAAATAAAAGTGAAATTCAAGCAAATGAAAAAAAGTGGGGAGAACTTTGGTTAACATCGCAGCAAAGCTTGTAAAAATTCTGAATTTGGTCCCAGGTGGGCCTGCCACAGTGAAGTCTGGGTACCCTTTCCTCTGCCACTGTTTACTTATGTTTACTTACATGGTGGGCTTACACCATTTCTGTTTTTTGTATTTTGTCAGTGAAATGGGGAACTGGATTGCAGTGGGTAGTTGGGTGTTATTCTAGCTCTTGGCACTAGATCATGTCTTTCAGGTTTAAATTATTTGGGACAAGATCCCAGATGATTCAGGGATATCTTGGAGAATATACCCCTGGCCCTAAATCTGGGAGGGTTGGGACATAACATTTACAGTTGGCTCCTTCTCTAGCATGAAAACTCTGTGAAGGTGGCAATTTGGTCTTGTTCACTGCTGAGTCCCCAGCATCTGGCTCCATATTTGCTGGGGGAATGAGTGAACTGTGACCCTCGCCCCCAGTAGTCAAGCTGTTCTACCTCTACAGCAAACAGCTGACTTTCAGCGGAGGTGTGTGGGAGCATTGCTCAGGCCCACCCCCTCTGTGCCCTGGGCCAGGGTAAGGTCGAAGAGGGATGGCCTGGGGCACTGGAATGTACAAATAGATGGGACACGTGAGTCCAGAACGTTAGGGGGGAATTGTGCGGGGGTGGGAGGAAGCTGCAGAGAACAAATGAAGTTAAACTATGATAGTCAAAGAGGAGAGGAAGCCAAGGGTGGTGGAAACCCCAGGTAGAAAGGCTGCCAGCTGGGTGCCTAGCTTAGCTTTGGGGAAACGTTGCTTCCCTGTTGGCCTTGAAAGGAGTTCCTTTTTTTACTGTATACGACGGAAAACGTCAAACCTATGTAGTATCATGAACCCTCTTATACCCATTGCCTAGCACCCAAATTGCTTCCACAATTTGCAACTCAGAGCCAGGTTGGTCTCACTTACAGCCCCCTCCTACCCTCTCACACTAGAGATTACTTTGAAATAAATCTGACATCATTTTGTCTATAAATATTTCTGCGTGTATCTGCAAAAAATAAAGATTCTTTCCAGAAACCTAGTCACAATCTTATCTGAGTTAACAATAATCCCACAGTATTATTAAACATCCAGTTATGATTGAAATATATCTATGTATGTAGGTATGTGTGTGCATATATACATATATATATATATATACACCCATATATCGTGCTATTTAGCAGTATTTTAAAAATGCCTTTGTTTTTATAGAAATGATGTGTATTTGTTACTAAAAATTCAAGCAAAACATAAAAGTAAAAAGATGAGAGCAAAAATATCACCCCAAATCCACTGGACGAACATAATTTCACATACCTCTCCATGCATATGTCCACACAGGACAAACAGAAGATGGATATATATGCTGTCAGAAATACTTTGCATGTTCAAAAGAAATCTCTGAGTAGTATTTAGACCTGAAGGGGCACCTAAGGCTCTTTGGCTTTTGCTTAAGGCAGGGCTTGACTGTAAACTCCTGGAGGGAAGGACCATGCCTTAGTTTTGTTTATACATTCCCCCACCCCCTACCTTAGTGCCTGGCACTCAGGCAGTCCACCAATAACTGTGGTTTGAATTGAAGGGGTCCCTAAGACATCATTCAATCATCTGATGGAATAGGATAGCCTACGAGTTGAAATCACTTGCCAAGATCCCACAGCTAGTCAGGGTGCCTGTGGGGCTGGAGGCAGTTCTCCTGAGTCCTATTTCCCTGATGTCTCTGTAGCCCATGGGATTTAGCCATGTCGCAGAGTGGGTAAGTGCATAAGCCTGGAGTCAGACACACCTGGGTTTTTTGTTGTTTTTTGTTTTTTTTTTTTTGAGATAGAGTCTTACTCTGTGACCCAGGCTAGATCACCCAGGCTGATCTCGGCTTGCTGTAACCTCCGCCTTCCGGGCTGAAGCTATCCTCCCACCTCAGCCTCCTGAGTAGCTGGGACCACAGATGTGTGCCATCACACCTGGCTAATTTGTTTTGTATTTTTGGTAGAGATGGGGTTTCGCCACATTGCCCAGGATAGTCTTGAACTCCTGGCCTCAAGTAATCTGCCCGCCTGGGCCTCCCAAAGTGCTGGGATTGCAGGCATGAGCCGCTGCACCCGGCCTACACCCGGGTTTGATTTTGCTCTGAGCCTTTTCTATGACTTAGCAGCTATGTGACTTTTTTCACCCACAGTTTCCCTCCCTCAAAGAGATGTTGCAAAGAGTAAATGAGATCATGCATAAAGAACTCATTGTAGGCCGGGCGTGGTGGCTCACGCCTATAATCCCAGCACTTTGGGAGGCTGAGGTGGGCAGATCACAAGGTCAAGAGATTGAGACCATCCTGACCAACATGGTGAAACCCCGTCTCTACTAAAAATACAAAAATTAGCCAGGCGTGGTGGCCCGCGCCTGTAGTCCCAGCTACTTGGGAGGCTGAGGCAGGAGAATCGCTTGAACCCAGGAGGCGGAGGTTGCAGTGAGCCGAGATCACGCCACTGCAGTCCAGCCTGGGCAACAGAGCGAGACTCCGTCTCAAAACAGACAAACAAACAAACAAACAAAAAACTCATTGCTTACTTTCTAGCATGTACTAGGTGCCAAATAAATGTTAACTGTAGTTATTATTATTTGTAATAATAGCAGCAGCAGTAGTAATAGTATCACTATTTTCTTAATCTTCGGGGATTATCAATTGAAATTCAAAGGAAGTTCAAACCCTCCCTCCCCCACCTGTTCCTAGTTGCAGATGGAACCATATTTAAACTTTTGCTTTTTAAGTGTTTGTAAGTTTTTAATAAGCTTTTTAATAAGTTTATAACTTTTGCTTTTTTCCTGCTATTGGGAAGAAAAGATTATTTCATGTGAGAATTCTTTTCCCCCATAAAATCATTTTTCCTCAGTCAGAAGCTGATTGTGTCAGCTTCTGATTGGCCGTTCACGTTTGGTGGTCAAGGTTTGTGTGTATTCTCTCCATACATGGTTAACGGGTGCTGCCTTAACAACAGCTTAGCAAATAGTTATTCTAAGCTCTTCAAATAGAAACTCTGAGCAAAGGGCTGGGTGCAAGATGTCTAGCCTTCCTGGTCGCCCCTTCAGTCTGCTGATTCAGCAGCTCTTCCAGGGACCTCCTCCAGACCCTTGGTCTGTCAGGTCACTAATGGAATCTGCTGGAAGCAAATTAACTCATGAAAAAAGGGCTAACAAATCACTCCAGCTCTTGGTGTCTGCCCCAGGATGGCTGGCACTTCTCGGTGAACTCCTAAGTCCTCACCCCACATTTCATACCTCTCCTGGGGAGGCCCACTTCCTCTTGCACGGTTACTGAGGGGCACAGGGGCTGCATTGGAATCTCAGCCCCTCCGCACAGAGCTATGGCCTGCACAGGTGAAAAGGCCATCTGCCTGTCCTCCTGTGCTTTGTGCATTATTCATACTTCTGGATTTGGGATGGCTTAACCACTTGCTGTAGTCGGGGCTGGGAAAAGCGGGGCAGATGGAGGAAACAGCTATGCTCTTAAGCTGGGGCATGGGCTCTTTTTCCCTGGTTAAATGTGTGCTCTTTTCAAAATATTATCTCCTGTGGGTGGGATCCATGCTCCAGCGGGTCCATCTAGCCCCCACGCATTCCCGGAATGCAGTTTCCCTCCCTAGATCTGTGTAGGGTTTGGGGGACCTTCACAGAGCAGGCTGGGAAATGGCTTGTTTCCAGAATTGCCAGCACCCCACTTCCTCTTCCTTTTTTCACCCAACCCCTCTCACCTTCCCAAAGGTGCCTCATGGATCGCTGAGTAAACTGACAATGTTCTGGCTGGGAGTCCTGCTGGCTGCAATATAGATGATCAGAATGGAAGGAAAGATGTTCTTCTTCTGTTTTAGAGGAGAAAGATCCAGGGGGAAGGATTTTGTGGGACTGGGGAACCCACCGCAGCATCCTGTGATACCCTCAGAATAGAACTGGAGTAGTGGAATTAAGGTGGGGCTGTGACTGACACTGTGTCTGGGGTGGAAAGACCCACAGACATCCTCCTCCTCCTCCTATAGTTGGAGTAAGTCCAAAGAAGTGCCCTGCCCAAAGCTATTGCATGAAACAGCTCTGGGAAAGCCCAAAGCACAGGCCAGGCCACAGAAATGTTTAATGAGGCCACAGTCATTCAACACTTGTTTCTTTCTTTCTTTACAATTCACCCAGCTCCTTGGTAAGCAGTTGTTGATCTATATTCTACAACCTAAGTTTCCTGACATTCCTTGCCCACTAATACAATTTATATCCGAGTACAGGGATTGTGATATGGGGCTCTGCTGATCGCTCATGCCTCAAGCCATTAAAAGCCTGAAAGGTATGAGTTCCCAGCTAATACCTTTCTCCTGTCCTGGTGAGCCAGGGTTGGAAGTGTTGCTTTGGATGGAACTTACATGTGGGTTACATACTGCCCCAGTAGAACCCTTTGCCTCCCCCACCGTCCCCTTGGCCAGTGGGACTCTGAGGTTGGCTTGGTTAAAAGGCTTCCTATAAAACTAAGCGGCATAGAAGCAGGCTGAGGCCATGGAGAGAACTCCAGGCTGGAATGGAGAAGGCATGGCAAGGCGTTCTATGTCTCCCACCAGGTGCTCAGACCTTCTCGACACATTCCAGGAAGGTCTTTACAGACCAATATCTCTGGAATACATTTCAATGCACTAAATAGACCAATGCTTCTTCTACAGACCATGCTGCCCTGGGCAGATCACCACTCTGTGCCATAGTTACTTTTTCTGTAGATTGGAACCACTCATAATGGGCTACTATCTCCCCAGGAATACAGATGGCACATGTGAAAGCTCTTTTGAAAAGAAGGTATAGCATGGGCTCAATTCCTAATTCCCTCATTCCTACTGATTTTTTAAAATTGTCATGGCAAATAAACCATTGGAGGTTTCATTTCGTTCATCTCACAGATAAAAATGTAGACAGGTAAGCGTAGGTCATCCCTGCTTAGTAAATAGGCGTGATCGTCACCTGGCCAGTCAGTGACAGAGCTGCAGAAGCTGGGCCCTAGGCCTCTCAGTTTGGTCTCTCCACCCCTCCTGCCTGTTACTTTTTCATATTCCATATCAAAGTCTCATTCTTTCTTTCAAGTCCTGTGTAGTCTGGGCTCTGATCATCCGGGGACTGCACAAGTCTTATTAATATTAAAGGTGAGGGTTTTCTTAGCCTACTTCCCTTCATTTCTAAATTAGTCTTGGAAAGGAGAGGGCAAAAGTAGAATCAGAAGGACAACTGTGCCCCAAAAGGAATGCATTCTGGTTTGTTGCAAATTTGGGCTCCCTCTGGTGACTTGAAGAATTGTGCTGAGTGAAGTATGGGCAGTAAGTAACTGATTAGCTGCAGAACTTCTGTGACTGTTAGAGTGTTGTGATTTCAGGGGCAGGCTGAAATTGACCATTTGATTCTGCTGCCTAGCTCTGGCAAACACTAGGAGTTCAAGAGACCCAGGATGTACATTTTTACTCCTTTCAGATTCCAAGTCACTGATTTGCTGATGACAACTATAGCTATATTCATGAGAAAAATAGCTGTAAGTGAACAATTTTGGAAACAAATTGGATTTTCTTATCAGCTTATCACTTCAACCTGTTTTTGTTTTATTTCTAATTACTTTATGACTGGAAAGGGCCCTTTGAGGTCAGGTCTTCATTTCCTGAGTTTCTAACTGAAATACTCTCTAAACAAATACTTAAATGACTGAAGAAGTTGATGGCCCATGAAAAGTTCATTCTTTAAGAGAAGAAAATATGAAAAATTTTTTTCTTTTCTTTTCTTTTTGACATAGGGTTTCACTCTCACCCAGGCTGGAGTAGAGTGCAGTGGTGTGATCTCGGCTCACTGCAACCTCCACCTCCTGGGTTCAAGCAATTCTCCTGCCTCAGCCTCCAGAATAGCTGGGACTATAGCATGCGCTGCCTTGCCTGGCTAATTTTTGTATTTTTAGTAGACATAGGGTTTCACCATGTTGGCCAGGCCGGTCTCGAACTCCTGACCGCAAGTGATCCACCCATCATGGCCTCCCAAAGTGCTGGGATTACAGGCATGAGGCACTGCGTCTGGCCAAAAAGATGATTTTAATAACAGGAGGGATTCCAGGCTATTGGATAGTTTTGTGAGTTTGTGTGTTCTGGACTTTCTGGTGTTTCTCAAGTCATCCTTAAGGAAGTCAAGTCAAGGAGCCTGAGTTGTTTCCCAGATCTTGGAGGTTTGTATGTCAGTATCCTGCCAAATACAGCTTCAACCTTTTCTTCTGGTAAGTGGGTTTGAAGATATTGTCCTTTCTTGGCATGGTGCATTGTAGAAGGTGACCTGAGGGTTGGCAGTACTGCAGTGAAAGTTTGCAATTATTTTGTGTGTGTAAAAAAGGCAGCAGGCCGGGCATAGTGGCTCACGCCTGTAATCCCAGCACTTTGGGAGCCTAAGCAGGTGGATCACGAGGTTAGGAGTTTGAGACCAGCCTGGCCAACATAGTGAAATCCCGTCTCTACTAAAAATACAAAAATTAGCCAGGCATGGTGGCCCACGCCTGTAGTCCCAGCTACTTGGGAGGCTGAGGCAGGAGAATCACTTGAATCTGGGAGGCAGAGGTTGTGATGAGCCGAGATCGTGCCACTGCACTGCAGCCTGGTTAACAGAGTGAGACTCCATCTCAAAAAAAAAAAGGCAACAAGCTATTTCTAAAATCTGCTGGCTTACTTTACACAGGAATGGGGACAAAATACCACACCTGGGGAAAAATAGATGATCTTAGAGTAACTTTTTCATGTCGTGATTTGAAACATTTAAAAAGCAACATGCTGGCTGGTGTGAAGGTAGTGAGTTATCTCAGTTGATTGTTCACAGTCAGTTACAGATCGAACTGCTTGTTCTTTCCTTCCCCTTTCTCACTGCTGCTCTTGACTAGTCTTAAAAAAAAAAAAAAGCAACATGCTGATTGTAAACAATGCACAGTAAAGAACATAAAACAAGAAAAAAAGGGGTTTTCTCCCTGTCTGCCTATTCTGTTCCCCAAAGGTAAGGAGTTTTTGTAAATCCTTCCAGATATTTTCTATGCCTCAGCAAGCATGCATACACACACACACACACACACACACACACGGCTATGGCAGAATAGTTATTGGTAGTTTAATTTAAAAAAAATCAGCTGTAGGGTAATTTTCCTTATTTCTTTGACTATTGGTAAATTGAGAGAACTCCCATTCAGATTCTTAGAAAAGTCCTTTCTATACATTTTAAATGTCTCCAATAAGCCTATAACATTGCATGTGGCACAGGGTCTGTTTAGTGATGCAAACAGTATGTAGTGTGTGGCAAAGAAAGTTATTCTAAGTGTTAAAATGCAGGCTAAAAACATTCTATGTAGAAATCGGTGTGTAAGGCAGTCAACACGGACCATGTGAGTGGGGAAAAAATAGTGGGCTGTTTTTATAACGTTTGACCAATGACATACAAGTTTTCCAGGAATCTCAGAGCAAAATATTAAAGGTTGAATAAATATGTAACGTGAGAATGTGTGACGTTTATTGCCAATCATGGTGACAGGCTGTGATCACAGAGTGTGAGTCGTAGAAAGTTCTGGATTGGTTCTCCTAAGATGGAAAGAGCAGCCAGGCAGGGCATAGCCTCTGTTTACACACACCGAACCCACCCCTCTCCCCATTTCAGGAAAGGGGGTGTGAGTGTGTTGGGGGGGTTACCAAAACAGATTCAGTGTGGCAAATTGCATCCAGACTTCAATTTTTCCTCCTCCCACAGAATCCTACAGGTTGTTGTGCTAAAGAAGGGTTTTTGAGCACAAGTCCAGTTGTCTTAACTCTCTGGTGCCCAACTTGGTGCACAGGGCTGTACTCAGGCCTCCAACCTTGTTTCACTCCGTAGCTTCCTGGGGGATGGGGCAGTGGGAAGCCTTGAGGGGTGCACCCAACAGTGGCTTCTGCGCCACCTCTCCCTGCCTGGCTTCTGCAGGTTCATTCTTCTCCTGCAACTTGACTCTCTCCGGAGAACCAGAACTGGGGCTGAAAGCCAGGTGCTCCACTTTCTCCTCTCCTCTTCAACTTCCTGCCTTCCCTTCAACGACCTTCGGCACCAAAAGGGATAATGTTCTTCTTGAAAGCGTCTTTTGAGGATTAATTGATGTTTGCTCCATGCTTTGAAGAGAGGGAGAATCTTATCAAGTGGGTCTGCTGTCCTCAAAGCTCGCCCTGGTTCCAGCTGGTGGCGGGCCTGGCCAATCGGGAGGCTGGGCGAGCTGTCCTCCCATTGACCGCCTTTCTGGGCATATCGGTTGCCTGCTCACTGCCCGTGGTAGAAGGGCGATTACCCACATGGGGAGGAACAGATCCTCAGGTGGACATTTTGTACATTGTACATTTTTCACTTGGAGGAGTATCTGCATCAAAATGCTCATCCCTTGGGAAGTTAGTTTGTGGCCATCTGTGACATTTTCTCATTTGGAAATTGTTCTTTTCTGTCTTAAAAAAAAAAAAGCTTTATCCGTGTAGGAGCTAGAGTAGTTATAATCTGCCACCTCTCAAAGAAGTCCCTTTGCCAGGCCATTTATATGTTAATTGCTTGTGGTTTGGGGAGGAAAAGGATGTCACCTGCTTCATGATAAGCATTTTCATCTCAATGAATTCTTTGTTAGAGTTGTTTAATCAAAGAAATGGAAACGGCAACCTACTTACTGGAAAGATCCAGATAGTGCCCTGCGAGTTAAGAACCTGAGGGCTCTATGGAGAAGATGGATAAGAAAAAGAAAAATGCTTGTTTTGAGGACAGAGCAAACAGGGATTAAGAAAAATATCAGTCAAAGACATTCTTAGGCTGGAAGGCAAAGCCAGCCAAGCACACTGGGGTCCTCTTCAAAGTCCTGGGATAGGCTGATGAGGGATTGAGGACATAATTCTGACCTCACCAATGGGACGTTCAAAGGGGAACCTTCATTTCCTGGCCTTCTCTAGCACCTGATCCTCGTAAAGTCTCTCAAGCACTTAGGAACTTGTTTCTCAGCGCAGGTCTGTAGAGACCTTTGCTCCCCTCTTCTCAGTTATATTCCTGGCTTCTTGAAAAGTTGAAAGATCTAGCAACCCTGAATCTTCATTCCACCAAGGCAACCATCAGCAGCTGCTGCCCCTTTAGACGGGGCAGTGCGACTGATGCTTTCTGGTTCCCTAACTGGGGCAAATGTTGACTTCTCACCTGTCTGGGAAGTTAATGAGAAGAAAGAGTGTTAATCTAGAAGCACATGCGTGAGTGAGTTCACATGTGTACACACACGTGTGCGCGCGCACACACACACATGCACACACCCCATCAGTATTTAGGTCCAGGGGAGATTAGCCTTATTGAGAGGTCACCCCTCAGCAGCTTCAGGGTGTATAATCTGAACCACAGATTTGAGAAGAGTTAATCTTGGGGTGACGTGAGGAGAATCAGATTGTCATGGCACACAATAAAAGAGATGTTTGTGACCAGTGTGTTGAAAGAGTGAGGTGTCTCTCTGTCATGCCAAAGGCATTGGGGCAGCCACATGGATGAGTGCAGTGACTGAACAGAGCAGGGGCGGGGACATCTGGGAGCTGGATAAATATTGTCTAATGATTGCCAGCCCTGGATTTGCTAATGAATTCACTTGGAGATCTGGGGGACTAATTTCTCTTTGCCTTTTCTCAGTTTGCTCATCAGCAAAACGGAGGCACTGCAGTGGGCGTGGCAAACTCAAATGCCTCCGGGGGCTAGTCAGGCCCTGTAAACCAGCAGGAGACGAAGAATAGGGAGTTGGTGGGAGGTGGGGGTTGGGGACTGTACTGTGGTCAACTGGGAAGTTTATGCCCTTCCAGGGGGGATGTTCACATTCAACCCAAGCCATTTGCCACATGGGGAGGTGAGCCCAGTGTTGTCCTGGCTCCTGATTTCCTGAGATAAGTTTGAAATTTGCATTTTTATATGAACTCTAATGATTTTAAACCTAGCTAACTTTTCTTTTAGATGGAATTTCTCTCTGTCGCCCAGGCTGGAGTGCAGTGGCATGATCTCAGCTCACTGCAACCTCTGCCTCCTGGGTTCAAGTGATTCTTCAGCCTCAGCCTCCCAAGTAGCTGGGATTACAGGCATGTGCCACCACGCCTGGCTAATTTTGTATTTTTTAAGTAGAGACGTGGTTTCACCATGTTGGTCAGGCTGGTCTTGAACTCCTGACCTCAGGTGATTCACCCAGGTTGACCTCCCAAAGTGCTGAGATTACAGGCGTGAGCCACCGTGCTCAGCCTAAACCTAGCTAATTCAGTTTTCAAAAAGCATAGTGCACACCCAGAAGGCAATCCCAGGGGCCGTATTTGGCTCATAGCCCTAGATTTATGAGCCCTAGGTTTATCCCAACCTCTGGGATAAAGGCCACCCTGCCTAGCTCCTGACTGCTTTACTGAGTCTAGGGAACGTGGAGGAAGGAGTCGTTGTGGATAAAGAAGGGCCATGAGGATGAAGTTAGGGTGAAGGTGGGAGGTGAAATGTGGACCACACCATTACCAGGCCAGATGGGCAGGTCTGGACTTTGCCAGCTTTAGCTAGAACTGCTGGGCCTGGCAGGAATTGTACACAAAGACAGGCAGGAAGGCAGCCCGGGGGGGATGCTGTCCAAGATGTGGGCGGCCGCAGCGTGGGCAGAAGAGTGCAGAGGTCAGGGAGGTAGCCGGGGCAGCCCAGGGAGCAGGAGAGGGCAAAAGAGAGCTGGGTGGACCCTGGGTCTGAGAATGTTTGCCCTCTGCCGTCATGTCTCCTGGTGGGTGTGTGCACCCCCTCACCAACCATGCACAGAGAAGAAGTATCACAGCCACCAGTGGAAGCTCCGTGGCTGAGGCATCTATTGAGATAAGCACAAAACGTGGTTCAGCCCTTGAAACTTGTAATCATAGTTAGGAATATTGGCTTGTCACACAGGAAGAGAAGCAGAGTGGCAGATTGGTTATGAAGAGAATAAGTTTAGGCTCAGACAACTTGGGTTTGAATTTTACTTTTGTCGCTAATGAGCCACGCAGCTAGGGCAAGTTATTTAACTTTCTGGGGGGCCTGGTTTGTTCATCTGGGGATATTAATATTTTCTACCTAGTAGGGTTATTGTGAGAATTGAATGAAAATTAATGCCATAATGTATGTGAAGCACTTAGTACAGAAGCTGGCACATAGTAAGTGCTCAAATGGAGCCCATTATTATTATCAGACAAGCAGTAACCTCAGCTAACTTGTGATTAAGTACAAAATCCATTGTCTCATCAGAGAGCCAACAACAGATGCAGTGAAAGCTTACCCCTTGCCTATTACAAACGCTTTCCTAAACATACTCTGTCTGTCCCGAACTCCTGTTTTCCAGGAAAGCAGGAGACATTGTAGTCACCTGGATAAGGGACACCTGCACAGCTTGAGTAAATCGGTTTGTTTAGCCCTGGTACTACCTGCTTTACGTAATGGTGTTTTCATTCAGCTAACAATACTAACCACTATGTTCCAAGCACTAAGAAAGGGTTCTGGAGATGTTGAGTAGAATAAGACAAGCTGTGGGACTTTAGGTCCTGAATCCAGCATACAGACTAAGCTGCTATAACAAAGAGGTCCCCAAATAGAATGGCTACATAAGGCTGGGTACAGTGGCGCATGCCTGTAACCTCAGCACTTTGGGAGACCGAGGCGGGTGGATCACATGAGGCCAGGAATTTGAGGCCAGTCTGGGCAACATGATGAAACCCTGTCTCTACTTAAAAATACAAAAATTAGCTGGGCATGGTGGTGCATGCCTGTAATCCCAGCTACTTGGGAAGCTGAGGCAGGAGAATCGCTTGAACCCAGGAGGCGGAGGTTGCAGTGAACCGAGATCGCGCCATTGCACTTGCACTCTAGCCTGGGTGACAGAGCGAGACTCTGTGTCCAAAAAAAAAAGGCTAAATAAGACAAAAGTTTATTTGTCAAATAAGTCCTTTGTTGAGCACACCAGGCAGGTAAGTTAGGTCCAGAAAGTCATCATTCATGGATCCAGGTTTTATTCTATTTTGTATCTCTTAAGTCTGTATTTCAGGATGTGAGAAGCAGGAGGTGAAATCCAAGGCAAGTAGCTTGTTATTAAGGAGCTTCCACTTGTATCCCATTGGCTTGAGCTTAGGCCCATGGCCACACCTGGCCACAAGGGATGCTGGGAAATGTAGTTTGGAATAGATGGGCCATAGGCTTTGGTGAAACTCAAGGTAGGGGCTATCATAAAAAGAAACAAAGGAGAATGAGGCTGGGCACGGTGGCTCATGCCTTTAATCCGAGCACTTTGGGAGGCTGAGGCAGGTGGATCACCTGAGGTCAGGAGTTTAAGACTAGCCTGGCCAACATGGTGAAACCCCGTCTCTACTAAAAATACAAAAATTAGCTGGGCGTGGTGGTGCGTGCCTGTAATCCCAGCTACTTGGGAGGCTGAGGTTGTAGTGAGCCCAGATTGAGCCACTGCATTCCAGCCTGGGTGACAGAGCAAGATTCTGTCTCCCTCTACTAAAAAAAAGAAAGAAAAAGAAAGGAGAATGAAAACTGAGGCACAGTTAGCAGATTATAGCTGATTATGCTTCAGGGAGATAGAAAAGTAGATCAAGACTTATAATACAGTGAGGTACGTGCTCCTGTCAACAGCACCAGTGGAATCAGTAAGTAGAGAAACATGTTGTGACCCTCATGGTAAGTTGGGCTTTGGAATCAGACTTCTGGGTTAAAATCCCAGCCCCATCACTTACGTCTAGTACCTACCCCATAGGATTGGTGTGAGGATTGAATGACCATACACGTGAAGATCTTAGGACACGGTCTGGTCCAGAATGAATGCTCAGTAAGTGTAAGGTAAGGGTAGGTGTAAAGTAGGGGAAAGACGTATTCAAGAAAGTCAACTGGGCTGGGCGCGGTGGCTCAAGCCTGTAATCCCAGCACTTTGGGAGGCCGAGACGGGTGGATCACAAGGTCAGGAGATCGAGACCATCCTGGCTAACATGGTGAAACCCCGTCTCTGCTAAAAAATACAAAAAAACTAGCCGGGTGAGGTGGCGGGCGCCTGTAGTCCCAGCTACTCGGGAGGCTGAGGCAGGAGAATGGCATAAACCCAGGAGGCGGAGCTTGCAGTGAGCCAAGATCGCGCCACTGCACTCTAGCCTGGGCGACAGAGCGAGACTCCGTCTCAAAAAAAAAAAAAAAAAAAAAAAAAAAAAGTCAACTGCCGACTCATGAATATCTGGGGAATCCCTCCTGGATTCACCACCTCTTCAGTTTTACAGCTTCTCACAGGCCTTGTCTGCATGGATGCAAAGTGGGATGTTGAACCCTGGGCCCTTCTTATCACTGAGAAATAGGTTAATGAAGATAAACATGTTAATAAAGATAACATGTTAATGAAGATAAACCAGGCCATTTGAAGGGGCTGGTGTTTTGAAAAAATAGAATCAATTTGTGTTTACTTGGATTGGAACTAGGGGAGGAATTTAGAGAGGATGTTCCAAGGTCCTCCTCAGCTTTCTATAGCTTGAGTAGGAGCCAGTGAACTTAGTTTATGGTCTACAGGCCTCTGTGGGAAGAATAAGAGCCCGTCTTCTTGGGTGTGTCTCCAGCAAAGGGCTCTGGAAGTTATTTAAAAACTCTGCTACTGGCTGGGTGTGGTAGCTCATAATGCCAGCACTTTGGGAGGCTGAGGCAGGCAGATTACTTGAGGCCAGGAGTTCAAGACCAGCCTGGCCAACATGGTGAAACCCCATCTCTACTAAAAATATAAAAATTAGCTGGGTGTGGTGGCGTGTGCCTGTAATCCCAGCCACTCAGGAGGCTGAGACATGAGAATCGCTCGAGCATGGGAGGTAGAGGTTGGGTAGAGGTTGCAGTGAGCCGAGATCACACCACTGTATTCCAGCCTGGGTGACAGAAGGAGACTATCTCAAAAACAACAACAACAACAACAACAACAACAACAACAACAACAACAACAACAAACCCAGTAAAATAAAAACTCTGCTACTTAGCTAAGTAAAGGGGATGATGGGCAGTGAGGTCTCCTAGGGAGCTGGGGAGAAGTTTACTCTTGGGGAAAGCCCTGGTAGCCTTTCTAGAGGCCCTTCAACAGGAGGAGAAAGATGGAAAAATCGCCCTGCTGGGTGCTGCACTGGCGAGGGTTGGGGTATCCTCTTACAGGGAGCTTGTGTCCTCTGATCTGCAGGGGGTATCACGTTTCCCATCTTCTGCAGGTGTCATGTGAAAAGAGAACCCTTCTCGCTTCAGAACAGGAATCTTAACTTTCCTTGGCAATTCACACAGTGGATAGGTTTTAACAGAAAAAGAAACAGATGTTGGAGATAGTTTTCCACCAGCTTTCTGCCCTGTCTCTTCTGGGGTCCCAGGAGCTTTAATACCTTTTATCCCCCAGGTCTTGGAATTGGACGTCACACTACTCTGGAAAGTGGCACTGGGTGCCATGTTGCAATGGGCACCATGATTGACTCCTAGGAAATGGGACGGACGTGGGAGAAGGCAGCACACGTTAGAAGATCCCTGGTGTTTAGGGCCTCACCTGTGCCTGTTGAGATGTGAGGCCTGGGGAGGACTAGCTTGTGGACAAGTAGGCAGCTGATTGAGTGCCTGCCTGCCTTTTGTAACCTCAGCTGACCTCTTGGACTTGACCTCTAGGTGTCACAGAGGCCTACACCTGGCTAGCCTGGGTCTGTTGGTGGCCACGGTCTAGGGTTTTCATCCATGTTTTCTCCCTCTCTGTGTACCTCATTTCTTCTCTATCATGGTTTCCCACCTGGGGCTTTCACTGTTCTTTCCTTACTACAGAACTCAATATTTTGTTCTTTTTCCCTTAAGGAAGGCTTAGGAAGGGCTTTCACTGTTCTTTCCTTACTACCGGGCTCAATATTTTGTTCTTTTTCCCAGAAGGAAGGCGTAGGAAGGGGGTTAGGGTGGAGTGGGAGCTGACTTAACTTGGGCTTCCCATTCATGGAGGTTTCTTTTTAGAGACAAGGTCTTCCTCTGTCACCCAGGCTGGAGTGCAGTGGCACGATTATAGCTCACTGCAGCCTCCAATTCCTGGGCTCGAGTGATCCTTAAGTAGCTTAAACTACAGACGGGTGCCACCACACCTGGCTAATTTTTAAATTTGTTGTAGAAGCAGGGACTCACTATGTTGCCCAGGCTGGTCTTGAACTCCTGGTTGTGATCTTCTGGCCTTGACCTCCCAGACTACTGGGATTTACAGGTATGAGCCACCACACCCGGTTCCATGGAGGATTTTAATGAGAATTTGACACTCTCTGTGCACTAGGTTACATGTGTAGTCACCAAGATGTTCCTCACAAAGTGTCAAATACATAGTCTGTGCCTTGACCATGCCATTCCCAGGGTACTCTGAGTCAATATTTAAAAATGTAGAGCCTATCATTCTTTTGTGATCATAATTATTTTACATTATATATTTGACTGTATGTGTGTGTGTGTGTGCGTGTGAAAATGTAAATTTATTGTGTGAGGATCTATAATGTACCAAAAATGTTGTAATCCTGCTTTGTATTTCTTCATTTTGTAATAACCTGAATGCCTGGGCTTCTTGTACCCTCGGAGAGACCCTGTATTCAAGGCCCTGTTAGATCAGTGGTGAGCAATCCTTTTCACACAAGAGGGTGGTTCAGGAAAAAGAAGCAAATATATTTACAGGGAATTTTTCCCTCTCCAATCAAAATGAAGAGCGCTTTATTGAGTTTCATGACCCAAGGATGGGTGGGGTGTCAAGAAATGCTTAATCTTACAGTTGACTCTATTGAGTAGAATAATATCAATGAGAAAATGGGCACTGCATTTTAGTCTTAATGTCCAGGTGTTTGGAGGCAGTTTTCTAACGTTTCGTTCTGAAATTAGACCTCAGGATGCCTGTATGATTCTCATCATTACATGGACTAGAACCTGTCATATGTGTACCCATGTTTTATACATCTCAGTGCTCCTTTTGCCCAGCATGGTGCCCAGCACAAAGTATGGGCATAAGAAATGCTTACTAGGAAACAATATGGTATATAACGGTTAAGAGCACAAACTCTAGCCAAACTGCCTAGCTTTGTCACTTATTAGCTGTGTGACTTCGGGCAAGTTACTTACCCTCTCTGGGTGTAAAGTGGGGATTATATCAATCCCAACCTCATAGATAGAGATGGAATGAGTTAATATATATAAGCTCATAGAGCAATGCCTAGCATATGTAAACCTGTGTGAGTATTAGCAGCTATTGGCCGGGCGTGGTGGCTCATACCTGTAATCCCAGCACTTTGGGAGGCTGAGGCAGGCAGATCACCTGAGGTTGGGAGTTCAAGACCAGCTTGACCAACATGGAGGAACCCCGTCTCTACTAAAAATACAAAATTAGCTAGGCATGGTGGCGCATACCTGTAATCCCAGCTGCTTGGGAGACTGAGGCTGGAGAATTGCTTGAACCCGGGAGGCTGAGGTTGCAGTGAGCCAAGATCATGCCATTGCACTCCAGCCTGGGCAACAAGAGTGAAACTCCATCTCAAAAAATAACGACAACAAAAAAAATGTTAGCAGCTATTATAAATATTATTATTGAACTGAATGGAAGCCCAAGTTGGCCTTCGGTGCCAGAGCCTCACAGTGAATCTTTTCCATCTCTGGCTTCCATTTTGCTACCATTGATCAGATCTCTTTAACAGATTTCTGTATAAAAATTAACTACGCCTTTCCCCTCTTTCAAAACAAGTTTTTTTTTTTTTAAGGGAAGCAAAACCCAAAAAACCCCAGATGCTTTTGAAGCAACCCTGGACTCAGCTGTAATGGATAGTGTGTTGGACTAATTACCTGGGGTAGAGGCTGCACATCTAGGTTTTGGAAACAACTCTTTTCCAAAGAAAGTGCCAGTTTCTCTGTTCCCTTTCATCTGTTCTCACAGAATGCCTTTTCTGCATACTCGACTAGTTAGTCTTGGCATTGACAGGGGAGAGCTCCCTGGAATGATACATGCCAAATAAAATATGGCTCCAAGAGCCCTGTCCACTGGATTGATTTATCCTTAATCATGTTTGTTTATTTATTTATTTTTTTGAGATGGACTCTCACACTGTCACCTGGGTTAGAGTGCAGTGGTGTGATATTGGCTCACTGCAGCCTCTGCCTCCCAAGTTCAAGTGATTTTCCTGCCTCAGCCTCCTCCTAGTAGCTGGGATAACAAGCGTCCGCCACCATGCCCAGCTAATTTTTTGTATTTTTAGTAGAGATGGGGTTTCACCATGTTGGCCAGGGTGGTCTTAAACTCCAGACCTCGTGATCCGCCTGCCTTGGCCTCCCAAAGTTCTGGGATTACTGGCGTGAGCCACTGTGTCCAGCTCACAACCATGTTTACTTTTGTTCATTGGCTAATTTCTTAAGTTTTAAAAACTGAAGTACATACATACCAAAAAGTGCATATATGTTCACCCCCCAAAATTCACAAATTGAACATGCTTGTGTCACCAACCCCCAGAAGAAGAAACATTACAGAAGCCTAGCTGTGCCCCTTCCAGGCACCCCAATGCTCCCTAGCCCATCCCACCAAGGGTGACTATTCTGATTCTAACCCCATCAAACGGAATCTTCTAGCACGTCCACTTTAGTAGCTGGATTTCCCCCTCAGCATTAGGTTTGTGAGATTCACCCAACATTGGCTGTGGTTGTAGATCATTCATTCTCATTGCTGTATAGTGCTCTGTTACGTAAATTCACCATGATTTATTTTCCCGTTTTACTTTTGATGAGCATGTGGTAGTTTTTGGTCTGGGACTTCCATGGGTAGTGGTGCTGGGAACATGCTGGTACTTGTCTTTTGGAGACCTTAAGTATATACACCTCGCAGGGGAGTTACTGGGTCATGGGGCAGGCGTATGTTCATTAGAGGCTGCCGAATGCTTTTCCAAAGGGGTGCCAATTATCTGCTTGATTCGATTTTGATGAAGAAAATTATTCTATGGTCGGATTTTGAGTTCTTTTTTTTTTTTTCCTTAGAGACAGGGTCTTACTCTATCACCCAGGCTGGAGTACAGTGGTATAATCATAGCTCTTTGCAGCCTTGACCTCCTGGGCTCAAGCAATCCTCCTGCCTCAGCCTCCCGAATAGCTGGGATTACAGGTGTACCACCACATCCAGCTAATTAAAAAAAAAATTTCTTTTGTAGAGAGAGGAGTCTCATGATGTTTTCCAGGCTGGTCTCAGACTCCTAGCCTCAAGCAATCCTCCTACCTTGGCCTCCCAAAGTGTTGGGATTATAGGCATAAGCCACTGCACCTGGCCTTGATTTGGGTTTTAAAGCAGAATAGCATGACATGAACTCTGTTGATTTTACCGTGTCTTCTCCCCCACTCTCATGCATGTGAGCCATATGATAACTAGGAAAATTCATTCAAGTTGCTGTAACTGCTTCTTTTCAGAGAGGCTCTTGAAAGTCTTTTAGAACTGCTACTCGAAATGGAAGTTTTAAGATTGTTTTCCTAAAATTTCTCCTTTTTCTTTTTCAAGAATAGAACAAATAATCACTATACCCCCTGCAAAAGAAGTCCTCCATCTCTCCCCTAACCCCAACTTTTTACTGAATGAAATGTAGAGCTTAGGGAAATTTTGAGTGAAAATCAAACACCAGTGAGACTACAGATTTTCCAAAATTTGCTGATTGGACCGTTCTTCTTATAATTTCAATTACAGTTGCCCATCTTTGGAATCTGACAAAACTGGGCGAGTAGAGAGTCCAAAGCTTCCCCGTCCAATACCTAAGTTTTTCTTGTAAACAACCGCAGTACCTGGTGTTTCAGAAATGCAGAGATAGAAGCACCTTCCCATCCAGCCCCAGGTACCTTATAAATAGGGGCCTTGAGTCTCAGAAGGAACTTAATTGAATCTGTTAGTTCTGGCTTGCCCTCCCTTCCCTGACCCCCAAACGACAAGCTAGAAACAACATCCCACAGAATTACAGCAAAAATATTATTTCACACACTGCTCCCTCATAAAAATCCCTTGCTAAAGCACTCTCAAATCCTGCAGCCTGAGGCAGTTATGATTTTATTTTACAGATGGGAAAATGAAGACCTGCAGAATTGACTTGACACAGTAAGAACTGGAAGAGCTAGAGTTTGGAAGCCAGACCTATGCCTGGGAATTTGTATTTCTAGGAGCAGAGGGTCTCTTTTCTAAGGAGAAGTTTAAGGATGATGTGGCTGAATCAGGAGTTCATCATGAGGTCCTTTTCTTGGGTGACCTTCACATCCTGGGACCTGGCCTTTTGTCTGGTTGGAAAATGGTCTTTGGTTAGGACATACTGTCAAGGAATGTATTGCTTTTTTGTTGGTAGTAGCCAAGAGTTGAAACTGAGTGAATACCCATCAGTAGGGGAATGGCCGAATAGCTTTGACACCTTTATGTTGTGAATCATAACAGAACCATTAAAAGGATTTTGGCAAATTATGGTAGAATAAAAAAAAGGGCAAGACTGTGTATGATGTATAATTCCATTTTGTTAAACAATAATGCCCCCACACCAGTCCAAAACGTCACTATTCAGTTTCTGTGTGTGTAAAATTACATGAATATGGGGAGAATTGTGGCAAGACACAAACTAAGATGTTAACATGGGCTACCTGGAAAGGCAGGGCTGTGGGTAGCCATGTGGGAGGGTAGGGCATAGGAGAATAGTATCAGTGATATGATGCTATTTGAATAAATTATACATATGCATATATATGTATACATATGCATAAAGGAATGCACACAATTATGTGTATAAATAAATTAAAAAATCAAACAAACTAGAGTGGTTCTAATAAGAACAAGGCTCTGAGCCCCACATGGGTCAGTTACCTTGGTGAGAGCTCGGTTCCACGGCTGCAGGCTTTACCCTCCAGATCAGCTGTGTTACCAAGTGAAGGACATTGGTCAGAAGTGGGCGGCTGAGTCCAGACACTGCTACGTTTGGTAAATCAATAATTCTAGCTCCCATCTCTGCTGTGTGTATGTACTGTGCTGGCATTTGCATGATTTTTCAAGGTCAGGTATTTTTATCCCCATTTTATGGATAAGGAAAAACAAGGGCAAGTCACTCAAGACCACATAGTGACTGAGTGGTGCTGAAATTCAAGCCCGGGTCTGTGAGTCCAGAACTCCAGCTTCTCAGGTCACTTCCTGATGGCACTTGGAGCTGGGCTGTGCTGCCCGCAGTGGAGCGAGCACCCACCTGCTTTGATCCAAGCTGAGATTTCTGCGGGGCCCCCTCTCACAGGTGTGGGTCCTACCGTGCACGTTTTGCTACTTCCACAAACTCAGCCACCACGGAGTGAGCATTCCCTGTGTGTCTTCACTGGCCCCTTTCTTGGTTTTGGGTGGCAAAGCTTCTTATTTGTGGGTAGGGAGAGCAGCCTATTTGGGCTACAGTCCCCAAGAGAGTGGGCTGCACAGCAAAGTAGGGCCTCCGGTTGTCCTACCTCAGGACAGGTGAAAGGCAGACGGGCTTGTGAAAAAGGAAGATACTTCGGCCAAATCTGACACCTCTCTGGCCCCTGCGTCCTTTCACCAGTCCCTCAGGGAGTCAATGCTTAGGTCTTTCACGTGGATATCACTTCCACGCCGGCCTGCCACATCCCCAGCCCTGCTGACCACAGAAGAACTCATAGTTGTGGCTTATTTGGTGGGCTGGTAACGTGACTTCCACACAAATTGCTGAGTACCTTTGCTGTCACCAAAGGTCCCTCCAAGCCAGTATTTAAGATAAAAATCACAGTCTGCAAGTTTATGTTACTTGGGAGTCCCTCTTTTAGCCTTGGTTTTTCTCATTCAGAAAATGGGAATATGATTTTGCTCCTGTTTGCCATTAAAAGAATATATATGGCCAGGTGCGGTGGCTCACCCTGTAATCCCAGCATTTTGGGAGGTGGAGGCAGGTGGATCACTTGAGGCCAGGAGTTTGAGACCAGCCCGGCCAACATGACGAAGCCCCGTCTCTACAAAAAATACAAAAATTAGCTGGGTGTGGTGGCATGCACCTGTAATCCCAGCTACTTGAGGGGCTGAGGTGCAAAAATTGCTTGAGC
Source organism: Rhinopithecus roxellana (assembly GCF_007565055.1). Taxonomy (NCBI): domain Eukaryota; kingdom Metazoa; phylum Chordata; class Mammalia; order Primates; family Cercopithecidae; genus Rhinopithecus; species Rhinopithecus roxellana. Next base: position 130,906,248 of record NC_044553.1, on the reverse strand, counting down.
CTGGGAGGCAGAGGTTGCAGTGAGCCAAGATCATGCCACTGCACTCCAGCCTGGGCAACGAGTGAGATTCTGTCTCCAAAAAAAAAAAAAAAAAAAAAAAGAATATATATGATATATATGATAGATAATTTGTAAAAAAATAGCAAGAGACATACCATATACTGGAAAGATAAGGCTAGTTCTGTGTCTTAAGTTTTGGCTGAAAACAATCATGCTACTGATGCCAACAGTAATTGCCATTTTTTTTTTTTTTTTGAGATGGAGTCTCATTCTGTCATCCAGGTTGGAGTGCAGTGGCGTGATCTCAGCTCACTGCAACCTTCTCCTCTTGGGTTCAAGCGATTCTCCTGCCTCAGCCTCCCAAGTAGCTGGGATTACACTGCCGCCTTGGCCTCCCAAAGTGTGGGGATTACAGGCGTGAGTTACTGTGCCTGGCTAGTAATCGCCATTTTTATGTAATAAGTCTGGACATTTCCATTGTGAACGGACTGCTGTCTTCTCCAGGGTGCTGTTTTTTGAGACAGGGTCTCACTCTGTTGCCCAGGCAGGAGTGCAGTGGCTCAATCTCGACTCATGGCAAACTCTGCCTTCTGGGTTTAAGTGATTCTCCTGCCTCAGCCTTCCGAACAGCTGGGATTACAGGTGTGCACCACCACACCCAGCTAATTTTTGTATTTTTAGTAGAGACGAAGTTTCACCATGTTGGCCAGGCTGGTCTTGAACTCCTGACTTTAAGTGATCTGCCCATCTCAGCCTCCCAAAGTGCTGGGATTACAGGTGTGAGCCACCGTGCCTGGCCTGGTGCTGTGTTTTAACAATGGCCTCAATGACTTCCAGGAGCAGGCCCGTTTTGTGAAAGTCGATTTGACTGGAGGGGTTAGTTGGCTGCAGGGACAGTCTCCCTGGCCCTCATGCCCTCTCTGTGTCAGGTGGCCCCATTCCCCTGGTGGGGTTGCTGCAGCTGGCACTGGAGCCACTGCTTGCTGCCTTCTTTCACCGCCTGTGGAACCCGCCACAGATTCCAGGAGGGGAGGACGGAATGAAGAAAAAGCTTGCAGCAGGCTGGGGTCTTCACTCAAGGATCTGGGGCAAAACCTGTCCATGGGCCAGCTCCTTTCCTCTCTGCCTCCTTTCACTTCCTGAAGGCTGTAGACAAACTGTCTGGTCTCTCAGCTTATCTTTCTAGAGATGAAATTCTTTTGAAGGAGCCTGTGTAAATGTTGTGATTGTGGACAGTGATCTTTTTTTTTTTTTTTTTTTTTTAGGTGGAGTCTTACTGTGTCTCCCAGGCTGGAGTGCAATGGCGCAATCTCGGCTCACTGCAACCTCTGCCTCCCAGGTTCAAGCGATTCTCCTGCCTCCGCTTCCCAAGTAACTGGGATTACAGGTGCCTGCCACTGTGCCTAGCTAAGTTTTGCATTTTTAGTAGCGATGGGGTTTCGCCATGTTGGCCAGGCTGGTCTCCAACTCCTGACCTACAGTGATCCACCCGCCTTGGACTCCCAAAGTGCTGGGATTACAGGCGTGAGCCACCACGCCTGGCCATGATCATATTATTAGTTCCTTAAGGGCTGGGACTAAGTCTCCAGTACCTACCACAGTGCCTGATGCATAGGAGGACCCCAAAGAAATGTTTTTCATTGGCATGAAACTCCCTATAGATCCATGGCTGGACAGCATGACAAGTGATCATTTAGGAAGGGTTTTCTTTCTTCCTTTGCCTTCCTCTGTGCATGACAAAGTGTGGGATCAGTAAACCTTTCCCCCGCCCTTATTCTTCTTTGCCCTGTTTTACTGAAAAAGTGATTTCTGGCCAGGTGTGGTGGTTCATGCCTGTAATCCCAGCACTTTGGGAGGCTGAGATGGGTGGATCACTTGAGGTCAGGAGTTCGAGATCAGCCTGGCCAATATGGTGAAACCCCGTCTCTACTAAAAACACAAAAATTAGCCAGGCATGGTGGTGCGCGCCTATAGTCTCAGCTACTCAGGAGACAGAGGCAGAAGAATTGCTTGAACCTGGGAGGCGGAGGTTGCAGTGAGCCTGAGATTGCACCAGTGCACTCCAGTCAGGACCACAGAAAGAAACTCTGTCTTAAAAAAAAAATGTGATTTTCTTCTGATCAATTAAGTAAAGGTGATTGGACCTTTCCACACACTCCTCTCCTGTTTGCATTCTGAGAGGGGATGTTGAAATAGGTTCTGTTTGGTTCTGCTTAAATCTAGGAGTAGACTGACCAGCTTGAGAGAGATTTTCTTCATCTCGAGAGCTACTCCTGTTAGGAATGTGGAGTCTTCTGAGGTCCCAGATCCAGATAAGACAAGGGCGGGAGCTCCCAGTGGGCTCCTAAGCACGGGGTAGGAGGTTGTCCTTCAGAGAAAAGGGAAAAAAAATTCATCCAGATAGACTGATAAAAGGAGTGACATCACAGTAGGCATGGCAACCACAGGGCAATCATAATCTCCCCACGAGGTGGTCAGAACCCCAAGGGAAGACCTAGTTTCACTGCGCTCCTTCTCCCTTCAGGGCAGGCAGGAGCAGGGAGGCATGGAGGAGGGCGCGCTTATCCAGTGGCTGGAGTAGGCCAGGGGTTTTGCTTCTCACCCCAGCACTGCCCCCCTGCTGTGACAGTTTCTCTGGCGTGCTGGTGTGCCACCTGGAAGCATTCACATTCGGTCGCTTTATTATCCAGGGTTGCCCTGGGAGTTTGGTGGGAGAGAGGGAGCAAAATGGGAGAGTGAGGGAAGCATATCACTGGAGAGGGAAGTAGAGATGTGATATGATCCGCAGAATGCCATGCTCTGTCCTCAGTGCCCCCACCCCAGAGGCTCCAACCCCTTCTGAGAACACAATGGTCAGCCTCCTGTTCCTCACTGGTTTCTTCTTTGGGCCTGGATTTCCACAGCACACCTGGAAGCCATGTAAGTTGTACTCATTTCAAAGCCACTTGTGTTTCCAGCATCTCCCCAAGGCACCTGTGTGGTGACTGCTGGCCCTCGGGATGTCTGGGAGTGTTGTCTCCAGCAGGTGTATCTTGAACACAAAGCACAGGTTTTAGGGTCGAAGAGTCAAATAAGGGGGATGAATCAAGAGGTTGGTTTTTGGTGGCTTCTGGGTGTCCTGGGCCTGGAAATCATTTCTCCTTTCCTGTCCTTGTGGGGTAACTATGCCTGAGTCAGACCTAGTTGCTGTCTTGCTGCGGGTCAAGACATAGTTGCATGTATGTCTTGCTGCCACCCTGGCATTTGGGGTTTTACAAGCGGTCAAGGCAGCCCGCCCAGAGTGAGCAGCCAGAGGAGGCCAATGCTCCATCTTCTCCTCTTCGTCAGCGCCCCCTCCCCCAGCTGTGGATGCGTGAAGACATCATTTAAGGGTCTCCCGGGAAGCAGGCTGTTTGGCTTGACTCAGAATATCTGGAACTCCTGCTGCAAGCTGGAGAAACTGCTTCCCCAGCGCCTTGTGGCTCTGGGTCACTTTTTAAAGGATGATTGAATTTTTCTGTTGACAGAAAATTCACACAACATAAAATTCACCATTCTAACCACTTGAAAGTGCATAATTCAGTGGTGGTTCATACATCCACCATCAGCCACAGCTGACGACAGAATATTTTCATCACCCTAAAAGGAAATAATGGCCTGGAGTGGTGGCTCATGCCTGTAATCCCAGCACTTTGGGAGGCCGAGGAGGGAGGATCACGAGGTCAGAGGTTTGAGACCAACCTGGCCAACATGGTGAAACCCTGTCTCTACTAAAAATACAAAAATTAGCCAGTGTGGTGGTGCACACCTGTAATCCCAGCTACTCAGGAGGCAGGAGGATTGCTTGAATCCAGGAGGCAGTGGTTGCAGTGAGCCGAGATCACACCACTGCACTCCAGCCTGGGCGACAGAAAAAGAAAAAAAAAAAGAAATCCTGCACTCAGGAAGCAGGCACTCCCCACTCCCCTATCCGCTCTGCCCCTGGTAACCACTAATCTGCTTTTTGTCTCCTTAGATTTCCCTATTCTAGATATTCCATAGAAATGAAATCGTATAACACATGTGGCCTTTGCATCTGGCTTCTGTCACTCAGCATAATGTTTTCAGTGTTCAGCCGTGTTGTTTCATGTTTCAGTACTCCCTTTTTATGGCTGAATAATAGTCCCTTGTATGAATACACCACATTTGATTTACCTGTTCATCTGTTGATGGACATTTGGGTTATCTCTGCTTTTTGGCTGTTATGAAGAATGCTAATATAAACCTTCATGTACAAGTCTTGGTGTGGACATAGCTTTTCAATTCTTTTGGGTATATACCTAGGGGAGGAGTTTCTGGGTCACACGATAACTCTGCATTTGAAGTTTTGAAGAACTGTCAAGCTGTTTTCCACAGTGACTGCAGCATTTTGTGTTCCCATCAGTGATGTATGGGGGGGTCCAGTTTCTCCACCTCTTTGCTGATGTTTGTGATTTTAGCCATCTCCCCAGGTGTGAAGTGGTATCTCATTCATTGGTTTTTTTGTTTTTGAGACAGTCTCACTCTGTCACCCAGGCTGGAGTGCAGTGGTGTGATCTCAGCTCACTGTAACCTCCGCCTCCCCGGTTCAAGTGATTCTCCTGCCTCAGCCTCCCGAGTAGCTGGGATCACAGACGCCCACCACCATGCCCAGCTAATTTTTGTATTTTTAGTAGAGATGGGATTTCACCATATTGGTTAGGCTGGTCTCAAACTCCTGATCTCAAGTGATCTACCTGCCTTGGCCTCCCAAAGTGTTGGCATTGCAGGCATCAGACTCTACACCAGGCCTCATTGTGGGTTTTTTGTTTGTTTGTTCTGTTTTGAGACTGAGTCTTACTCTGTCACCCGGGCTGGAGTGCGGTGGCACAATCTCGGCTCACTGCAACCTTCTCCTCCCGGGTTCAATTCTTGTGCCTCAGCCTCTTGAGTAGCTGGGATTACAGGTGTGCACCACCACACCTGGCTAATTTCTGTATTTTTAGTAGAGAAGGAGTTTCACCATGTTAGTCAGGCTGGTCTCGAACTCCTGGCCTCAAGTGATCCGCCTGCCTCGACCTCCCAAAGTGCTGGGATTACAGGTGTGAGCCTTCATGCCCAGCCTCACTGTAGTTTTGATTTGCATTTCCCTAATGATCGAATGATGCTTCCTATCTTTTCATGTGTCTATTGGCCATTTGTATGTTTTCTTTGGAGAAATATCTATTTGTTATGTGTGCATTTTAAAATTGGGCTGTTTGTCTTTTCATTGAGAAATGAGTTTATTTTAACATGATTGTTCCCTCCCCAGCCCCAGCACGGTGTGACCAGCCTGTGGAGATGGAGGAATTTAGTGGGTCACTTAAAAGCAGGCCTAGGTCTTTGCCTCTTTGGTTACTCCTCAACGTTTTTTGGGGTCTCCACTTCCGTGGCTGCCCTTAAATTTTTTTTTCCCCCAGAGTTTCTGTCCTTGACTCAGTTCTTGTTTTGCCCCCAATTCTCTGGCTGACCTCCTCCGCACCCTTGGCATCCATCTCCATACATAATGTTGGTTACTCCCAATGCACATATTCATCCTGGGCTTCTCTCTGGAGCTTCGTATTTGCATATCCAACTGGGACCTCAACATGTTCAAAACTCACCACGCTCCTCTACCAAGCCTTCGCCTCCTCCCGGATTCCCCGTCAGGATGAGTGTTGTCATCGTCTACCTAGTTGGCCATGCTAGACGTCATCTAGGATCCCTCCTCTCTCTCTCAGGCACATCTGCCCTCTTCCCAACCAGTTTTGTCCATTTACTTTGGTTGATAGCTCTTTCTAATGTGTTACCAGTTCATCACTCCCGCTCAGACTGCCTTAGTTCAGGACTTTGTCATTCTGATAGACTTCCTAGCTTTGAGTTACTTTCATCCATCTGTACTCTGCCAGAATGATCCAATTATATCACTGCCCATTTAAAACCCTTCAGTGACTCCTTGTTTTCTGAAGGATAAACTTCCAACTCCTTTGTTGGGTGTATGAGCCCTCCTGGATTTAACCTCTACCTTCTCTCCAAGTCATATTCCTCTGCTCATGGTTTCCTCAGACCTTACTTCAGCCATAAGGAATTCCTTGAATTTTCTTGGATAGGTTGTGTTCCCTCAAATCATCATGCCTTGAGTGCCCTGCTATTGGTATGAGTTATATATGTGGCCCAGGACACATTATCAGGACTGGATTATGGACTCAGTATGGCCCAAACCAACTACTAATATGGATAGAGAACATGGTGAATGTGGGTTGGATGTGGATTTTGATTCAATGATTTACTTATGTGAAAGAATTTGCAAACTGAATAGAAATTAAACTGTATTGTGTTGCATTTATAAACCACCTGTATTGCAAAGGCAATAAAGTCCCCTAGAAAAATTCTGACATTTGTCCTATCTATAGTTCATGGTTACTTTACTTTTTGCACCAAAAACAACAGAGGATACATGGTGTGACCAGCATATATGTATTTTAGGAGCCGATGGGACAAAATATCTGAAATTTTATTTGGATTTCAAGATTGCCATAGCTACGGACTGCTGTGAATGCTGGCAATCTCTTACTTGTTTGGAGTCCCATCCCTTTAACCTCTGGATTTCTTATAACTTTTCCTAAGGATATTAGTCCCTAGCTAGGGAAACTGAATGAAATTAAAGGGATTCCTACTCTTTTCCAAATTATTTTTTTAAAAAAATTTTTGTTTATCTTAGATTGCTAGTTAGAACTTTATCTTTCTCCTTCAAAATTTATTTATTTATTTTTATTTTTTATTTTAGTTTTTTGAGACAGAGTCTCGCTCTGTCGCCCAGGCTGGAGTGCAGTGGCACGATCTCAGCTCACTGCAAGCTCCGCCTCCCGGGTTGACGCCATTCTCCTGCCTCAGCCTCCTGAGTAGCTGGGAATACAGACGCCCGCCACCTCACCCGGCTAGTTTTTTGTATTTTTTTGTAGAGACGGGGTTTCACCGTGTTAACCAGGATGGTCTTGATCTCCTGACCTCGTGATCCGCCCGTCTCGGCCTCCCAAAGTGCTGGGATTACAGGCTTGAGCCACCACACCCGGCCAAAACTTATTTTTTTAATTTTAATTTTTTAAAAAAGAAACATGGTCTTACTCTGTTGTCCAGGCTAGAGTGCAGTGGTGCAATTATAGCTCATTGCAGCCTTGAACTCCTGGGCTCAAGTGATCCTCCTGCTTCAGCCTCCTGAGTAGCTGGGACTACAGCTACTATAGTCCCAGCCTGGCACCACGCCAGGCAATTTTTAATTTTTTTGTTGAGATGGGGTCTTGTTATGTTGCCCAGGCTGGTCTCAAATTCCTGACCTCAAGCAGTCCTCCCACCTTGGCCTCCCAAAGTGCTGGGATTACAGGCATGAGCCACTATACCTAGCCCTTCCTCAAATTTTTCCTTGGAAAAACGACAAGCCTTCCGAAAAGTTGTAAAAATAGTGCAATGAACACCAATATCCCCTTCGCTTAGATTCACCATTTACCAGCCTTTTGCTACATTTGTTTCCTCTTTCCCTACCTTTTATGCCCATGTGTGCCTGTGTGAGCACACATCTATATTTTCAGGAAAAGTGAGATTTAGTTCATAGTACACCTTCCCCTTCTTGGTATGTTTTCAAGCCTCTGGCAAAACCCAGTGCCAAAACTGAAGCCTTGAGTTCTTGGCTCAGTACTGTCACTGATGGGAGCATACTTGGATGATCCTGAACATGTGCCTTCCCCCTCTCTGAGCCTCAGTTTCCCCATCAATGAAATGAGGGCTTGGATCCCCTGTTCTTGAAGCCCTTTCCTTGTACTCAATATTCTACAGCCCTGTGATAGCCAGAAAAACCCAGCCCTTTGGGAAACTGTCAGAAGATACTTAATGTACTTGTGAGATGAACCCCAGAAATTTATTGTTAGCTGGGCTTTGGCCAGCACTGTGTCTGGTTTATAACAAGGAGTGTTTTTTTTTTTTTCCCTTTGAGAGAGCTACCAGTGCTTTGCCTGCCGAGGCGGGGAGGTGGGTTTGGTGGGGTTTCTACTAGAAGGAAGTGGCAGGAACTCTGACCTGCTTGCTGTCAAGTTAGGAGACAGAGAGGCTCAGAACCCCCTCCCCCGCCACGTTTCCTTGAGGTGCCTGCTTGTTTAATCTGCCGTTTGCCTTGCTTCCCCCAACGCCCTTTTATAGCTCCTTTTGTTCAAGGATCTTGCCACCTCCTTTCTGTGTCCCTGGCCCACCTCCAGGTTAAATATCCAAGAAGGACAGCAGTAGCCTGAAGATGCTGATGACATGGGGGACGTTCATGACTGGCCCCGAAGAAAGGTGGGGGTGATCCACAGTGCTCCGACCCACAGAGCCCAGGGCAGAGGCCCGAGGTGTGCCAGGCTTATTTTACGGCTTTAATTCCCATGGGTCGGATTGGAGAAAGGTTTAGTAAAGGAGAAAATGACTCATATGTCGGGGTTGAGGGAAGGACCTAGTGAGATTAGGGTGACAAGGGGTTCATTTATCCATTCGGTGTTTATTGAAAGTCCACTATACTATGTGTAAGATCCTTTTGACTCAGAAAGTCTGAAATTTGGGTAGCAGTCATTAATTTGTATTAGATACCATATATGTTATAGAAGTGGTAGAAATAATGTTAAAATTGTCATACTTCCTTTCCCGACGATCACATGCTAAGTGCGTCACATCTATTCCACTGAATCCTCCCAACAACCTGGATGAGGTGGTGTCGTCCTCACTGCGCAGGGGAGGAAAGGGAGGCATGGAACAGTATCTTGCTCAAGGTCAGGGAATGAGGAGAGGTGGAATTGGGATCTGAGTTCAAGTCTGATTTCAAATTCCACACTGTTCACCTCTGAGTCTCTTGTTTCTAAAAGCTGTTTATGGACTGGCGTCAGTCTGTGATAGTTTTCACTCATCCAAAATACAAGGACCGTGTAACTGGATTTCTAATAAAGCTTACTTTAAAAAATTCAGTGGTTCCGAACTGAGGGAGTTTTCCCACAGCTCCCCCTTCTCCTTCCCCTCCACTGCCATAGCAAAGAATTCTTCAGTCCAGTGTTAATTGATCTGAGGTTGAGGAACTCTGATTTAATTTGGAAAATTCATCTTAAAATTATATTATCCTGACTTTGGGGATATGTATTCAATGTCCTTTCTTTTAAGAAACAATGGTGTTAAAAAAAAGTTGGCAAGGCCATGTTGAACCCTCCAATTTTGTTGTTATCATTAGAAATATCTTGGATTGTGGCCAGGCATGGTGGCTTACGCCTATAATCCTAACACTTTGGGAGGCCGGGGTAGGCGGATCACTTGAGATCAGGAGTTTGAAACCAGCCTGGCCAACGTGGTAAAACCCCATCTCTACTAAAAAATACAAAAAAGTTAGCCGGGTGTTGTGGTGGGTGCCTGTAATCCCAGCTACTTGGAAGGCTGAGGCAGGAGAATCACTTGAACCTGGGAGGTGAGATTGCAGTGAGCCGAGATCACGCCATTGCACTCTAGCCTGGGTGACAGAGCGAGACTCTGTCTCAAAAAAAAATTATCTTGGATTGTGAAATTCAAACATCTAGGAATTACTTGATCTAGGAATTACATAAAAAAATACTGTTGGCCAGATGCAGTGGCTCATGCCTGTAATCCCAGCACTTTGGGAGGCCAAGGTGGGCGGATCACAAGGTCAGGAGTTAGAGACCAGCTTGGCCAACATGGTGAAACCCTGTCTCTACTAAAAATACAAAAAATTAGCCAGGCATGGTGGCATGCACTTGTAATCCCAGCTACTGGGGAGGCTGAGGCAGTAGAATTGCTTGAACCTGGGAGGCAGAAGTTGCAGTGAGCCGAGACTGTGCCACTGCATTCCAGCCTGGGTAACAGAGCAAGACTCCATCTCAAAAAATCAGAAAACAAAAAACAAAAAACTGTTTATTAGGGATTAAAGAAGGCAAATATCTCGTGTTATAAGTAAGGCAATGCCTGGTGATGGGTTCTTGGGGCTCCTGGAGTTTGATTTAATAACAAATATTTATTGACCACATATTGTCTTATACTGTGAGAGGCCTTATGGGAGGTCAAAAGGAATTTTGCCCTAATGATCTTAATAATCTCCATAGGACAAAAAGTGAACATGTATAAAGTGGAAAACAAGGAAAGCCTGGAAGATGATGGTTAAATTTATTGCTGATCGATGTTAACGAGGCAGACTAAGAGGTTTCTACCAGAAGGAACTTGAGGTTCTTGATTCGAGTCAGCCATCAAGTAACTTAGGTGACCTTGGGCAAGGCTTTCTTACTGGTGTCTTATCTTGGACGAGGGCCCCTCAAGCCCAAGTGAGAAAGCTGTTTCTATTATCTCGTTTTCCTCCCATCTCCAGCGGGACACCCAGTCCTGCAAATTCTATTTTGGGGAAGTTTCTAGAGTCTGCCCAGTCTCTTCCTAGTCCAGTGCTTTCTCCATCCCGCAGCCAGGGTAATCTTGCTAAAACATAAATCTGATCACGTCACCCACCTCTGCTTAAAACCTTCAGTGATTTCCTCATTACCCCAAGGACAAAGTCCAAACTCCTTGGCAAGGCACTCTTGGCTCCGTTGTTCAGGCCCAGCCTCCCTCTTCAGTCTTTCTCAGCCTTTGCCCTCCATTGCTTCTCACCCCATGGTCTGGATGCCCCAGATGGCTCACTCTTCTCTGTGCACAGATTGCTGACCCACTCTCTGGAATCCCCTTTCCTCTCTTTTCTATCTGGTGAAATCATGCTAATTTTTTTTTTTTTTTAAAGACAGGGTTTCACTGTGTTGCCCAGGGTGGAGTGCAGTGGCACCATCACGGCTCCCTGCAGCCTCGACCTCCTAGGCCCAAGCAATCCTCTCGCCTTGGCCTCCCAAAGTGTTGAGATTATACGTGTGAGCATCACACCTGGCCCATGCTAATCTTTTAATCTTCTCCTCTGGAAGATGCCCCAGACCCTGGAGACAGGGACCACGTCCTCACTTCTCCTCCCCATGGGTCTGTGAACCTGTTGAAGGCAGGATATGCTGTTTTTTCTGCTGTGTTGTTGTGACCCTGTAGCCAGCATGGTGCTTAGCACATGGCAAGTACTCAACCACTGTTTGTTGAGTAGAAAACAAATGGATAAGGGAGGGAAAATTTAAAGTAGAGATAATAATGTTTAACCTTTGTTACCACCCAAGGTTGCTTGTGGCATGAACATGAGATAATATTTTTTAAAGAACTCTGAAAAAAAGTGAGGCTGCACAAGTGCAAAGCAAGGTATTCATTATTGTTTTCAAAAGTAGAGATTATTAACCTTTGAATTATTATATCACCATTACACATTGTATTTTTGTTTTTTTAAGAGTCAGGATCTCGCTCTGTTGCCCAGGCTAGAATGCAGTGGTGTGACCTTGTCTTACTACAGCCTAAAGCTCTTGGGCTCAAGTGATCCTCCTGCCTTATTCTCCTTAGCTGCTGGGAGTACAGGCATAAGCCACTACAGCTGGCACACACTGTGTTTAAGAGCAAAGGGGGGCCAGGCACAGTGACTCACACCAGTAATCCCTGCACTTTGGGAGGCCGAGGCGGGCAGATCACTTGAGGTCAGGAGTTTGAGACCAGCCTGGCCAACATGGAGAAGCCCTGTCTCTACTAAAAGTAAAAAAGAAATTAGCTGGGCATGGCAGCGGGCACCTGTAGTCCCAGCTACTTGGGAAGCTGAGGCAGGAGAATCGCTTGAACCTGAGAGACGGAGGTTACAGTGAGCCAAGATTGTGCCACTGCACTCCAGCCTGGGTGACAGAGTGAGACTCTGTCTCAAAAAAAAAAAAAAAAAAAAAAAAAAAAGAGTAAAGGGAATGGTTGTTGAGTACTGGGAGTTGGTATACCAAGTAGAAAAACCCAGGTGGCTAGAATATTGCACAATTCAGCAAAGATATGCCTTGTTGGTGTAGGAAGCAAACACGGCTTGAATTGTGACTCAGTGGCATGGACCTGCCTGGAGGCCTCTAGTGACAATACACCCTTTTCTTTTCCAGAACTAGGGCTGAAGACAGGGAGGGCCATGGCAGGAGGGAGGAGGGCCTTGATTTTCTTTCTCTTGTGTGTTCCACTTTCTTCTCTTTTTAATTCTTCCATTTTCTGAATATTGTCTGTCGTAATCACCCCAAGTGGAACATGGCACATGAAAGAAGAAATGAAATGGAAAAAGAGGCCTGGACTTGTGCAAGTGGTTTGCAGAGACTCTTGTACTAACTTTTATGATTGATGTCTGTGAATGTGTCTTATTCCCAGTACCAGCCCCCGTCCCCCATGGCTTTAATTCCATCTTGGGCAGGTATTTTCTTTGCACACTTTTGCACCCTCTGCAGATGCCTTGCACATAGTAGGTGTTCATGAATATCTGCTGAATGAATGAATGAGCTCCTGAATAAGAATGAAGTTTATCTCTTGTGCCAATTCCTTGATGCATTATCTCTCCTCTCTCTCCTTTTCCCTGATCCTTTTAGCCAGATCAGGATAGAGGCAATTTTCTTTAGCACTTCCTCTGGACAACTCTTATTGTCACCTACAGGTTTGAGTCTAGGGGCTGGATCCCTTGCTTTTCAGATCCCTGAAGGTTGCCCCATCACAGAAAGGAGGAGGGAGGAGTAGGCAGAGTGCAGTGAGGAAGCCTAAAGGATTAATTGGTTAAACTTTATTACAAAGGCTGGTCCTATTGTTTACAGGCCATTAAAAACCATTATCATCTTCCCAGGCCAGGCAGACAGCAGCCAGCTGCTTTGATGCATGTCTTAGAGAGATAAGGAAAATTTATCCCTTGTTTTGACTTAACAATTTCTTCTTGGTTTATTATCTGACATGCTATTCAACTTTCTCTCCACATGTCCCTGATCTCAAGACAACTTTTTCAAGTTGTTGGCAGGGGACGTTCAGGTTAGAATCCTACAATTTTAGACTTGGAAGAACCCGCTGAGATCAATGACTGTCCCTAACTTGCCCCCTCCCTTTCCTGCCCCTGCCCCCATCTGTATTTTTCCTCCATGGCAGAGCAGTTCCTGGACTCTCAAGTAATTTGCACTTATTGATCTCTGAGAAGGGCAGACTTTTCTCATGACCTTCAGTTAATCCTCCCACCTCCATGGCCACATCTACTCTGCAGAGAGGACTTCCTAGAGCTCCCCTGCCTCATTCCAAATGACCAGCTCCTTACTTAGTATCCACAGGGTACTGTGTACGTAGACAGAGTTATCTTAACGGCCATCTCCTGTGATAGGTGTATCTAGGGTCCCCTGGGTGGGCTGGGCTGGGCAGAGCCTGTGGGGGCCTCATCCACATCCCAGACAATCTGTCTTCCCCAGGGGCCTTCTTGAGGGTGTGACTTTCCATCCGGACAGAAACAGGCAATGGAATATAGGCTGAACCCCTCCTGCGGTGTTCAGGTGGTCCTGTGAAATTTTCTGTGTTCTAGACCTGGAAAGAAGCCCTGAATTGATACTGAACTTACTTTTAGCTGGTCGATGAAACAGTTCAAGTGTGCTCTGTGAGAGAGAGTGAGCCAGGTTGGCAGATACTAGGCACCCACATGGTTGTTGAGCAAATGAATGAATGGATGTAGGAATCAAAAATGTCAGCCAGTACCAGGTTGCTCCCTGTGGGTCTGTGTATTCAATTCAATAAGTATTTACTGAGTGTCTGCTCTGGGGAAGAGCTGGTGCTGGGGGATGGGGTCAGAAAGATGTATAAGATCTAGTTCTTGACATCTGAGAGTTTACATTTAGAAGAGAGGGAGACTAATAATAAGAAAAGGCATAGGCTGGGTACGGTGTCCCACACCTGTAATCCCAGAACTTTGGGAGGCCGAGGCAGGCGGATCACCTAAGGTCAGGAGTTGGAGACCAGCCTGGCCAACATGGTGAAACCCCGTCTCTACTAAAAATACAAAAATTAGTTGGGCATGGTGGCATGCACCCGTAGTCTCAGCTACTTGGGAGGCTGAGGCAAGAGAATCACTTGAATCTGGGAGATGGAGGTTGTAGTGAGCCAAGATTGAGCCACTGCACTCCAGCCTGGGCAACAGAGTGGGACTCTGTCTCAAAAAAAGAAAAAAAAGACAAGGCATAAAAAAAGTGTAGGCCAGTCATGGTGGCTCACGCCTTTAATCCCAGGACTTTGGGAGGCTAAGGTGGGCGTATCAGTTGAGCTCGGGAGTTCGAGACCAGCCTGGCCAACATGATGAAATCCCTCTCTACTAAAAATACAAAACTAGCGGGGTGTGGTGGCAGGTGCCTGTAATCCCAGCTACTTGGGAGACTGAGGAGGAGGATGGCTTGAATCTGGGAGGTGGAGGCTGCAGTGAGTTGAGATGGGCTATTGCACTCCAGCCTGGGCGATGGAGTGAGACTCTGTCTCAAGAAAACGTAAATGGAAAAAGAGGTATTGTTGAAGGAACATAAAGGGTGGTGGGTTAATTCTGAATGAGAGCATCGGGAGAACTTCCCAGAGGAGATGATTTTTAAGGATTTCCATGAACAGGGAGGAGAGCGGGGAAAGGAGATACTGGTGAACAGCAAGTACAAAAATGTGGACACTCAGAAAGTGTCCTTAGCTTGCCCCAGACCAGTCCTGGCAGCTCCAGTCCAAACCCACATCCCTCTTCGAGCCAGGGTGGCTCCAGATCCATCTCACACAGCACCAAATAATCCCAGGAATTTTTCCCGGCATGGGGCCCTGGGGCTGGGCTCAGGGCAGACATTCCTTTCCTCCACTTTCCTCCACCACTTTGCAGGTGCCCCTTGTTTCTGAATTTTGATCTCCTTGGAGGATACCTTGGAGTTGGAGAAGGCAGATAAGCTTCCAGTGCCTGAGCCCTCAGCTTCTAGAAAATATTTATTTGCCTCTCCTCATACTTCCTTATTGCTAGAACAAGAACTACCCCATCTTCAGGCTTTGCTCATGAGGTCCTCTCTCCTAGAAAGCCTTCCATCCATTCCTGTTTGTCCAAATGCATCCACTCTTCCCCAGTGGCTCAGCTTCCCTGCAGCTGGAAGGAAGCATAGCATTTTCTGAGCTCCCTAAGCATAGATTGGCCTCTTCATATTTCTCACAATGATTGCCACTGGGTGCCTGTCCCACAGATGAAGGTAAGAATGGAGTTTCCTACTCTCTGTTTTATTGCAAACAAGTATCCAGGGTAAATGTGATTTTTAACACATTAAAACACTCATACACCTCCCTAGTCCCCAATTTTCCCTTGTTCTCAAGGTAACTGCTTAGTTACATTCCAGGGAGTGGGAGGAAGCCAAGAAAGAATTCTTAGTCTTGGGAGCAGGATCGAGTGCAGAAATGTCTTGGAAATGGAAGATTCCCCTGACTCCACGCCACAGCAGTGCTGCAGCCCATATATAACAGTGGGCGAACTCCCCCTCGCCGCCTTGCTTATCTCTGCTTCACATTCACAGACTCACCAGCCTGGAGTCTCTCTGGATGTTGGCCAAGCCAGTTGGGAATGCATAATAGCTGAGATATGGGATGGGGCGCGTCCGCCATGTCCTTGCATGCTGCAGTGAAGGTCTCCTTCTCCCCCTTGTTCCTCCCTCTTAGCCTTTTCTCTGGCATTGGGAAGTAATCTTTCTGGTCTCACATCTCTAATGTTTGAAAGAAGGGAGACCCAGATTCCACGTTGGCAGGTGGCTGTGCTAGTAATTAGGGACACCCCTTGGAGAACTGGAGGGAGGTTTGGGTGAGCAGATGTAGACCAAATGGCGTCCAGCTAGCTGCCATTTTGAAACCTCAGCTATAGGGCCTGGTGAGCTTAAAACCTTCCCGGCAACCACTGCCCTCCCTCGCCAGCCCATTTGGTTTTGGTGACTGAAACTTTGGTTTTGCTTTAGTGTCTTTCTGTTTTGCTTTTTGTACTGGTAGCAACAGGGATGAGAAAAGGAAAGTCCTCTGAAAAGAAGATTCTAGTCCGATGGGAGTGAGGGCTTCTGGGAAATTGGGTGAGATCTTCACGGGTCATGTTGGTGCTCAAAAAGTTTTAGATTTTGGAGCATTTTGCATTTCAGATTTGTGAATTTGGGATGTTCAACTTGTAGGGGGGTTAGGACTTCAACGTATAAAGGGGATATAATTCAACTTATAACACTCCTCTTCCTTCTAAAAAACTCAACTCATAATACTCTCCTTCCTTCTAAGAAACTCAATCCATAACACTCCCCTTCCTTCTAAAAAAAAATCGGTGGTTTTTGTTTTTGGTGGTGTTTTTTGAAAAAGAAAAACCTGTATATGGTAACAAATTTAAACACTATGGAAAGTAATTGAGAGCAAAAAGTAAATCTAAGTCTCTCTCACCCCTGTTCTCACATCCTCAGACCCTAGTCTTTCAATATAGACTTACCTGTTTTGTTTTTCTTCTGTATCTTTCTGGTGATGTTATATGAACATAAATATGTATCTGTCCTTTTATTTTTTTCTCCCTTCAGATAGTAGCATTCCAAGTTCCCTGTTCTGCACCTTTAAAAAAAATTTAGCAATCTAGGACATAGATTGTTTTATTTTATTTTGTTTGAGAGGGAGTTTTATTCTTGTCGCCCAGACTGGAGTGCAGTGGAGCAATCTTGGCTCACCACAACCTCCGCCTTCCAGGTTCAAGTGATCCTCCCACCTCAGCCTCCCAAGCAGCTGGGATTACAGGCATGCACTGCCACATGCAGCTAATTTTTTTGTATTTTTAGTAGAGATGGGGTTTCGCCATGTTGGCTGGGCTGATCTTGAACTCCTGATCTCAGGTGATCCATCCACCTGGGCCTCCCAAAGTACTGGGATTACAAGCCACTGCGCCCAGCCTAGGACATAGATTAGATCTGGCCTGTTTTTAAGAGATGCATAGCATTTCATTGTGTGGACATACCGTGATTTATTTAATTTCACCTCTTTTTTTTCAATACAAGATCTTGCTCTGTCACCCAGGCTGGAGTGCAGTGGTGTGATCATAGCCTTAAACTCCTGGGCTCAAGCGATCCTCTGACTTTAGCCTCCTGAGTAGCTATGACTGCAGGTGCACACGACAGTGCCTGGCTAATTAAAAAAATTTTTTTAGTGGAGATGAGCTCTCGCCATGTTATTCAGTCTAGTCTTGAACTCCTGGCCTCAAGCAGTCCTCCTGCCTTGGCCTCCCAAAGCTCTGGGATTATAGGCATTAGCAAGTGCACTTGGCCGAATTTCACCTCTCTTGTTGAACATTTAGATGATTTCCAATCTTTGCTGCAATGAAACAATTTGTTTATGCATTTCTCTATTCATGAGTGTAAGTCATTTACACATCTCATTCCTTTCTAAGGTTCTTATATAGTGTATACATTGAGTATGTTTGAGAAATATTTATTAAGTTTGTACCATGGACAATATTTGATATTTCATCATATCGATGCCAGCGTTTACTCAACCTAGTGGCTTGTCGTAGATTGTTTCTTGCTAGAAACAAGTCAGTAATAAAAATTCTTGTTTGTCCCTTTTTTTAGTGGAGAATGGGGTCTTGCTATGTTGCCCAGGGAGGTCATGGACTCCTAAGCTCAAGCTATCCTCCTGCCTCTACCTTGTTAAGTGCTGGGTTTATAGGACTAAGCCACCAGGGCCAGACTTATTTTTTCTTGTTTTGAGACAGAGTCCCACTCTGTCGCCCAAGCTGGAGTGCAGTAGTGTGACCTCAGCTCACTGCAGTCTCTGCCTCCCAGGCTCTGCCTCTCGCTTCAACCTCCCAAGTAGTGTGCATGCCACCACGCCCGGCTAATTTTCTTTCTTTCTTTTTTTTTTTTTTTTTGAGACAGAGTTTCACTGTGTTGCCCAGACTGGAGTACAGTGGCGTGATCACAGCTCACTGCAACCTCTGCCTCCCAGGTTCAAGCGATTCTCATGCCTCAGCCTCCCAAGTACCTGGGATTACAAACATATGTGCCATCACACCTGGCTAATTTTTGTATTTTTAGTAGAGACGGGGTTTCATCATGTTGTCCAGGCTGGTCTTGAACTTCTGGTCTCAGGTGATCTGCCTGCCTCGGCCTCCCAAAGTACTGGGATTACAGGAGTGAGCCACCGTGCCTAGCCTAACGTTTAAAATTTTTTGTAGAGATGGGGTTTTGTCATGTTGCCCAGGCTGGTCTTGAACTCCTGACCTCAAGTGATCCTCCCAACTTGACCTCCCAAAGTGCTGGGATTATAGGTGCGAACCACAGTGACTGGCTGAAAACTCTTGCCTGTAAATCTCTAAGTTTGATCATTCATCTTTGTTTATTCCTTACCACAGGTTTCTAGAAGTGGGTCAAATGATCTGAAAATTGTTAAGGTTTTGGGTCTTAACTTTAACCTTCCTGCTAAAACTTAAATAATAGTATTCCAAATTATATTCTAGAAATGTATCAATTTATATTTTTACCAGCAGAGTGCTCATCTTGTCCTACAATACTAGCATTATCATTAAAGTAAAAACAAAACAAAAATAAAGCAAAAAACAAAAACAAAAAAAAACTCATTTGGTTTGTGAAATTTGCTCGTTTGGTTTGTGAAATGCAGCATTTCATCGTTTTAATTTTTTTTTTTTTTTTTTTTCTGAGACGGAGTCTCGCTCTGTCGCCCAGGCTGGAGTGCAGTGGCCGGATCTCAGCTCACTGCAAGCTCCGCCTCCCGGGTTCCCGCCATTCTCCTGCCTCAGCCTCCCGAGTAGCTGGGACTACAGGCGCCCGCCACCTTGCCCGGCTAGTTTTTTGTATTTTTTAGTAGAGACGGGGTTTCACCGTGTTAGCCAGGAGGGTCTCGATCTCCTGACCTCGTGATCCGCCTGCCTCAGCCTCCCAAAGTGCTGGGATTACAGGCGTGAGCCACCGCGCCCGGCCCATCGTTTTAATTTTAACCTGTTTATTAGATATTCTTATTTCCTCTTTTGTGACTTTTATGTGTCCTTTGACCTATTGAGGTCTTGATGCTTTTTATATCAACTTGCATGACATTTTGTATATTAAGAATATTAATTTGTCATACATGTGGCAAATATTTTCACCAGTTTGCATCTTGACTTTTAAAAAGTTCTTTTAAAACTATGATATAATTTATATTCAATGAAATGTACTCATTCAAAGTATATAGTTCTATGAGTTTTAACAAATGTGTATACCTATGTAACCACAACAGAATATTATTCTTATCCCCAGAAGCTCCTCAGTGCCTCTTTGTGGTCACCCCCTCTCTGTCACTATAGATTAATTTTGCTGGTTCTATGAGTTCATATAAACACAATCATACACTTTTTTTTTTTTTTTTTGGTAAGACAAATTCTCACTTTGTCGCCCAGATTGGAGCATAGTGGTGCGATCTCAGCTCACTGCAACTTTTGCCTCTTGGGCTCAAGTGATCCTCCCACCTCAGTCTCCCTAGTAGCTGGGACCACAGGTACATGTCACCACACTTGGCTAATTTTTTGTATTTTTAGTAGAGATGGGGCCATGTTGCCCAGGCTGGTCTTGAACTCCTGGGCTCAAACAATCTACTTGCCCCAGTCTTCCAAAGTACTGGGACTGCAGGTGTGAACCACCATGACTGACTACTATCTACTCTTTTGAATCTAGCTTATTTCACTCGGACTTTAAAAAAAATTCTTACCCATATTGTTGTGTATATTAGCAGCTAATTTTTATTTTTATTTTTTTCAGTCCTGATACCAGTGCAGTAATGTCTTTTTTTTTTTGGCTGAGTTTTCCGTCATATGAATTTCCCAAAATATTGCAATCATTCACCAGTTGATGGACATTTGGGTTGTTTCCAGTTTTTGGCTATTATGAATAAAGTTGCCACGAGCATCTGTGTATGTCTCCTTTTTGTCATATCTTTTTCCCCCATTTCTTTTGGATAAATACTTAGCAGTGAAACTTCTCAGTCATATGGTAAATGCATGTTTTTAGAATAAGCAGCTACTATACTGTTTTCCAAAGTGGTTGCACCATTGCACATTCCCATCAGCAGTGGCTGTGTTTTTGGTTGCTATACATTCTCACCAGCAGTTGACATGATCAGTCTTTTGAATTTAAGCCATTTTAGTGGGTGTGAACGGTAGCTCACTGTAGTTTTAGTGTGCATTTCCCTAATGAGTAACGATGCTGAGCATATTTTCACGTGCTTATTGGCTATCTTCTTTTGTGTAGGGTCTGTTCAAATCTTTTGATGTGTTGTTTGCCTTATGACTAACTTGCTAGAGTGCTTTATATATTCTGGATATAGATCCTTTGTCATATACGTATGTACATGTATGTGATATATATGTACTGTGTATACATGTATCTATATACTATATGACTGTACTATGTACATATATGTAGTAGTAATCATTTTTCCTAATCTGTGGCTTGTCTATTCATCCTCTTAACAGCAACTTTTAAAAGAATTGTAGTAAAATATATGTAACACAAAAGATGCCATTTGAATCATGTTGAGTATTTAGTGGTATGAATTATACTCCCATTGCTGTGCAACCATATCTCCTGTCTTGAACAATGTATTTTTAAGTTTTACATTTTTATCTTTTTAGAGACAAGGTCTTTGTTGCCCACACTGGAGTGCAGTGGCATGATCAAAGCTCACTGTAATCTCGAACTCGTGGGCTCAAGCAATCCTCTCGCCTCAGCCTGTGACGTAGCTGGGACTGCAGGCATGAGCCATCACACCTGGTTAATAAACTTTTTTTTTTTTTTTTTTTTTTTTTTGAGACGGAGTCTTGCTCTGTCACCCAGGCTGGAGTGCAGTGGCACGATCTCAGCTCACTGCAAGCTCCGCCTCCCGGGTTGACGCCATTCTCCTGCCTCAGCCTCCCGAGTAGCTGGGACTACAGGCGCCACCACCTCGCCTGGCTAGTTTTTTGTATTTTTTAGTAGAGACGGGGTTTCACCGTGTTAGCCAGGATGGTCTCGATCTCCTGACCTCGTGATCCGCCCGTCTCGGCCTCCCAAAGTGCTGGGATTACAGGCTTGAGCCACCGCGCCCGGCCAATAAACTTTTTTGAAGAGATAGGGTCTGTCTGTGTTTCCCAGGCTGGTCTGGAATTCCTGGTCTCAAGTGATCCTCCCGCCTTGGTCTCCTACTGTGCTGGGATTACAGGTATGAGCCACCACACCCAGCAAAACAATGTCTTTTGAAGAGCAGAATTTTTAAATTTTGAAGTCCAAGTTATTTTTTTCCTTTTGTGATTCTTGTTTTCTGTGTCCTAAGAATCTTTGCCAATACCAAGGTTATGAAGATTTTCCCCATGTTTTCTTCTGGAAGTTTTTTTTTTTTTTTTTTTTTTTTTTTTTTTTTTGAGGCAGAGTCTTGCTCTGTTGCCCAGGCTGGAGTGCAGTGGCTTGATCTCTGCTCACTGAAACCTCTGCCTCCCGGGTTCAAGGGATTCTTGTGCCTCAGCCATTTGAATAGCTGGGATTACAGGTGTGTACCGCCATGCCTGGCTAATTTTTGTATTTTTAATAGGGGTTTCACCATGTTGGCCAGGCTGGTTTCAAACTCTTGGCCTCAAGTGATCTGCCTGCCTCGGCCTCCCAAAGTGCTGGGATTACAGGCCACTGTGCTCGGCCTTCTTCTGGAATTTTTATAATTTTAGCATTTCTTTCATTCTATGATCCATTTTGTTATTTTTTGTGTACAACATGAGGTAAAGGGTGTGTTTATTTACTTTTAAAATATGGATATCCAGTCTAAAGAAGTGAAAATAGGTAAATGTTAACTATTATTCATTTTATTCTCCTCTGATTTATTCCATTGCTATGTAGCTTAGAAATTCCAACCCCATTCAGCTATCAGATAGATATTCATCTATATAGTCTGGATTTTTTTTTAACCTCAATTCTTTGTGTGTGTATGGTTTTTTTTTTTCTTTTTTTTTTGAGGTGGTGTCTTGCTCTGTTGCCGACGCTAAAGTGCAATGGTGCTATCTTGGCTCACTGAAACCTCCATCTGCTGGGTGGGTTCAAGCAATTCTCCTGCCTCAGCCTTCCAAGTAGCTGGGACTACCGGCTTGCGCCACCATGCCTGGCTAATTTTTGTATTTTAAAAAAATTTTTATTTTTTTTTTTAGTAGAGACGGGGTTTCGCCGTGTTACCCAGGCTGGTCTTGAACTCCTGACCTCAGATGATCCACTCACCTTGGTCTCCCAAAGTGCTGGGATTACAGGTGTGAGCCACTGCACCCAGCCATTAACCACAATTCACTTGGAATATATTTAGGTTGATGTAAGAGTTGAGGGTCTAGTTCGATTCCTCCTACTTCCATAGCTAATTAAATAGTGGGAAAGGGAGTTCCAGATATAGTGGGGACATAAAAATGGGAAGAGAGTTGAATTTTGGGAAACGGGGCCACTTAGGCTTACCTAGGTCGGTGAGTCACAGGAGACAAGCTGGAGAGCTTCACTGGGGCAGCCTGTGGGGGACCCCTGGTCTCTGTCCCCCCGGGGGCTGTGAGCCTCTGAGAGAGGGGATTGGAGGGGTGCTTTTGCATCATATAGGTTGGCTCTGACTGAGGAGAGACCAGAGGGATGAGGAATGAAAATGGTTGCTGGCGATTTCTAGCTTTAAAGGGGGGCAGATGGCAAGAGAAACTGAGGATGGGATGGCGGGTGGAGTAGAGAATTGCCTGTTCTTGATTTCAGAAAGGGCGAAGCTGGAAGGAGGAATTAAAGATTGATCTTGAGATTCCAATTGGAATGTTGGGTAGAACGTCTCTGCTTTAACAAGAAATAAAGATGACAGGAGGAGAAACTGGCTTTTCAAGGGGATGAAGTTGAAAAGTAATGACAATTATTCACTTTTGGAGAAAATTTGTGACATTTCTTGAGAGTAATCAGAACAGTTTCTTTTAATTTGTGCAGCATTTTAACATTTCCAAAGTGCTTTTACATACTACTTCTTTTTTTTTTTCCATTTATACCTGATGTATCAGGATAGGCAGGGCAGGTATTACCCTGTTTTCCATCCTACAGATGAGGGAAGGGAAGCTCAGCTAGGTGGGGAGTTTGTCTGAGTTCTGTTCTGAGTCAATAGGCTCTTGTGGTGTCAGGGGGTGGGTTGGGGGTGAGGTTCTGATCTTGGCTGCTACCCACTTGCTGTGTAAGAAAGTACCTCAGCTTTCTGAGGGTTAGAGAATATGGGGTGGAGAATATCTGCACCATTAGATGCAGATATTTTCATATGATGGAGAAGGCCAGATAAAATAACCTAAGTGTAAGAATGCTGATGAACATAAAACAGGATGCAAATGTCAATCTGATTAAGGTTATAATGTTATCCTGCGGGAGCTGGGAATCCGCTGGTCCCAGGGTGGGGAGTTGGAAGTTGGGGAGGCCCAGAGTTCTGCCCGGCTCCACGGGCTTAGCTGCTGGCGCAGTGTACTGGGGTGGGCGTGCAGGGCTCTGAGACATGGTGGAGATGACCATCCAATGTCAAGGCAGGGAAGTCTGAGGGCTCACATGGACTCTGGATTTGGATTCAGAGGCCTTAGGGTTGCACATGATTTTCACTGTGTCCTGGACCTTCGGTAAGATACTTGATCTCTCTGAATCTGTTTCCTTATCTTTGAAATGTTACATTACACACCCTGGAAATATGGAACTGCTTATACATTTCCCAAACTTGCTATGGCTCTGTGCCTTGATAAAGTCCTGTTCCCTTAAGCAGTTAGACAGTTTGGAAGATGCAACACAAATGGCTTTGGAGGAAGGGGACACAGGTAAAGGAATGCAGGTGGCTTCTAGGAGCTGAAAAAGATAAGGAAACTGACCTTGATGTTGGCCCAGTGAGACTGATTTTGGAGGTTCTAACCTCCAGAACTGTAAGGCAATAAATTTGTGTTGTTTTAAGCTACTGAGTTTATGGTAATTTGTTAGAGTAGCAATAGGAACTGATACCATGCGTTTAAGACTTATCCATGTTGCTGCATGTATGGGTGCGTTCCACTGTGTGGCTGCATCGCAACTTGCTTATTCATTTACCAACTGATGAGCGCTTGGGTTGCTCCCAAGTTTTGGCCATTATGCAGAAAACTGCTATAAATATTCCTATTTATAGGTCTTTGTGTAGACATATGTTTTTATTTCTTTTGGGTAGATCTCTGGGAGAAATGAAAATATAATTGTATATTTAACTTTAAAAGAAATTGCCAAACTGCTTTCCAAAGTGGCTGTACCAGTTAGCATTCCCACCCGCAGTGTGTAAGAGTCGCAGTTATTCTATATCCTTGCCAGAGCTTGGCATTGTCAAATTTTAGCCATTATAATAGATGTTTAACGGTATCTCGTTGTGATTTTAATTGCATTTCCCTGCTGACTAATGTCGAATCTTTTTTTTTCATGTGCTTTTTGGCCATCTGTATCTTTTCTTTTGTGAAATGTCTGTTCAGTTCTTTTGCCCTTTAAAAAAAAATGGAGTCATTTGTCTTCTTACTGAGTTTTAAGAGTTCTTTATATATTCTGACTAAACATCCTTTATCAGATATATGTTTTGCAAAATATTTTCTCTCAGTCTGTAGCTTGTGTTTTCATTTTCATATTAGTACCTTTCAAAGAGTAGACATTTAAAATGTTAGTGTAGTCCAATGTATCAATTTTTTTCCTTTATGACTCATGCATTTTATGTCCTATTTAAGAAAATTTTTGCTTAACCCAAGGTTAGAAAAATTTTCTTCCAAGTTTTCTTTCTGAAGTTTGAAAGTTTTAGTCTTCTATTTAGCTCTATGATCCATTTTGAGTAATTTTTTTTTTGGAGACGGGGTCTTGCTCTGTCGCCTAGGCTGGAGTGCAGTGGCACGATCTAGGCTCACTGCAACATCTGCCTTCCGGGTTCAAGCAATTCTCCTGAGCCTCCCGAGTAGCTGGGATTATAGGCGCCTGCCATCATGCCCAGCTAATTTTTATATTTTTAGTAGAGATGGGGTTTCACCTTGTTGGCCAGGCTGGTCTCAAACTCCTGGTCTCAAGTGATCCATCTGCTTCAGCCGCCCAAAGTGCTGGGATTACAGGTGTGAGCAGCCACACCTGGCTCAAGTTAATTTTTATCTAGGGTATGAGGTAAGGGTTAAGAATTAAAAAATTGAAAAAGTTCTTTTTGGTAATGTCTTTAACTGGTTTTGGTATCAGGGTAATTCTGGCCTCATAAAATGCATTAGCGTTGTGCCAGGCACTGTAGAGAATGTAAAAGTAAGATCCAATCCCTGCTGGAATCTCTCTCTCGCTCTCACACACATCCCCCAAGTATGATGAAGGCAGAGTTTGGTGAGCATAGAAGAGAAGTACACGTGAACTGCTATGGACTTTCAAAGAAGGGTGAAGGCCTGGGGAGCCTCAGAATCATCTTCATGAAGGAGGGACACTCAGGAAGGGCTTTAGGACAGCTGCACCATTGCCTCACTCTGGGAGCAGCATTCAAATGACAGTCAGTTGAGTGATCCAGGGCCACGTCGACTGAAACATGGAGGGTACCCGTCTGGAGTTTTAAAACAAAATGGCCCTGCTAAACAAGAAAAGGTCTACTAGCTGAGAGACTACCAGCCGGTAGAGATGGGGAAAGGTGGGTGGGGTGGGCAGGAAACCATGTGCTGGGTGAGAGATTTCTATTAAAGTATGCCTTTGCCTCCCCAACCTCTGAATTAAACTCCCATTGTTCTGCATCCTTCCCACACTGATTATGGTGCCTGGGGGCCCTGGAGAGGAAGGTGGGAAGAAGGGGTACCAGCCCTCATAGAGCCCCTCATCTCTGTGCTCTAGCCCCAGCATCCATCATCTCATTTAGCCCTCTCACCAACTCTACGAGAGCAGCTTCATTATTTGCATTTTTGCAGATGAAAAAATGAGATTCATAAAGGTTAAGTGCCCTGCCTGGGGTCAGCCGCTAGTGAGCAGAGGAGCCTGGTTGCAGTCCAGCCCCCGGATGCCTTTGGCTCCTGCAACACTCTCTCCCACTGCTCTGACAAAATGTCATTTCTGAGGAAGGCAGGCACACAGACCCAAAAGGAATGGGTGCCGGGGGGAGGTCAGGATGAGATATTTGTGAGTGGGTTTGTTCTGATGTAGCAAAAACTCTCTCATTGCTGTGGCCTGGGAAGTGGCTGACTGGCTGCGTGGTCAGGGTTTGCAAAGCTTTCGCAGATCCTTTTGCTAGAGGGGCTTTAAAAGCTGCAAGCGCTCAGCAGTTCCTATCAGCTGGGATTTTTTTCCTCCAGATTGAATCCTGTCAGGGTTTGACTGGCTCATCTGTTCCCAGAATGACACCATGTCCCCTCACCTGAGCAGCACAGCCTTGCCACCCACGGTACTCCCTGCTACCAGATGGCTCCCGGAAGGAATTCTTCACCAGCCCTATTTTTTGTCCCCTGAACCCCTCTCCTGACTCTCTCAAACCCTCTGGTTTCTCCCAGAATTTGGAGCTGGTCCCCTCAGGGACAAAGGAATGCTGGGACCTTGTTTGGATCTCAGATTTCGTGGTTTGCTCCCCGTCCTGGTCTCATGGTTTGAAGCATTTTCGAAGGAGCCCCTGAAAAGCAAGGACAGTGTGGAGAGGCTGGTGCCCAGAGGAGGCGTGTCTGGGAAACCAGAGGGGACCCTGCCTGCAAGTTCCCATCACCCCTGACCCCATTCCTATCCCAACGAGCCCCTGGCCCTTCCTTGTCAGTGCCTGTATTCTCAGAGTGCTCTCAGGGAGCCTCACCCGCCAGCCTCTGGGCATTTGGCTTCCCATCTTTTGTTTGGTCACCATGGGCCCTGCCGCTGCCAACTCAGGCAAACAGAGCTTGGGCCAGCCCTGGGCTGCCCAGGCTCCCGGACGCATTGCACACTGCTCTGCGTCAGCAGAAAAAGTGTGCATGACAAGTGGCATTCTAGAGCGCCCTCTGCCCCCAGGCCCAGCCGCGAAGCCTCCATGCCCTGCTGAGCCCTGCCCACCGGGCCCAGCGTGCTCTCCGCCTGCCAGCAGTGCTTCAGAAATCCTGAGGTGCAGCTCAGGTGGCTCTTGGTGACGTCATGGGAAGTGTTCTGGGTCGGTTCTCTTTGCCTCCCTGCCTCCACCTCCTTCCCAGACTTGCCAAGGATGTTGCCTCCAAGCCCCTCCCAGCTCCCAAAATACCAGCCCTGCCTCCTGGCCCTGCCAGAAAATGCTTAGCACATTAGCGGGTTTAGCTGCCACAGTGGCAGTCAGTTGGGAGGCTGCAGAGGCACATAGATTTCATTCTGGAACTCTTTCCAGCTCCTCGCTATTTTGACAACACTGGGCAATGCTGTTACCAGGAACCTGCCCTGCTTGTGGGGTGGGAGAGGCTGGGGGCTGTGGGTGGGGATGGGAAAAAGGTAAGAGGGGCTGGTGGGAGCAGCATCAGGGTAAGGGACTGTGAGAGAAGGGGGACTGCACCAGTATCTCATGGTGCTGCAGCTGCCTTGGTCTTTAGCTTGGTCTTTAACATGGCTGGCCTCCCTCCATGCCTCCTGGAGCTCACTTGGGGCAGATCTCAGACATAAGAGACCTCAGTGAAGGGGCTTCTGTTTGAAGGAGGCAAGAGGTTCCAAGATGGCCAGAGAGGCAGCAAGACAGGCTGAAAGAAACAGCCACACTAATGTTGTCTTGGACTCAAGACTTTACTGCAGCTCCCTCTCTGCTGCTCCAGGGCTGGGTGCCCTGGAGCAAGCCACCAACTCTCCAAAACTCAGTGTTCTCGTCTGCAGAATGGGAATAACCTACAGCCTGCCCTTCCCATCTCAATGTGAGATGGGGGGATCTACAAAAGACAATGTATGTGAAAGTGTTTTGCAAAGTGTAAAGTGACTAACATTTGTATGCCTAGGAGCTCTGGAGGGCAGGGCCTATGTCTTGTTAATATTTGAATTCCCCTATCGTTTCTGGTTTATTGGGTAGAAAAGCAAATGTGGACACTTTTTGGAAATTCTGACTTGCCTCATTGGTGATCAGTGTGGTGAAGGATAGTAAGATTCTGGATGTATTAGTTTGGTAGGGCGGCTGTAAGTGCCACAGACCGGGTAACTTAACAGAAATTTATTTTCTCATAGTCTGGAGGCTAAAGGTCCAAGATCAAGGTGTTGGCAAGGTCGGTTCCTTCTGAGGGCTGCGAGGGAGAATCTGTTCCAGGCCTTTGTGCTAGCTTCTGGGGCTTGGCTGGCAGTCTTATGTTTGACATTCCTTGCTTTATAGGTACATCACCCCAATCTCTTCCTTCATGGGGCAAACTTCCCTTTTTTATAAGGACACTAATTGATATGATTTGAATGTTTGTCCCCTGCAAAGCTCATGTTGAAATGTGATTCCCAATGTTGGAGGTGAGGCCTGGTGGGAGATTATTAGATCATGAGGGTGGATCTCTCACGAATGGCTTAGCACCATCCCCTTGGTGATGAGTGAGTTCTCACCCAGTTAGTTCACACAAGATCTGGTTGTTTGAAAGTCTGGGACTTCCCACTCTTGCTCTCTTGGGCTTGCTCTCACCACGTGACATGCCTGCTCTCCTTTTCACCTTCCACCATGACTGTAGCTTCCTGAGGCCTCACCAGAAGCAGGTGCCAGCACCATGGTTCCTACAGCCTGCAGAACTGTGAAATATACCTCTTTTCTTTACAAATTACCAAGCCTTAGATATTCTTTTATAGTAATGCAAATGGACTAACTCACTAGTCCTGTTAGACTAGGGCTCACTCTACTCCAGTATGACTTCATCTTAACTAACTCTATCTGCAATGATTCTGTTTCCAGCAATGACAATCAGGAGTCTTCTGAGCCCAGGGCCCAGCTCTGTGATGGGGAAGGTCAAGGCAGTGTGCCAGGCCTGGATGAGAAGAAGAGAGGGTTCTACTGATGAAACATGATGTGGTTGCTTGCTGGGTGAGGGACCCTATTTTCTACTGCCATTCTTGCATTTGGGGGCAGATCTTTGTTTCTTAGAGTTAGTTTTCCTTTTCCCTTTCTGAGTAGCACCTGCGAAGTAGAGTCATGCCATGGTGTGTGTGAGACCCAGCTGCTGCACCAGTTCCAACTCTTCACCTCCTTCTTTTTCATGCCCCTCTTTCCCTTCAAGTCACTAACCCCGCACATGCCCACCTTCCTCTGCAGCCCGGAAGCTTGGTACACAGTTGCTGACGTATTAGAACACACCCTGGCATGAATGTAATTTACATTCTCCTCCCCTCTCCTCCTTCCACTTTGTCCTGGACCACAGGCCCTTGCAGTGCATATCTCTGACAGGGGAACCCCCACTATTGATGTGCTCCCATTTAGCCTGGATTCAGGCACGTCAACGAGCATGTTCTGAGTTAGAGGGATGGGGCGGGTGTGTTGCTGGACCACAGCGTTGGGATGTTGTGGGAGGGCATGGGATGTCGTGGGAGGGCATGGAGATATCTCAGCACTCCACTGCCCTCTGTATCTGAGGCTTCATCGCCGTCATTCCCATCTTCCCCGTGAAATGCTCCAGTTTAGTAAGGGATTGCTATGGAAGAAGGCATTTGTACAAGTCACCCCTGAATAGTAAGAGGGGATCTTCTCTTACAGATTCTCAACGTGTACAGGCACAGTGCTAAGTGCTTTCCATCCCTTTTCTCATGTATTTCTCTAAATAACCCCAAGAGGCAGACACTTTCATTATCCCCTTTTCTCAGATGGGCAGTTGAGGGTTTGAAAGGAAATGTAAACTGCCCAGAGTCATTCAGCTAGTGAGGGGATTCAAGCACTTGCTTCTAGAACCTCTAGTTCCACTTTCTCATCCACAGGGTGCTCAAGGGGTGGTCAGTGGCCATTTGCACTGGTATTCCCTGGAGAGCTAAGTGAAAAGTTGGGTTCCTGGTCTCCTCCTGATCTATGGAATCATAAGAGGTCGGGGTGGGACCCAGGAACCAGCTCCCAGTGACAGGCAGGGCTGAGAATCACTGCCTATGGAGCCCAGTGACCAGGGGACCTTCTCCTCCCCAGTGCCACCTTCCCTTTCTCTTCCACTAGGCTGCTGAGGACTTGCCATCAGCCACATGCAGGGTTCTGAAAGGAAGGGCAGGTGTGACCAGGTCTCCTCACGCCCTCCTTTCCTGCCTGGTGTAGTGGCCCTGGGAGTGCTAGTGGAGGGGAGCCATGATACCTGCACATGGGTTGGGAGAGGGTGGCTTTTGTGGCTGTGCTGACCTGCCGACTTACTATTTCCGGTAATCCCCATGCCCTTCCCCGTTGCCATGTTCCCCAAGGTCCTAGATGATGGAGGGACCAGGCATGGTGTTGGCAGGCAGTGGCCAGGGCCAGGCAGCCTGAGCCCTGCGTGATGATGATGTGGGAGTGTCTGTCTGTTTTGCTGTAATGGAATACCAGGAACTGGGTCATTTATAAAGAAAAGAGGTTTATAAGCTTATGGTTCTGCAGGCTGAGAAGTTCAAGGGCATGGCTCTGGCCTCTGGCGAGGGCTTTCCTTCTGTATCACAACATGACGGGGAAGGTCAAAGGGAAAGTGGACACATGTGAAGATGGGGAACCCAAGGGGGCCCTGGTGTTTTAACAACCAACTCTCGAGGGAACTAATTCGTTCCTGTGAGAACAAATACAGTCTTATGAGAGTATGAATGTTAGAGCTACAAGGCAGTGCCAAGTTAATCTTGTCTAGAAGGACCAGATGAGCAAACAGGGGCTCAGAGAGGTAAAATCACTTGCCTGGGTTTGCACAGCAGGTAGGTAGTATGGTTGGGGCTAGAACCCAAATTAATAGGACTGCTCCTAGACTCCTAAGAATGCCAAAATCCAAACTGTAGCTTCTGAAAACAGATGTCCTTACATGCCCGGAGACCTTTGGCTGGTTTCCTGGTAGAAGAAGCTGTTCAGCCCCTTCTCTCTTTCCGGTTCCCTGCTGCTTCATGCTACTGGAGGGAAGCAACAAGCTGGTTTTTCCCCTCTCAGAATAGGAGGCATCCCTGAAAATGTTGGCTTGGATTTCCGGGCTGACTTTCTAAACACTACCGCATCCTAAGAGTAAATGGCTATTTTCACACACTATTAAAATTTTAATTTGGAAAACTTCTGTCCTTAGAATGCAAAGTTCACCAGTCATTTTACATCCTGTGTGCTGAGCTAGTTACTAGAACCTTCTTGTGGGTCCTGCTTGTAAGTCCCACTTGTAGTACTGCAGCAAGGACTGGTGGGATTTGGACAGCATAGTGACTCTTACTATTTGAGTTCAAAATGTCCTGCTTGTTTTAAAATGTTCACTCCGTTAAGGTTTCTTCTTCCCTCTCCCCACTCCCACTCCTTCAGAGGGAAGGATGTTTGGATGCTGTAGTGGGAGCTGGTGGTGAAAAATTTAAGTTATTAATGTGACCATCCATCAGATGGTCCCAAATTTCATCTCGGTTCTGCTGGTCTCCAGCCCTGACCCTTACTCCATTTCTGTCTTCCTGCTTCCAGACCTCCAGTCCATCTTTGATCCTTCCCTTTCCTAGTTATCAGTCCATCCCTGACCTCTACCCCATTCTTAACTCCCACCTCATCTTTACCCCATCTCTGAGCTTATCTTTTCCCATCCATCAGGTCAGGGTGGGGGCGACCCTTAGGGAGGGAGGGAGGGCATTTGTTTCTCACATTACTTCTTGTTGTTGTTGTTGTTTTGAGACAGGTTCTCGCTCTGTCGCCCAGGCTGGAATGCAGTGGCGTGATCATAACTCGCTGCAGCCTCCAACTCTAGGGCTCAAGTGATCTTCCTGCCTCAGTCTCCTGAGTAGCTAGGACTACAAGTGTGTGCCAGCATGCCTGGCTAATTTTTAAATTTGTTGTAGACATGGAGTCTCACTATGTTGACCAGGCTGGTCTTGTTCAACAAAGCGAAACCCTATCTATTGGCAGTGCCTTTTAGCTCTAATATTCATACTCTTGTAAGATTGGATTTGTTCTGGCAGGAATGGATTAGTTCCCTGGAGAGTTGATTGTTAAAAATTGGCCTCAAGAGATCCTCCTATCATACTCTGGCCTCGGCCTCCCCAAGTTCTTAGATTACAGGTGTAAGTCAGCTGTACCCAGCTTACCTGGTATTTTTTTAAAAACTGAAAGTTTAGTGGTTTGTTTTTTAGGTGTTGTCAAAGGGCCCTCTGTCAAAACTGGCCAAGTCAGAGGTGCAGTATCAGAGTTATGCCAGAGTCAGTGGCATCGCAGGCCTTTCACCTGTCAATAATAGTAATAATGATAATGTATTTACTGAGCCTCTGCCACATATTAAACAGTGCTAGGCACATTTCCTAGTTTTAATTCATCAAATCCTCACAATAATCCTAAGAAATAGGTGTTTGAATTCTCATTTTGTTGATGGGAAAACAGAAATAAATATTTTAAGGGGTTTGCCCAAGGGCATAAGTAAGTAAGACAATTAAGAATTACTAAGCGACACAAGCTCATGTAGTTTGTGTCCTGAATAGGTGAAATGTTTGCTTCAAGGTCCCTAGATATCTACCCTGTGGGCTTGCTTTGAGATTTCAGGGTGGTCTGGTGGTGGGTTCTGCAGTGCCCAAGGTCAGAGAAAACTCACCTCCCTGACCCTGCGGGGTAGGGCAGCCCTCCCCAGGGCCATGCTAGAAATAAACCCAGGAACAGTTTTCAAATGGGCAGACTCTCCTGAGGAATGGAGAGGGGCAGAGATGAGGTTTCCAGGATCAGGTAAACAATTGGTGCTGAATTACTCCCTGATCTTGCTGCATTTCAACAAATATTTAAGCACTGGATAATATGGAGTCTACAAAGAGATCAGTCCATTGGAAGCCCTCCAGGAGCCCAGCACTTAGAAAAGACCGACAAATGAACTCTGCTCTAAGGTAGGCAAGCAAAGTGCGAAGGCAGAGTGGGCAGGGAGGGGAGAACTGGGGGTGGGAAGGACACAAAAAAGCACGTCGAATTCCAGGAGCCCTTGGTTGCACTTCCATTAGAGGTTTTCCACATTTTCAGAATTGTGTTGGTTGCATGAGTAGGTTCTTTCACCCGGTGTAAAAAAAAAAAAAAGGATTACGATATAAAGTGTTTTTGCAAAGTTTGCAGAATTGAATTTTGTTATTACAAGAGGTAATGAGCGTGGAGGTGCTTTGAGTCTTTGAAAGCCCTTTGCTGATGTAAGGTGAGAGTTGGAGCCATAACAGCGGAGTGTGGAGAGATAAGCAGAGGTCTAAGGACTGGGTCTTATGTATTGCCAAATCCCCACTGCCTAGCAGGGGCTCGGGGAACTTTTGGGGAGGAACTAAATGAGTGAGTAGAATCAAGGCTCTGAGTGTTTCAGAGCTAATACTGTCATATGTTGGTTGAGCAGCAGGACCACCCACAGGTGGCCACTGGATTTGGCAAGAAGGAAGAAATTAGTCCCTATGAAAAAGTAGCATCTGAGGAAAGATGGCTAAGAGCTGAGGGGAATGGGCAGAGGGGGAGGATCATGTATCTGAGAAGCTTTTCAGTAAACATTAAGGAATGGGATTAGATCATTGCTAGATAGGCCCTTTGGCAATTGAAAGGAACTGTCTTGAAGACCCTCTGTTATGTTTCACCAGGTAGGTGAAGGGAAAGGAGGCTGAGCAGTATCAAGGCTGAAGATGCCTGAGCATGAAGGAAGGAACCCTGACTGGATCCCAGAAGAGGTGGAACCCATGGGACCACAATTCAAGAGGAGGGTCCCCATTAGAGAGAGCCCTCAGAAACTAGAGATGTGCTAGGAAACACCAATCCTATTTTTCACACCTTTGCTTTTTTTTTTTTGGGACAGAGTCTTGCTCTGTTGCCCAGGCTGGAGAGCAGTGGCATGATCTCAACTCACTGCAACCTCTGCCTCCCAGGTTCAAGCGATTCTCCTATCTCAGCCTCCCGAGTAGCTGGGATTACAGGCGCCCACCGCAACGTCCAACTAATTTTTGTATTTTTAGTAGAGATGGGGTTTCACTGTGTTGGCCAGGCTGGTCTTGAACTCCTGACCTCAAGTGATCTCTCCACCTCGGCCTCCCAAAGTGCTGGGATTACAGGTGTGAGCCATGATGCCTGGCCATATTATTGCTCTGACCTTGTGTGTGCATGGCATGCTGTGACTGTTCCATTTGCCCTGGGGGTTTGGGCTTCCATGCAGTTTTTTTTTTTTTTTTTTTTGGAGATAAGAGTTTCGCTCTTGTTGCCCAGGCTGGAGTACAATGGCATGCCCTCAGCTCACCGGAACCTCCGCCTCCTGGGTTCAAGTGATTCTCCTGCCTCATCCTCCTGAGTAGCCGGGACTACAGGTGCCCGCCACCATGCCCGGCTAATTTTGTATTTTTAGTAGAGACAGGGTTTCTCCATGTTGGTCGGGCTGGTCTCGAACTCCTGACCTCAGGTGATCCACCCACCTCACCCTCCCAAAGTGCTGGCATTATAGGTGTGAGCCACTGTGCCCAGCCTTCCGTGCAGTTTTAGAAGCCATAGGTTTCCCCCTTCTTCAGTCATGGCCTGTATAGGCAGGTCCCGTGGGAGGCTGGGGCTGTACCTTGTATTTAGAAGTGTGTGTGTGTGTGTGTGTGTGTGTGTGTATGTGTGTCCAGGGCTGTGGGACTCCCTCATTTTACACAGGGGGAAGCTAAAGCTCCGAGAGGAAAGTGACTACTGCTTTGTTTTTTCCTTCTGTTGCTAGCTTGATGCCTAGCATGTGGCAGATAGGGAACACATACCTCTTGAATAAATCAAGGAAACACCTAGTTAGTGGCTGTGCTATAAGAATCCAGATATTCTGATTTCTTGTCTCTGTCTTCCATGACACGTCCCAGGATTCTGCCTGTTTTATACCAACATCCCTGGAAAGTAATACTGGAGTAGTGAGCAGGAATCTCTATTAATGGAATTATTTCACTCAGTAGCATCAGATTCAACTACCTTTGAGGGCTTCCCTCTGTGTCATACCCTTTCTCATGCCCACGACCTCCTCTACTTTCTGCCTCCTTATTGGGAAAAACAAAAACAGAAGCCAAAACAAACCCAACCTCTCAGCCCCTTCCCCCAATCCTCTATCAATTCCATGAAAGAAGGCCTTGTGCTTAAATAATCATGTGAAAAGAAAAAAATCCCACCCTCATATGAATGCGAAAGGGCACTGGCTCAGGCAGCTTTCAGTCTTTATCTACATTAGCGATTTTGTGGATGGTTGCTGTTTTTGTTGTTGTTTGCTCCTGGTGGGGTGGTATCCAGTATTCCAGTGTTCATATAATGCCTTGACTTTGCTATCGCTTCTCCTAGGATAATTATAGGTTGGCATAATGTACTTATTGTTCTATTCCACAAAGAAGCACTGTCACAGGATGATGGGATGGGGCTGGCGGGAGGCACGCAGTGTGGATCTGGAAGGGGGGGAATCTTTTTCTGCGTGTGTGTGCATGTGTAGGTCCTGGACAGCAATGCTGGATCTTGAATTATTTTTTCGTGTTCCGTTCTTTGGATTCCTACCCACTCATCCCCTATTTTCCCAGTCATTTGTTCCTCATTGTCCTCTCCAAGTTCTTGTTTCTTGTCGTCTCTGCACCCTTCCCTTCTGGGGTTATCACCATGACTGGGCCCGGTGGCTTCAACCATAGATGTTGAGCTAGGGTGTTGGAGGTAGTGTTTAAAATTCTTTCAGTGAAGTTATTTGCCTGTGTATGACAGGTTCAAGGGCTCACCACATTGCCAATGACCTCACAGGCCATCCAGGCCCAGCCCTTTCACTGGACATGTTTGTGTTTCTTATTTGAATGGTTCAGAGCCTTTTGTGATACAAACCTCTTGACACTTTCTGGGACATATTGGAGAATGTAGGCATTCATTCATTCATTCACTCATTCATTCACTCTTTGTGAGATCATCAGATGCTCACTCTGAGACTAGGTCTGGACTAGATGGACTAGTCCATAGAGATGAGGAAAACAAAAGACAGCATTCCTACCCTTGGGGGTCTTCCACTCCAGTTGCCCATGTAGGCAGGTCAAATGTCTTCAGGTACTGTTTGGTCCACGGGACCTCTATGGGATCCAGGCTGGGTGACACGCTGGGCTTATCTCTTGTATCTAAAAATCAGAACTAGGTTTTCATGGCGCATTGCCAGCCATCACCAGGCAACAACCTCTTTTTTTTTTAGTAGTGAGATTTCCCTTGGAGTGTTTTGTGGTAATATCTGTTTCTTGTTTCTCCCTCTCCCCAGACCTATCTGCATTGGGGCTGGTAGTCATGCTTAGACTTGTTTTTGACTCCAGCCATAAGCAGCTTTTTTGACTAAGAACCATTGGCGTCTGAATGCTATGACTACCTACATGCCTATTGATCTTGGAAGCCAGGGTCTTCACACCTCACCCTGAGAGAGAGGCAGTGGCAGATTTCATTTGAAGCCGGGGGACAGAAAGCCCACTGGGACGAGATTCTATGGGCACAAACTTAGGAAGAGAGGAGGACTTTTCTATCCTTGGAAGGGGCCTGCTTCAGTTGTGCTGCCTAGGAAGGCACATGTTATACTAAAATATTATTTGTTCTCCATCTGACTCTTGCATTTAACTGGAAGTCCTGTATTTTATCTGTCAATGTGACAAGGGTGGGCAGGTGGAGAGGTGGGCACAGGTGGAGAGGTAGGCAGTGGGGCAGGGGCCCTGGACCTCCATGGGGGTGATGATGGCAGGATGTGGTCATTGGAGTGCTGAGGTCCTGAAGGGTGGCGTGATAACTGCCCATGTCCAGGCTATCACATCGAGACAGGCTGGAAGGGAGATCAAAGATCTCTGCCATTTGTGGTCTTTGGAGAATTCACTGTGAGGAGTAGCACTCACATGAGCTAAGGGAAAAGAACAGTCTTTAGCCTTGCTTCCCATCCAGTTTGTATCTGAAAATATACAAATGTATTCCCTTTGTATACATTTTAAAAAGAATCCAAATTCTTTTCTCCTGGTAAGTTAAAACAAACATTTCCAGGGCTGGAAATCCATGTACTCAGGAACTATCAAAAATGTGTCAGTTTTGGGCTGTTGGGGGCATGTGCCTTGAGGTATGTGCTCGCAGGAGGGGCTGGGGGCTCAGAAGCTTTGCTCCCACTCCCAAGAGCTAATTTTGAGCTTTGATATCTACGTGACTCTCAAGAGCATGCGTGTGGGACCTGGCAGGCCCTTGGAGATTAGCCAGTCTGAAAGACGGGGACTCACAGAACTTAGGAGCTGTGTGAAGGGTTTGACAGATGAGCAAACTGGAGCCCAGAACACTTAGTGATGGGCTTCAGGGCCCCCAAGGCAACAGAGCAGGGCGAGAACATGGGTCTTCTGACTCCAGGTTGTGTACAGTTCACCATGACTCTGCACTCACTGGTCCTGTGGCCTCTCAAATATAAGCATGTTGAGGGCAGAAACCAGAAGTCCCATTTGTCTTGTGGTGTTCAGGTGGTGGGGGTAGGGGTAGCTGTGATGGCCCTGCACACCCAGCTGTCCCTGTGAGAGCATTTGCTTGCTCTCCTCACTCACATGGTGCCACTTGTTGGTGCCACTCTGTTTGCTACTCAGCAGGAATTTGTTTTCCATGGCTCATCCCATGCCTTTGCTTTCTTGACTCTGAGTCACCCCAAAGGTGGATGCCTGGCAGGGGCGGTATCAATCCCTAAGGATAAGTCCCTAAGAATCTAGTTCTTCCTACTCTTGGCAACTACCCTTCTTTGATGTCCTTGGGGTGTTGTGTGCGAAACTCTATTTTCTCCTACTGTCCTACACCTTCAGTCCCTGGCTGTAAGAGACGTGAGATGAGAGGTCCTCCCATGTTGTGTCTTGTGCCTCGTGTTCAGGGCGGCATATCCAAGTGTGTATGGGCGTTGTCCAGGCACCATTTAGTATGGGGCTATTTTCCTGGTTTGTCCCCACTGGATACCCATATCCTGAGCAAAGTGAGAGCCGAACCCACCTGGCTACGGTGTCACTCCGTGGCAGTCCCTGGAAGAACTCTTCCACTCAGAACTTTGTGATGACTTCAAAAAGACAACAAAAGGAGGAATGTGATTCATAGGGGCATGAACGATATGTAGTTTTCTAAGCAATTGCCTGAACTGTGAGCATATAAACCATGGTGAAGGGTTCACAGTGTGGTTCTGTATGAATCACCAGTTACCTCCTTGAGGTCATGGTGATGCCTTCAGCCAGGTGGCTGAGGGAGAGGCCTTGTCCTGGCTCGGACTCTGGTCTCTATTGCTGCTATGTTTTTATTTTTTTCTCAGTTCTTTGAGCCACTTAGTGTCCCTCACCAGCCATCCTGGGGTCCTCACATTCTTGTTTCAAGACCAGAGCCTCACGGATACATTTGTGGATATTGGCCTGCAATTCTTCCATGTCCAGACACCAAAACCCAGTGCCTGCATCCTCTGTAGCTTCTTCTGTTTCTGTGGCTGCCTGCCCAGATCCAAGTAGATGCTGGGGATTGAGCGAGACTGCCTTTTAGGGCCAGCTTTTCAC
This sequence comes from Rhinopithecus roxellana, assembly GCF_007565055.1. Classification (NCBI taxonomy): domain Eukaryota; kingdom Metazoa; phylum Chordata; class Mammalia; order Primates; family Cercopithecidae; genus Rhinopithecus; species Rhinopithecus roxellana. The sequence goes on along the minus strand of NC_044553.1, from coordinate 130,867,780 downwards.
AGCTACCTGTGAATACCAAGACTGGCTTCTCTTTGTGCTGCACTATTGGTAAGGTCATGGCAACCACTGTGTCTTGAGAGGGAGGAGAGCAACTATGGGGTGAGTGCTACCCACAGAGTCATCTCCCATTATTCCAGACACCCAAAACCATACAGAAGTAAGTCTATGGTTATCTCCTTTCCTATATTATCAAATGGCCCCCTGACTGCAGTGGCCTGCAGTTTTAATTCTTTAGTTGTATCATGCCTATTTGTGTGTAGGTTCACCTTGCAACTACATAACTACTTGCTTGTCTGCCTATCCATCCATGCATCCATCCATCCACCCATGCGTCCACCCATGCATCCACCCGTGCATCCATCCATGCATCCACCCATGCAACTATCCATCCATCAATCCATTCATCCGTCCATCCATGCATCCATCCATCCACCCATGCATCCATCCACCCACCCGTGCATCCACCCATGCATCTACCCATGCGTCCACCCATGCATCCACCCATGCATCTATCCATCCATCGGTCCATTCATGCATCCATCCGTTAATGCATCCATCCATGCATCTGTCCATCCATGCAACCCTGCATCCACCCATGCATCCATGCATCCATCCGTGCATCCATGCATCCATGTGTGCATCCGTGTGTGCATCCGTGCATCCATGCATCCATCCGTGCACCCATGCATCCATCCATGCATCCATCCATGCATGCCTCATCCATGCATGCGTGTATGCATGCCTCATCCATTCATACATGCATGCATGCAACCATCCATCCATCCGTGTATCCATTCATCCATGCAACCATCCATCCATCCATCTGTCCATGCATGCATGCATGCATGCATCCATTCATCCATGTGTGCATGCACCCATCTGTGCATGCATCTATGCATCCATCCATCCATCCATGCATGCATCCATGCATCCATCCATCCATCCATGCATCCATGCATGCATCCATGCATCCATCCAGCCATCCATCCATCCATCCATCCATTCATCCATCCATCCATTTATCAATTTATCCATCCAACAAGGGATGGTAAACTTATGCATTTAAAGGGACCAGACAGGTAAGGTAAATGAGGAAATGGGCTCGGTAAAGACAATAGGGAGTGGTGGGGATCTTGCTCTGTTGCCCAGGTTGGAATACAGTGGTGCGATCATGGCTCACTGCAGCCTTGGCCTCCTGGGCTCAAGCGATCCTCTTACCTCAGCCTCTAGAGTAGCTGGGACTACAGGCGTGCATCACCATGCCTGGCCAATTTTTGTAGAGACAAGATCTCACTATGTTGTCCAGGTTGGTCTTGAACTCCTGACCTCAACTGATCCTCCTTCCTCAGTCTCCCAAGGTGCTGGGATTACAGGTGTGAGTCACCATGGCTGGCTAAAACATGGCGGTTTTCTTATTGGCCAGGCCTAGTTACAAGTCTGTCTCTGAAGTTGGAAGGTGGAGTGGAGTTGATTTTACACAACTGATAGTGAGAGAGAGGTAGAAAATGGAGGTATTGTTACTAGAAGGAGGTAGAATGGTATCTGGGCAGGCAGACAACCTATGTCCACCACAGGGAGGATGTGTTGATGAAAGGATGGAGCTATTACAATTGCGCTGTCAAGGAAGACCCAGAGCCCTGAGCACGGCTGGTGTTGCCCATCCATTCAGCCCTACCTGCTTGGTGGTTTGAGTTGCTTTCCCTGATATCTTCTGTCCAGCCCCATCATCCGCGGGATGGGGAGAGCACACTGCCTCGGGACACAGGCTACCTTCTGCTGCCTCCTGCACACTCCTGAGATGCTTGGGTATGAGGACACCTGATGTTTACTCTAGAACCGTGACTTCCAAAGGTTTCGGGAATTTTAGGAGAGGGCAGTAACCCAAGCAGACCCTGATATGCCTGGAGCACCCTGTGAACTTCCGACCTGGTTCTGCCATTGTGGAAGGAGTTGCCAAGACAAAGGATTTCCATTTAGCAGTACCAAACCTGGGCTTGGAGCTCAGCTACACTGATCTCAAGACTTGGCCCAAGGCAGGAACTGAGGTTGTAGAAGAGTCATACTTGGAGTGTGGAGCTTCTGACTTCCCACATTGGGCAGAAGTCTCTGGAAAGGGAAAGGGATCCGTCTGCATCCTCAGCAGCTGGCAGCCCCTGCTGCAGCCAACTAGGGACCCAGAGTTCTCCATGGGAACTGTGGAGCTAGAGGATAAATCTTGCAGGTATCAGGTCTGACCTTGGTCACATGTAATCCTCAGTGCCAGAAATACTAGCTCTCTTTGGATTGAGCAATAGTTTTCTCCACTATCAAGGATAATTTTAACCATTTCCTACCTTGGTTTCATACATGTATGTATGTATGTAGAAAATATGGCTACTGGGATACAGAATATTAAAAGGAAGATAGCAAAAGGATAAATGGGGCTCTTAAGAGGATATGTTATAAAAACACTAGAAACCGTCAAAAAGTAAAGCTCTGTAGAAGCTTTTTTTTTTTTTTCGACAAAGGCTAGCTCTGTCTTCCCAGGTTGGAGTGCTGTGGTGCGATCCTGGCTTACTGCAACCTCCACCTCCCGGGTTCAAGCAATTCTCCTGCCTCAGCCTCCCGAGTAGCTGGGATTACAGGTGCCCGTCACCACACCCAACTAATTTTGTATTTTTGGTAGAGACAGGGTTTCACCATTTTAGCCAGGCTGGTCTTGAACTCCTGACCTCAGGTGATCTGCCCACCTCAGCCTCCCAAAGTGCTGGGATTACAGGCATGAGCCACTGAGCCTGGCTGGAAGCAGAATCATTGATGGTAAAAAGTGCTCAGAGCCTTCCCATGCTATCTTATTTGCTACAACAACCCTGTGAGGTTGACAGGGAAGGGTAATTTTTTAATATCTATTTTATAGATGTAGAAATGGTAATTAAGAGAATTAGCAAGATCTCCCAGTTATTGTGAATCTAGAACCCAGATCTCTATAAGCAACCAGTATAGTTTTCAATCACTGCATCCTACATTATATGTTCATGTAAAACTTTCTTTTCTATTTGACTAAACTTGGTGAAAAAGAATGTTGGCTAGGAAGAAAAAAGAAAATAGATTTTAAAATTAGGTAACCCCATTTAAAAATATTCTTTAAGCTGAAGCATTTCAATAGAATTATGTGATCTTACATGATTTCAGTTTTCCAGCATATGACATTTATTTATTCACAGTTTTATTGATTTATCAGTTCAATACTTTATTCATGAAGCATTTACTGTGTAACTGTTATATGCCAGGACTTTTATTGGCTGTTGAAGATATAAAGATGAAAGAGACATTCACTCCTGCCTCTGTTAGTTTTGCAGCTTACCAAAACACTGTAAAGCTTAATGGCTTCAAATAGCAACCATTTATTTTGCTTACTATTCCGTGGGTTGGCAATTCGATTTGGGCTCAGCTAGCTGGTTCTTCTGATTTGGGCTTGGTTAACCTATGTGTCTGCAGTCAGCTTGTCCTAGATGAATAGCTTCATCTAGGATAGCTTGTTTCTGTTCTGTGTCTGCTCATTCCCCAGCAGGCTAGCCCTAGTGTATTCATATGCTAAGCAACTAGGCAGGGTTCCCGGAGAGCAGAAGGGAAGCTTGCAAGGTCTCTTGAGGCCTGAGCTTGGTACCAGTGTAATCTAACTTCCACTGTATTCTGTTGGCCAAAGCAAGTCAATGAGTGTATCCTAGTAGACCCCTTGGCCGCAGGAAGATAGTTTTACTTAGTCTTCTATCCAGGTGCGATGCTTCATCCTGTCTTCTTACGGGCTTGACTTTTCTTGTCATTTCCTCATGCCTCGCCTTACCCCATTGGGAAGACCTGCCCACTCTCCTTCCTCCTTTTCTCTAAACCTCCCTACCTCTTGGGGTCCATCTTTATAAAATCTTCTGTGGTGATTCCAGACTTAACTGACCTCTCAATTCTTTATATTGGCAATGATAGTTGTAGCTTGCATTTACCACTCCCGGGGTATTTGAGTTGGGAGTTGAAGATGAAAAAACTATCCCTGGCTCCAAGAGGTCTACTTTCTAGGAAAATAGGAATAAGAAACAGCAACTCATAGAGCTGTTATTAGGATTAAATGAATTAATGCACATACAATGTTTATTGTAGTGTCTGAGACATAGTACATGCTCTAGAAATCCAACATGCCAAAGGTTTACATGATATTTAACCTATGCTATAGTCTCAAGAAGCAGATTTTCCTGTCTCTATTTATTTGTTTATTTATTTATAAATAAATCTCACTCTGTCACCCAGACTGGAGTGCAGTGGCATGATCTTGGCTCACTGTAACCTCCACCTCCTGGGCTCAAGCTATCCTCCCACCTCAGCCTCCTAAGTAGCTAGCTGGGACCACAGGCCCATGCCACCATGCCTGCCTAATTTTTTGTGTTTTTGGTAGAGGTGGGGTTCTGCCATGTTGCCCAGGCCGGTCTCAAACACCTGAGCTCAAGTGATCTGCCTGCCTCAGCCTCCTGGGATTACAGGCGTGAGCCACTGTACCTGGCTTCTGTCTTCTTTTCTTTTTTTCTTTTTTTCTTTTTTATTTTATTTATTTATTTATTTTTATTATACTTTAAGTTCTAGGGTACATGTGCATAACGTGCAGGTTTGTTACATATGTATATTTGTGCCATGTTGGTGTGCTGCACCCATCAACTCGTCAGCACCCATCAATTCATCATTTATATCATGTATAACTCCCCAATGCAATCCCTCCGCCCTCCCCTCTGTCTCCTTTTATAGATGGGGAAAGGGATGCTCAGATAAGTTACATACTTTCCTAAAGTCACCCAGCTAATTAGCAGATCACATTCAAGTCTGATATATTCTAATATAGACCCAATGTGTATATATTTTAACTTCACCTGAGATATTTCAATAATGGAATCAAATGATTCATGTAAGATAAAATCCTCGTTCCTTTGGTCCTTGCCTCAGTTTGCACATACACAGAATTGGAAGGCAGAAAGGTGTGTGATAGAAATTGTTGACTGTAAGCTGTAGCTCAAATTGATCACAACACAATTAAAAATAAAGTGCAATTGTTTATAAGAGAAAGACTTACAAGGGAATGGAGCCTGAGTTTGTGGAAAACAGGAGTGTGTGGGCCTCATCTTTTCTTTTTCTTTCTGCGGAAAGTAAACTGAGATCCATGATTCTGGACCACATCCCGACAGGGAAATTTTGATCATATCTCTAGATCTTTGGGTATCTCTGCTGGGGCTCCCTGACCTCAGCATGAAAGGGTCAGTCTGCATTAGCCAAACAGCCCCTCTGATTCCTGGGACTTGACAGGGCCTGGTAGTATTTGCTGATAGCCAAGTACTTCACGTCAAGCTGGTTTATTTAGTGACTGGGTCTGATAGAACCAAAGTAATAGAATAACAGTACCGAGCAATTTCTTAATTGCCATTTGCTAATTCACCATGTGCCACACATGGCGCGAAAGATTCTGCGTGCATTTATTCTTTATTCCTTAGGATACACGAACCCTACAATGTTAGTGTGTCTAGTTGGGAAAATGGAAGTTCACACAGATGAGCTTCTGGTCTTTAATAGCTTCAGCTGGGACTTGTGGTGAAGCTTAGATTTGAACCCAGAGCTATGTGGCTCCAAATCCTATGCTCTTAGGCATCATATGTTTTATACTTTTTCTTTTTTTTTTTGTCAAAAAGAGGACTGCTTCAATATTCCTGGGCTTGGGACATAACTGTGTTTCTTTCAATGCCTCACCATTGCTTTGACAGTATTCAAGTATACCTTGCAGCAGCAGCAGAGCCACCTTTGGTAGATAGAAGTGTGACCCAGCCTCCAAAGATGTCCACATCCTAATCCTTGGAACCTGTGAATATGTTACCTTAGATGGTACGAGGGATTTTGCAGGTGTGATTAAGTTAAGGATTTTGAGATGAGGAGATTGTCCTGGCTTATGTGTGTGAGTCCAGTGTAATCACAAGGGTCCTTGTAAGAGGGAGACAGGAGGGTCAGAGTCAGAGCCAGAGATGTGACGATGGAAGTGGAGGTAGAAGTGACATATGGGAGGAAGGGGCCACACCATGAAGTGTAAGCAGCTGCTGGAAACTGGAAAAGCCAAGGAAGAAGCTGCTCCCTTAGAGCTTCCAAAAGGAATATAGCCCTGCTGATGCCTGGATTTTTAGCCTTAGGACTCGTTTTGGATTTCTGACCTCTAGAACCGTAAAAATCATACATTTGTGTTTTCATCAACTATGAAGTTTGTAGTAATTTGTCTCAGTAGCAATAGAAAACCAACACGGCACTTTTCTACCTGTCCTATGGAATATCCCAAAGTTCCAGGCTGCTAAGACTCCTCCTCCTTTGTGACCCGGTGCCCTTTAAACAAAGGCAATGTATGCCCTCGACCCACTTCTGGAAGGATGTGTGCCATGAGCTAGGCTTCTGCTGCTGGGGATGGTTTTTCATGGAATCATCCCCACACTCTTGGCTGTGCTTCTGACTACTGACCCCACTAGCTAGAAGCTGACTGGTGAGATGGTGGTGGTGAGGCAATCTGTAGCAATGGCATTGAGCTATTTTATTTTTTAATGCTTTCTGCTTCTGCTCATCTGTGTGGACAGAGAGTCCCCTGGAGTGGATAATACTGCCTGGGAGTTAACTCATGAGCTGGCTTTTTCTGCCACTGGTGGTGGCAGCGAGTGGAGGGTAGGGCCCTACATTGTGGTAATAATCGCTAATGTTTACTGATTACCCACAGTGAGGTCATCTCATTTGTTCTTGTCAGTGAGTCCATGAGAAGGGTCCTATTATCATACCCATTTTGCAGATGAGGATAGTGAAACTCACAGAGTTCAACAGCTCAGACAGCAAGTAAGCAAGGAGCTGGGACTCAAACCTGGTGTCCTAATGCCAGTGCCCCAGCCTTTCACTGAAGTGCTTCACTGCCACCCACATGGGGCAGCATGGCATGGAATAGGCACTCTGTGGATGTTGCCTGACTGGATGAATGTTAATGTTTACTGACCATTTGGATAGGCCAGGAGCAGCTTCATGAACCCCTATCCCGAGGCAGCAAGGTGGGCTGGATGGTGGCCAGAGAACCCAGCTGGCCAGCAAGGCATTTTCTTTTGCAGGTGCATGGATCATATGGAGCTGGCGGTGTTATTTGTTATTAGGCTCCCACATCTGGACTGCTGGGCAGGTCCAGCGAAATTCCCGTTGAATTTGCCAGCATCCTCTATGCAAGGGAGCTGCAGACAAGTGAGAGGTGGGGACGGTGATCTATCAATGTCTCTCTCTCCCCTGGGGCTTCCCCACCCCATCTTTGGATGCTCTACATGGCCCAGCTGGTGATTCAGGATGGATGTTGGATGCTGGCTTGTTAATTTCCTTTCTTCCTTCCTGGATATGGAAGAGAGATGGAGGTAGAGCGTGAGGATGGAGATAAACTTAGTGTGAAGCTGCAGGGGGAGTCCATATGGCCTTGGCCTGCCTGGAGATTACCAGTGTCTTTAATAAACTGGCAGCTTGTGTGGATGTTTTTTTGCCTTTTACTTTCTTTTATGTCTTGCTTTTGTGAGAAAGAGGAGAATTTGCCACCAATGAGCCTCATGCTGTATGATGAAGAGAAAGCAAGTGGCCTCAGCCGTCTCTCCCTCCTTCTGTCCCCAGGAGTGTCTTGTCAGCTTGAGTGGTCTTCTTCACCCAGCCAGTCCACGTGGTGCAATGCTGCCTTATTAAATGGCCTCATGGCTGTGGTGTGACACTTTTGGTTTCCTTTCTCTCCAGATCTCCCTCAAATTATTACTTCATTTGCAGTAGTGATCAGAACAAGGCAGTTCTATTGATTTCTCTCCTTTCATTCTGAGTTTCTCCATAAATTAATTGGACCTAATCATGTTTGCAATCCCATCTTTAGGGGGAATTGAACTTTCAGTGTTTAAAGGGAGGGACGGAGAATGATTTTGATTGGAGTGAGACCATTCAGATTCTATTTGTGCAGAGATTTTATGATAACACCCAGTTCTGTGTTTCAGCAGTGGGTTTTTTTTTTTTTTTTTTTAATTATTATTTTGAAGAACAGTCTCATAGTTCTGGATATTTTCCTTGCGGTCTATAAAATGTTGTGGGAGCCATTCCTCTGGAGAAGCAGCATCAGCAATCTAAGATTTGGAGGAGTTGAGGGAGAGAGGTTCAGGTCAGCTCTGGAGATTTGGGCCACACTGGGTCATTGGAAGTGGCCTCTGCTAACTGGACCTGGTTCCATCGGGACACCCGAGACAGGACTTCACTGGGAGGGGTGGAGTTGTTTGTAGGAGCAGGCGCTGCTGCTGCTGCTGCGGGGCCTTGGAGTGCTTTGTTACCCTGGGGACCGAGAGCTGGCCAGCAGTCATGTGGACCAAGGTCGGGAGGCTGTGCTGAGCTGGGTTCTCCAGGAGTCCATGGTGTGGACTATTTTGGGCCATGTGGGGGCAGTGCTGTGGGGTGTGTGTGTGCGAGAGAGTATGTTTGCCTCCAAGAATCACTCCCAACACTAGAAATGTAGATTTCTTTTTCTTTTTTTTGCCATTGCTTCCTAAAAAATAAAAAGCCAAAGCCTTTGGATTGTGAGTGGTGTTCACAGGGAATGTGCCTTTTGGCTGCAGAAAGGACTTAGGGAAGTACGGTAGGCTCCAGGTCCAGCGGCAGGAGGCCTTCCCCTTCTTTGTGTCACCCTGTCCCTCCCCTTCAGTGTTTCCTCATGACAGTCCTGGGCCTGACTCGGAGGAGTCTGTGCTTGCAGGCTTGTTTTGTTGAAATGCTGGTGTGTGCCCAAGGACGAGTGATGGCTCCTGGCTGGCTCTGCAGGAAGGAGCAGTGAGTTGGGGTTGGGGGGCTGGGGGGGTATGTTCCAGCCCCCTGGCTGCTCAGCACTCACCATGGCCAAACCGTGCCATGCCCCTTGGACAAAGGGACTCTAGGCAGCACGGAGCCCTCTGTGTTCTTTATCCTAACTCTCATCCTGCTCCACCTGATCTCCTCCCAGCCATGGGTGGCTGGCATCTCTCAGCTGCCTGCTTGGACTAGGTTCAAGTCTGTGGCCCCGCCTGTCATTCGAAGGGATCAGTTATGAGGCAGCATGTACTGGTGGGGCATTAAGGCCTTATAGATTTGGGCTGACCTGGGCTCTCATTCCAGTTCTGCCACTTAGTAGTTTTAAGGTTTTGGTTAAATTCCTTAACCTCTGTGAACCTGTTTTTCTCGTCTTTTTTTTTTTTTTTTTCTGAGACGGAGTCTTGCTCTGTCGCCCAGGCTGGAGTGCAGTGGCCGGATCTCAGCTCACTGCAAGCTCCGCCTCCCGGGTTTACGCCATTCTCCTGCCTCAGCCTCCCAAGTAGCTGGAACTACAGTCACCCGCCACCTTGCCCGGCTAGTTTTTTGTATTTTTTTTAGTAGAGACGGGGTTTCACAGAGTTAGCCAGGATGGTCTCAATCTCCTGACCTCGTGATCCACCCGTCTCGGCCTCCCAAAGTGCTGGGATTACAGGCTTGAGCCACCGCGCCCGGCCTGTTTTTCTCGTCTTTTAACATGAGAGTGAATGTATGCAAATGGCAACCCAGAACCTGCCACATAGTAGTTGCTCAACAAATGATATTGTGATTTTGAAGCTGTGATAGCGGCTTTGTTTGAGGCACAGGACATCATCTGAGGGGTCCCCTAACACCCTGCACAGGAGGAACCTCCCACCATAGGGGACCCCTGCATTGGACCCAATGCGCTCTGCTTTCTCCTAGTCTTGGGAGGACAGCTTGCTGTGGGTTTGCTGGGCTCCCTGGGGCACTGCTCTCCCTGGTGGGGCTGCCAGGGCAACCTTCAAGCCAGCAAATCAACATTTATTTATAGGTCTTGGAGAGAGAGAGCAAACCCCGGCAGCAAAGAAGGGCCTGGTGAGGCGGCTGCAGTGACCAGGGGACGGCGGCAGTGGTGGAGGACCTGGGGGAGGCGCAGAAGCCATGTGGCACCCGCATGTCCAAGAGTCAGGGTTCCAGCAAAGCAGCAGCTTCACAGGAAGTAAACTGAGGAGTGTTTAATAACATATCTAGCTTCAAAACTGTGGGCAGGGATTCACATCGTGGGGGCTAGTGCAGTAGCCTAGGGCTAGGTGAGGGGAGTGGGGAAGGTCGCTGGATTGCAGAGGTAGCTGTGTGAAGAGGGCTGGCCCACAGGAGCTGCGACCTTCCGTGGGCAGATGCAGACACTCCACAGTTCCTCCACACAGGAAAGGGCTGCGAGAGGAAATCCCCTGTCTCTCTTCCCTCTCTTGGCACCTGCCGTTGACCCAGACCACCAGAAGCAGAGGGAAGAGGGCAAGAGGCTGACCACATAGGACAGACTCCCGCAGCACCCAGCAGGGAAAAGAGTGGCAGAGAGAGAATCTGGAGGGACTGATGGAGGAGAACCAGTACACAGAGGCCAGAGAAAGAGGCGATGGGGTTCTCAGAGGGGAGAAGGAAGGCTGGGGGCATTTTAGAGGTTCAGGGGTAAAGAGAGTCATGTTACTGAGGGGACTCAGCCAGAGGCAATGAGGCAGAATGCTTAATATCATGGACTCAGGGGGACTGACAGAATGGGGGTTAAGTCTTACCCTGTTTCTGTATGGTCTTGGGCAAGCTGTGTAACCTCTGAGTCTCAGTTTCCTCATCTGTAACATGGGAATGATAAAGACAATATTCTCTACCTCACATCGGGGTACAATGAAATCCTAACCTACTCAGCAAGGTGCCTGGTACACTGTAAAGTCTCAATAAATAAAGAACAGATAGATGAGTTTGCATAAAATAAAGTGTCCAATTAAGTAGCCATCATGTATTATGGAAGGCTCAGTGGGGACATCAGACAATTCATTCATCCAACTAATTAAATTTATAGAGTGCCTACTATGTGCCAGGTACCAGCTTTAGGCACTGGTGATAGAGGGGTGAACAAACTTGACCGGTCTTTCTCCCAGGAAGCTTTTATATCTAGTGAGAAAAGCAGGCAGTAAATAAACATATACATTAATTAATTATATTTTTATTTATTATTATTTTTTAAGAGATGGGGTCTCGCTTTGTTGACCAGGCTGGTCTCGAGTTCCTGGTCTCAAGCAGTCCTCCCATCTCGGCCTCCCAAAGTGCTAGGATTACAGACATGAGCCATCGTGCCTGGCCAATTAATTAATTTTAAATAGGGATGAGGTCTCACTATGTTACCCAGGCTGGTCTTGAACTCCTGGGCTCAAGCAATCCGCCCGCCTTGGCCTCCCAAAGCATTGGGATTACAGGCATGAGCCACCCGCAGCTAGCCTATAAAATAATTTTTGATTGTTGGCATTGTGTCAGAGTGATGAAAAAAGAATGAGTGCTGGAGCTAAGGAGTTTAGGGGAAGCCCCCTGAGGAGGGAGCAGTGAGTGGAGTCCTAAGGAGCAGGAGCACCAGCCCAGGTGCAACCAGGCTCATGCTTATAATCCCAGCACTTCGGGAAGTCAAGGCAGGTGGATCACTTGAGTCCAGGAGTTTGAGACCAGCCTGGGCAACAAAGTGAGACACGATCTCTCCTAAAAAAAAGAAAAAAAAAATTAGCTGTGAGTAGTGGCATGTGCCTGTAGTCCCAGCTACTGCGGTAGCTAAGGTAGGTGAATTGCTTGAGCCCTGAAGATCGAGGCTGCAGTGAGCCATGCCACTGCACTCCTGAGTGACAGAGTGAGACCATGTCTTGAAAAAAATATTATTTTAGAAAAGGATGATGTAAATAAGCAGATAGATACAACACCAAATGTCCAAATCAATCAGCAAACCTTTCTTGTAGAGGCAGCGTGGTGTGGAGTGGTTAAGAGCCCAGACTCTGAAACAAGACCACCTGGTTCAAATCCTGACTTGGCCACTGGCCAAGTGACCGTGGGCCTGTGGCTGAAGCTCCCTGAGCTCCCAGGTCCTCAGCTGTATAATGAGGGGCAGTAGTAGCATCTCTCTCATAGGGTTATTGTGGAGATGAAATGCGATTCCTATTTCTAAGCAGGGAGGGCAGCCCTCCTACCGTCAGGGCCGCCTGGGTGTTGTTACTGTTGCTCAGGTAGTCCTGATCCAGTACGGATGCAGTGCCCATGTTCCCCAGGAGCTCACAACCCAGATTGCAACATGTGTTTAAAGAAATCACAGCAACCCGAAGCAACACGTGATGGTTTTTGAATAAGTAGCCACACCATTATTGGAGGGAGGCCTCATTGGAGGGCTGGAGTGGGGATAGGAAGGCTTTGAGGAGGGATGTGAAGACTTGAAGATAAAATTAATCCTAACCAGATCTGATGGCATTAGGTGAAGACAAAAATAATCATGTCAGTCTGCCCCAAAGCATTGCTTGGCCCTTCACACACTGTCTTTGGCAACAGCCTGTACTTCCCCAGGCCTGGCCTCAATTTTGGGATGTTGACTCTCATATCTACTGATAAGGAACAACCCACCAACCCCTTTGTCGGCCTTTACATCTGTTAAAAGTTGTTGTGACTCTTCCACTGTCAACCTCCCCCTAGGCTGGAGAGGCAAAGAAAGGTTAGAATTCAGAGGTCAGAAGTCAGGAGCCAGGGAGCAGGGCAGAGAGGGAGGGCAGTGTGGATGGAATTGACTAGAACCCTGTGTGTCTGGCAACTGGCAGATTCTTCTGGTAAGATAAGCGGAACCCTCTGCAAGGTAATTATTAGAGAGCATAAATTCCCCAGATAACCTGTCCTCTGAAGAGATATTGATGGCTGGGGGGCATGTGCTGGTGGCGCTCTCCCCCCACCCACAGTTACTCTGCGGCCCCTTCCTCCTCCTCTTCCCCTTCCTTCTTTGTTGCTTCTTCCTCCGATCAGCGGCCCTGCCCGGCCCTCCTCCCCACAGACCACAACCTCTGCTTGCATGAACTCTTCTGGATCTTTCTCAGTGCTCACTTCCTGCTCTTGTAGGGACGAGGTCCAGGGCACAGTGTGGTCCTCCTGCATCCTGTGGTCCAGCAGGATCAGTGGTCGAGATGCAGCTGCTGTGGGGAGGAGGAATTTTCCAAGAACAGAAGGAGGGCTTGAGATTCACTGGGGCCAGGTCCCCAGAATGAACACTTACCAAGAGCATTCCTGTCAGGGTTAGGCACTGTGAAGGACTGGGATCATACCTTGTCCCAGGGCTCAGGCGCTTAGCATGGCTAGGCAGTTAGTAGGCACCTGTTGGCAGATTTCTTTCCCCTTACACTGCTCTCCAAAGTCCTCTCTTCTCTTCGGAGCCTGTGAGCCACCTGGGGAGCTCACACTTTGGTGAATATTCTCTAAATATTTGACAAATAAAAGAAGAGGCAAAGGCCATGTGCATGGAAAATGGAGAAGCTGGGCCACCAGAGGCAGCCTCTCCTCTCTTGTCCTGAGCAACTGAGTTCTGACCCTGGCCTGCACCCCACCTCTTGACCAAACTGAACCTGTCTTCCTTAGAAGCCCATGTATTGCCATCACTGTCCATGCCTTGGGCCACGTGTCTCACTCACCACACTCCCACGACAAACAGCTTATTAGTAGGGCGACTTTATCATTTATCAGCCAAGCAAGGGCACTTTTGAGAGGGAAAAGTGTAATAATCATCGCAGTGGGACCTTGATGCAAACTGGACTATTCTATGAAAGCGTCCTATTTCTCAAAGTTCTGTGCCTGAGTGACACTACGTTCCTGGTAATGACTTAGTATGATTAGAGACTGGAGCCCGGGTGCCGCATGGTTGGCCTGCCCACCCCTTAATTTGGCTCTGCCCATGTTCCATCATTTGGAATATGTGAAGACAATCTCTCCATTTGACACATGGGAGGCCTGGGCCCAGAGGGCTTGAGAGATTTGCCAAAGACCCAAAGTGACTAAGTTCCAACTCCAATCTGGAATCCAGGTCTCTTGATTCCCGCATCAGCCTAATAGGGGCAGACCCGCTTTTCCCTATTCCATGGGATGACAGAATGATAGCATAGCTGTGGGCTGGGCTTCTGTGGGCCATGTGCATATCTTGGTCACTTTCTGGGGGAGGAAAGGGGCATAAGCAGGGCATGGAGGCACAGTAGGGAGAGGAAGCCACAAAGAGAGTTTCTCCCATGCCTGGCTGTTCCTGAGGGTTCTATTTGGAGTGAGGGGCACAAGGAGGGTTTTGGCACCATTGCCTTTGAGTCTACTCTGGAGAGAGGGCAATGCTCTCAAGTCTTCAGCTGCCTCAGTGGCAGCCTTTAACCCAACAGGAGAAAATTAGGACTGTGCGCCTCTAAGAAGCATCCTTTCATCCATTGGCCAACAGCATTTCCTAGATGAAACAGGGCTTTCGAGGGAGGCTAGGAAAAACAACAACAAACAAATTTTCAGCTATGAGTTTTGCTTACTGTAGTTAACAATAATTATTAAATAGGTAGGGTGAGCTAGTGCTTGTTTTCCTTATGATTAACTGTATTTATGAGTTTTTATTAGGTCGTACCAAGCTGAGATAGTTGTAAAACTATCTGCTTAAGCTGTGTAACTCTTAGGTTTCCTATTCTATTATTTTGTATTCTGAGGGTGGAGGTTTTTCATTATTCAAGGCTTATGTTAAAAACCAGGAGTCGGCAAACTTTTTCTGTAAAGGTCCAGATGGTAAATATTTTAGGCTTTGCAGGCCACATGGTCTTTGTTGCAACTACTCAACTCTGTCATTGTAGTACAAAAGCAGCCACAGACAATATGTAAACGGATGGGCATGACTGGCCTCCAATAAAACTTTATTTACAAAAATTAGTCCTGGGCTAAGTTTGGCCCACGGGCTGTAGTTTGTTGACCCTTGCCATAAACGATGGAGGAATCCCTGTACTAGGAGTCTGGACTGAGGATCTGATCCCAGCTCTGCCTCGGTATGTCCTGTGGACATCGCCTCACCTCTGTGGTTATTGATTTTCTTTTTCTTTTTCTTTTCTTTTCTTTTTTTTTAGATGGAGTCTCACTCTGTTGCCCAGGTTGGAGTGCAATGGCACAATCTTGGCTCACGGCAACCTCTGCTTCCTGGGTTCAAGCAATTCTCCTGCCTCAGCCTGTGGAGTAGCTGGGACTACAGGCATGCACCACATGCCTGGCTAATTTTTGTGTTTTTAGTAGAAATGGAGTTTCACCAAGTTGGCCAGGCTAGTCTCGAACTCCTGACCTCAGGTGATCCACCCGTCTTGGGAGATTACAGGCATGAGCCACTGCACCTGGCCTGGTTATTGATTTCCTTTGCAATAAAAACAGGCACCAGACTAGACGGTGTCTTACATTTTGGGATTCTTTAATCTGACCCTTTAGTTTATGACTTCCTGGCATTTCTCTTTTTCTGCCTTAGTCGATGTTCAGAACCACGGGGCCTCTTCAAGTCCATCACCCCTTGCTCACATTTGGGATGGATTTGGTTTCTAAACTGCATAATGACATTTTGTATTTCTCTGATGGTATCTTTTCAGGAAGGCCCATATTAACTCTTTTTGAGTTACTGAGAGGTGGCTCTGTGATAAAAAGGTTTATTTTTGGGCTATTTGGCAGTTTGGGAAACTGAGGCACAAAGAAAAGAAATAGCTAAGATTAGCTAGCAAGTTGGTGATGCTCATAGAAACCTAGTGCCTCCCAGAAAGGAAGTGTTCAGGTTATTCTAGTTCTGGAGGCAAAACTCATTGTGAGGGGGCAATGGCGCCGTTGTAAGAGGCCGACAGTGCAGTGGCCAAGAGTAAGGTTCTGGCAAGGCTGTTATGTATTAACAAGGCCACATAGATCCCTAGCGAATCACTCAAGACTTTCTGTGCCTCAGTTTGCCAATCTGCAAAGTGGGGTGTGTGTGGGGGTATAAAATCATGGAGCTGTATGGAAATAACACAATTACAAGTTGTATGGGGATAATACCTGTAAAGTGCTTAGAACAGTGCCTGGCACACATAGTAAATGCTCAGTAAATATTAGCTATGCCACTATTGCTACTATGACCAGCATCCTGTTATCCTTCTATAAATATGTTGAAGGTGTCTCTTCTTCATTAAAACTTTTTATTATTATTATTATTTTTTTTGTAGAGACAGGGATCTCACTATGTTGTCCAGGCTGGTATTCAACTCCGGGCCTCAAGTGATCCTCCTGCCTTGCCCCCCCAAAGTGCTGGGATTACAGGCATGAGCTGCTGTGCCTGGCCTTTTCTTTATTTTTATACCATATTCATTTTTGACTTTTTTTTTTTTTTTTGAGACAGTGTTTTGCTCTTGTTGCCCAGGCTGGAGTAGAATGGTGCGATCTCAGCTCACTGCGACCTCTGCCTACGAGGTTCAAGCCATTCTTCTGCCTCAGCCTCTTAAGTAGCTGGAACTACATGCACCTGCTACCATGCCTGGCTAATTTTTGTAGTTTTAGTAGAGATGGTTTTTCACCAAGTTGGCCAGGCTGGTCTTGAACTCCTGGTCTCCAGCAATCCTCCCATCTTGGCCTCCCAGAGTGTTAGGATTACAGGCGTGAGCCCCTGCACCTGGCCCATTTTCAACTTTTGAATTGGAGACTTAGGCTGACCACTTTGCTCCTGGCTTGTGTAAGTGACTCTTGATGAGGTGCGAATTGGGAAAGAAGATGGTAAAGGAGAAAGGCCTGGAAAGGAAGAGAGAATGGGAACCTGGGAAAACAAGTATAGTGGGGAAGGAAAATCCGATTCTAGATTGAGCCAAGCTCCCTGATAGTTTTTGGGATGAGAAGCAAATGAGATGTCCCCCCCCCGGCAGGACAGAGGTTTTGGTGTCCTTTGTGGTTATCCTGGGAGGCAGAGGTGAGGACGGCACATTTAGGCATTTCTAGGGTGCACTCAAGATTTCAGTTTCAGTCGTTTTGGTTCCCAGTGTATTTTTACTTCCTCCATCAGGCAACTTAAGTTTGGGGACGTAACCAGCCTCTCGGTCAGTCTGGCTTTGTTCTATTTACAAGTATGTGCCTCCAAAAGTGGCAGGTCTGAGACAGTTTTCCTAGGAGGCTGCCAAGAGAGATTGGGGTGACTCTCAACCTTGCGGCGGGTGAAATGAGACTCAGTGCTTCTTTGTTTGGCTGGATGTCCCTTAGAAGGGCTGCCTGGAGATCATTTGGTGTGCAGGGCATTTGCTTCTGCAGGCTGATTTTAACCAACTCTGACAGGAGGGCAGAGGCCCCCAAGCGAGGTCAGGACCACAAATCCCATGCCAGCAGGTGCATGATGGGGAGACTGCGCCCTCCGGATGACCTTCAGTTCCCATTGATTTCCTGTCAAGCAGCCTCCCCACCCCCATCCTGCCACTGCCCCTGGCACCACCCATGGGCCCAGGGCTCTGCAGGAGGACGCGGATCAGCTCTCCGGGAAAGACCATGCAGAAGAGGTGACTCTAGAGAGAGGCCCTTTCAAGGACACGGGATGGATGTGTTGGAGACCATCTTCTGGCACTGCTGGTTTCTGGTGCCAGTATCAGGCCTGGAATGTCCCTTTTGGGCATAGAAAGCAATGTCTGATGTCTTGAATGGCATTGTTTATCTACCTGGCCCCAGTCTCTCTCCAGGTTTGGGGTATGTGGATGGCCATGAGCAAGGTTTGAGTGTGGACTGTGGACTGTGCCACTGACCTGCTGTCATTTATGATGTGTTGGGCAGGGAGGGCCAGGAATGAGGCAGTGGCGGCTGTGTGATTCTTATTTCCTGTGCTGGGGGCCTCCTGCCAGCACTGACTTCCAGTCCTCTACAAGGCCAGGCTCCCGTATCATCCAAGCTGTCAGTTGCAGGTGGGCCTAGAGCTTTCATTTATTTGTTCAGTGGTATCTGTCGAGCATTTCCTATGTGCCAAGTTTTGCCTTGGGGGCCGGGGATCTGGTGAGACAAGGACCCTGCACTTGTGGCACTTACAATTTAGTTGTATAGAGATGATCAGTAGGCAAAGAGAAAAACTTTGATAGTGGTGTTATGAAAAAAAGTATATGAGATAGCAAGGGGTAGGGCAGGGTGGGGTGGGCTACTTCCAGATAGGGTGAACCCAGGAAGACTTCTCAGAGGAGCAGCCAGCCATAAGAAGATCTGGGAGAAGCATGTCGTGCCAGGTAGAGGAGATGGCATATGCAAAGGTCCTGAGGTGAGATACCCTTAGTATAGAAGAGGAACAGAAAGGAGTGCAGTGAGGACAGAGCCCAGTGGGGAAGGAGGCAGGGGACAGGATGAAGCAGGAAAGGTGAGCCCAGCCAACCTGGGGATCTGTAGCCATGGGAAGGAGTTTGGATTTTGTTCTGAGTACAGTGAGAAGACATTGGAGGTGTTTGTAGGAGAGAGTGTTGTGGCCTGATTTAAATTTTTTTTTTTTTTTTTTTTTTGAGATGGAGTCTCACTCTGTCGCCCAGGCTAGAGTGCAATGGCGCAGTCTCAGCTCACTGCAACCTCTGTCTTCCGGGTTCAAATGATTCTCCTGCCTCAGCCTCCCAAGTAGCTGGGACTACAGGTGTCCGCCACCACGCCTGGTTAATTTTTGTATTTTTAGTAGAGACGGGATTTCACTAAGTTGGCCTGGATGGTCTTGAACTCCTGACCTCATGATCCACCCACCTCGGCCTCCCAAAGTGCTGGGATTACAGGCGTGAGCCACCGCGCCTGGCCCTGATTTCCATTTTTAAAGATCATTGGGGCTGGGTGTAGTGGATCACACCTGTAATCCCAGCTCTTTGGGAGACTGAAACAGGCTGACTGCTTGAGCCCTGGAGTTCCAGACCAGGCTGGGCAACATGACAAAACCCCATCTCTATAAAAAAAATACAAAAATTAGCCGGGTGTGGTGGCGTGTGTCTGTAGTCCCAGAGGCTGAGGTGGGAGGATTGCTAGAGCCTGGGAGGTGGAGGCTGCAGTGAGCTGTGACTGCACCACTGCAATCCAGCCTGGGCAACAGAGCAAAACCTTGTCTCAAAAAAAAAAAAAAAGAAAAAAAGAAAAAAAAAAATCACTTGGGCTGCTGTATAGAGAATTGACTATAAAACAACATGTTCTTCGTGGCCATGGTAAATACCAGACCGATATTCCCTTTACTGGGGAAGGCAGCACCCTTTGCATTCCAGTGGCAAAGATGAGGGCTGGGGATGTGTTTGTCTAAGAATTGTCTCTAATCAATAGTCTGCTTCTATAGGCGATCACACCCAGGAGGCATCATCCAAGTGCCCTGCTCATAGTGAGAGTTTCAGGAAGGATTCAGTCTGTAGACCAGGAAACTAAAAATACCTTCTCAATCAATGAAATTTCTGTGATGGATGCATGTTTTCTTTCTAGGTATGATTCACCCTAGATAAAGCAGGCTTCCCCACCACCTCACTTTTGTTGCATTCTACACATTCGTTAGCCTCCAGGGGAGAGATTTATTTGGTCATGTCTGGATGCCATTTGAAAGGCAAACCTAGGGTACAAGAAAAGCTACAGTCCTCTTCCTCCCCGGAGCATCCCCGTCCCGCCTCCCCTGCCGTCCCACCATTATTTACTGGAAGGAATCACACTGCTTTTATCCTGCCTCCAGTCTCTTGTCCTTGGCAGCCCCTTGACTTCAACCCCGAGATGCGTATGTCATCAGAACACCCAGTGGCAGCTCAGAAATCATGGCCAGGTTCAATATAAATTCCGTCTTGCTTAGGCAGCTTTGCATAATAAGTCCCTGAAAAGTCTTCACCAGGGTAGATGCTGGAAAAGGGATTTATTGGGTCTACTGGGTCTGAGCATCAGACTGAGCCACATCGAAGTCATGATGGACATTCAAGCTGCTTGTCAGACATGACTTTCCGAAGGGATACCTTTGTCCCCAGTGTGCCCTTCCTGGGATGTTTTGAAGATCAGAGCTACCCACAGAATGACTAAGGATGTCAGATCTTCATACATTTGCTTTGACCAGGGCTTCTGGCAGTTTTGTTAGGGATGAGGACTTCTGTGGGATTAGTCTGCTCCAGGTTAGTGCTGCCAGGGTAATCCATGCCAGCTGCCTGAAAGAAGTTTTCCCACAGAAACAAAACCAGCTGAGTGAAACAAAGTCGGCTAACTGGGCCGTCCAGCTCTGCCATTCAAACATGGCGGCTGAGGAGCAACACAAAATCCCTCTCGTTCATGCCCTTGTTTTAGAGGTTGGGGAACTATCTTTAGATCAGCTAGTCTCATATTTCTCAGGATCACTGGGGAGCTGATGTCTGGATCACATCCCAAGCCTCTAGAATCAGAATTGCACAGCTTCCTACCCCTTACCGATTCTTTCACAATCCCAAGTTTGAGAGCCTTTCTTTTGGAGAATGTGGTGATGGCATTCTCACTAAGCACGAGAAAGGCATTTCTACCCGTGCAGAGAAGGAGCTGGTTCTCCTGGCATAGGTCTGATGTCAGCATCATTGAGAATTCAGTGAGCTTCTTGTGAAGTTCAGAGAAGGAGAATGTCAGTTCTGTGGCACCTTGCAGGGGGGCATGAATTTGCATATGGAGAAATGAAAATCTCAGGAGCTGAAGTGACCTTTTTAAGGACATGGGAAAAATCTCAATAGGATTTGAACTTGGAGGATATCTATTTTCAGATACCTAATCCTGGGCGCTGGAGAAGTAGCCAGATAACTTCAGGCTCAACTCATGTTCCCATGGAGAAAGGTAGAACGTCCCAAGCACCTCTCAACTGTGAAGCTTTCATTAGTTTGCTGAGGATGACATGATAGTTCAGTCAAGCAATCTATCACATGCTTCTACATTCCCAGCACTGTGCATGGTTGGGTAGCATGCACGCACATAGCTCTCAGTTCCTGTCTTTAAGATACTTCCAATCTAATTAAGTGAGCAGAGATAAGAAAGATGGCAGAGACCAGCGAAGATAAAGTAGACAGGTAAGGTAGCTCAGAGAAGCCAGAGAGCAAACCCTACTGGTAGAGATAACCTGTGAACCTTCCTGGAAGAAGCAAGTTTTCAGGCAGCCCTTGGCTAGGGTAAGATCAGCCAGGACAAGACAGAATACAGAAATTCCAGCTGGAAGGAAGGACATAAGTAAAGTATTTTGTTGAGGTTCAGGGGTAGGGCTGTCTGTTTCATATATGCAGGGGGGTAAGAGGAAGATTCATTCACTCACTCACTCACTCACTCATTCATTCATCATTTACCCAGTATGGCAGGCATGACCCAGCATGTACTAGACTTTGGGAGAGAGCAGTAAACAAGCCAGATGTGGTCTGTGTGCTTAGGGCAGTCCTTGGGTGGATTGCTGGGGTCACCATGCATCAGCTGCCCTGCTCTCCTGGATGTCTGAGGCTCAGCCTTGGTGACTCAGAGGCCTTCTGTCCTGCAACAGAAGTTTGAGTGGGTCCCCGACAGCCTTAAGGACACCACGATAGTGAGTGTTGCATCACATGGCAGGGATCAGCCTGCTCAGGCAGAGGGTCATGCCACAAAGTGGCAGCAAGTACTATACTTTGGGGAAGAAGAAAGGAACAGCTATTGATTGTAGACATTTATGTCTGTGAGCCAGAGGTTCTAACTTATTAAATTTTCTCACAGGTCTGAAGTAGGGATCATGTTACCCGTATTGTGAGTGGTAGAATTGGGGCCCAGGGAGGGTAACTTGCTGAGGGTTGTGTAGCTATTAAGAGGTGGAGCTGGACTCAGACATGACCAATTCCAAGTCTTCTTTCCACTTTACCCCCAATACATAGTTTTTCTGGGAGCCTCCCCAGCCCGGCAGAGGAACCTGGCACCATTGGGTGCCATCTTGGGTTCTACACTGAGGAGTGAAAGAATAAAAATTGAGTTTCAGGGAGAATTCCTTTTGCCAAGATGGTAAGAGTAGGGCTATAGCGCTTGCAGTTAGGCCACTCAGTGCTGCAATGTCCCAGGTGCTGGGTGATGAGGACTACAGGAGAGTGAATGCAGACATTCTCTCAATGTTTTTCTGAAGCTGCAAGTGGACAGCCATCTGGTGTAAATCGCCAGTCACAGACTCTGCAGACTGTACATACCCATGCCACATTCGCCTTCCTGCTCTAATTAAATGCCTGCCCTAGGTGATTGGAATGTGAGTTGTCAAATGCTATTCAATGGAGACTTACTGGGCACCTGTTATGTGCCGGGCTCTGTGCTGAACACTGTGGGTAAATCAGCAAGAAGGCCAGGCAGGTATGCAGGGGTGCTGGGCTCCACCATTCCAGGGGGTGGCCTTCACATTGATGCTGATGTGAATGGTACTTGCTGGAGTTGTTCAGCCTGAGTGGCTGTGTGCAGTGGCTCTGCAGATGTGGCCCCTGCTCTCATGGAGTTTATAGTCTAGTAGAGAAGACAAATACTAAACATTGAATTGAGTTGAAATTGATATTATAGTATTATTATTTTTGTCTTTGTTAGAAGAAGAAAAAATGAGGAAGGAAAGGGGATTGGAATCTCTCTCACCCATCCTTCTTAGCCCTTTTTTGGGAAACATCCAGAAACACTTCCTCAGTCATGTCCAGCTGCTGTATTAAAACGGCGGCATAGACTGGGTAGCTTAAACCGGTAGTCCCCAACCTTCTGGCACCAGGGACTGGTTTCATGGAAGACCATTTTTCCACAGACTGGGGTGGGGGAGGGGATGGTTTTGGGATGATTCAAGTGCATTACATTTATTGTGCACCTTATTTCTGTTATTATTACATTGTAATATGTAATGAAACAATTATACAACTCACTATAATGTAGAATCAGTGGGAGCTCTGAGCTTGTTTTCCTGCAACTAGACAGTCTCATCTGTGGGTGATGGGAGACAGTGACAGATCATCAAACATTAGATTCTCATAAGGAGTGGGCAACCTAGATCCCTCACATGTGCAGTTCACAGTAGGGTTTGCGCTCCTATGAGAATCTAATGCTGCCATTGATCTGACAGGAGGCAGAGCTCAGGCAGCAATGCTCACTTGTACCCCACAGCTCACCTCCTGCTGTGCCACCCAGTTCCTAACAGGCCATGGACTGGTACTGCTCTGTGGCCCAGGGGTTTGGGACCCCTGGCTTAAACAATAATTATCTGTCAGAGTTCTGGAGGCTGGGAAGTTCAAGATGAGGGTGCTAGCAGGGTTGGATTCCTGGTGAGGGTCCTCCTTATGGCTTGCATACAGCTGCCTTCTTGTGTCCTCTCACGGCAGAGATTGAGAGAGTGAGAGAGCTCGCTCATGTCTCTTCCTTATATGGGCCCTAATCCCATCATGAAGGCTCTGTCCTCATGACCTAATTACCTCCTGGATTGGGCCATTCTTGTATTGCTATAAAGAAATACCTGAGATGGGGTATAAAGAACAGAGGTTAATTGGCTCATCGTTCTGCAGGCTGTACAGGAAGCACAGTGCTGCAATCAGCTTGGCTTCTGGGGAGCCCTCAGGAAACTTACAATCATGGCAGAAGGCAAAGGGGGAGGAGGCAAGTCACATGACAAAAACAGGAGCAGAGAGAGTGTCAGTGGGGAGGCGCCACACACTTTTAAATGACCAGAATCTTGCAAGAACTCACTCGCTATCACAAAGACAGCACCAAGCCATGAGGGATCTGCCCCATGATCATAAACACCTCCCACCAGGCCCCACGCCCCAGCGTTGGGGATTACAGTTCAACATGAGATTTGGGCAGGGATAAATATTAAATGATACCACCTCCCAAGGCTCCATCTCCAAACACCATCATATTGAGGGTTAGGGCTTCAACATGTGGATTTTTTTTGGTGAGGAGGAACGACACAATTCAGTCTGTAACAAACACTAAACTTGGTCTTCTTTCAAGAGATGCATTAGGAACAGGACCACTTTCAAGGAAATAAAGACTTTCCCCCACCTTGCCAGATATTGCCCCCTGTGTGCCAGTTGTTCTAAAAGACTAAATGGGAGACAGAGCTTTCCATGAACAGTTTGAGTTAAACATGTTTAAATGCACATAGCAGGAAGTTAGCGTATTGGTGTAGATGAGCTTTCATGTGTGTTGTGGGCGGCTCTGGCAATGTGAGCAGCTGAGTGAGACAGCAGGAAAACTTGATGCCCACAGTGGGGAAGAGGCGCCGCTGGGGGAAGGAGAGCCCCCAAATCCTGCCACAGGCCAGGGCTTCTCTTCAGCTCTGCTTATCTCTGCTTCTGTGCACAGACAGTGGTGATGAGCCAAGGTCCTGTGTATACAGCAAAGAGGACTTGGGGCCGCACAGGGGGAGTGGAGAGAAAGGACAACTTCCTGATAAATGAAAGAACTCAGTTCCAGAGTGGTTGAAGGCAAGGGAAGAGTCAAGGCCAAGTTGCTAGGGAGAGGGAGGGCAGCATAGCCTTGGCCCCCACCCCCGAGGAGGACTGAGACTTGGGCGGGCGGAAGCAGGGCTTCTGGCAGAAGATGAGAACTTGCTGTTGGACACACATTTCTGGTATGGCAGGACACCTGTCCTTGGGTAAGAACACAGAACAAGAGAGATAGTGAAAGGGAGGAGCCCAGGTGTCTGGCTGGACCTGAGAGTGATCTGAGAAATCAGAGCAAACAGGTGTGGTCTTGAGAGCAGGAGATTGGAGGAGGAAGGGCAGAGGGTCTTAGAGGGGGTTGTGATTCATAGGCTCTGAAAAATCACATTTGGAGCCTGGTTGGCAGTCACTCTGGAGAAGTCTCATGTTTCCCATTCTGAGTCTTCTTTGGCCCCCTGGAATCCATCTCCACAGATAGGCTAAAGGAGGGTTGCTGAAAATCTCATGTGGAAACAGCTCTCAGAGCTGGGATGGCTTCTCACTTCAGATGGGATCACAGAGGGACCTCCATCCCTCCTAAAGACCCCTAGACCTAGCATCCAGCACTACTGCAACCAGAATGCTGTCTGGGGGGCTGGGCAGCCCAGCAATTTGCTCCCCTTGCCTTTCCTATTTCTGATTGCAGCCTGAGTAGCCTGAAGTCAGTTGTTGATAAGAACATCATTCTACCCTGCCTTGTGCCAGCTTCCTCCAGCTGAAGACATCGATCATCCCTTGGGGATCCAGCCCCACTCCGTTTGGTGCATGCAGGTGATGGTGGGGACTGTCCCCATGTGTGATCCCACCGAGGGTACACTGGTCATCTCTCCACAGATGAGTCATTTGCTGCCAGCCTTTCCTTGCTCCGTCTGACCCCTTCGACTTGTAAATGTCACTCCTGGATCCTATCATTGTGGGATTTTTTTTTTTTTGGTAGAAATACCATGTTGGAAAGGACATTTGTCCTCTACTGTTTAAATTGCTTTCTACGGGTTAGGGAGAACTAGCCATTGATTTTCTTCTGGAGAGCACAGCAAGCCCTGTGAAGATTTTGGCTAATTAACTTTTGGAGCAGTGCTTCTTGAATTTATCAGGGAGGTTGAAGTCTCTTTTCTCCTCTTATATCTTGAAAAAGGCTTTAAATTTTGGTTCCGAATCTCTGCCAACACCTGGTCTGTTTGAAAGGACTTCCCTGGAGATGATGGTAGAGGGGCTGTTGAATGTCATGTTTTTGCAGCTTCGATCTTTAATACAGTTGTCCCAGTCCACAGAAAGTCTTTTCTGTTTACATAAGAGAAGTATCATTCACACAAAGATTACATTTAGAAATATACATTTTCCCCCAGCATGCTTGTTACTAATAACATTGCATGTTATGAAAGTGGAAAGTATTTAAGATGAAATTAATTTTCGCCCAGCGTGCCACTTTGTTTGACATTCTCGATCCAGTTTGGTGTGGAGCACCAATGTTGGCCAACCTCACTTCGCATTTTTAGCAAGGTCAATTTATTGTTCCTCTTGTCTGGATTGACGCTGTTGGAAGTGAGTTACTAGCATATTAGGACAAGTCCAATTTGGAATCCTACTGTGTAGATTTCTTTTGTATTGGTTTCCAGAAGTTTATTTTGAAAATGATCATCTCCAGTAGATGAGTTTTGCCATATAATTTTTCATTTTCATTTTTTGGGGGGCCTGATTTTATGGGTTCTCTTTTCAAGCAGAATTTCTGCGGTTGGGATAATTAACATCTTTTTTTTTTTTGGCAGTCTGTCAGAAGGTCCTGGGAAAACAGATTGCTGCTCTCTCACGTTGGACACCTCTCCGTCAATGTTCTTGTCAGTTCTCATTGATGTGGTGTGGCTGCTTGCTGTTTCATGGGTGGGGGCTGGAGCATCCAGGATACCCTGAACAACCTGGGTCCTCTTGTCTGGGCCAAGCTGCCTGTGAAAGTTCTGTTCCACTGAGCTACATCGCCATAGCAGAAGGAAGCATTTAAGCTGGTGTGACACAAATACTTTGTAAAAGTGGTTCTTTATTTTTGATCAATCTCATGATCCTTGTTACCAGCTTTGATTACATCAGCTTATGTGCCATTCAGTTTTATAGCATTTTAATGGGCTTTCATATCCCCTCCCCAATTCATTCCAGCCACGTGACTATTAGAATTTGATTGCAGTTTGGTTTTGCAACTGCCAGGATGCTTTCTGAGCGTATTATGCCTTCCTTGTGGATGTGAAGATGTTCAGAGGTGAAAAAGGAGCAAAGGGTTTTTTTTTGTTTTGTTGTTTGTTTTTCGGATGCTTGTCAACAAGTAATTTCCAAATGATGCCTCAGAAGCTTCCAGGGTTGTGTTTTCCCAGTAAGGTATTTGTTTTAAGCTCTTTGTTAGAACCTGACCCATTGGGCTTTTTAAAAGAGTATAGAAAAGTGCATTTAAAACTTTGCTTTCTAACAAGTGTGATGAGAATGTGGGGTAGTTGGAACCCTTGTACTCTGTTGGTAGAAATGTAAAATGGTATAGCTACCATGAAAAACAGTATGGTGGTTCCTCAAAAAATGAAAAGTAGAAGTACCATAGGACTCAGCAATTCTACTTCTACTCCTGGGTATATACGTAAAAGAATTGAAAGCGTTTTTTTTTTTTTTTTTTTTTTTAAGACAGAGTCTCACCTGTCGCCCAGGCTGGAGTGCAGTGGCACAATCCCAACTCACTGCAACCTCTTCTGAGTTCAAGAGATTCTCCTGCCTCAGCCTCTTGAGTAGCTGGGATTACAGGCATCCGCCACCACGCCCAGCTAATTTTTGTA